>NC_050573.1:42684202-43284202 GCF_011100635.1 Trichosurus vulpecula | reverse complement strand
TAAAGATGGGTCTCATGTCACATGTGGATTGGTTGAAGTCGTCAGGGGCATTTTGCCTAGGGAAAAATAAGATTTAAGGACACAACAGTTGTCTTCAATATTTAAAGGGAAGTTGTGTGGAAGAAGGACTAGACTTTTTGGCTGGACTCCTAGAGGGGCAATGGACAAGAGGCAGATTTAGGCTTGCTTTCAGAAAAAAAAAACTCACCATCCCTTTGGGCTGCCTGAAAATGGAAAGCAGAGTATCAGAAAGTCTTGGATTCCCCATCCCTGGAAGTCTGTAAGCCAAAGCTGGATGAGTACTAGTTAGGAATACAGTAGGGGAGGGATTCTTGTTCAGGTCTAGGTTGGGCTACGTGGCCTCTGTAATACCCTTATGAACATTCTACCCTGAAACAATAGGCATTTAATAAATGCCAGATTGAATTCCCTTCAACAAGCATTTATAAGCATCTACTGCACAGAATTACAATGTTATATTATGGTGACACAAAGATCAATGAAAAACTATACCTATCTTACACTCCACTGGCAGTATATAGTACTTGACTAGTTAGAGAAATACAAGGGAGAAAATGTAAGGACATTGGAAAAAGCTTCCTGTGAGAAATAACACCTGAGCTGAGCCTTGAAGGAAGTTGGAATTGAGTAGAAACAGTCCCCTGGCTTCAAATGGTTTACATTCTACCAGAGTGTCTGGAGGGAGGGAAGGAGAGATAGAGGGAGAGAGAGAAGAATAGACAGAGAAAGACAGACAGATAAGTAGACAGAGAACTTATCATGTATTGTTTCAGTCACTGCCTAGCTTGTCTGACTCATGCCCACTCATCCTGTGCATGAATAATCATGATAATAATAGTTCATATTTATGTAGTCATATACACATGTGTGCATATGTTTATATATACATATGTATAAAATCTCACTCAAGTCAAACATACGATCACATGATTTCCCTGAATTGTCATCCCTCCATTTCAATTCATGAATTAATAACTTGTTGTTAATTAAACATTAAGTAGACATTGTTAAGTGTCTACCATGTGCCCAGGCACTAGGAATACAAAAGTAGGCAGCAAGTACACAAAAGACAAAAAGAAGAGCAGTCCCTGCCTTCAAGGAGCTTCCATTCTACTACATGAACTTGGCTTCCTGTGCGATGCATCATTTCAGGTTGGAGTGGACTCTGGCTATGACCACTCCTTTTCTTCCCACCATATTGTTTTCCCAGAATTTCCATTAAGGAACATAAGATAATCCTTTTGCTTTAGTTCTCTGACTTGTGGTGTTTTATAGATTTATGCATGCTTCACTTCAGTATTTCAAAGATCTATGACTTCATCCAGGTGGTGCCCCCTTCTGTTTTCTCCATAAATGAGGCTCACTGCCAGTGGACTGAGAACCATAGACACTAAGATATTCCACTAAGACTAGAGGGGTCTGGCTAACAAATGTAAAATACTATGTCCTATAAATGGTCAAAAGCTTAGGATATAGGTCAGGGGATCACCCAACATTCACTCTGCATGTTCTGATGTCTATGATCTGGGCTCATACCTAGATTATCCATCACTCAATCTCCAGCTAGGCCACTGCCCACAAGGCCAATTCCTTCCTTTTCTTTCTCTGAGTATTTTTTCCCTGATTCACCTTCACTCATGGTTCACTAATTCAAATATATAGTTAAATTAAATTAATTCTTGTATTTGTGGGTAGAGAACTGACTTCAGAATGAGATCTAGGTTCCAGTCCTGCTCCTGGCACATGTATCCAGCTGTGTGATATTGGAAAAGTCACTTAAAATCTCAGGATCCCCAGGCAACTCTCATTCTGTCAGTGGCAGAGCAGATATTAATCTGCATTGGTAGGTAGAGTTTTATTTTCCCACTGGGAATTCCTATACCAGTTGTAAGATCCTGCCTCCCAAGTAAATGCAGAGTAAAGTCACAAGCATTATTTGCATATAGCATAGATTATCTATTGCATTCACTTCACAGATCAGATCCCTCTCAAGGCAGAAATCCCTTTCATATTGGAGTCTGTTTCCCTTCCTTCACTTCATATTAACCCAGCGAACCCCAAGGAGCTTCTCATTGTCCATGGACCACTCGAAGAACTGAGGTCTAATGGAGAAACTTGGATGTGGTATTTCTCTCAACCTCTGTGTCCCATCGTTCCCTGCAAATGTGACTCCACCATCACAGCTGTCCCTCAAGGTCATCAGTCCAATCCAAGTCGCTCATCTCACGTACACATACTCTTATACAGGCATGAATACATGCATTCATACATACAAATGTGTGGATATATACATACTTTTTAATTTTTTGAATTAAATCTATGATTTCATTGGTGTAGGAAGCTGTCAGAGAGGAACTTACTCTACCAATGCAGAGTGTCATGTGACCAACAATTTTTATTCTTAGAGAGTTGCCTCGGGACACCAAGAGGCTGGGGCACTTGTCCGGAGTTCCACAATCAATATGTGTAAAAAGTGGGACTTAAACACATGTCTTCCTGACTCTGAGACCAGCTTTCTATATTCACTATGGAGTATAAAGAATATATATATATATATATATACACATATATATATAGCTATGCATGTATATAAGCGTATACCTACACACAAACACACAACATGTGTGCTGTGTCCCAACTAATACATAAATATGTATTTGTTTATATGTGTGTGTATATATGCGTATATATGTATGTTGTATATGGGGCAGTGGTTAGAGTGCCAGGCCTGGAGTAAGGAGTTCAAATCTGGCCTCAGACATTTACTAGCTGTGTGACCCTAGGAAAGTCATTCACCCTGTTTGCCTCAGTTTCTGCATCTGTAAAATGAGCTGAAGAAGGAAATAGCAAACCTCTCTAGTATCTTTACCAAGAAACCCCCAAATGGGATCCATGAAGAGTCAGACACAAATGAAAATGACTAAACAACAACATACATGTGTATACTCGCACATTCACATATATCCCCATAGTTCCCATCACAGTCCTCTACACACAGTAGGCATGATCACATGCACCTCTATGTGCATATATGTGAGTGATGGGGATGTATTAACTGGTGACAATCTTCCCTCCACCAATCCAGGTACTAACCCTGTTTTGACCTAGGCGAAGGTGGTTGAGAATTACTGTGATGGAAAGCTTCATCATTCTTTGTCCAACTTTGGTGATGAGACCTTCTAAACTTAACTAGGTTACAACATGAAAATGAACACTAGGTCCTTATTTAAGACCTCTGTAGTTTGGTAGGATGAAGCCGACTTTGTGTCACACTGGTTTAACCTTTGAGAAGCCAAGCTCCCCCGTCACCATAATAAGGCACTAGAGGACTGGATGGTATGCCTGTAAGTGTATGTATATGTCTCTGTGTACATATGTATGCGTGTATGTGAATACATGTATGTGTGCCTAGGTGACATCCATGCATGTATATGTGTATGCATGTGCAGGCTGTGTGCATATTTACCCTGACACCACAATGAGGCAGTGGAGGATTTCATGGAAGACTGAGTGTGATTTGTGGATGTGTATATGGGGATATATACATCTGTATGCATATGCATGTTCATGTTCACGTGTGAATACATCTGTATATGTACATATGTGTATGTGTATACGTATATATGCATAGGAACATTGTGTGCATATTATTTGCATTGTAATAATAAAGACAGTAGATATGCTTATATGTACATATATACATATATAGCATGTACAATCTGTATTCTTTTACAATTTAGACCCTCATCTAAATCATAATAATATATAGACAATCTATTTGTTTGTGTGCATTATTAAAATATGTACATACTTACATACATACACATATAAACCACATCTACAACCTATATTGTCTTTCTGCTAAAAATCTCTGGCGAATCCTCAGATACTGAGCCTCCTTTCTGACTGAGCATTTTTAAAAAGCATTTGAATGTGACAGATGACTTCTTAAACAAAGTTATACAGTGATTTATTGCCTCAGAGTGTGAGCCATCACTGCCTGCCTGGCTGCCCAAGTTCCCACATTTCTGATCCCAATCACTGGGTCCCATCTGATTGGCCATGATCTGCATTCAGCAGAATGGGGCGGGCATGGTGAAGGAGGAAGCCAGAACAGAGGCTCAGAGCAAATAGATGGGCTGATAGCAGTCAAAAGATAGCAAATGAAAAGAGAGAGCCCTAGTGCTCCAAGATTATATCTATAATGCAAGCTTGGCAACCAATCCATTCCTTTATCCATGTCTTATGTTATTCTAGCTCGACGCCCTGTGATTTCTGCCAAAAATTTATGGTTGATAGAACTCTCCTCCTTCTCTGGCTACAGATTTTCCTGAAGCACTTTTGTCTGATTCCCTCTGATGTATTCGTGACCCTTGTCTAAATGAGATAGGAGCCAGCTCCTACCAATTCAGGAAAACCAAAAGTAAAATTTTCAGTGTGAGCATTTACACTTCAGATATCAACAAACACTGCGAATCAAGGCTTGTGGTTTTCTAAATCAATATGCAGTTTGACAACCCTGGATTAGAGATATCCTGCTGGGCCAGTTCTTTCGATGAATATAGATTGGCCACTATTCTGTAAGTTACACTTTTCAAGCTTTTCCTAGGGCACTGATAGATTAGATGACACACCCAGGACCCCACACTTAGGAGTCAGAGTCAGGACTGGAACGCAGGTCAACCTGACTCTAAGACTGCCTCTATAGCCACTATGTAATGCTGCCTCTACAATATTATTATTAATGTTAATTACCATGTATTCCATATGTAGCATATCCTCTAGGCTCACCCCCCTTGGAGTTTTCTTGGCAAAGATATTGGAATAGTTTGCCTTTCCTTCTCCAGCTCATTTGACAGATGAGGACAATGAAGCAAGGGGGGTGAAATGACTTGTCTGAAGTCACACATCTAGTAAGTGTCGAAGGTCAAATTTCAACTCAATCTTTCTGACTTCAGATTCCGTGCTCTATCCACTGTGCCACCTGCCCATGTTGGGGATATCAAGAAAGGGAAAAGACATTCCCTACTCTCAAGGAGCTCACAGTCTAATGGAGACAACAGACAAATAGCTAGCTACAAACAAGCTATAAACAAGACATATCATAAATAATCAAGAGAGAGAAGGGTCTGGAATTAAGAAAGATTGATAAAGTCTCTCTGTAGAAGGTGGAATTTTATCTGGGACTCGAAGAAAGCCAGTTGATGCAGATGAGGAAGAAGAGCATTCCAGGAATGGACAGCCAGTAAAAATGCCTGGAATTGGGAGATAGAGTGTTTTGCTCAATGAACAGCAAGGAAGCCAATGTCACTATATCTCAGGGTACTGGAGATGGAGGGGGAGGGTTAAGTGTGAAAAGGCAGGGAAAAGCATATTGGGATAAGTGGCTAGAAGCAATGGCCAGAAGGAACTGAGGCAATCTGTGCCCTGGGACGAAGTTTGTGTTCTCTATTGACCTCCTACAGAAGCAGGAGACTCAAATCCTCAGACCCGCTTCAAAGGTAGAGTGCTTCGTTCATTTCCAAAAGGGCATCACCATTACATATCATCGTCTTTGTCTTTGCCCCTTACAACCTTCCAAAGTGACAAAGTATAAAAGGAACTCATCCTGACATATAAACATCATCCATGTTGGCATGATAATATTTATATTAAAAATTATATATTTTATACAAAATATATTGAAAATTGTGTCTCACTGTTAATAGTGATATATAAGATATGCAAAGGACAGGAAGAGACTAGAGTCACAAAAATTTATGGGGCCTTATTAATACCAAAAAAGGTAACATAGCATTAATAATTAGCAACTCAGACATAATTGTCTATCTTTATAAAATCATTATGAGAGTCATCTACCCACAAATTGATAAAGGGATCCTTTATTAAGGCATTAGTAGGGAACAAGTAGGTTTTTGGCAAGTGATGTTCCAAAATTGATCACATCTTTACATTTCATAATTAACTAAAAGATACAGAAAATATTTGTTGCCGTTCGGTCATTTCTGACTCCTTGTGACATCATTTGGGGTTATCTTGGCAATTTACTGGAGTGATTTGCTATTTCCTTCTCCAGCTCATATTAAAGATGAGGAAACTGAGGCAAATAGGGTTAAGTGACTTGCCCAGGACCACACAGATAGTAAGTGTCTGAGACCAGATTTGAACTCAGGAAGAGCCATCTTCCCAATTTCATGCCCAATGTTCTATCTACTGTACCACCTGGCTTACCCATATAAAATTTAAGATTTTACGGTGTTTATTGTTTGTTGGCTATGAAAAAGCCCTTGATTCTGCAGAACAAAATGCTGCATTAAAGGCTTTATTTCAACAAGGTATCTCCTATCCCTACATCAAGATCATTCAAGATCTCCTCAGAAAAATATAACAGAAATAGTTTTTTTTATTAATAAACCTCAGGTGAGGCATAAATTATTGTAAGATGTATACTCACTGAAGTTGTTAATTACTATGATGGAGGGGATTTGGTGCAAGGGCCAAGCTACAAAAAGGCTCCCTGTGGATGATAATAGGGTCCTTCAGATGCTTTTGCTTCTGGGTGCCAGTGGGTAGATTGAATAAAGCCTCCCAGAAAATATCTATAATCACCCCAAAGAGTTTAGCCTGCCAATCAACACAGGAAATATCAAGTGGATGAAAAATTGCTATTACCCAGATTCCGACATGCATTTGAATTAATATTCTATAAAGATTTTCAGACAGTATGTGTATTGGGTTCAAATAGTGTGGATGAATAACTGGTTGGATCCAGAGTTGGACAGGAGCAGGAAAGTAGGTTGAAATGCTTTGGGGAAGTCACAAAGTTCTTCTATTTACCGTAAGCTTTCCAGAAGAACAAAGGCCCATCTTTTTAATATTCATATGTGACTAGTTTTGCTACTTTGTTGGAGGATGAGAAACCACTGACTCCAAAGAACTAAAGATGAGTCTCTACAGAGGAAAATGAAGAAATCCTCTTGCCCCTCCTCCAGTCAGTTCCACTCATTGTACCCAGAACATGTAGACCTCTTAAACTCACAGGGTCACCTCCAAGCCTGGATACATCCACTTTGAGAACAATGTTGTATCACCAACTCAGTGCTTTGAATTCTTCTCTTAAGCAATAAAAGCCATGCCTCTATTCTGTGGTCAGCATGCCTAGTGAAAATAACCATTTTTCAAAGGTTATTATCTTGGTGGCTTAAAAAAAAGAATGCATTTTTTTCACATTCTATAGTTCCTTGTTCCCTTTCGTTCTTTTAACTCTAAGTCTTCTGACTTATCTCAGCTCTGCAGCATGACAAATAGGGCTATCATTTCTGTTTTTGTATTAAAAACTTAGTTTTATCTCATAGACAGTGTAGTTGTATGGACATTTTGTAGAGGGAAGGGGGATACCTCGGAGAAAGACAGATGTCTGACCCACATCCTTCAAATGATGTTTTCTTTCAACCAGAAAAGCTCAAATGAGAACCTACTGTATGCTGAGTACTATGAAGTTCAGACTAAAGAAAGAACTGGAATCATGGGAGTTAGAGCTGGAAGGGCCAGAGACTGTCTGCCCCAACCCAATTATCTTACACATAAGGAAACTGATATCCATAGAGTTTAAATGCCTTGCCCAAGATCACACATTTAAGAAATAGCAGACCTGGTGTTCGAACCCAGGTCTTATGATTCCAAATGCCATGTTCTCTCCAGTTTATCTCCCAATACCTCTCAAGAGGAAACAAGCATAATATTTTGTGGGTTGTTTAATTGTCTACATGTTTTGTTTCCCATGTCAAGATTTAGACTGACTTCTTGTCCAATTATCTTGGGCACTCACCCCCACCTTCCCACTACTCCCCACCCTAATCCTAGAGCTTGGAAATAATCAGGCACAATGCATTTAGACTGTGCATCTTAAGATTCCCATTTTAATTTCAAAGAGACTTTTGTCACTGTGGCTCTGAAGCTGACTCAATGCCCCAGTGTTTGGGTTAGACAGGCAGCTGGACTGAGCAAAATCCTTAACCCTTGGGAGTTGGATGTTATGGAAAAAGTTGGATCCTGGGGTTAGTCTTACAATTCTATGACTGATTAGAGCTGCAAAATGATGTCAAGTTCCAACTATTACTCAAAAGTTATTGTTGGTTCTGTTCCTCTTACCTCTTTTCTTCTTTTTCTCTTCCTTCTTGTTTCTTCTCCTCCTTCCTCTTCAGCCTATTCCTCCTTCTTCCCTCATTCTCTTTCTCCTTGGCCGTCCTCTCTTCCCACTCTTCTTCCCTCCTCTTCTTCTTCTCCTTTTTCTTCCCCATCTTTTCTTTCTCCTTCATCTTCTTCCTCTTCCTCCTTCCTCTTCCTCCTTTCTGTCATGTGTCCGTAACATTTAAATATCTCATGCCAGTAAAATGAGAGACAACTTTCAAAAGACACAAAATTTACTAGTGAGATAGAGAGTTCCCTAGGACAGTGAATTTTGGTGGCATCATTGGAAACATACAACAAAATCTGGAGAGAAATGTCCTAATAACAACCCTTCCTATTGATACATTTTGTCACCAGTTGACCAAAGCACCCTTAAGGGATGGCAGGCCAGGGAAACAGTGCAGGAGGAAGAAAATCTATTTAGAACTCACATGGCCGTGAAAAAAAATGTTAATATGTATCTGAACACAGAGTGAATACAATCATATCAGTTCCTGTCAAATGCTCCTAAGTGAGGGAAAACGTTACACTAAGCTCCCAGATGTTTCCAGGCACAGGAGTATGCCCTTTTCCTGGAAAGTAGTTGGTCAAGGGAGACTCTAATCAATTTGATAGACCCTGGAGGGGTCTCCAGTAAGAGTTTCTCCATAAGAGTCCATCCCCCTGAGTTTCAACCAACCAATCACAGACAAAGGAATTCCATGTGTTTTGCCAGCAAAGGGTTAGTGAGTAAGACCACTGGTCATGGGGGAATGCATCTCAGATGTCTCCAAACAAAAGTTCATGCCAGGTCATGCAGTCTCACTGGGTTATTTGGGGAACTCAGCAAATTGGCCAATAATGAGCCTGAACATTAAATTACATCACATTCTCTTTTATGTTATATTAGAACATCCCCTCACATTTCCAAAGATCTTTGAATACAGAATGATCTCCCTGATAAACTGGAAAGATAGCTTTTTCCAGGCAATCCCCTCTAGTGTGGAATGGTGGAAAGACTACTAGCACTGGAGTCAAAAGACTTGCATCCAAATCCCAGTTCTGATGCTTTCTGACTTTGTGAACTTGAGCAAATGACTTCACTTACCTGGGCCTCAGTTTCCTCATCTGTAAAATGAGAGGATAGGACAAGACGGCCTCTGGTGTCCCTTCCAGATCTAAAACTATGGTCCTTTAGAGTCTGGAGCTGGAAGGGACATTAGAAGCCAGGGCTGTCCAACCTTAGGTTTTTATTAAAACAATAGACAATATATTTTGATTTACTATTTTAGTGAAAGCTCTGCGGTAGCTTGGTTTCCTTTACTAAAGCATTTATGTAGCTTTCTATGCTTGTAAGCAGGCCGCATAAATCGCACTGCAGGCGCATGCGGCCCGCGGGCCACATTTTGGTCAGCCCTGTTAGAGGCCATCGAATCCAACCACCTCATTTTTATAGATGAGGAAATGAAGACACAGAGTCAAGAGACTTGCTTAGGGATTCCAGCTAGAAAGGATTGGAAGTGGGATTTGAACCTAGGTCTTTCTGATTCCCAGTCCAGTGACCAATATTCACTATGCCATGGGCCTGGGTTTCATCATATGTAAAAATGAAGATCTATGTCTATGACTTCTCAAAGCTGGAGGGAATGGGGTGGGGTAGCTCAGGGAGCTGTCCAGGATCTCAGAGAAGAGTGAAGGCAGCCTGTGATCAGAGAGAGTCTGCGTCCTTGAATTCTGATAGTAAGTGAGCTAGGAAACATCAGCTTTTGCTCACTGCAGATGCCCACTTTTCTGGAAGCTAAATTAGTGTAAAGGGTCCTATTACACCCAGAGGATGTTTGTGTGTGAGCTGCAGCTCTCCCCTAGGGTCATATTTATTGGGAACTACTCAGCCATTGCTAGAAACAATTTAGAGCATACAAAAGACATTGCTGGAGACTATTCAGGACTTACAAAACATGCTGACCCTGTTCTCTAGGCAACGTGTCTCTCTTCCATTTTCATGTTAAGTTTGCTAGAAGCCAGGTGATAAGACCTAAAAATATGCTTTGAAGATGGCTGTCACCTGGGCTTGCCTTCATCCAAAAATGGCTTGAGAATGGAAGAGGAATGAAGGAGAAATGAGGTCTAAGTGTGTGTTTCTCAGAATGAGGAGCTGGGTGTCTGTGGATCTAAGAACAGCCTAGCTAGGGGTGGGGAACCATGGGGCCACATGGCCTCGAGGCCACAGGTTCCCCACCCCTACATAGATTCATTGAAGTTTAGCAAATTAGGGGTACAACAGTCCAACTCTTTCCATTTTACAGAAGAGAAAGCTGAAGCTCAGAGACAATAAGTGACTTTCCCAAGGTCATGGAGTGAGTTGCAAGCTAAAACAGGCCTAGTAGCCAAGCGTCCAACCCAAAAATACAGTCATCAGTCAGTCAACAAGCATTAATTAGACATCTACTATGTTTTAGTTCCATTGCCACATATTATGGATATAAAGACAAATATGAAACAGCCTTTGCCCTCAAGGAGGTTGTAGTCTATTGAAGAAATGCTCTACATAGGAAATATAGTTCAAAAAAGATTGGATTAAGGGGTAAACATGCCAAGGAAGTTCTGGCTCATGGGCATCTCTACCTTCTTAAAGGAAATAGTCTCAAATAAACATATGGAAAATCTATAGGTGGAAATATATTTTGCATGACTTCACAAGTAAAATCAGTATCATATTGCTTGCCTTCTCAAGGAGTAGGAGGGAGAGGGAGAATTTGGAACTCAACATTTTAAAAAATGAATTTTTTTACATGTAGCTACATATAACATGTAATTTACATGTAATTTTACCTGTAATTGGGATAGATTTAATGAAACAAATAAAATGTTATATATCCTCTCTATGTGTGTGTACATACATATATATATACATGTGTGTATATTTACACATATATACATATGTGTGCATGTGTATATAAAGTAGTGTCCAGGCCATAGCTTACCTTAAGACACAGAGCTTAGAAAATAGGGACAGAATTCTCATAGCAAGCCAGGAACAGAAGTGAGAAGTATCTCAGCATTTTATGAAGGGTTATGGGCTTGCAAACACAGGATCGCAGTTCAAACGTCAGCTCTGTTAATGGGATTTGAGATAGCTGGTAAAGGGGCTATGTTTAGAATCAGAGAAACTGAGTTCAAACCCCAGCTCTAACTCACTGCCATGATAAAGAAGAAAGAGGACTGAATTCAGATTTGGAGGACCTGTGTTCAAATCCTGGCATCTTTATGACCCTGGCACCTGCTGCCTATGTGATCTTGAGTAAATCACATAATTTCCTTGGGCTTAGGGTCTTCCTCATCTATAAAATGAAGGGATTGGACCAGATGGCCCTGCAGGGCCCATTCCAGTGATAGACTATGCCCTAATGAAATCACATCTCTGGGATGAGGTTTTGTATCTGGAAAGAGTTGGATTAAATGAAAGAGTTGGACTTGGAAGAGCTGTTCCTGAATCTCTGAATCACTGCATTACTTAGACAAGTGCCTTCACTTCTCTGGGGTTGGACTAAAGTGCCTTTAAAGCCCCTGCCCAGTTCTAAATTTATGATCTCCAATGCATTTGTAAATCAGGGGAATGGGAAGGAGGAAAAAGATTGTGGGGTGGGGGGGGGCATAGAATTTCTTCTCCTGTCTTCCTGGCAGGGGCTACTTCCTCTCAGGAAAAAGAAATAAACATGACCATGGCTTCATGGTTGTAGGAGTCAGAAAGAAATGTGTAATTGATAAAGCAGGGCAGACAGTGATGGGGAGTTGGAAGATAATCTGTTTAATAGGTCTGTGCTATGATGTCAGGGAGGGTGATAGAGTAGGGGCATTTTCATGAAAGATGAAACAGAAGAATAATGCCATGTCCTACTGGAGAAAAAATGAACTGCTTTGGGAGGGATTATTATTTGGGGGGTAATTATATGGGGGATAGGAGGGGAACCATCATAAATTCTAGGTCTCCTTTGATGTGTTGGCTACTTGGAGAAGACCCTGTGTGGATTTCAGACTCAACATCATGGGAGACAATGGAGGAATTAATTTCAATACAGTATTACAAGCATTTATTAAATACTAACTATGTTCCAGGAATCGTGCTAGAAGACGGGAATACGGAAACAAACATCCTACTGACCTCAACAGAGTTAAATATAGATGTACTCAACTAGATGGGGCAATGGAGGGAGCGCTGGACTTGGGATCAGAAAAACATCAATTCAGGTCCTAGCTCCAATACTCACTAGCTGTGTAACCCTGGACAAGTCACTTAACCAACCTCCCTAGTTTCCTCATCTATAAAAAGAGGATAATAGTTATATCTACGTCACAGAATTGATCTGAGGATCAAATGAAATAACATGTAAAACTCTTTGCAACCCTTTAAATGATTATAAATGTTAGCTGATACTATTACATGCTTCTGAGGGAAGTAATAATAATCTGATAATATCCCTAAGAAGTACAGTGGCTAGAGAGCTAGGCCTGGAGTCAGGAAGACAAATTCAAATTTGGACTCAGCTGTTTTTATCTGTGTGACCCTCGACAAGTCATTAAACTTGTTTGCCTCAATTTCCTCAACTTTAAAATAATAGTACCTACCTCCCAAAGTTGTTGTGAAGATCAAATGAGATATTTGTAAAGTGTAAGATATTTGGAAACTCCCCTAAGAATCAAATGAGAAAATAATTATAAAGCACCAAGCATAGTGCTTAGCACATAGTAACTGCCCTATCAATGTTAAAAAAAAAATATTCAGCACAGTACCTGGCATGTAATAGGTACTCAATTAATTTTTGTTTCCTTCCTTCCTAATGCTAATAATTGTTGATAATTATATAAAACCTTTAAAGTTTTCAAAGTACTTTTTCTTGTATTAATATTTTTATTTAAAGTTTTGAGTTCCAAATTCTATCCTTCCCTCCTTCCCCCCTCCTTGAAACAGTAGGCAATCAGATATAGTTTATACAAGTGAAGTTATATAAAACATTTCCATGTTAGTCATTTTGAACAAAAAGACTCAAATAGAAGAAAAAATGAAAGAAAGTGAAAAATGGCATGCTTCAGTCTGTATCCAAACAATGTCAGTTCTTTCTCTTGAGACAGATAGTATGTTTCATCATTAGTCCCTTGGGATTGTCTTGGATCATTGTATTGCTAGGAATAACTAAGTCATTCATAGTTCTTCATCAAACAATATTGTTGTTATTGTATACAACAGTCTCCTGGTTTTTGTTCTCTTCACTATGCATCAGTTCATGTAAGTCTTTCCATGTTTTTTTTTTGTGAAATCACCTTGCTTGTTATTTCTTATAGCACAGCAACATTCCATTACAATCATATACCGTAGCTTGTTTGGCCATTCCCCAATTGATGAGCGTCCCTTCAATTTCCAATTCTTAGCCACCACAAAAAGAGCTGCTATAGATATTTTTGAACAAATAGGTTCTTTTCCCTTTTTGGTGATGTCTTTTGTATATAGACCTAGCAGTGGTATTGCTGGATCACAGGGTATACACAGTTTTATAGCTCTTTGTGCATAGTTCCAAATTGCTTGCCAGAATAGTTGGATCAGTTCACTGCTCCACCAACAGTGCATTAGTGTCCCAGTTTTCCCACATCCCTTCCAACATCCAACATTTTCCATTTTTGTCATATTAGCCGATCTGATTGATGTGAGGTGGTACCTCAGAGTTGTTTTAATTTGCATTTCTCTAATCAATAGTGACTTACAACATTTTATATGACTATAGACAGCTTTGATTTCTTTGTCTGAAAACAACCTGTTAATATCCTTTGACCATTTAGCAATTGGGGTATGACTTGTATTTTTAAAAGTATGACTCAGTTCTCCATATATTTAAGAAATGAGATCTTTATCAGAGATACTTTTTGCAAATTTTTCCCAGTTTTCTGCTTTCCTTATACTTTTAGTTGCATTGGTTTTGTTTGTGCAAAAACTTTTTAAATTTTATATAATCAAAATAATCTATTTTACATTTTGTAATGCATTCCTTTGGTACTAAATTATTCCCTTATCTATAAATCTGACAGATAAACTATTCCATTCTCTGTTAATTTGTTTATGGTAGCACCCTTCATGTGTAAATCATGTACCCATTTTGACTTTATCTTGGTGTATGGTATGAGATATTGGTCTATCACTAGTTTCTGCCATACTGTTTTCCAGTTTTCCAGCAGTTTTTTGGTAAATAATGAGTTTTTGTTCCAAAACCTTTGATCTTTGGGTTTATCATATACCAGATTACTATGGCCATTTACCATAAGGTAATTTGTATCTAATCTATCCCACTGATCCACCACTTTATTTCTTGGCCAGTACCAGAATGTTTTGATAATTACCATCAAAATTAAATAAATTATTTCACTGGATTCTTGTGACCAACACATTCACAGATAAGTCTGTTTCCTTCAGTTTCCTCATCTGTAAAATGAGCTGGAGAAGGAGATGGCAAACCACTCCAGTATCTTTGCCAAGAAAACACCAAATGGGGTCACAAAGAGTCAGACACAACTAAAACAACTGAACAACAACAAACAAAATGCAAAGTAATTGGCAACATGATGTTGTGCCAAGATGGGTTTGTAGTCAAAGGATCTAAGTTCAAGTTGTGGTTTACAACTAACTGCCTGGTGACTTTGGACCAATATCTGAATGTCTCAATTTCCTCACGTATAAGATGAGAAGGTTGGAGCTGATGGCCTCTGAGGTCCTTTCTGGTTCTAAATCTGTGAAACTTGAGTGGATGAGAGGAACCAGCTATCTGATGAGTTTACCAGTTAGCTCATCAATCAATACCAAGTTTTGTCACAAGCACAACTCCTCAGCCTTGATACAGCAGCCACTTTGAAATTCTTCAAAGGTTCTCAATGTCTCCTCAGCCCTTCTTCTTAACGTGTGTGCCTTTGATGTTCCCCATCATCATAGTCAGAAATTCTGGGAAACTGATAGGCCGATTACTCTCCATATCTAACTTACAGAACAGAGCCTCAAGAGGTCCAGAAAGGTTAAGGATAATGGTGGGCCTTCTAAAATTCTTAGAAATATAAAAACTCATCCTGTAAGCTGTATGGGAAATCATTCATTATTTTTGTTCTGAAATTCTGTTCAATAAAATAGAATATCTCTGAGCACAAAAGCTGAAAGTGACCTAGGACCCATCTAAGTCCAACCTTTTTATTTTATAGAGGAGAGAACTGAGAAAAAGTGGTTTGTCCAAAGTCACATAGTTTATTAATAGGATTTGAATCCAGGTCTCCTTATGCCTTGTCCAGGCTTTCCCACTGCAATGCGGGGACCTTTAAGAATTCATTGCTCACTGAAGCAATAAGAGGTCAGTCCATTTGATATTACAACTCCACAATTCTATTTTGAGGCTTAGTTTGTGCTAGAGGAAATAGTCCTTTTGAAAAGTTGTCCAAAACAAATTCTTGCCCATTTAAGGATCAGTGTGAGTCTTAAATTATTAACCTCCCAAGGGACCAGTAAGAAATGATGTCCTCATACAGCAGGCCTGTTTACCCCAGCCCAGAGTAGATTCAGAAGTGGCAGTCTAAGTCGGAAGTTAAGAGGGAACCACTTAATTATTTACAAAGTGTAATGAAGCAGTGAACTGGAAACATGTTTCTAACATAACAAACACTTCTCTCCCTCTTCAGAAAGTCCAATTTTCCTCTGGCTTTCCCATTGTTTTAAAGCATCACTGTTACATTGCAATCAGCTCAGGAAATGTTTGCCAGAGAAAATGAGGACTACTCCTCTCTTGGTCCTCAGATGAACTATCCCTTTGTAAAGCAGATACTAAAGAGATTGTCATGCTCTCATTGGAAAAGCACTGGATTTGTGGCCAGAAAAACTGGGTTCAAGATCCAGCCCTGCTACTTACTTTCTGTGTGACCCTGGGCAATAAACCCCAGTTTGCTCACCTCTAAAATGAAAACCAATAATTTCTACCCTAGTCCAATACACAGCCAAAACAATTACATATAGAAGCATTATTTTGTAGTGGAGAACAAAGTGGAAACAAAGCAGAATGACCAGAAAATAGGGGATGGTTATTTGCCAGAATTGTAGTACTGGACATGACATGTGCAGAAGGTAACAATGTGTATGGAGAAGACAGGGAATCATGGGAAGATATATGAATTGATGCAAAGCAAAGTGAGCAAAACCAGGAAAGCTGTGTATACAATGAGTACAACATGGTGAAGGGAAAGACTTACAAGAATAGAATTCAATAGAAATTGAATTCTGTATAATGATAATGATCAAGCTAGAAGGAAGGAAAGAAGGAAGGCAGGAAGGCAGGAAGGCAGTCTCAGACACTTACTTGCTGTGTGACCCTGGGCAAGTGACTTAACCCAGTTTGCCTCAGTTTCCTCATCTGTAAAATGAGCAGGAGAAGGAAATGGCAGACCACTCCAGTATCTTTGCCAAGAAAACCACACATGAGGTCACAAAGGGCTGTATACAACTAAAAAACAAAGAAAACAACAACAACATCAGCATGTATTTAGTGCTTGTTATGTCCTGGGCACTGTGCTACACGTTGGAGATACAAAGAAAGAGGAGAGGGGAAAACAGCCCCTACTATCAAGGAGCTGCCAATTAATGGTCAGAAATGCCAGTAGCTGAGTCTTCTTTTTGTCCCCCTCATGCTCTGTCTCTTGACCTCTTTATCTGCTCTGTGGACATTGTTTCAACAATTTGGCTAGCAGCTGCTGTGGGGGTGAAGAACCAACACAAGCCCAACAACAAGAACACTGCCAGCTCGCTGCAAAAGCCCAGGTTCTTTTGATCTGCTTTACTAAGGAAAGCAATGTTAAGGGTTTAACAATCTTACTTTAATCCAGCATACAAATATCACGCACTTAGTTCGGAGGAAAAAGCCAGCACCCTGAACTTCAGAGCAAATATAAACAAATTACAAACATGGACAGCCAGACCTTGTCTGATCCAAATCTCAATGCATAGTTACCAAAGTTGAACAAAGTCCAAATGTCCAGGTTTACAAGCTGGAGGCTCTTAAATACAGCTGCCCAGAGTCTCCACATCAACACACCTTCAAGAGTGAGAACCCTAAGCAAATAGCTCTGTTCTCTCTTTTTATACACTCTTTATCCATCACCAAACGTTATCTGAGCAACCAGAACTCGGACTCCTACTATTGGCTCTGGTCTTAGCAACTCCCCTTAGGACCCTGAGGGCTTCATGCCCACATAGGCTTAGCACCTAGTGGATAGGGGTTTGGGCCTGGGGTTTAGCACCTAGTAAGACTCAATCAAAGACACCCAACTTAATTGATATTGCAGTACAATGGCATAGTCATGGCATGATCTGCATTTTAAAAGGAAAGTATGGCATTTTGGGGTACTGGGTTGGTTGAATGTTTCCCAGTTTTTGGATTGCTCTTTGTACTTGGGGTGGCTATGTTTCTGTGGAGCCCCAGGAGCAACAAAGGCCTGAAGGAAAACAGGCCAGTGGTTTCCCAAGAGCCCAGAGCAGGGCCCCTGGAAGATAATCCCTCCTTCAGAGGGTTTAAGTTGATAAGCCTGGCTCCAGAGGAATGTGCTGAAAGGGTGAATGTTTTGAGACTATGTTGTATGAGGAGTTTTGGAACAAGAGCAGAGAACTGCCTTTGTACAGACTTGAGAGAAGAATCAGAGAATAGCCTTCGTGCAGATTTGGCAGGAGTAGCTGGTGAGGAGAGAGAAGAAGCGGGTGGTGGCTGTCCACATATTGACCCAGACAGAGCAGAAGACTGCCTGCATGAGAACTTCGGAAAGGTGAGAGCAGTGAGCTTCCTTCCAGCCAACTTTGGTGAGGTGAGCGCAAAGATGGAGAACTGCCTACATTGAGATCTGGATCCCAGCAGAAGGCAGGAGAGACCAGCCAGAGCTAGACAACCAGGAGCCCAGGGGCTTGGAATTCAGCCCTGGGGCAAGATGGAAACTTTGCAGCAAGAAGATAAGTGTGCCTTTTTTCAGTCTCCCCCTGGGCCTGTTTGGGACCCAGGAGTGAGGGGTGGATTTGTCTGCGGTTGGGTGGGCAAAGTGCCATGGACATATCCTGATTCCAAACCAATGAATTCTTCTATCTCAGCCATTAATTCCAAACAGAAAGGTAGAACAAAACCGTATTCAGGATTTTTTTTTCTGCCTGTAGGAATTGCCATAAACAAAACTCAAGGAAAGAAACAGGAAATGTTCCCTCAGTTGGAGTTGGGTGGGATACCACTCCAGGGAGGGAGACAGAACCCAGTTTACCAGTACATGTCTATTGCTAGAAAGGCTGATATGTGTATAAGGGGGGAAGAGGGAGAGGAGGGCAGAACAGCAGAGAAACCTTCCCCAACCTACCTATTGGTTATGTTCTATTTTACCTAAGTAGATGCTAAGCTGGGTTGTTTCTAACCTGGAAAAGGACTGCAAGTACTTTTGGCACCCTGCGAATTTGGCACTCTGGCCCAAAGCCCCAGGCACCCAAATCCCAGTTATAGCTCTGAGACAGAGGGATTAGCCAGATCACTTAGTTAAGTGTGGGTATGTATGTAAGAGCCAGCTCTAATGGCATAACTACAAATCAGAACTTGGATTATGATTTTGTTGATTGCCTAGACTTGATTTTTTGAGACAATTGGGTTTAAGTGACTTGCCCAGGGTCACACAGCTAGTAAGTATCTGAGGCCACATTTGAACTCAGGTCTTCCTGACTCTGGGGCCAGTGCTATGACCATTGTGCCACTTACCCCCTCAAAGGCCTAGACTTAAGAAAATAATGGAGAAAATGTTAATGGTGCAGATTAAATTTAAAAGTGTATCATGCATGTTTGGAGAGGTTGTTAAAAATTTACTAGAACACCCTAGATGCACCTGGCCACAGGTTGTAACTCTGATCCGCATAAGCCCTAGAGTCATTGAATGGTGGCTTTCAAATCTCAGTTTCAAGCAAATGTATTTTTAAGCAAACTTATTTTTTTTTTCCCTCCATGGGACATGATAACAACTCACAGAAGCAGCATCTGTTTTCACCCCTCCAAGGGTTACTAATATGAGCAAGGAAGAATAGCAGATGGATTTTTTATAAGTAAGATTTTGTGGTTTTCCAGCTGCCACAGCAGAAAGAGCCCCAGATTTGGAATCTCAGGGCCTGAATTCGAATTCCACTTCTGCAAGTTACTATTTGCGTAACCTTGAGCAAACCTCAGTTTCTTCATCTGTCAGATGAAAGGGTTAGAATAGAGGACCTCAGGGGCAGCTAGGTGGCTCAGTGTGTAGAGCACCAGCCCTGAAGTCAGGAGGACCTGAGTTCAAATCTGGCCTCAGACACTTGACACACTTACTAGTTGTGTGACCTTGGACAAGTCATTGAACACAAATTGCCCTGCCTTCCCCCCTGCCAAAAAAATTTTAAAAAAAGAATAGAGGACCTCCAAAATCCCTTCCAGCTCTGTGCCTAGGATTCTGTGTCTCCTGTGGGAGTGAATTTTGACCTAACTGTGAATGTCCTACGACCCTGCTTCCCTGGCAGATGATTTATCTCCTGCTGCACGTGTTCCATGAAGGTTAATGAAGAGGACAGTATTATGAAGATATCTCCAGTGGAAAGGAGCTTTCAGAAGGAGGACCCAACTTGGCCTTTAAAACTCCCACGTGCCTTGCAAGGCCAGTGATTTGGACAAATTGAGTCTATTCTTTGTCTAGTTAATCCATCGCCTAGCACCAAGCTCTTACAGCAGGATGCCTGTACCTTACTTTCTATGGGCTGCCTCTCAGACCATATTTTGAATTTCAGGGTTTAATCCTGCTTCCCTCTTTGACACCAGCACCTTCGGCTGTTCAATGGCTTGTCTGGCCTTAAGCACAGCATTGGAAATGATAGGATCAGAGATTCCTCGATTTAGAACCAGAAAGGACCCTTGTGGTCAGCTTGTCCAAACCATTCATTTCACAGATGAGAAAACTGACAGAGAGGAGAAAAGATTTTCCCAAGGTCATACAGGCAGAAGTAGTATTTGAACCCAGATACTCTGACAGCTAGGTAGTGCAGTGCATAGAGTACCAGACCTGGAGTCAGGAAGACCTGAGTTTAAAACCAGCCTCAGATACTTACTAGCTATGTCACTCTGAATAAGTCATTTAACCCTATTTGCCTCAGCTCCTTATCTGTAAAATGAAGTAGAGCTAGTATTTCTGCCAAGAAAACTCCAAATGGGGTCACAAAGAGTCAGATACGACTGAAACAACTGAACAGCAATTCTGGCTATAAATTCATTGTTCTTTTCCACTGTCTCTCACTGGACTAGGCATCCTCTTATAAAGTTCTTTATTTCAAATTATCACCCAGGTGATAACTACCCCTCAAAATGCAGAGGATTCCAAGCTGGATTGAAAGCAGAAAAGTTTTTTTAGGAGGAAAATCAGACACTAGTGCTGAGATCCCCAGTGCAAGGTACAAAGGAGCCCACAGCCTAGGAAAGGCAAGGGAGATTTATGCTTGAAAACCACAAAGGGTAGGTTCAGGGACAGGGACAGGGACAGGTTGGGGGAAAAAATAGACAGTCTTTCCCAGGAACAGGTGGACATAGAAGCAGGATGTTTTGTAGGAACAGTTGACCACAAGGCTGGTTTAGACCAGTTTCAGGGGGGCACAGCTAAGCAAGGTCAGCCAGCAAACACCAGCAAAGGTACCTGGGAGTGAGCAAGACTTTGACCCACTGCGGGCTCCTGATCGGTTCCTTTAAGCAAATAGGCTTACTCTGTGTCCAGTGCATCTGCCTGGCAAGGTAACTCATAGAAAACAGACGTATTAATCCCAGGGGTACATCCACAAAATCAAGAAGACCTGGGTTCAAATCCCAGCTCAGATATATACTAACTAGATGATTCTCATTAAGTCACTTAAACCACTGGGTCACAGTTACCTCATCTGTAAGATGGAGACAATAATAGACCAAACCACCTTCCCCATTCCTTCGTGTAAGTTGTGGGGGGAAGCTTGCAAGTGTGGACATTACCTATGCCATTGGGTTTTTTCAATGTATCAACGAGGTTTGTCGATTTTTTTCCTCAGCTTCCTCAGAAAAATTTATCATAAGGATTGGCTCTCTGAGAAGAAGCAGGGAGAGAGATACAGTGGAGAAACATTGGCAATATTTAAAAAATCAGTAAAATTTTACTTTAAAAAATAGTGTAATACATAGGATTGTTATCAGGATCAAATGAGGTCACATATGTAAAGTGACACAGGTAAACAGTCTTGTTTCACCATGGAGTGAGAAAGATCTTAGTTCAGATCCTGCTTCAGACACTAGTTGTGTGATTCCATGGCAAAGCATTCAACCTTCCTCCACCTCAGTTTCCTCATCTATGAAATGGGCATAATAACCCCCAAAGTACCCACCTCCCAGGGTTGTTGTGAAGGTCAAACGAGATCTGAGATCATACAAGTGAGGCACTTTGCAGACTTTAAGGGGCACTAAGAATGTCCCTGGTTCAGAACACCTTTATCTCTAAAGTGGGAATATAAGGAGCCCCAACCTCTGAGTGTGGTTGTGAAAGTCCAGTGAGGACAACATAGGAAACACTTTGCAAATCTAAAAGTATTATGTAATGTGTCCCAGAAGTCTTAGTGCAACTTTAAGCAGAAGTGCACTAAGACTTTTGGGACATGCTGGATAAACGTCAATGATGATTATTAAAGTGCTTTGCAAATCTTAGATCTCTGTATAAGTCAAGTCAATATGACTTTATTAAGTGTCTACTATGTGCCAGATACTGTTCTAAGTGCTGTGGTTACAAATAAAGGCAAAAAGCAGTCCCTGTTCTTAAAGAGCTCTTAGTATCATGGAGGAGATCTTGCTATAGTATATTACTTTTAATACAGTCAATAAACAGGATTGGCTTGAAACAAAGACATTTATTGCAAACCTGCAAACAACTACGAACAAAAAAGCTCTGGACATGATAAATTAGAAATAATCGGCAGAGGAAAGGCACTAGAATTGCGGAAAAACAAGAAAAGTTTCTTGTAGAAGGTGAGATTTTTGACTGAGACTTGAAAGAAGCCAAAGAGACTTCTAAGAGGAGATGAGGAAGGAGAGGCATTCTAGACATGGAGGACAGACAGTGAAAACGCCTACCATGTAGAGGAGTGTCCTATGTGAGGAACAGTAAGGAAGCCAGTTATTATTATGTAAGGGGAGGGATTATTTTTTCATTTTTGCCTTTGAATCCCTAGCACCTCACATGGGGTGTGGCATATAGTAAGTGCTTAATAGATGTTTTTTGGTTAATTGGTTCGTTGGTTAATTGTTTCCGATATTGACTTGGTGTTCAATATTTGTGTTAGGACTTTGCTACTACATGTTTTTTCCCACTTCTTAAATGAGGAAAGGGTACAATCAGAACCACGGACAGTACTTAGTTAGCCACTGTCCTCCCCAGGCCCCAGTTTGGGACCTTATCAGATTCCAGTCTGGGTATTATATTGTTGATATTGTATGAAACAGTCTAAATATGTAAGTCAGGAACACCATAAGTCTGCTTGATTTCTGTGCTAACAACTCCCTGACCCTCACCTCTTCCAAGGTTGTTACTTGTTGAACATAAAAATTATGGTGTTAGTTCCCTCCCAGCATCCCCCAAAATCTTCCATTTTACCAAGAAGCCTGTTTAACCTCCTGGCAAGTGTAATATCTGTACGGAATGGCTGGTAATTACCAAAATGGCTGTTAGCCTGAGCAGAGCAGCTCATTATTAAAATATCTTCAAATCAGGTCCGAAAAATGTTCAGCTCCAATCTGTGGGATTTTTCCCCGTACTTTATGTCACTGGGTCGCTTAGCAGTGAGGTTAGGAGAAGTGTTGTGATAATGAGCCCAATTTCCATTCTGTGGCTTCCCTCCCCTGATGCTGATTAAAAGACAAATTGGAGATGAGGCTGAAAATGTGCCCCTATGAAATCTGTGGCTTAAAAATTCTCCAGCTACAACAGACCCAACGAGTCATCTGATCCATCCCTCTGCCACCAGCATTATGGTGCCTGGAGCCTGTCATAGATGTGCTTCTGTGTCAGACAAGGTGTAACCTATTAGGAATTTACAATTGGTCCCATTTCACACTGAGCATGAATATGGTGGCATCTTCTTTTAATGAAACATGTGTATGTCATCTTCCCATCAAGCAATTGAGAGCCTTTGCACATATTACTGAGGCCAGCCTAATAAATAGCCTTTTCTAAAGTCTATGTTTGCTTATTGCAAGTGTTTTTGATGAGAAGAAAACTATCAGACAAAGAATATCCATGTGAAATGACAAGATGCAGTGTTTACAGAATCTCACAGTTGGTAGGCACCTCAGGAACCATATAATCTAAGACAGCTCCAGAAAAGAATAACTTAAATTTGACCATGACAATTGGGCACCCAGTCTTTACTTGAAGACCTCCAAAAAGGAAATAGATATCTTTTCAGAGGTCCATCCCACTTTAGAAGGGTTTCTAAATATTAGGAGGTTTTTCCTAATGTAGCACCTCCTCTAAGAACTATTTCCCCACTCACACTTATGGGTGGGGTTCCCCAGTTTTAAAGGATACTTTGTGGGTATGCTCTTTTAAAGTTATAGTTCACAAGCCCCCAGCAATGTGCTTAGTTTTAATAGTCAGTCAATAGACACAATTGGCTCAAAGCAAAGGCATTTACTAAAGTGGTGCAATAAAAATAAACAGTAGTTCCAACAACATTTCCCTCATATATCTAGAGCTTCATTGTCCTCAAATACACATAGTATCTCCCCTGGATCTTTTTCAGACAAACTATTTCCTCTATCTTATATTTATGAAGTTGATTTCTTAACCCAAGTCTAAGATTTTATGTTTTTCCCTATAAAAATTCATCTTATTAAATTTATCACAATATTTTACCCTCTTTAGATGCAGACTCATCATCCAATGTGTTAGCTATCCATCCCAGCATTGTATTACCTGAAATAATGCTGTTTTTCAAGTCCTTTGTTTTCCAGAGGAAGAAATAGACCCAGAGAAGAAAAGTGGACTATCTAAGCTCACAAAGGTATTCAAGTCAATTCAGCAAGAATTTATTAACTGCATTCTATATACAAGGCACTGGGCTTTTTGCCAGGAACATAAAGCAGTTGTCCGTGCCCCCTCCAGAAACTTACATTCCTAGGATGACAGGGTAGCATGTGGAAGAGTCAGAATTCAAATCTAGGTCACCTGCCTCAAAACCTAGTGATCTTTCCAATTTTGTGACCTAAGCCAAGGGTGGCTTGTAGCCTCTTGGAATACCCTGAATAATCCACAGAGTGTCCCTTTAGTGACACAAGGATACAAGACTCTGTGTTTTAGGCCAAATATCATAAATATATTTCCCCCCTCTAGTTTTGAGAGTCTGGGACAGGCTTCCTGCTGCCAAGGATTCTTTGGTTTCCATGTTTCAGTTTCATTAACCCTAAATGTACCTGTCCTGTCTAGTTTCTATCCTAGATAGGGGCGATGTGAATGTCTACTGCTTATAATCCTGACCCTTAAAGCTCACATCTCCTTCCCTTTTCCCCTTAGTATTGCAAAATTCCAAAATCTCAGAGTTGGAGAGGCAGTAGTCACCTAATCTGAACCTTACCTGAACAACACTCCTAATGAAACATGTCCAACAAATGCCATCCAATTTGAAGACCTCCAGTGAGGGGAACCCCACTCCTGAAACAGCCTGTTACACTTTGGGATAGCACTAAGGAAGTTTCTCCTTATAGGAATGCAGAAAAGATGTCTAATTTCTTCAATAAAAATTTCCATTGTGGGAAGTCTTTCCACTAAAACAGATTACAATTTATCTGTGACTTAATAAGGAAGTCCTAGGGAGTTACTTGAAACTCATGGAGGTTAAATGAGTTTCCCAGGGTCATACACAGAGCTAGTGAGTATCAGGGGGAAAATTCAAACCTCCATGATTCAAATCACAATATGCCATTTACTAGACCATATCCCCTCTTCTCTTGTCATTAAGCATAAATTTATATCCTTGTAGCTTTCACCTATTTTTCCTAGTTCTGTCCTCTGAGAGCCAAGCAAGTCAAATCTAATCCCACTTTTGGAAGGAAGGAAAGAAGGAAGGATGGGAGAGAAGAAGGGAGTGAAGGAGGGAAGGAAGGAAGGAAAGAAAGAAGAAAGGGAGGGAGGGAGGGAAAAAAGGGAATGGAGGGAGGGAAGATGGAAGGGAAGAAGAAAAGAAGGAAGGAGTGAAAGAAGAAAAGAATCCATTGAGCCACTTAACTGTCCTTAAGATTCTTAAAGATAACTTCCATACTTCTCTTGATCCTCAATGTTAAACATCCATAGCTTCTTCAACTAATCCTCAAATATTGCAGGGAGTTAAACTGAAGAATCAGAATATATAGTGAACCATGTTTAAGCTCTACTGTGCATCATGCTAAAGTATAATTTGTAGTCAAAAGGCCTGCTTTAGAATCCTCTCTCTCCTACTTACTAGCTGTGTGATTATGGGCAAGCAGATCACTTAACCTCTCCCAGGCCTCCATGTTATCTCTGTAAAAGAGCATATTACTGCACTAGATGACGTCTGAGGTTGCTTCTAGCTTTCTGTCTCTGATTCTGTAACTCTAACTCTGTCCATGGTAGCAGTCTGTATGCCTTTTCTTTGCATTGTTCTAGTGACTGGTCCCACCTAGGCCATTCAAGACAATGTGAGGAAAAGACCCAGCAGGTTTCAGCCATGCCTGGGCAGCCAGCGGTGGCAGCCAAAGCTGGCTTTCTCTAAAAGCGTTTAATGAAATAACCCTAAGATATCAACATTGGCTCTCAGGCTCATGCTCAGGGCCAAGAGACTGCACTCTTAATAATTCAAGGTTGCTCTTGCAGAACTAGTTGAATTTTCCTAATTTGTCAAAATAATGACCTTCATTCTTGAATCAGGACAAATGACTTTTGAATAGTTGTCTCCAGGGAACTGATAGAGCGTCCTAGTCTCAGCTCCTCTCTTTCCTGAGTTGCCCTTTTCGAAGTCTCTGAATGAGGCATGTGTCACCACATTGGCCACATCCTTGCTCCGGTATGTGGAAGTGGAACCATCCAAAGGACAGCTTCCATAACATCTTGATCTATGTCTGTCATGTGATATCTAGCCTGCCATCACTCAGAACAAAGAGGGGACAGACTCAGTCTGTAGGCAGGACCAGGATATAAAAAGTAGCAGGAATCAGGAGGATGACAGGAAAGTAGGAGCATAGTGGAGAAAGGGAGGCATCAGACCATAGTCCTAGGAATGGCAGAATCATTGAAATTCAGAGCTAGAAAGGACTTCAAAAGTCTTCTTTCTTAGAGTGTCATAGCATTATAAACTTAGAACTGGTAGAAATGTTAAGATGTTATCTAGTCCAACTGCCTGATTTCGCAGATGAGCAAACTGAGATCCATTGAGGTTAAGGGATTTGCCCCAGCTCACATTGCTAGTAAGTGGAAGAGTTAGGATTCAAACTCAGTTCCATAAAAGTTCACCACTGAAAATCCTGAAGGTTCATCATTCTTGCCACTTCACCACACCAACCCAAAGTCAAATCTGATCCAACCCAAATACAAAGAAAACCCCCAAATGCACCCAACAAGTGATTATTCAGCCTCTCCTTAAGGACCCCCAACAAGGGGAAGCCCATCATGGCCAGAAGCAGTCCAGTCCATTTGGAGCAGCTAATTGTTAGGTTGTGCCCCTGACATGAAGCCTCATTTGATCTGAATTTCTGACCATTTCTCCTAGTTCCTCCCACCTCCACCCAGGGCTAAGCAGAAAAAAATCTAACCCCCTCTTCCAGCCTTTCAAATATTTGAATACTTGTATTGTAGATGCATGTAAATGTCTCTAAGGTCCTTCTCAGTTCTAAATCTGTGCTCCTATAGTCCACTGTCCCCTAAACCCTCTATTCTTCAAGATAACATCCTCAGCTCTTTCAACCCACAGCCATTAAATATCTGAGACAGAATTTGAACTCAAGACTCCACGTACGGCATTCTATCCCATATACCAGACTGTCTCTCTATTATACTGAAGTAGGGGGTAGACCATATTCAGGGTCAACTTAGCAGTGTGATATAGTGGGAGCATGTTGGATTTGTAGTTGGAGGACATGAGTTCAAATCCTGAATTTGACGTTTACCACCTGTATGATCCTGGGCAGCTCACTCTACCTCTCTTGGCCTCAGTGTCCACCTCTGTAAAATGAAAAGGCTGGAATAGATGGCCTTTAAATTCCCTTCTAGCACCAAACCTACAATTGTAAGTCACTTCACCTTGTTAAGTAGAGGTTCCTCACCTATAAAACTATAATAAGAATTTAAGGTTTGCAAAGTTCTTCATATAAGTCTCATTTCATTTTCAAAGCAATCCTATGTGAGGTAGGTGCTACTGTTATTTTTAGTCCCATTGCATAGTTGAGAAAACTACGGCTGAGAGAGATTAAGTGACTTGCTTGGGGTCACACAGCTAGAGTCTGAGGCAGAATTTGAACTCAGTCTTCCTGATTCCAAGTCAAATACTATCCACTTCACCACCTAACTACTGCTCATATGTGGTTGGGTGGACAAGATGGTCCCTGAGGTCCCTTCCAAATCTCAATATGTCATTTTAAGCCAAAGGTCAACAAGCATCCCACTTGCTACCCCCAAACTCTGACCCCTAGACTAGTTTCCAGCCCCACTGGCACAAACCATAGTTTCCTGGCTTCCCGCCACTGTCTCCAGCAGGCTCCCACCTACCAAGCATCATGTCCTGCACTCCCTAGGAAGGTCTTCATCCTGCCTGTTTGCCATCTGTGCTTTTATGTCCATGGGGGAAAAAATGTCAGAGATACACACAGCAAATACTCCCTTTTGCTGCTCCATCTGCATTTGTGCTTTGACTGAGAGAGCTGGAATTTCCCCCTGAAAGAAGCCAGTGCCATAAGAGTCTCATAAATCGGGGAAAGTAATTGCTTATGCTAGGAAGCACAGCTACCAACCATGGTCTCAGCTTCATTTCCTTCCTTATTAGTGCAATCTACCATCCCGCCATTAGCTAGACACACTAAAATGAGTTTATCAACTTACCCTTTTCCTTCATAGCATATCCCAACAGTGCGTAGGAGAGTATATCATTGCTGGCTTGGACAAGGACTCTGAAAGTGAAGAGTGTCTGTGAAGTAGAGCATGGCTGCTCGTGCTCACTGTCCATCCACTTCTACCAGGTTTCCTTTACCTTTAAACCTCAGCCAGGATGGCTGGGTGGATGGCCAGATCTCTAGGGGGAGATTCTATGAATGGGCAAGAGAGAAATACATTTGGTTCTGTTTGTCCCACTGCTGCCTCATACTTCAGTCCTGTTGCCTATAAGACTTGGGCAGCAGGGACTATTCAGGAGAAGGGAGGCAGCATGGCATGGTGAAAAGAATGTTGGACTTGGAATCATAAGACTAGAGACCAAGAGGTAGAAGCCATCCAAAGAATTGGAAATTGAAGAGATGTCCATCAATTGGGGA
This sequence comes from Trichosurus vulpecula, assembly GCF_011100635.1. Lineage (NCBI taxonomy): Eukaryota > Metazoa > Chordata > Mammalia > Diprotodontia > Phalangeridae > Trichosurus > Trichosurus vulpecula. Next base: position 43,255,427 of record NC_050573.1, on the reverse strand, counting down.
ATGACTGATCAAGTTGTGATATATGATTGTAATGCAATACTATTGTGCTATAAGAAATGATGAACAGGGTGCTTTCCGAAAAATCTGGAGGAACTCATATGAACTCATATGATGCAAAGTGAAGTGAGCAGAACCAGGAAAACATTGTACACAGTAATGATCAACTATGAATGACTTAGCTATTCTCTGCAACACAATGATCCAAGACAGTTCTGAAGGACTTATCATGAAAAATGCTATCCATCTCAAGAAAAACAACTGGTGGAATCTGAATGCAGATCGGAGCATACTTCTTAAAAACTTTTTTTTAAATTATTCTTGTTTTTATTTTTGATCTTTTTTTTTCCTTTTGAAACATGGCTAATCTGGAAATGTTTTGCCTTCTAAAGGAAGGTAATGGAAGGGAGGGAGAGAATTTGGAATTCAAAATACTTTTTTAAGAAACTGTCAAAAATTTTTGCTTACATGTAATTGAGAAAAAATAAAATTAAATAATAAAAAGAGGTGGAAGCCATCTAATTAAGCCCCCCTCATTTTACCAATGTGAAACTGAAGATCAAGGAGATTTAGGTTCTAACTAGGTTCAAACCCTCGTAACAGTTATTAGCTTTTTAAGCATGGGTAAATCACTTAACCTCTCTGACCCTCAGTCTCCTCAACTGTAACATGAGGGGATTAGCCTCAATAGCCACTAAGGCCTCTTTGTGCTCTAAATCTATATTCCTACAGTAGTCTTGTTTTAACAAAAGGACCGCAGGACCATTGATTTAGAGCTAGAAGATATTAAGTCCAACCCCTTAGTTTTCAGATAAAGAAACTGAGGCCTGCAGAGATTCAAAAGATAACTCAGTTCAAATGTCTTCTCTGACACTTATGAGTTTTCTGATTGTTCACTGAAACTCTATGAGCCTCATTTTCCCCATGTATAAATAAGAGGGTGACAATGATAGCAACTACCTCATAGAATTATCATGAGCATCAGATGAGATACTATATATAAAGCACTTTGTAAATCTTAAAGCATTATGTATAATTATAACTGACATTTTTAGAACAATCTTTTTTTTACTGGACCTGTGATTTCATTGCTGCAGGGATGAGGATGAGGAAACGCCATCTACCAATGCAGGTCAGCACATTCTCTGCATCTTAGAGCATTACCTAGAACACTGAGAGGCTGCATGTCTTGCCCTGGCTCATACAAATCATAAGTGTCAGAGGCAGGATTTGAACTCAGATCTTCTTGATCCTGAGGCTGGCATTCCATCTACTGCCTTTCATTTTTAAGGTTTGCCAACCACATGACATACGTTATATCATCTAATAGTTGCAACAGTTCTGTGAAATCAGTGCTTACTATAACACATGTTACCCGTATAATCCATATAACAGATGAAGAAACTGAGTCCAAGGCCACACAGCTAATAAGTATCCAAGGTAGCATTTGAATCCTTGTCTTCCTGACCCCTGATCTAGGGCTCTCTCCATTATACCATGTTATTATTATTATTCCATGTGAGAAGGAGAGGATTTATCTGGACAGCATGGTGGCACATCTGGGGCTGACCACAGCCTCACCTCCAGACGAAGAAGGCTAGGAATTTTGCCCTTTCCTTCCTTAACCTTTCCATTTTGGTTGAGTTTTAACTAGTAACTGGCAACCTCAGCAACCATTTGAAAGGCAAGATGGGGAGAAGGTATGTTGTGACTTGTAAGTGACCCAAGGATAGTACTCTAAGTGGGGAAACATATAACCTAAGACACTGCCCCTCCAAGGGCCAGCCTCCCTGGGACTCTACTGCTGACAAAGCTACATATAGATTGGGCAATGAAACTGGGGACAGGGGGAGTGTTAGGAAGAAAAAGGTCCCATCTGGTACCTTCTTATTTTAACTAATGCTTGCCAGCTAGATTCTGAGAGCAGCTATTTCTACCCAATGAATGAGCCCACCTACTAACGAGGCCTTCTAAATTTCTTCATGTTAGAGGAAGGCTTAATCACCCTGCCCTAGGGATGCCTCTGCTGGTTGACAAGGTAGAAGAAATTGACCCCCTATTTCACTCTCACTTTCTAGATGAAGTGGGAGCTTGAACTTTGACCTGGATGCTGGCTTCTTCCCTCCCTCCCTTCCTTCTTTTCTAATATTTCCTGAGGGGTTATTCTGGTCTGGGCATTTGTATGAAGATGAATAAAACACAACAGCTGCCCTCAGGGAGTGCCCTGTCTGTTTGGAAAGTCAGGATATGCCCAGGTAAAAATTAAGAAACCATGAAGATGTGGAAGACAACTGTGAGACATCAGAGATGTACCCAGGCAGGCTGTAAGTAATAGACAAGTAAAACAGACATGTTTTACTTGTTTCCAGCATGTTTCCTATGGAGGGATGGATCATTTCCTTTTAAGAGAGATTCTCCTTAAGTCTGAAGAGCATAATTTGAATACTCTATTGCCCTTCAGAGTGAGGGAGGGGAACAGTGTCAAGGCAGAGGAATGAAGTTAAAAGGGTTTTCTCTGCATGAGGGCAGTGTTGCCCCACACACTGCTATGGGGATGCTCTGATCAGAAATTCCAGCCCTGAGAAAAGAGAGGTAGGGTGTTACCGGGAAAGGGGAAGTATGCTGTCTCTGAGTTGGAAGACCTGGCTTCCAATCCTGATATTGCCACTCCTCACTCATGCGATTTGAGGCAAGCCAAACAACCTCAGTTTCTCTGTCTGGAAATGAGGGATTGGACTAGATGATTTCCCTAGGAAGAGGTAGAAGTGAGGAGGAGAGCAGTTGAAAGCCTACATAGACTCGTGGCATAGATAGAGAACTCCCCTGGAGTTAGGAAGACCTGAGTTCAAATCTAGCCTCAGACACTTACTAGCTGTGTGACCCTGGCAAGTCACTTAACCCTGTTTGCCTCAATTTTCTTATCTGTAAAATGAGCTGGAGAAGGAAATGACACACCACTCCAGTATCTCTGCCAAGAAAACCCCAAGTGAGGTCATGAAGAGTCAGACATGACTGAACAACAAAAGCGGACTCATGATGACAAGAGATGGAATGTGGTATTTTAAGAACCTCTAGCAGACCAATTGGGCTGGAAAATAGAATATGTGAGTGGCAATGATGTGGAATCAGTCTAGAAAGGGAAGGGCTAGGGACAAGGACTAGCCATGTGATTCCATTGGTATAGGGAAGCACCGATGCAGGCTAGCAGCTTTGTGGCATCTTAGAGTTTTAGAGAATTGACTTGAGTTAAAAGATTTGCCAATCACATAGCCAGCACATCAGCCTAGATTCTGAATCCTTTTATTAAGGAGATTTGTTCTGAGAAGTTTGGAGTCAGTCAAAGGGCCCCCCTTGAGGGCCTGGAGGGCCATGTGGCCTTGAGGATACAGATTCCCCACCCCTGGTTTGAGCAGTAAAGTGACCTGGCTATTGTTACACAGGCACTAAGTATATGAGCCATAATTGAGTATTCCTCTTTCCACAGTACAAAATTGTGTCTCAAAGCAATACCATAGTAGGCAAGAAGCATTTCTTAAATGCTTACTGTGTGGCTAGCACTGTGCTAATACAAAGGAAAAGAAGGCAGTCCTTGCCTTGAAGGAAATTACACTCTAATGAGGGAAGAAAACATGCAAAAGGGAGTGGAAAGGGGTGGGGAGGGGAGGGCAGAGGGGAGAGGGTGGGAAGGAATGGTGAATTCTAGGAAATCATAAGCAGAACCAAGAAGGGAATGAAGGCTGGCCAGTCTGGGCTTTCCCCCAAAACAGAGGCCCTAGGTGGAGCTAACTATAGACATCATCATCATCATCATCATCATCATCATCATCATCATCATCATAAGTGAACATTTGTATAGTGTTTACTATGTGCCAGGCACTGTGCTAAGCATTTTATAATTATTACCTCATTTGAAGAAGGGAGCCATAATGGCAGTGGGTTGTTCTGAGATGAGAAAGTCACAATGGTAGATATTCTCCAGGGCAAGAAGGCCCCAGGTGCAGATGGAAGGTCCAGGGTGAGACAGCAGTTGAGGCATGGTGGTAAGATATGGTAAGTAAGGAGCAGAGGGAAATAAAGGTGGGCCTTGGCCCCACCCCAAAATGGAGTCCCAGGAAGGAATTCACCAGCGGGATATTCCAAGGTTGTGACTGCAGAGACAGTTGGATGTTCCAGAGTATGGAGAGTGAAAAGGCAACTGAGACATAGTGGCAGCCAAGTCTGGAAAATTAGAATCAGAGCTGGGAGGGGAAAAATATTAGGTGTCTTCCATTGTCCTTGTAATAGGTACTCTTCTAAGATTATGGCATTTAATGATTCACAGTCATTTAGAAGGACATAAATTCTTATTTTTATCAGCTGTGAACAGTTTGGAATCTTTGAAAATAATATCTTAATGCAGAGTAGCCCAGGCTTTTCCACTTTCTCAAATCCAGCTCGGTCTCTTTATCTATCCCTAGCATGTGCCCAAGATTGATGGGACTAATTTAGTGGGCACTGATCTACATGCCCGTTGCCTAGACAATTTTTCATCCACTTTGTTTTCCTAATCTAGATGGTCAACTGAGAAAGTTTTTCAGTATCCTAGGGCTTCATATGATAGGATACCACCCTACCCCTTTTCAGAGGTGAGATGTCCATGAGAGTACTATATTGTACATATTTTAAGATCTTTTTGATATATTGTTCAGTTATGCTGATTTTTCATGCTCTGCCTCCTTTTTTCTTCTTAAAAAAATCATGAAATGAATCCCATTAAAGGGGAGAGGAAGAAATACTGGGAAAATAATATATAAAACCCCCAAAAGACATTAATAAAACATTTTAAAATATAGCGGGATATAATGGATTTAAATTGAGTAGGTAGAACAAGTAGATAACATGTTTGACAACATGGAGTCAGGAAGACCTGAATTTGAATTTTGCCTTAAACATTTACTTGCTGTTACCCCAGGCAAATACCTTAGCCTTTCTCGGCCTCAGTTTCCTTATCTATAAAAGAGGGATAACAATAATACCTGTTATGAGAATAAAATAACATATGTTAAGTGCTTTGTAAAACTCAAAGCACTATATGGTAGCATTATTATTAACTTCAGATAGAAGCATTTGGAAAACCTATATATCAAAAGAGCATCTTGGTTTTGTTTTGGGCTTTACATGGAATATTGTCTATGAATCACAAGATCTTAGCATGGCAAAGTACCTCAGATATCATCTGAACAAGAATTCTCTCCATAACATTCATTCATTCATTCAATGAGTGTATTTTAAGGGCTTACTACATGCCAGACACTGAAGTGGGTAGTGGGTGCACAAAGACAAAAAATGGGAATTAGTCCCTCCTTGCCCAGAAAGAACATATATTCCATTTCTGTTGGGGAGAAACAACATGATAGTAGGTAATTAAATATATGACAAATTAAAAAACAAAATGAAATAAATAAAATAAATACAAAATTTAAACAATAATGAGCTGATTTGAAGACATTAATAACTAGAGGGATCAGAACTAGGGGGACAGACATAATATAGAACAAATATGTGAAATGCGGGCCATATTAGAAGCCTACAACATTCCTCTGTAGGCTAACTCATATTAAAATATAATTGGGAAATATCTAACAAAATAAAGAAAAACCCAATAGAACATTAGATTATGATAATAGGTGGCTTTCTAAGTCAATATGCACCACAGAGATCCTTATATATGGTTGAGTAACCTTTTTTCTATTTCAATTTAACCTCATTGACATAGAGGCACTTGAGCTGAGTTTGAAGGGAGCTAGGGATTCAATGAGGCAAGAGATGAGAAGGAAGTACATTCCAAGCCTGAGTGCCCACTTGTGAAAAGGCATGGAGATGGAAGAAGGAATTCCATGTATAAGAGACAGTACCAGGTTGTGCTAGTTCAAAGCAACATGGAAGAGCTGATTGTTAAATTTTCAGTGTGAGCATCTATAGGTTGGACATCTGCAAACCAAGGTTGCCTTTATTTTCTTGTTAATTGTCTAGAAAGTGAAGGAGAAAATGTTAATAATAAGATAAACTTAAAGGTGTGTCCTGCATAGATTTTTTTTCTGGAGAGTTGGTTGTTAAACATTTACCAGCACTCCCCTGCTATTGTCAGTAGGCCTCTCTGACGAATTTGAAGAAGAGTGAAATACAGTAAGGCTTGAAAGGTGGGCTGGAGCCATATTGTTTAGAGTTCTAAAGGCCAATCAGATGGATTTGTACGTCTATCCCAGAGGAAATAAGGAGCCGGGGGCACTTTCTGAGCAGGAGAGAGCCATAGGCTTGTGCTTTAAAAATTTCAATTTGGCAACTCAGAGGAGGGTGGGTGGGAGAGAGGGGAAACTGGAGACAGAAACTATTTAAATTATTTTATTTATTTATTAAATATTAAATAAAAATATTAAATATCATTTATTAAAAAGCTATTACAACAGCCCAGGAGAGAGCTCATGAGGGCCCAAAGTAGGGGGGTTGGTCTAGCTCCACAAGTGATCATCTATCCAGTCTTTGAGAGACAGTTCTTAAGCACCTATTATGTGCCAGGTGCTATGGCAAAAGATAGTTCCTGCCCTCAAGGAGCTCACAGTCTAACGGGGGAGACAGCATGCAAACAACTATGTTCACGTGAGGTCAATAAGCATTTAAGTATCTACTGTGTCAGGCACTGTGCTAAGCTCAGGGGATACAAAAAAAGGCAAAAAGTCCCTGCCCTCGAGGAACTCACAGTCTAATGGTGGAGACAACATGCAAACAGCCATGTACAAACAAGATATAGATGGGATAATCAGTAGAGAGGGGCAGCTAGGTGGCTCAATAGATAGAGAGCGCTAAGCCTGGAGTCAGGAAGATCCGAGCTCAAATCCATCCTCAGACACTCACTAGCTGTGTGACCCTGGGCAAGTCACTTAACCCTGTGTGCCTCCGTTTCCTCATCTGTAAAATGAGCTGGAGAAGGAAATGACAAACTGCTCCAGCACCTTTGCCAAGAAAACCCCAAATGGGGTCATGAACGATTGGAAATGACTGAATAACAACAATCAGCAGAGAGAAGGTTCCAAAACTCAGGGGGATCAGGAAAGGCTTCTTGTAGGGGAGATTTTCACTGAGACTTGAAGCAAGTCAGGAAGCTAGGATGTGAAGATGAGGAGGGAGAGCATTCCTGGCAAGGGGAACAGCCGGTGAAAATGCATCAACTGGATAGGGCACCTGATCTGTATTCAAGAATCCTCTAGTTTATATCCCACAGAGGACACTTATTAGCTCCGTGATTCTGGGAAAATCAGTTTCGTTTTCTTGTTGGACACAATGACTTCTAAGATCCATTCCGATCCTAAATCTGTGATCCCTCCTTAGCACTGCCAGAACTTCTGCCCCTCTTCCAGGTGACATGACAGACTGCCCTTCAAGGCCTCAGAGACAGTTATCATATCCACCCTGTCAAGTTTTTTTTTTCCTCTCCAAGCTAAATATATCCATTTCCTTTAACTTATTATGGTCTGATCTCAATGACCTGGTTTATGTTTTGAAGGAAGCAAGGGATTCTAAGAAGCAAAGTCTGAGGGTGTAGTGCATTCCAGACATATTGTTATTGTGAGATGCTTAGGAGTTCTTGAACCATTGGAAGCACTGTGGTTGTTGCCATGTCTACGCTTATGAAGCAGCTGTCAAGTGTAGACCCTCAGAACAAAATTAACTTTAGCAATTTTATTGTGTCTTGTCTCTGGTCAGTGAAGCATTTGGTACAAATGTGTGTAAGATGTTTGTTTGCTGAGTTTTCTACAGTCCCCGTTCATCTTTCAAGAGATCACAAGGTGAAGAGGGGAAAAAAAAATCTCTGTTTTGATGTAAATGACTGGAAACATCAAAACCTTAATCAAGGAGATGTGTGCTTTGGTATGTTTAGTGTGTGGATGATGGGAAAGCCCTTTGGCAAAATGTGTTCATCTTTTTTATGAGCATCTCTCTTGGCCTTAATGATTGATAGACAAGACCATTGGTCCTTGGCAATAAATGTTTCTCTTTAAAGCCAGCTTTGAAAAAAATGAGTTAGTTATTGTCTACAGACCATCCTCTTAAACACTGCTTCTCCTGCGTGGCCCCATCAGGCTGCCGGTATCACTGGCGAGTGACGAGACAGCGGCTGCCGCTCTCAGTCTCTGGGTACCGGAATGACAGATGTGCACACAAATACAGTACACACTTTCATGCTGGGCTCTGCTTCGCTTTGCAGTTACCAAGTGCTAATAATGAAGAGAGGAGCTCACGGCTTCTGTTAAAGTTCCCTATTGCTCCTCGGCTAGATAAAAACATAGGATGATAGCTCATATATTTATCTGACTATAAAAAATGGATCAAAATAGAATCGTGCAAATTCAAGGGAATGCTAATTTATTACCTAACATAAAACCAACTCTTGCCAAGTGAATTAGGATTGCATTCAATTATTCCCTTATTGTTCACCCACTCTCCGGACAGTATTTGCATATTTCTACACAATAATTAAGCCAAATCCCCTAGTTCCAGATGGGATGCTTCCAGCCTTGAGTGGGCTAGTGTACATGAGATGTAATTTTTCCTAATTAAAGAGAGAAGGGAGAACCCAGAGTGACATTTATCTCTGGCACATATGACATTTCTGTCTTTCTCATGGATAGTCCACTATATTATTATCTCTGTCAGCAAAGAGGATCAGCAGGACTCTTCTTCCAAAACAATGGATGGGGTCATTGAATCAAACAGCTTGAAGAAGGCTTCGGGAGATCTGCTAGCCCCGTCCCTTTTCTGAGCCTCAGTCGCTCCATGGCATAATAAGGGTAATTATGCCTGCCCTCTCCTTTCATAGTGTTGTTATAAATACCAAATGACATAAGGTACGAAAATGCTTAGTAAATACCCAGAGAGCTAGAAGGTGGTTAGGGTGTTTGTACTGATATTTTTTTAGTCCTTATTGGTTTCTTATTTGGAAGGAGGTTACCACCATCCTTCCAGTTACCTAGGTTCTATATCTCAGAATCATCTTATGATCCTCCCACTTACTCAACCAACATGTTCAGACTCTCGTTCATTTCTATCTCCACAATAGCTCTGGAACCAGTTACCTTGCTTCCAACCGCACTGCTACTACTCCTGTAGATGCCAATCAACCTCAAACATAGACTATCAGTCTCCCAATTGTTCGTCCTGCCTCAAAGTTCTCCATCACACACACACACACACACACACACACACACACACACACACACACATACACACACACCTGACAAGGTGGTTTTCCAAAAGCCCATAGATCTGACCTATGACTCAATAAATTCCAATGATTCCCAATGACCTCTGTGATTAAATATAAATCTCTCTATATAGCATTTAAAGCCCCTTGCATCCTGGCCCCAAATTCCCTTTCCAGACTTATTGCACATTTTTTCCTTCACATGCTCTACAGCCCAGCCAAATTCTCCTTACTCTTCTTCATACATAGCACTCCATCTCCCTCCTCCACACTGGCAATACTCTCTCCATCCTTACCTCTGCTTTTTAGTCTCCTCAGAACTACCTGAGATCTTTATTAAATCCTTCCTCCCCCAGTTCTTTCTTCTAGCATCCTCCCTCCTAAAATAAACCTTATCTCTGTTACCCATCAATCATCTATCACCTACAGATATAGACATAGACATATATAGATATCGATGCCTATGTATGCACATGTTGTTTCCTTCAACAGAATGTCAATTACTTGAGGACAAAGACTTTTCTGTTTTTTGATGTCTTTGAAGGCAACTAGGTGACATAGCCCTGGAGTGAAAAAAAAGACCTGAGTTCAAATCTGGTTTTAGACATTTACTAGCTATTACCCCGGGAAAGTTACTTGAACACTTTCAGCCTCAGTTTCCTCTTCTGCAAAATGGGTATGATAACACCACCTACTTTCTGGGCTTGTTTTAAGGATAAAATGACGTAGTTTTTATAAAATGCTTTGTAAACCTTAAAGTGTTATGTAAATGCTAGCTCATATCATTATTCCCGGTCCCTAGTAAAAGGGCTGGCATATAGCAGGTGCTTAATAAATGTTTGTTGACTGATAAATTAATTGATTGGTAGTCTGATTCCTGTATAAATGTATTTATCCAATAAATATTTATTAAATGATTAATGTGTTTGACTGGCAACTGAGTGCCAGCTCTGGCATCAAGAAGACCTGAGTTCAAATCTGGCCTTCGACATTTATTAGCTGTGTGACCCGAAGTAAGTCACTTAACCCTATTTGCCTCAGGTTCCTTATCTATAAAGTGAGCTAAAGAAGGAAATGTCAAACCAATCCAGTATCTTTGCTGAGAAAACCCCAAATGGGGTTATGAAGAGTCAGGCACGATTGAAAATGACTGAACAAATGTGCAAGGAACTGTGCCCCCTGCTAGGGATACAGAAATTAAAATGGCACTGTTTCTGCCCTCGAGGAGCTTCTGTACTGTTTAGGAGGCTATAAAATGTAGGAAGATTAGAGGGGCAGCTAGGTGGCGCAGTGGATAAAGTGCCAGGCATGGAGTCAGGAAAACCTGAGTTTAAATGTGGCCTCAGACACTTACTAGCTGTGTGACCCTGAGAAAGTCACTTAACTCAGTGTGCCTCAGTTTCCTCATATGTAAACTGGGAATAATAAAAGCACCTGCCTTCAAGCATTGTTGGGAAGATCAAATGAGATATTTGTGAAGTGCCTGGCACATAATAAGAGTTATATAAAAATTGTTGCTGTCATTATCATTATTATTATTGTTATTATGATTGATCATCTGACCATGAGCAAATTACTCTTGGGATCTCTGGTGACTCTTTAAGACTATGAGTTACAGATGAAGTGATGATCAACACTGGTAGAGGAAATTTCCTCACTGAGAGAACCCTGTGCCAATGAAGCCACAGACTAGATCTCCAACCACCATGGTTTTTCTTTTGTAGGCCAAATAGTATAGTGGAAACAGTAGCAGCCAAGGGCCCTAGAGATTCAATAGCCTGAGTACCTGCCTCCCGCAGCGGTTGGGCTGCTCAGATGACAGAATGGAGAAAGACAGACAGACAGACAGATAGATAGATAGAAGATTGAGACGGACACACAGAGAGAGGTAGATAGAGAGATAGGTAGACAGACAGACAGACAGATGATAGATAGATAGATAGATAGATAGATAGATAGATAGATAGAAGATTGAGACAGACACACAGAGAGAGGTAGATAGAGAGATAGATAGGTAGGTAGATAGATAGAGAGATAGATAGATAGAGACAGACACAGAGAGAGGTAGATAGAGAGATAGATAGGTAGATAGATAGATAGATAGATAGATAGATAGATAGAGACAGACACAGAGAGAGAGAGGCAGATAGATAGACAGAGAGAGAGATAGACAGACAGATGGGAGAGAGAGAGGTAAATAGAGAAAGAGGTAGATAGATACATAGATAGATAAATACATACATACATAGAGTAGGATAGTAGGTAGGTAGATAAGAAGATATGTAGATAGATAGAAGGAAAGAAGTAGAAATGTATCTATATAAAGCATTTTATATCCCTTAAATCATTGAGTCATAAATTATTGCTCTTATTATTAAGCTACAAAGAGGCCACGAGGGTGTCCAGTGTCCTTGTCACCAGCACACTTGATTACTGTATATTAGCAAGATAATGTTTCCAGTTGGTTCTCTATATGAAACTCAGTGGTTCGTGAGCCTTTGAGGCCGTGTTAGGCACAAACCCTCAACTGATGGCTTCAGGACTAGCTGCAAGGACTTCTGCAGATCCTCCTCCTGTTTGTAACTGATCACTTAGAGTCTGTTATCATATTTTCTTCCAAAGATGCCACTTTAAGCTTATGGAGCATAAGCCCATGCTGAGTATAAAGATTTCATGATAGCTCAGACATGGAATTTTCTTGTTTTCAAACCAAGAGAGTTACATGCCATTTGCGGCTTTAAGGCTGGACAATAGGCCCGTTCTCTGTTTCATACACAGAGCAGATTACCAGCATCGACCTCCGTGGAACTCATGATGAAAAGTTCCGCCATGTAATTTAGCAAATTCCCGTACAGCAGCCTGGGTAATGAGAAATAAAACTGGGATTATGGTAATGATGAAAGTTATAATCCATTCTTCAAGCTGTAAAAATGTTCACGGTCATCAAAAGTACCAACACTGTAATCCAGGAAAGAATAAATGGGAATAAGGGGAAAATATACTGATCCTGGAGTCAAAGGAATTAGGTTCAAACCCCAGCTCTAACACTTACTCCCTCTGTGACCCTGGACAAGTGACTTCACCTTTCTGGGCCTCACTTTCTTCATTTGTAAAATGAACTACAGAAGGAAATGACAAACTACTCCAGTATCTTGGCCAAGAAAATCCCGAATGGGGTCACAAAGTGTGAGACACAACTGAAAAACTACGTAACAACAGCAAGAAAATCATAAGAATGTCCAGATAACACTGAGTTTTAGGTACTACATTTCAGAAAAGATGTGGTAGACTATCAGGTCAGCCAGAGAAAGACAAGCAGGATGGTGAGTTCATAGCATATGATGATTGTGTGAGAGAACAGGGATATGTAGTCTGGGGAAAAGACTTGGTGGTAGGGGAATGTAGACTATGGCAGCTGTCTTCAAGTGTTTGAAAGGCAGTCATGTGGTATTAAACATTTTTCTTGACCTCAGAGAACAGAACTGAGAGAAATGGGCTGAAAGGTACAAAGAGACAAATTTAGGCTTCATATAAGGATTCCTAACAATTAAATCTTTGCCAAAGCAGGATGGGCTTCCATAGAAGATAATGAGAAGTCTTCAAACAGGCTGGATTGTATTTATTTCTCAGCATCACATTTCAAGAAGGCCATTGATAAATAGGAGAAAGGCTGGGATGGTGAGATGATAAGAGACCAAGCACTTGTTCCTCACGTCCAACTATCAGAAACCTAATTTGCCTTCAGAAGGGCAGGAATCATTCCACGGGACTTAGCCCTGATTGGAGCAGAATATTGAGTTCAGCTTAGGAAGGACATTGCCAAGTCAGAAGATACCCTCAGGAAGGCATCCAGGATGATGAAAGGGTTTCTTAGTGGTACCATATGATTACCAGTGGAAGGGGTTGGGGATGCATAGCCTAAAGGAAAAGAAAAATGACTTTAGCAGCAACATGATAGCTTTCTTCAAGCATTTAGAGAGCTCTGATGAGGAAAAGAGATTAGATTATTTTTGCTTGGCTCCAGTATAATGTTAACACCTTGAAGGCAGGGACTGTTTGATTTATGACTTTGTATGCCAAGGCCTAGTCCAGTGTTTAGCACATAGCAGATGTCTAACAAATGCTTGTCAATTGGCTCCAAAGGACACAACTAGGAGCAGTGGAATGGTTTGGGGAGAGAAGCTGTAAAGAAAATAATTTAACCTTGATATAAAAAAAATTCTTAATAATCAGAGCTGCCTCGACGTGGAACGGGGCCTCCTTGGTAACAATAATTAAATAAAATTTATAAAATGCCCGGAACGGTGGTAAGTGCTTTACAAATATAATCTCATTTGATTCTCAGAACAACCCTGTGAGGAAGTTATTATTAATTATAATTAACATTACCATCCCCATTTTACAGATAAGGAAACTGAGACAAACTTATAACTTGCCCAGAGTCACATAGCTAGTAAGCATCTGAGGCTGGATTTGAACTCAGATCTTCCTGACTCTAGGCCCAGGGTTCTATCTACTGTACCACCTATCCGTTCCTGGTAAATAGCATGTTCCCCTTCCCTGGAGACCCCAAGGCTGGATGAATACTTGATAAAGATATTGTAGAGAAGACTCTGGTTCAGGCACATGATGGGCTAGATGGCCTCTGAGCATTCCTTCCAAGTCTGAGACCCCATAACTCTAGGTTAGGACGACAAGGAGCTAAGATAATAGATAAACTGGGTATTCATTTTCCCTTAATACAAAATCAGCCAAGGGTTGCTTCAAAGCTGTACCAAGGAAAGAAGGAGGGAAATTGAGAGAAGGAGCAATGGGTGGAAATGAGGTCCTCTAGAGTTACATCAAAAAGTTGTAACTCATAAAGTGCTAAGACTTCACTACCCTTGGAGCTGGGTCTCACATGCCCACTGCAAACACTATGTCAGATCAGCAACACTCAGGTGGGAAGCATCTCACTCCCTGATAGAGCTGGCCTCTTGCCCAGAGCAGTAAGTCCTTTTAATATGTTCCATTGAATATTTTACTCAAGTATATTTCACCATAGAGCATCTATTGATGTTTGCCACAAAGCTAGAGCACCAAATAAATTTTATTACTGAAATTAATTGGAAGCAACATTGTTCAACTGTGAAGCCCTGAAAATGCACCTGGGGGTGATTAGTGCATCTGAAGACGTATCAGAAAGGCATCTGTAATCCTGATGGGTCAGTGACAAGCTTTGAGCATCCTTGGAGGCCTGGCCAATGACAGCAAGCCCAGGGTCTCTGAGTGCTAGGAAGTGGTGGCTTTGATCTCCTGAGGACTCTGGGAAGCCAGAGAAGCAGTGCCCTCATGCCTAGTGCCCAACACCAGGGTGGATAGGGGGGTGATTGGCAGGCAGAGTCGTGGATTGGCAGGTATGAGGATCCCCACTGAATGAACACTGTCCATATAGTGTTTATTTAAAGATTTGCTGTCAATGTAAGAAATAATTTGAAAGCTCTAAGGGAGACAAGTTAGTGAGGGGAAAAAACCTGGACTTAGAGTCAGAGGACCTGAGTTTAAATCCTGGCTCTGCCACTGACTAATTGTGTAACATTGGACAAATAGCTTTTCCTCTCTGGGTCTCTGTTTCCCTATCTGTAAAATGGAAGTAATTATATGTTCCCTACCTATTTCATAGGGTTAGAGGTCTGGAACAGTGTCACCTTTGCATGTATATCTGGAGAGCCTAGCACAGTGTCTTGCACATCATTGGTGCTTAATAAATTTTGATTGATTGATTGACCAATCAATCAAATGAAATAACCTCCTGAGAGGCAATGTACAGTACAGTACAGTACAAAGAATACTGGGTCTGTGGTCAGAGGATCTGGATCCCAATCTCATCTCCAATGCTTACCATTTGAATGACCTTAGGCAATTCACCTAATTTCCCCAAGGGTCAATTTCCTCATACACAAAATGAGAGAGTTGGAGTAGCTAAAGCTATCCCTATCAAGTTTGAAAACCGCTGGATATATTTTGTGCTTGTTCTCTAAGGATCAGCATAGCTAAGTTGATGAAACCTCATTACTAACTTGGCTATGGGGTGATGATTTTTTTCCAGAGTATTTCTCAAGGACTGTCTATCAAATTGAATTCACAAATCTTTGAAAAATTAAACTTCCCTGGGCTTCAGTTTCCTCATATGTAAAATGAAGATGTTGGACTAGATGGCATTTGAGTCACCTTTGTGTTCCAAATCAGAGCTGGGAGAAGTCATCCTATGGCACTGACTGGGTCCACCACAAATTTATGTGATCTAATCTCCACTGAGCCCCCACTTCATCAAGTCAGTTCTTCTACTCTTCTCTAATTGGTTCTCTATACCATTCACCACAGCGGCTGTTCCAAATCTTCTCTATTTTCTTAAACACTCCTTCTACCAGCCACTTAGCTGAGGACCTCAACTCATACTTCACCAAAAAGAAAGTAAAAGAAAGAAAACAATTCTGAGATCATTTACCAAGAACTCTCTCTTCTTCTTTCCTCCTCACCTCACTACCCTTCAACACCACCCCATCCCCACCATTTCTCTCTTTACCCTGGTCTCTGATAAAGAGATGGCTATTCTTCCTGAAGCTATGTTTCTCCCTGATCTCACCTTCTCCCATCTTTTTAGCAGATTATTCTCAATTTTCATTCCTTCAGTCTTCATTTTTTCCATAGCTAATGCATGCTGCCTACCAAAATAGCCTAGTATGCGTCATCACAAACCAAACAAAAAAAACCTTCACCAGATCCCACCATCCCTTCCAGGTATCACCCAATAGTTTTTTTAATCTCTTTTCCTATTAATAAACTCCTTGAAAAAGCCATCTACATTCAATGGATCCATTTTTCTCTCTTTTCGCTATTTTTCAAGCCTTCTGGCTTCCAACCCCTCAGCTAAAATTGTTTTCTCCAAAGTAGTCAGTTATTTCTTAATGGGCAAATCTAATGGCTTCTCCTCAGTCATCATCCTTCTTGACGTCTCCAAAGCTTTTGACATTGTTCATCACCTCCTCCTCCTCCTCCTAAATACTCTTTCCTCTGGGTTTGGAGGATACTACCTTTTCCTGATTTTCCTCCTCCCTGTTTTTCCTCTGTCTTCTTTGCTGGAACATTATTCATGTCATGCTTTCTAACTGTAGGTGTTTTCCAAGGTAATGTCCTTAGCCTTTCTCTCTTCCTTATCTCCCCCCTCTTCCTCACTCTCTCTCTCTGTTTCTCACTGTCTCTCTCCCTGTCTCCCTATTGTTCTCTGTCTTTGTCTCTGTTTCTGTCTCTCTATCTTTCTCTCTCTTCCTCTCTCTCTCTCTCTTCCCCCCCATCAACTCAGTTCTCAGTGATTTACCACCTCCATGCAGATGACCTCTGCATCTTTCCATCTAACCTGTCTCACTCCTGAGTTCCTGTGCCACACTACCAGCTGCCTATTCATCATTTCATACTAAAAGCCCTGTAGTCCTAAAACTCAAAATATCCAAAACAGAATTCCTTTTGTTTCCCCAAAATTCATACTTCTTCCTAATTTTCATATTACTTGTCAAATGTACAGATAGCACCATCCTTACAGGCACCCATGTTCCCAACTCTGGTATCACCCTCCATGTCTCATTCTCACTAATTTCACCTGTCATCTGCCAAATCTTGGCATTTCCATCTCTACCACAATTCTCTCATATATCCCTTTCTTTCCATGCAAATAACCACATCGTCCTGGACTATTTAGATAGTCTCCTAATTGGTCTCTCTGCCTCAAGTGTTTCCCACTCAAATCCATCCTCCACACAGCTGTCAAAGTGATTTTCCTAAAGCACAAGCCTGACCATATTACCTCCCTACTCACCAAACTCCAGAAGTTCCTTATTATTTCTAGGATCAAATATAGACTCCTCTGTTTACCATTTAAAGCCCTTTACAAGCTGATTGATTCCAACCTTACTGGTCTTCCTTTGCATTACTCCCTCCAGATATTCTATGATCCATCCACACAGGGCAACTTGTGATTCTTCACATATGATGTTCCATCTTGCATTTCTGTATTTTGCCTTTAGCTTTCCTCCTATAATGTTTTTCCTCTTTTTTTCTTCCTTAGTTTCACTAGGTTCCATCAAAACTCAACTCAAGCATCACCTTCTCCATTGAAGTTTTCCCTGCCCCCACCCCAGCTGCCAATGCAGCCCATCCCAATACTATCTTGCATGTATTTGGTGTATATTCAGTATTCACTTATACAGTTATCTCTTCCACATAACAACTTTCCCATTCATGGCTTCAATGTATTGTGCAGATAGGCATAAGAAATTAAATGGAAATTTGGGGGGAGTTTTGCAGAAGCCGCAGACAACATGCAAAGGCCAGCAGACAACATAGAAAAAATTTAGAAATGCATAAAACATACGTAAAATATTGTATAATGGCAAACATTACCAAGTTTGTTCTTAGAAAGACAAACAAAATTAGGATACATTTGTATGTTCATTTCTCTCAAAGCTTGTGGAACATTCATGTGGAGATATGTGTGGAAGTTCATTATAGACAGTGAATTCAAGGATGGACAGAAGAAAGAGACCTTATATCTTCAGAGCAATTCCCTCTCACCCTTCCCTCCTTTCCTTGCTCAGGATGCCTATGTCAGCTAAAATGATAGTCTCCATTTGTGTTAACCATAATATGAGGAAGGAATTTCTTAATCAGATAGATTGGAAATACAACAAGATAAGAGAAGTGTTAAAGTGTCAACTGAAAGTATAGATCCAGGATATCTGCGTTTCTTCTATCATTAATATGACATGATATAACATAACATAGCATATGTCCATAAAATACCAAGATAAGAAAACTCCCATTATTCAAGATAGTGTCTGGTTCAAGGCTCCTTGTCCTTGGCAGTCATAAACAGAAGATTGCTCCTGGTCAGCTTCATCTGGCCTTGTAGTTGCTAACATAGGAAGGGGCATTTTGGGTTCACTCAGAGAGCAATGCATGTCTATTATGCCAGAGCACTCAAATCATTATGGTAGGTTAAGCTCAGAGTGGGTCAGAATGTCTCTCCTGATTGGGCAATCCATGTTTTAGGGCTTTCTTAGGTCTTGGGGGTTCAAAATGGTTTGGGGAGGGGTCTACAATAATATCAACATATTGTATCTTTTAATACCATAATAATTCAGACTTCTCTAGGATGAAAGGAAGGCCAAAAAGTTTTATGCTGATTTCCTGGATCCCAGGTCCACAAAAGCACCCCTAACTCCCGCGGTGTGGAAGGGATGAGTGTATATCTTATGTATATGTTGTCTTCCCCATTCAGATTTTAGTTCCTTGAGGGCAGGAAATGGTTTCCCTTTTGTTTTTGTATCTCCAGCATTTAATACAATGTCTAGAACATAAGAAATGCATATAGGTTCACTGATTCATCCAATGATTTAATTTACTCTCAGATACATGTTATAGTCCTCTTTCCCTCCTTCCTTGTCCTCAAGTTGAAAGAAAAGGCAAATGGACAGACAAAAATATACCCATTGACATTTAAATTAGAAAGTTGAAACATCACCAGGGAACAAACTCTAGCTTAATAATTTAAGTAG
The DNA here is from genome assembly GCF_011100635.1 of Trichosurus vulpecula. Lineage (NCBI taxonomy): Eukaryota > Metazoa > Chordata > Mammalia > Diprotodontia > Phalangeridae > Trichosurus > Trichosurus vulpecula. Next base: position 43,236,602 of record NC_050573.1, on the reverse strand, counting down.
GCTGGAGCACTCCTAGACTACTTCTTGGAAAGTACCATGTCTCATAGAGCTTTATACTGTGAGCTTTCTGAAAGGGGAGGGCGATGGTTATTTTGCTTCTCTGTGTATCCAGAGCATTTAGCACAGTGCCTGGCACATAGTAGGTGCTTAACAAATGCTAGTTAACTGTCACTGTCAGATCATAGGTCTAAATCTGGGAGAAGCCTTCAGGATCATTAAGACCACACTTATAGCTGAGAATACTGGGGCTCAGAGAGGTTGGGACTTTCCCAGGATAACATAGGAAGCAAATGACAAAGCCAAGAAATGCCATGTAATGTTCTTCCATTGGATCCTTAGCTGACTCCATTCGTTCATTCATTAGCACTTCTCCAGGCTGACCAGCTATATAATTAACCTAGCAAGAATGGAAAGATAGCATGGTGAAGTATGTAAAATACTGGATTTGGAGTTAGAAAGATCCTGATTCAAATCCTGCCTAGCTGGGAGACCCTAACCAAGTCTTTCTCTTCCCCAAGCCTCAGGTTCCTCATCTATAAAATGAAGGGGTTGATTCAATGATCTGTAAGATCTTCTCTCCAAATGCTGATGAGCTCCTTTTCTGCCATTTAAAGCCTTAGAGAGTCATAGTTGCCCATTGGCTAGGGCATTTGCCCAGGGTCACACAGCCAGTGTGAGTTGGAACTGTGACATAAACCAATCCCTCCTGCACTCATCCCCAGAAGCAAACCTTAGGTAAATAGAACATGATGACTGCTTCTATTGGTCTTACAGCCCTCAAATCCTCAGTACCACAACTACTGAATAATTAGAAAAGAAAGTTCTCCCCACCAATGTCCTTGGCGTTGTCAAATGGTTCAACTTCAGGAAAAGATATGGTTTTATCCATGGAAATGATATGAAAGGAGGGGCATTATCATCTGCTTTGCTTCCACACCCTAAGAACCATGGCTCATTTCCATCTGACTGTCACCTGAGACCTTTTATTTATATTGTCTCCTCCCCATTAAAAGGTGAGTCCCTTGAGAGCAGAGACTGTCTCTCTGTTCCATAGGATTTATTAACATTTATTTCCATACATTTATTAATCACCTACTATGTGCCAGACACTGTGCTAAGCACTGTGGATACAAAAAGAGGCAAAAGATAGTCCTTACCCTCAAGGAGTTTACAATCTAATGGGGAAGACAAGAGGAAGACAAATAATCAGAAAGCAAATAGTATATAAGATAAATAGGAAATATTTAACAGAGGGAAATCACTGGAATTAATAGGGGTTGGGTAAGGTTTCCTGTAGAAAGTGGGATTTTACTTGGGCCTTAAAGAAAGCCAGAGAGTCAGTAGTTGGAGCAGAAGAGGGAAAGCATTCCAGGCATGTGGTACAGCTAGAGAAAATGCCCAGAGTCAAGAGATAGAGTGTCTTGTTCGTGGGACAGACAGGAGGATCCAGTGTCACTGGGTCGAAAAGTATGTGTTGAGGAGTAAATTGTAAGAAGACTGGAAAGATAGGAGGGGGCTGGGTTATGAAGGGCTTTGAATGCCAAACAGAGCAGTTTGTTTTTATTCCTGGAGGCAATAAAGAGCCACTGGAGTGTATTGAGTAGGGGATAGGGTGGGGCGGAGTGACATGATTGGACCTGAGCTTTGGGAAGATCACTTTAGTGGCTAAATGGAGGATGGACTGGAGTGGGGAGAGACATGAGGCAGGCAGACCCATCAGCAAGCTATTACAATAGCCCAGGAGTGACATGATGAGGGTCTGTCCCAGGGCGGGGCAGTGTCAGAGGAGAGAAGGGGGCATATGTGAGAGATAGTGCATCTCACTTGATCCTCACAACAACCCTATGAAATGGTTATTTTTCCTTGTCCATTTCTTTGATTTCATCAGCATAAGGAGTTCCAGGTGAGAAAGCTCCCTCTACCCGTGCACATTTATCATTATTCTGCAACTTAGAGTCTTTACTACTTGGCCATGGCATTGAGAGGTTAAAGGATCTGCTCGAGGTCACACAGCAGTGTTACAGGTAGGATTTGAACCCAGACCACATAGTCATCAAGCCCAACACTCTCTTGCCTATGTCATGTTGCCCCTTTGGGTTTGGAGACCAGATTTGTGACTTTACTACAGAGCACTTAACCTGGTATCCTTGTAATGTAGGGAGAAATCAAGGAAGGCCTCCAACATATTAAGTAGACTGTCATGACAAAATTTGGAAAGACCAAGGGCAAGGGATGGCAGGCATGAATAAGCTATAGTTCACCAGGCTGGAGGGAGCTCCTGAATTGATGAGATCACATCCATCTGAATATTTGCAGGAATCCTGTATCTCTGAGAAATCTCTATGAAGATATTCCCTCTATGAAGACCAATTATGCCCCCTACTCTGCCAGTTATATTCTCAGTCAGTAGTCAGGAGCCCTGAGAGGTTAAGGGACTTACCCCAGGTCATTCGAACTGGATGTATCGGAGAGAGGATTTGAAGCCGGGTCTCCATAACTCCAGGGCCATGAGTTCCACTGCCCCTCTCAAGAGGCCCATCTTTATATAACACTTTCAGATTTTTCAGATGCTTTTTTCGCTCCAACTCTGTGAGGTAGGTAATAAAAGTAATAAGATGGTGGTATTTGGAAGTAGGAGGAACCTTAGACATAAGCTAGCCCAAGGGTTCCTCACCTGGCATCTATGGTGTATAGATGGATAGATGGATGGATGGATGGATGGATGGATGGATGGATGGATGGATGGATGGGTGGGTGGATGAATGAATGGACAAACAGATGGATGAATAGATAGATTGATTGATTGATAGATAGATAGATGGATGGATGGATAGATAGATAGAAATGTATGTATGTATAAGTATATATGTATATATTAATAACTATTTCAATATAATTAGTTTCCTTCACACACCTCCATATTTTGTGGTATGCATCAAAAAAAATTATTCTCAGAAGGGGTTCATAGGCTTTACCAGATTTTAAGAGGGTCTAGTTTGATCTCAATTCACAAATGAGGTCATTTGAAGATGAGGAGCTTGACTTGAAGGGAGGTCATGTGACTAGCCAGGGTCATACAACTGGAGTTGTCAAAAGGACTCAAACTGAGGTCTTCTGTAACCAGAATGACCTTTGTTTTCTTTGAGTGACTCAATTTATCTCAGTGAGCTTTACTAGGTGCTAAGCCCCAGGCCCAAACTCCATTAGGTGTTAACGTAATCCATGTGGATATGAACCTCCCAGTGTCCTAACGGGAGGGGCCAACTCAAGAACCAATCACCAGAGCCTGAGCTCTGGTGATTCAGATGATGTTTGATGATGTCTGAAGCCCTATAAGAAGGGGAGACAGAGCCATTTGTGCAGGGCTCTGGAGATGGTGTTGATGAGGAGACTCTGGGCAGCTGTAGCTAAGGAGCCCTCCAGCTTATAAACCCGAATGTTGAAACTTTGTTTAACTCTGGTAACTATGTGTTGGGATTGAATCAGACAAAGTCTGTTGATATTTGAAATTTGTTTGCATTTTGTTTTGAAGTTCAGGGTGCTGGCTTTTTCCCCTGAACTAACTGAATGATATTTGAATGCTGAATTAAAAGTAAGCTAGTCAACCCCTTCACCTTGCTTTCCTTAATTAAGCAGATCAAAAGAACCTGTGCTGTTGGCAGCTTTCTGGGTGCTGGCTGTGGGTGAATCTTATACCCCCACAGAAGCTGCCAGCCAGATTGTTGAAACATCTTCTGACTTGAGGACAAGGACAATGATTTGGAAGTGATGGGGTGGGGAGCCAGGTGCCATGGTGGATGAAGTTTCAGGACTGAAGTCAGGAAGATTCATCTTGCTGAATTCAAATCAGGTCTTAGAAACTTACTAGCTGTGTGAACCTGGGCAAGTCACTTAACCCTGTTGGCTTTAGTTTCCTCATCTGTAAAATGAGCTGGAGCAGGAAATGGCAAACTACTCCAGCATCTCTGCCAAAAATCCCCAGATAGGGTCATGCAGAGTAGGACACAACTGAAACAACTGAACAACAAACAAGTTTTCATTGTTTCTGGTCCTATATCCTAGAGCAGCTGAATAGCATTTCCCTATTGGAAGTGTTTTCAATTTGGAAATGCCAAGGAAACATTCCAGTCTCATGGATGGCATTAGGATTAGACCTTGGCTGACAATGGGGTCAGGCAGCCAGCCAATTTCTCCAGCTGTGGAGGAATCCTGCTTGAAATGCACATTTTGTACGCATCTGGGAGGGAGTAGAAGATATCTTGGTGGATAGACTGTATCCCCTCAGAGTCTGGGGTTAATGTTTGAGGTATTCGGTGGGGGGGGAGAGTAGTTTTCTAATGCATAGCTCCCAAGCACCTACTGGTGTGCTTCCTACCCTGTTTATCAGTTGATATCAATTAGTTAGACAAATTTAATTAGCTTTTAGAATGGGTGTTTACTCAGGGACATAATTAGTCAGCAAATAAATACTTATTAAATACCTACTGGTCTTTTGTCTTACTTTTTCAGATGTATTGTTATTACTGCTCTTCATGCAGTCTTCCATGAAGACAAACTGAGTTACTTGCTATTCCTTGACATTCCATTTCCTGCTATTCAGCTGCTTGGACAATCTGGCTCCTATAGGTCAAATGTACTCGCCTCTGACTCTTAGAATCCCTGGACTTCCAGGCTCAGATCAAATGCCACCTCTTACAGGAAGCTCACTCTAATCCACCCCACCCTGTAATCTCCCATTGTTGGTGTGGTCTTTCTCTCCTTCCTCAAATTATTGTGGGATCACAGATGCAGAGCCTGAAGGAACTTCAGAGGTCATTTAGTAAGAACCCCTCATTTTATTTATAAAGGTAGGATCTCAATCCTCCCACACCATGTAACCCTGATGTATTTATCAGGTAAGACACATTTCTGACCCTCTTCTCTCCTCTGACACTGCTACCACCCTGGTGCAGACCCTTACCACCCCATGCCTGGACTAATGCCGTAGAATGTTAGTGGATCTGCCTCCCTCAAGTGTCTCCCAACTCTAAACCATCCTCCATTCAGTCACTAAAGGAATCTTAAATTGTAGGTTCAACCATGTCACAACATACTCAGTAAATGCTAGGAGCTCCCTATCACCTCCAGGAACAAATACAAAATCCTCTGTTTGGCATTTACAGCCTGGACCTGCCCTTCTTCTACCTTTCCAGTCTTCTTGTACCTTACTGCCCCCATACCCACACCTAAGGCACTCTGTGATCCAATGACATTGGACTTTGTGTTTGTTGTTCTCAAATGATACACTCCATCTCTCAACTCTTGGCATTTTCACTGGCTATCCTCCATGCCTGGAATGTCCTCTCCCCTCATCTCTTCCTCCTGCCTCCCCTGGCTTCCTTTCTCCAACTAAAATCTTACCTTCTCTGGGAAACCTTTCCCGATCCCCCTTAATTCTATTATCTCAACCTCTGTTAATTATTTTCCACTTATTTCTTTATATAGCTAGTTTGTACATAGTTGTTTATAGGTTGTCTCTCCCATTAAACCATGAGCTCCTTGACGGCATGGGCTGCCTGGCACCCAGTAAGTATTTAATAAATATTTATTTGCTGACTAATTATATCCCTGAGTAAACACCCATTCTAAAAGCTAATTAAATCTGTCTAACTAATTGATATCAACTGATAAACAGGGTGGGAAACACAATAGCGGGTACTTGTGAGCAATAGCATTAGAAAAACCCCTACCCAATAACTCAGTGTTAACCCCAGACTCTGTGGGGATACCGCCCAAGCTCAGACAAGTGCCAGAGGCAGCATTGGCCCACCGATATCACCCAAATAGCCATTTTTCAAGCATTTGGGTGACATTCTTGGACTTTAAAAAAGAGAACCTATAAGCCTCCTGGGCAGAGGCAGATAGGAGAAGGGCTACACACAGATTTAGACTTGGTTTAATGGAAGATAGATGCTGAACATAGGCAAGATCCCTCCAGGACACTATATGGTTCCAGGAAAGATTAAAAACATATCTGCACAAGCAAAGCGAATCATGTGCCTCCAGAGATGGCAGAAGACAGGTAGAGCAATAAGGCATTCCCAGACAAGCAAGAGAAATCAGGAACCAAGCCTCCTAGACAATAAAGAGAAATCCTTGAATAATGCCTAAAGCCTGGACCAGACCTCCTGGAAAGAAGAAAAGCTATTCTATAATGCTGAGCTCATGGACCCAGTCTTCTAGTGAGAAGATGGGAAATTACAGGTCAATGACAAATTTTTGGACCAAGTGGGAGAGTCCCAAGACCAATCAGTAGCCAAAGCTGAGGAGCAGAATAGGGCAGAGCCCAAATATGGTAGAATAATCCAGGACCTTGCCCTTCACTAGTATTGTGAGCTATGTAGACTGTGCAGGTCTGGGTAGAAAAGTCAGCTCTCTAGCAATTCCAATGGTTTTCCCTTTGAAGGGGAAATCTCTTTCTTAGGGTAGTTCCATAATTCTAGAGGACTTTTAGGTCCCTTGAGCAAAATGGGGCTCACAAGGGAGGAAAGAGGTCAATCTCTAGTGACCACAAGTGTTTTCCTCTGTTCATTGGGCCTTCTAAATTTTAGATAAGTATGGAAAACTGCATAGGGGTCTGGAGAAGGTGGGGGCCTTCTAGAAAGGAACAGAGAATTTGTTGTTTTGGTGGTGGCGGCGGTGGTAGTTCATAGGCTCATGAATGAATTCTTTCTGTTCCAAGTTTTTGTCAAGTTGGATAAACCCTGTCCTGTATTCAACATATTCTTAGCTGAGTGCTTTCATGGAAGCAGGTCTTTTATCTGTTCCTCTTTTAAAAATGTATGCTTATATCCTTTGATTTTATATCTCCTTTATTTCTAAACTTACTGCCTATCCAAAAAGCCATTCCTTGTTATAAAGAATTATTTTTAAAGGAAAAAGAGTTTATCAAATCAAACTAACACATCCATGTTGTCAGTCAACATATTCAATATTCTATACTATTAGTTCTATGTTTCTATAGGAAGGTGAGGAAGGGAGGGAAGTACATTTTCTCAACTCTTCTCCTGGGACATAATGATTATAATGAAATAATGTTACATTTCACTATGGCCGTTGTGTATGTTGTTTTTCGGTTTTTGCTACATCACTCTGCATCAGTTCAAATATCTTCCCATGCTTCTCTAATTTCTTCACATTCATCATTTCTTCTGATGCAGAAATGTTGCATTATATTCATATGCTACAACTCGTTTGAACATTTCCCCATTAATGGTCATCTTCTTCATGCGTTACTGTCACTAAAAGGGATGCTATGAATATTTTTATTATGTTTGGGACCTTTTGTTGGTCTTTAATCTCGTAGGGATAGATATCTCATAATAGAGTCTCCGGCCCAAAAGATATGGGCATTTTAATTATTTTCTTAGTGTAACTTCAAATTGTTTTTTCCAAATGTCTGGATCAATTCACAGCTTTATAAATAGGATATTAGTACTAGTGTGCCTGTCTTTTCAGGGTCCCTCAAACATTGACTACTCCTATCTTTTGTCATCTTTATCTCTTTTTACCTTCTACTTCATTCCTGTAGGGAACTTAACATGAACAATATTCTGATGTCCTCAGGGGAAACCCTGGGTAGCGGCATGAGCCAAAGAAAGTGATTAGTGAGATGTCCCCATGATAAACCTGTTCCACGTAAATCCAGATCCATGGCTCTGAGTTATGAGATATACTACCAAAAGTCCAAAGTCGTCTATGTATGTTGCTAAATAATTGCCCCTGTGGCCAGAGACAGTCTCTATCCTCCTTTTAATTCAACAAGCCTTTATGAGCTATCTAATACATTACAGACGCAGAGGTAGAAAGACAAAAGTGAAAACAAACTATGTCTTCAAGGAACCTCAATTCATCTGGGAAAAAACAACAGATATAAATACATACATATATATGTATATGTGTGCACATATATGTATGTACGTATGTGTGTGTATTCCCATTTGATCTTCACAACAACTCTGGGAGGTAGGAGCTATTATTATCCCCATTTTATAGATGATCTAATAGGAGAGGAAAAAAGCAAACAATTATGTACACCCAAGACATATACAGTGTAAATGGGATGGAATTTCAGAGGGTAGGGGACTAGGTTGAGCAACTAGGTGCCAAGTGGATAGAATGCCTGGCATGGAATCAGGATGACCTGACTCAGACACTCTTAGAGACATTTTAGCTGTGTGACCCTAGGCAAGTCATTTCACCCTGTTTGCCTCAATTTCCTCATTTGTAAAATGAGCTGGAGAAGAAAATGGCAAACACTCCAGTATCTTTGCCAAGAAAACTCCAAATGAGGTCACAGAGAGTCAGCCATGACTAAACAACAAAGAAGGGACTAGAAGAGGGAAACTGGGAAAGGTGTCGTTGAAGACAAAGGTCTTAAAGGAAAGACAGAAAATAGAGATGATGAAGAGGAGTATTCCAGGCATTAGAGACAACTAATGCAAAGACCTGGAGATGGAGTATCAAGTCCACCTCTCAGAAGCAGCTTTTCCCACCTTGGGTATGTCTCATTGTTGCTAGGAAGGTTGTCTGTTTTTCCCTTCTGTCAAGCCTTACCCCCCTCTCTTTCCTTTGTCACTCCTCGTGTCTCTCTCTCTCTCTCTCTCTCTCTCCCTCTCACTCTCTCTCTCTCTCTGTCTCTCTCTCTCCCCCTCTCTCTCTCTCCTCTCTCTCTGTCTTTCTGTCTCTCTCACTCTCTCCCCCCCCCTCTGTCCCGCCCCCTTCTCTCTCTCCCTTTCCTCTCTCTCTTCTCTCTCTCTCCCTTCTCTCTCTCTCTCTCCCCTCTCACTCTCTCTCTCTCTCTCTCTCTCTCTCTCTCTCTCTCTCACTCACTCATTTCTGCTCTCTGAGGCCAAGCAGACCGATTGGATCCCTCTTGTTCAGGACAGCCCTTCAGATACTTGAAGCCTTCTCTCCTGTCCCCTATAAGTCTCCTTCCTGCCAGCCCCAGAGGTGTGCAAACACAACAACACAACAAAAGGAGAGCCCAGACCATTCATCACCACCACCTCTGGAGCTCTCCTGGCAGTAATAGATGTTTGCTGCTAATGTGGCCAAGAAGTACCAGCGACTCATCGAGACAAAAACTTGGAGCTGCTTCTGCAGGTTGCATGCTAAGCAGGCAGTCCTGTGCTATTCCTGACACCAGCCAAGGAGGAGAGCTCATGGCATCCCCACCCATGCCCAGCCCAGTGTCTGGACAGCTCCACCACCCCTTCTTGCCCTAAGTAAATAAGCTCTCTCTTTATCCCTCGTGCTTTTCCTGTCTACCTGGTAGTATATCCCCCCTCCCAAACTACCTCATTTTCATTTAGCATTTACACCATGTTTGCTTTATATGTCTGCATGTTGACTCTCCCATTAGAATGTAAACTTCTTGAGGGCAGAGATACTTTTATTTTATCATTATATTCCTACTGCTTAGCACAGTGTGCTTACTAAGTAAGTATGCATTTTATTGGTTGATTGAGGCATGAGTGACTAATTAAACTCCAAAATCCCAGAGACAAGGAGAAGCAGAGTGGTAGAAAGGGGAAAGAGTCTGGGGTTTAGGGTCTGAGGATGTGAACTAGAGCCCTGTGTCTCATACTTATGACCTGTGTGACCTCGAACAAGTTATTTTACCTCTAAGGGTCTCATCTGCTAGATGGCCTCTGTGGCCCTTTCTAGCTCTAGGCCTATGATCCTTCGGACATCAAGGCCATGTTGAATGGGGATGCCGATGGCTTCGTCTTTCTGATTAGGAGAGGATCAATTCCTCCTTGAGGTGGGTCTGGTTGAGTTTCTCCACAAAATCAAAGTCACAGAATCAGAAAGAAGCTCAGAAGTTATCTAGTTCTTCCTATATCTCACTGCCATCTAGACAGAGCCACAACTGGGAGCTCTGGAATCCAGAGCAAACTTAATCAAGACAGGGAGGAAGGTCGGTCCATCTTGGTTATGAGCAGTCACGTCACAAGAGGGGGAGGAGGGCCATCATTACTCAGAGTGTCTTGTTCCAAGAGTGTCAGGCTGGAACAGATAAAGTGGGGAAAGCAAGCCCTAGAAGTAGGATAAGATCCAGATTAGGATCAGTGGGTCAGAGGACAACCAGGGAAGGAAGGAAGGAAGCACTCACATGTATGCACACTTAGATACTGGCACCCTGGAGCAAAGTGCAGATTGCCTAGCTGTAGGGATAGCTCCTGCTTACAAAATACCGCTGACAAGTGATCACTCAGCTTCTACTTGGAGCCCTCCCAGGAAGGAGACCATACTATATCTTCAGGCAGTCTGTTCTACTTTAGGAGGGCTCTAATTATTAACTTGTGGTTATTGTTTCTCTGTAGACTGTACTAAGTGCTTTACAAAGAGTATCTCATTTAATTCTCACAGTAATATTGGGAGGTAGGTACCATTTTATCTCCGTTTTATGGTTAAAGAAACTGAGGCAGACAGCACTGAAATGACTTTTCCAAGGTCACAAAGCTAGTAAGTATCTGGGGCCAAATTTGTACTCAAGCCTTCCTGACTCCAGGCCCAGCACTCTATCCTCCTTACCACCTCACTGCCTAGATAGAACATAAACACTCTGAAGACAGAGACTTTTTCATTTTTATCTTTATGCCCTCAGTGCCTAGCACAGTGCCACGTATGTTGTTGTTGTTGTCGAGTCATGTCCAACTCTCCTTGACCCCATTTGGGGTTTTCTTGGCAGAGATACTGGAACGGTTTGCCATTTCCTTTTCTAGCTTATTTTACAGATGAGGAAACTGAGGCAAGCAGGGTTAAGTGACTTGCCCGGCTAGTAAATGTCTAAGGCCATATTTGAACTCAGATCTTCCTGATTCCAGGTCTGGCACTATGGCGCCCCCTAGTGGCCCTTGGGTACATCATAGGCATTAATAAATGATTATTGATTCTGGTCCTGATATTTATATTGAGCATTCCTGTATCTCCCTTCCCTCCTCCCCACCCCTGCCTCAGTTGCTCCAAGTTAGGTCCCCTGGGACCACTAGAACAAGTCAAATCCCTCTCTCATGACAGTCCTTCAACTACTTATTATAGCTATCCCATCCTGTCTTGCACTTCTCCCACCAATCCTCTCTTTGCCAAGCTAAACATCCCCAGCCCTTCAGCAAAACTCCTTCATGTCCCAGGTTGTATTTGCCAAGCAGTGTACCATATGGGCTTTGAGATGCTGTCTTCTTTCCCTCCCCTGCCCCCTGATGGCATCAATCTATGCAGGCGTAATTAATACAACTTACCTGCCTGAATAATATGCTTATGCTCATGGTAGAGAACCACATTTAGCGCATTATGCTAAATAGGCAAATATCTTGTAAGCCTGCCAGCCCCGCAAGGCTGTGTCTGAAATGTACATTATAAATGGAGGGAACGTCCACCAGCAAAGTAAGGATTACTGTCTGACAGTGCTGTGTTTTTAGAACAGGATCCCCGAGCTCAAAGCAGTCTGGAAAATCCAGGCTCTGGCTAAGTCACCATAGGGGAGGGTTGTTTTCTCTTCGTCAAGGGTGGGAGATCAATGAGAGAAAGCAATTTAGTCTGGCTTGATTCAGTCTTTATTGGGCACCGGCTCCGTGCTAGGCACTTTGCAAAGCTAAGGATTCAAAAACCTAAAATGAGCCAACCCTGACCTCAGGAAGCTTACCTTCTAACCAGGGGTAAGATATAATCACAGGCAAGCAAATATTAAGTGTCTACTGGGCAATTTCAAGAGGGGGAGAATGCTCCCAACTTGGGGGAGGCGCTAAAAGCTTTGCAAAAAAAGGCCATAACCGAGCAGTGCCTTGAAGGAAGCTTGGGGTTCAAAAAAGGTGGAGCTGAGAAGGAAACAGATTCCAGATATCACCAACAGCCTGAGCAAAGCCCAGAGGCAAGAGGCTGCCATATTCAGAGAACAGCTAATAGACCAGTTTCACTGGTCCATTGAATGTGTGAAGGAGGAGTTCAGGGAACCGATGGGAAAAGTAAATGGGAATCAGGTTGTAGAGGGCTGTAAGTGCCACTCGGAGGATTTTGTGTTTTATCAGTGAAGCAGAGGGGTCAGTGGAGAGGTTTGAGTAGAAGACTGACATCAGCCTTTGGCAACCGTGTGCAGGAGGAATTACAGTGGGGAGAGACAGGAAGCCAGGAGACTAATTAGGAGGCTTTTGATAGCCTTGGCAAGAGCTTGAGCTAGGCAAGTGGTCCTGTGAGTGGAAAGGGATGGGTGGAGGAGGAAGTCTTGGACCAGCATCCCTGCTGACATCTCCGCCAAGTGCTTAGGACAGGACTGGCATGTTACAGCTATAGTGGTCCTGCAAGGCTGGTTCTTAGCTAAGCTGTAAGTCTTGTCTCTGGTCCTCTCCTCTCAATGCCCCTTCCCCAATTTCCCTGCCTTCCTCATTGATACATATACTGACTCATTGCTATTCCCTTCTCCCACCTGCATGCCACCAGGTTCAGGTCTTTATTACCTTCTTCCTTGACAATGGCAGTGCCCTCCTAATTTGCCCCCCTGCCTCTAGTCTCCTCCCTGCTCCATGTTTATTCTAGAGGCAATAGGGAATTTTTTTTGAGGAGGAAAATGGCATGGCCCAGCTCATTCTTTAAGAATATCCACTTGACAGGCATGTCGAAGGTGGATGGAGCCTTCTAAAATTAGAATGAATGGACACAAGAGGAAATGAAGCTGGAGAAAATGCGAAAGACAGAAGGAAAGAAACAAGTGTTCGTTAAGCACCTACTATGTGCCAGGCACTGAGCTAAGTGTTTTACAAATATTATCTCATTTGATACTCACAACTCCAGTCTTCAATCTCTCCTTGTCTACTGGCCTTGCACCTGACTCCGCTGCCCATGGGCCTGCAGCCTCCGTCTCTGCCAGCTATCAGCGCAGGCACTGGCCACCTCTCCCTTTCTGCCATGGGCTCTCAGACCCACCTCTCTAAGGAGGATAAGAAAGGGCATGATGGGGATGCCCACCAGGATGACGATGGTTACAAGTCAGATTAGAGGCACAGCACTGGGGGTGGGGGAAAAGGCTTGATATTTATGGTGGCTGCTGGCACCCTGTCACCTCAGTGCCAGCTGGCCCTACTAGCTACTTTCCTGATTACTATAAACACATTCATCTCTTATCCATCTGTACTAGGGGAAGCTGGGTGGTACAGTAGATAGAGCACTAGGTCCCAGACCTATGCTCAGGTGTTGTCTCAGACACTTAACTAACTGTGTGACCCTGGGAAAGTCACTTAACCTCTGCCTCAGTTTCCTCACCTGGAAAATGGATAATAGCCCCTACCCCCGACAGGGTTATTGTGAGGATCCAGTGAAATCATAATTGTAAATGCTCAGCACAGTGCCTGGCACGTAGGTGCCACAGAAATGTTAGCTATTATTAACATTGGTTCTATGTCTCTTCTCCCTTTCATGACTAAACTCCTTGAGAAAGTCATCTACAATCTGTCCCTTTTCTCTCTATTCTTAACTCTTTAGAGTCTGGCTACAAATGTGACCTTTCTACTGAAATCTCTCTCTCTAGAGTTACCAACAATTTCTTGATCACCAAGTCCGATGGCCTTTTCTCAATCCTTATCCTTCCTGACCTCTCTACAGCCTTTGACCCTGTCAATAACCCTCTTCTCCGTGGGACTCTCTGCACTCTGGGGTCTCGTGACATTCCTCTCTCCTGGTTCTCTTTTGCTGGAATCCCATTCTCTTGACTCCTGTGGAGTCCATTATTCCCTAATATTCTCATACCACCAAGGTAAAGCACCTTGGTCCGAACATGGTGTAATATCAATTAAGTTGGGTGTCTTTGAGTGTTACTAGGTGCCCCCCAGCCCCAAACCCCTATCTACTTGGTGCTAAGCCTATGTGGGCATGAAGCCCTCAGGGTCCTAAGGGGAGTTGCTAAGACCAGAGCCAATAGTAGGAACCTGAGTTCTGGTAGCTCAGATGACATTTGATGATGGCTAAAGAGTGTATAAAAAGAGAGAACAGAGCTATTTGTGGGGGCTCTCACTCTTGGAGGTGTGTTGATGTGGAGACTCTGGGCAGCTGTTGTTAAGAGCCCTCCAGCTTGTAAACCCAGATGTTCAGACTTTGTTAAACCCTGGTAACTACGAATTGAAATTTGAATCAGACAAGGTCTGGCTGTTGATGTTTGTAATTTGTTTGTATTTGCTCTGAAGTTCAGGGTGCTGGCTTTTTCCCCTGAACTAAGTGAATGATATTTCAATGTTAGATTAAATTAAGATTGTTAACCCCTTAACATTGCTTTCCTTAGTAAAGCAGATCAAAAGAACCTGTGTTGGCAGCTTTCTGTGTGCTGGTTGTTGGTGGGTTTTACACCCCTACAGCAGCTGCTAGCAGATTGTTGCAACACATGGTGAAAAAGAAAGCTGGGCTTTGAAGACCTGGACACAAATTCAACCTCTGTTACAGACTGTGTGATCCCAAGCAAGTCACATCTGAGAAGCAGGAATTCTCTAATGCAGAATGGATTCAGAGTCCATCTTGCTAAACTTAGTTCTGAAAGGGAATCTTTGGTACACCATACCCAGCAAGGAGGTGTTCAGCCTTCATTTGAAGACCTCCAGTGATGGAGAACTCACTACCTCCCAGGGCAGCCTATCATACTTTGGGACAGCTCTCATTGTTAAGAACTATTTTTCTAACACAAAACCTAAAATTGCTTCTTTGTAATTCCCTCATTGCTCCTAATTCTGTGCTAGGGGGAACCAAACAAGTCTAATCTCTGTTCTCCAGGCCAGTCCTCCAGATTCTTGAAGACATCCTTCGTGTCTGCCCTATCTTCTCTTCTTCAAATTAAATATCTCAAGTTTCTTTAACCATTCTTCATACAGCACAATCTCAAGGCACTCCGCCATTTTGGCTTGCTCTTCTATGGGTAATCTCCAGTTATTAATGTCCTTCCTTAAATGCAAACTCAATCGATGTTTAACAAACTGAATTGAACTGAATTGAATTGTGTAGTTCTTTGGGCAGCATCTTTCGGAGAAGGGATCAAATTAGAACAGATTTTTGAGGTGGACCCAGAGAGTTGCTGCTGCCTCATCTATAAAGAGTTTATCCAAGAGAGGACTCTTAGGTAAACATTCCAGAGCCTGCCAACCAATGATTCAGACTAGAGAAACACCAGGGGCGGCGCAGCAGGTTTAGTGTTGGGAGGGCATGTTTCCAGAAAAGCAACTGAACAATGAGTCCATAAAACATTTGGCAAAAGATGCAGGGGTGGGATGGCTTAATGATGTTATTTTGCATTGCATTAGCAGTGACCATTCTTGAAGGGAAACTTTTGTGCCAACCCCTGGCAGCAGGGGGAAGTGGTTTATAAACCTTAAAACAGTATATAAATATGAAAGTATTGCCATTGTTGTTGTTAGAGCCGTAACTAGCAAGGGGCCACTGGGGCTTTGTCTCAGGGTGCCAACATGAGTAAATGTTTAGTTTCATCCTCCCTTTGCCCCTTCAAGAAGGACATGTTTGATGGGAGAAAGATGGCATTATACTCATAAGGTTTGCAAAGTAGCTCATTTATATTATCTCATATGATACATCCCTGTGAGACAGATATTATTGTTGTTCAGTCGTTTCAGTCGCATTTGACCCTTTGTGAACCCCCTTTGGGGTTTTCCCAGCAAAGACACTGGAGTGGTTTGCCATTTCTTTCTCCAGCTCATTTTACAGATGAAGAAACTGAAGCAAACAGGGTTAAGGGACTTGCCCACAGTCACATAGCTAGAAAGTGTCTGAAGCTGGTTATGAACTCAGGAAGATGAGTCTTCCTAACTCCACGCCAAGCATTTTATCCACTGTGCCACCTTAGGTATTATTAATATCCCTTTTTACAGATGAGGAAACTGAGGCCCAGGGTTGTTATGTGACTTGCCCAGGTTCACACAGCTAGAAAGCTTATAAGACAGAATTGGAGCTGAGGTCTTCCTGAATCCAAGTCTCCTACTCTCTCCACTATACCACTTAGCTGCCCATAGCTAGTAAGTGGGTAGATGGAGAATCGGACTCCTCCCTTCATATCAGGTCCCTGTGGAGCAGGAAGGCTCTCAGCCTTGGGTCGCACACTTTCTCACCTAGATCCCACTGTCATCGCGCCTCTCTTCTCGAGTTACCTTCTCCCACAGTGGTACAGGAGAAAGAGCACTACTTCTAAGGTGGCGGGTTCAGATTCTGTTTTTGATGTTTACTTATTGTTGTGACCTTGGCAAAGTCCTTTCCCTTCCTGAGTCTCAGTAAAATAAAGGGATTGATCCAGATGACATCTGAGGCCTTTTCTAGCAGTAATTTTATGATCCTATGACCTCCACACTGTCCAACTAGAGTCAACCAGTACAAAGTACCCATGCTGCCTGCCCTCACATCACATGCAACACTCAGGAACAGTGGTCATGTTGGACCACATCAGGATATTCCTCCCTGTCACCCCCAAATGGATTTGCTTCAGGTGCTAGAATTCCAGGCTAATGGTACTAATTATAAACAGCGAAGGACATAGCAGCTGAAATTTAAATTATGCTTTAAGATTTATGGAGCACCCTTTTTTTGGACCAAACCTTTGATTTCATTGGTGTAGGGAACTTCTCTACCAATGCTGATAAGTATCTGCTTACCTGGGGCCACAACCAATATGGGATCAGTGGGAAGATCTGAACCCAGTTCTTCCTGATACAGAGGTCAGCTCTCTATCCATTATATCAAGCTACCTCTCTCATGAGGTTCGATGGATAGATAGATAGATAGATAGACAGAAATAGAGATAGATGGATAGATACCTGGATAGATAGATAGATAGATAGATAGATAGATAGATAGATGATAGATAGATGATGGCTAGATAGCTGAATAGATAGATAGATAGACAGAAATAGAGATAGATGGATAGATACCTGGATAGATAGATAGATAGATAGATAGATAGATAGATAGATAGATAGATAGATGATAGATAGATGATGGCTAGATAGCTGAATAGATAGATAGATAGATAGATAGATAGATAGATAGACAGATATAGATAAAGATTTATATATCATTTGCTCCTCTCAACAACCCAGTAAGAAAAATCCTACAGCTAGTGTTATCACCATTTCGCAGATGAAGAAACTGAGGATTAAAAAATAAAGCAACTTGACTATTTCCACACTGTTTTTAAAGTGCCACAAGCATAACTTGAACCCAGCTCCCTTCTAAAGTCAATGCCCTTTCCACTGCTTCACAATGCGTTCCTCCTGGTGTCTCTTTTCCTTCTCCTTCAATAGAATAACCTCTAGTAAAAGACACTGGGTTGGAAGACAGAAGTCATGGGGTCTAGACTTGCTCGTATTCTAATAGTGTTTTGGAAAGCCCCTTTTTATACCTCTGCCTGCTTCTCTGCCAGTGAGATGGGAAAGGATGCCTGCTTCTCCATATTCACAGGATCAGCCAGAGAGAGACAGACAGACAGAGATAGAGACAGAGACAGAGAGACAGACAGAGAGAGACAAAGACAGAGACAGAGACACAGAAGGACAGGCAGAGATAGAGAGAGAGGCAGACAGAGACAGAGAGATAGAGAGACAGAAAGAGAGAAGGAGGGAGAGGGAGAAGGAGGAGAGAAGGGAGAAGAAGGAGAGAAAGAAAGACACACCGAGATACACAGAGAGAGAGATGGAGAAACACAGAAAGACAGAGGACAGAGACAAACAGAGAGACAGACAGAGAGAGTCAGACAGAGACAAAGAAATGAAGAGACAGAAAGAGAGAAGGAGGGAGGGAAAGGGAGAAAGAGGAGAGAGAGAAGGAGGAGAGAGAGAAAGACAGGCAGACAGGCAAAGAAAGAGACAGAGAAGGAGAAGGAGATAGAGAGAGAGAGGGAGGGAAAGGGAGAAAGAGGAGAGAGAGAAGGAGGAGGGAGAGAAAGACAGGCAGACAGACAAAGAAAGAGACAGAGAAGGAGATAGAGAGAGAGAGGGAGGGAGGGAGAGAGAGGGAGGGGAGAGAGAGAGAGAGAGAGAGAGAGAGAGAGAGAGAGAGAGGAGACAGACAGATACACATAGAGACAGAGACAGACAAAGAGATAGAAAGACAGAGAGGCGGATGGAGAAAGAGGAGAGAGGAGAAACAGACAGAAAGACAGAGACAGAGGCAGACTGTCATGGTAATTAGGGTGGGACTTTTTTTACTGTTTTGTCTTTTGCAATGCTAAGGCAATCAAGTACCTTTGATGAGTCTTGCCTTTAAAATGTAATGGCAAGCAAAACGGGACTTTTTGCTGATTTTTGTTTGAGTGTTTCTCAGCACTGAGGTAATCAAGTGCCCCAGGGCCCAAAGATGTATATATATGATCTGAAGCTGGCATTTTGTGTTGGCGGGCACACTCGGTGGAAGAGCATTGGTGATTTGGCCAGATGAGACTCTGGGTAGCCGTTGGAGCCCCCCTGGCTTTGAAAACCCAGATGTTGGTGCTTCTCTCTCTGGTAACTGTATGTATTCCTATAGACAGATAGAAGCCTGTCTGCTGATTTGTGTTTGTTCTGTTTATATAACGTATGCTTGTAATTTCTGTTTGTATTCTCTCTGAAGTTCAGGGTGCTGGCTTTTTCCCCTGAACTAAGTGAATGATATATGTATGTTTAATTAAAGTAAGATTGTTAACCCCTTAAAGTTGCTTTCCTTAGAAAAGCAGATCAAAGGACCTGTGCTGGCAACCCTCCTGTGTGTTCTTGTTGTTGGTCTTGTGTTGGTCTTTCACCTCCACAGCAGCTGCTAGCAACATTGTTGTTACACAGACAAAGAGAGAGAGACAGAGAAAAAGAGATAGTGAAAGAGAAAGAGAGAGAGAGAGAGAGAGGCAGACGAAGATAGAGAGAGCGATGGAAAGAGAGAGAGAAAGAAGGAGGGAGAAAGAGAGAGAGGAGGAGAAACAGACAGACAGAGAAAGAGACAGAGACACAGAGAGACAGAGACAGAGAAAGAGAGAGAGAGAGCAAAGAGAGGGAGAGAGAAGGAGGGGAGAGAGCTTTAAAGAGAGAAATGAGGGAAGAGAGAAAGGAGGAGAGGAGAGAGAGAGAGGAGAGGGAGAGAGAACTGAGTTGTGCTTTCAATTCCTTGGGAAAAAAGGCATCATAGAAATCCAAATTGGAACAGGTTTTGTTATTGTTGTTATGTGCCCATCAAACCCCTAGAGTCAGAAAATCAGAGATGGATTAAAGGAAGGAACATCATCAATGGAAACCACATGAAAACTCTGAGATGAGTTTCAGAGAAAACACACTTCGGTGCCAAAATGCAATATTTCCTGGTTCTAAAGTTGTTAGGAGATGTTTCCTTTTTTCTACTATGTGTCCCTGGACAAGTAGAAAGGCAGAAGGCAAGGAGGCTGGACCTCAAGTCAAGAGGGCATTGATTTCATCTTCCAACTTGAACATGTATTGATTGTAGAACCTTAAGCAAGTCATCTCCCCTCTCTGAGGTTTAATTTCCTCATCTGCAAAATGGGGGAAATTATGCCTGCAGGGTATAGTGAGGACCAAATGAGATTATCATGTCTTGTAAAGAACTTTGTTAACTTTAATATGCCACATATTTATATTTATATTATTAACTACTGACATTACAAATATATAAATATCAGATATTATCATTGTTACATGAATGATTAACTCCTTTTTTCCAACTTACAAAGTTAATGGGGCTAGTAGAATCATATATTTAGAGCTAGAAAGGATCTTAGAGGCCATCTAGGCCTACCTTCTCATTTTACAGATAAGGAAACTGAGACCAAGAGAGGTTAAGTGATTCACCCAAGGTCACACAGATAGTAAGTGGTGGAGGTGAGACTTTAACGCATATCCTTTGACTCCAAAGCCAATGCTTTTCCCATTGTATCATATTACTTCTTTTGCCCTTCCTCATTCTCTCAGAGAGGGCAGAGTGATTCCCCTTCTGTCCTGGATATAGTCACTGGAGCCAATATAGGAGATGATGGATGGTAGACAACACTGGAAGTGTATATTATAATCTAGTCTTAATAAAGAGACACCAGGAAGAAGTAGGCATATAGGTGAAGTTCCTTGGTGTGGTTGCTGCATGCTTCATACTTTCTCAAGAAAAGGATTTTTTTTAGATTGGACAGTTGTTCATAACATTCCAGGCCCTTCCATCCTCCACTGTCTCCCAATGTCTATCCAAACTCGTGTTTGTTGCTTCCATCATGCTATCTATCCTTTTTATCCTCTGCCATTTCCTTTCCTTTTGCCTTCAATCTTTCCCAACATCAGGGTCTTTTCCAGTGAGTCCCAGCTTCTCATTATATGGCTGAAGTATTTAAATTTCAGCTTCAACATTTGACCTTTTCTT
Organism: Trichosurus vulpecula; assembly: GCF_011100635.1. Classification (NCBI taxonomy): domain Eukaryota; kingdom Metazoa; phylum Chordata; class Mammalia; order Diprotodontia; family Phalangeridae; genus Trichosurus; species Trichosurus vulpecula. Next base: position 43,216,202 of record NC_050573.1, on the reverse strand, counting down.
TAAGTGTTGACTGATTTGACCTCCATACTGTCCAAGGGACTCTCAAAATTTGAAAGTGTTTATTCCGCAGAGTCCAGCCTTCCTTATAGCCCAACTCTTACAACCATCCATTGCTACTGGAAAAACCATAGATTTGACTATATGGACCTTTGTCAGCAAGGTGATGTCTTTGCTTTTTAGTTGCTGTCCAGATTTGCCATAGCCTTCTTTCCAAAGAGCAAATGTCTTAATTTCATAGCAGCAGTCGCCATCTGCAGTGCTCTTTCAGTGCAAGAATATAAAATCTGACACTGCTTCCATTTCTTTTCCCTCTATTTTGCAGGAAATTATGGAACCAGTTGCCATGATCTTATTTTTTTATGTTAAGCTTCAAGCCAATTTTTACACTCTCTTCTTTCACTCTCATCAAAAGGCTTAATTATTCCTCACTTTCTACCAGCAGGGTGGTATCATCTGAGATTATTGATATTTCTCTCAGGAATCTTAATTCTGTCTTTTGATTCATCCAGCCTGGCAGTTCTCATGATGTACTCTGCATATAAGTTAAATAAATAAGGTGACAATAAATAGCCTCATCACACTTCTTTTCCAATCTTACATCAAGCAGTTATTCTATGTTCAGTTCTAACTGCAACTTCTTGACCCACAAACAGGTTCCTCAGGAGACAAGTAAGATGATCTGGTACTCCTGTCTCTTTGAGGAGTTGTGATCCACAACTTAATGTACTTAATGAAGCAGAAGTAGATTTTTTTTTCCTGGAACTACATCATTTTCTCCATAATCCAGCAAAAGTCGGCAATTTGGCCTCTACTTCCTCTGCCTCTTCAAAAAACAGCCTGTTCTGGTAATTCTCAGTGCATATATTGCTGAAGTCTAGCTTGCAGAATCTTAAGCATAAACTTGCCAGTGTATGAAATGAGTAAAACTGTTCAATAATTTGAACATTCTTTGGCATTGCCCTTCTTTGGGATTGAGACGTAAATTGATCTTTTCCAATCCATTGGCCACTATTGAATGTCCCAATTTCCTGGCATATTGAGTGCGCCACTTTAACCCCATCATCTTTTAGGGTTTCAAATAAAGCAATTGGAGTTCCATCACCTCCACTAGCCTTATTGTTAGTAATGCTTCCTAGAGACCACTTGACTTCATTCTCCAAGATATCTGCCTCTAGATCACCAACCACACCATTATGATTATTGGTGATGTTAAGATCATTCTTGTATAAATTTTCTGTATATCCTTACTACCTCTTCTTGATCTCTTCTACGTCTGTTAAGTCTCTATCATCTTTGTCTTTTATCATGACAATTTTTGTATGAAACGTTCCCTTGATATCTCCAGTTTTCTTGAAGAAATCTCTTGTCTTTCCTATTCTGTTGTTTTCTTCTATTTCTTTGCATTACTTATTTAAGAAAACCTTCTTATCTTTCCTTGCTATTCTCTGAAATTATGCTTTCAGTTGGGTAGATCTTTCTTTCCCTTTTCCTTCTCCAGATTGGACTATATGTTTACATAATTTTCTTCCAACTCTAAAATTCTATGATTCTATTAATATTGGTCTAGCATAACAATACTAGGTCCCATTAAATAATGCTCATTTATTTTGGCCAGAAAGCAACCCAGATGCTTCCATCAATCTCTGAATCAAACCCATTATGCTTTCTTTCTGCCACATATACAGCATGTCCTTTAAAAGAATGATCTGAGCCTCAGTTTCAACACCACTAAAGTGTGGGTGATCAGTACAGAATCATAGAATTTAAAATGGACCATGGTAGCTATACGCCCCCACCCAAACCCAGTTTTGGGAAGGAAAGATGCCTACCCTTCCTACCTCACAAGACTGTTATGGGGAAGGTGCCTTAAACACCTCAACCATGCTACAGAAATAGGAGTATTATTATTTTTCATTATTCTCTATGTGGAAAATTGCTGACAAATTGCATTGTCCTGGAGAGCTGGGTTTTTGTGGATTTTTCTTTTGATTATTTCTCAGAGAATCAAGTAATGCCACTTGTGAGTTATGAGGGCTTTGTGCTTGTCCAAATTAATTTTTATCTTCTGGATGTAGTAGGCCCAATCCTTTCAGTGAGCTGTGAATAGGGACCAGCACCCATCTAACTCTGATTGGGTCTGAGAAAACATATCTTGAAGCAAAATGATGCTCTTTCAGAGAAGGGCTTAGGAGAGGGGCAACCACGGTTCCATAGAAAAAAGTGATATACTTCCATATTCCAGGGTAGTAACTCTCAATGTTATTTGTCACAGGACCCCTCTACACTCCTAAAAATTATTGAGAACCTCAAGGGTCTTTTTTATGTGGGTTTTATCTATTGATGTTTACCATATTTGAATGTAAAACTGATATAATTTTTAAAATATTTATTTACTCATTTAAAATAACAATAATAAACCCATTACATGGTAACATAAATAATATTTTTATGAGAAAAACTATTGTTTCCTAAAGAAATTAGTGTGAAGAATAGCATTGTTTTACATATTTTTGCAAGTCTTTTTAATGTTTGACTTAATAGAAGACAGCTGGATTCTCATATCTGCTTCTGCATTCAATCTGTTGTGATATGTTGTTTTGGTTGAAGGATATGAAGAAAATCTGGCCTCCCACAGATATGTAGATGAAAAAGAGGCTTCTATAGGCAAATAACACTGTGGTAGTATTGTGAAAATAGTTTTGAGCTTGCAGACCCCTTGAAAGATCTGCAGAACCCTCAAGGATCACAGATCACTCTTTAAGGATCACTGCTCCAACTGGATCATAGATCTACAGTTGTACAAGTCTAATCCACTCCCCTCCCCATCCCTGTCCTTATTTTATTTATGAGAAAATTAAAGACCAGAAAGATTCAGGTCAGCCAAGGAGGAAGTGAACTCAAAGCCTCAAAGTCAATACTTCTTCTATCCCTTCCAGACTGCCTCATAGATCCATGATCTCAATCTGAGCAATGCCTCCATAGATGCTGATCACAGCACCTCCTTATACACCTCCTTATCCCATGGCATTCTTGCTCATATCCTTCTCTACAATAGAGTGTCCATTCAACTATTTGGAGGACTCTTGATTTTAAAGATATTTTGAAGCAACTGACCCAGTAACCCCCAACAAGCAATTAATCATCAGTCTACCACTAAGCTTGTATTAAGTACCTATTATGTGCCAGACACTGTGCTGGGCCAAGTCAAGTTAACAAGAAACTTTTAAGTACTTACTATGTATGAAGCACTGTGCTAAGTATTGGGGATGCAAAGAGAAGCAAAAAGAGTCTAGTGGGGGAGACAACACAAAAATAGCTGGATATAAACAAGCTATATTTATGAGAGTTAGGACAGTGGCTTATCTAAGTTTTCTCAGATAAAATTGTGTCTTATCTAAGATAAATTGTAGATAATTAATAAAAGGAAGGCACTAGAATTAAGGGGGATTGGGAAAGGCTTCCTGGAGAAGGGGGTATTTTGAATGAAGTCAGGAAAGCCAGGAGGGAGAGACAAGGAAGGAGAGCATTCCGGGCAAGGGAGTAGATAGAGAAAATGCTTTGTATAAGAAATAGCAAGGAAGCCAGTGTTACTGTGGGATACAAAGACAAAAATTAATGAATCAAATAGTTCTTAAGCACCTACTATTTGTCGTGCCCAATTCTAGGCCCCGGAATGAAAAGACCAAAATGAAACCATCTTCTCCCTCAAGGAGTTTTCATTCTAAAGGGAGAAGATAAATCTCAATATTTAGGTATGTGCAAAATAAATGCAAATTAATTTTTTTTTGCAGGGAGGGCTCTATCAAGAAAGACTTCATCACTTGTCCCTCATTCTCATCCAATCCAATAAAAATATCCAGTAAGCATTTATTAAGCACCTACTATGTTCCTGGCACTGTTCTAGGGTATAGGGATACTGTGTTGGTAATCAAAATGGGCTCCTTAGCACTTAGTTCAACAAGTGCCCTTGAAGAGTTTGGCCTCTGTTTCCTTTGATTAATTCAGTGTCTTTGATTGAGTCTTACGAGGTGCTAAGCCCCAGGCCCAAACCCCTATTAGGTGTAAAACCTTAGTGGGTGTGGATTGGCCACTAAGGTGGGGCCCAAGGTGGGGCTAACTCCAGGGAGGGCCTAGTTTACATGTCTGGGAGAGCAGAGGATTTTAGACCACGTGGGTTTAAGTCCACCTCTTTGTGATGATTCTAGGTCCCGTGGGTGAGTCGCATGTGTGACTCACCCCTGACACTGAAAAAGATATAAAAACCAGGGGTTGGCTGTCTGTTCTGGGGAGCTCTCTTACCCACAGCAGTGGTGGCACGCGTGACCCTGGGCCAACCCTTGTTCTGAGCTCCCGGGCTGAACCTAGATGTTGGTAACTATGAATTGTATTGGATCTGTCTGTTGATGTGTGTAATTTGTTTGTATTTTGCTCTGAAGTTCAGGGTACAGGCTTTTTCCCTTGAACTAATTGAATGCTGTCTGTATGATGGATTAAAGTAAACTTGTCAACCCCTTCACCTTGCTTTCCTTAGTTAAGCAGATCAAAAGAAACTGCTGTTGGCAGCTTTCTGGGTGCTGGCTGTGGGTGTATCTTATACCCCCACAGAAGCTGCTAGCTGGATTGTTGAAACAAATAACAAAAAGAAAAGCAGTCCCTGCCCTCAAGAGGCTTGTAATCTAATGGGACAAACAACACACAAAAAGAGGGAGCAAAGTGGGGAGAGGGACCAGGGAACATCTTGTTCTGTGGAGCTGAAACAGACGGAACAGCAGATGTGAGTGGACAAGTCCAGTTTCTTCCCTTTATAAAGGAAGGCATTGGGAGGAGTTTGCTACTCTGCCCTCCAGCCCTCCAATCAGAAGGGAGAGAAAACTGAAGGAGGTGTTGTCAATCAAGGTCATGACATGACCAGATTGCCTCCTTTTCTATTCATACATGAATTTGGTAATGTCTTTACAAAACGTAATGCATGCAAGACACTATGATAGAGGCAAACATGACATAGAACATCCAGGTGAAGATTAGCAGAGGCAAAAACAGAGTCAGCACTGTCACCAGAGAGAAACTATAGACCACCTAAATGGAGAGAGGAAATAGATGAAATGTTCTGGGAACAGGTTGCAAAACCTGGCAGAGAGGGCCGGGGGAGTAGTGATAGGAGATCTCAATTAACTATATTTCAGACTTGGAACTAGAAGAAAGCCTAGAGGTCATCTGATCCAATCCCTTGATTATATAGCTGAAGAAAATAGAGGCCAAAGCAGGTTATAGCACCTGACTAAGTTCACACAGCTTGTGAGAGGCAGAAATAAGATTTTAATCCAGGTTCTCTCACTCCAGATCTAATGCTTTCTCTATTATATATCTATCTTATTTCTCTTGCTCTGCCCAAAGCACAATAGTGAACACTGTTGACTTTCCTTGATAATAATTTTCTTCCTAAAAGAAAAAATGTAGATATCATTGAGGGGGACTATTATTCTGAATCTGATTCTCACTCACAAGGAAGAACCAGTTGCTGGGGTGAAAATGATGAGAACCTTGGGGAAAAGTGACTACTCTCCCCTAGAATATACTATAAAGGAGAGAGGAGTTGGGCAGTCTGCCACTTAGCCTTGATTTGGGGAGAACAGATTTCAAAATGTTCAGAGAAAAGATAGGTAGGATGTGATGGCCTAAAATTCTGAAGAGGAAGTCATTCCAGAAGGCTTTCAAGAGTAAGAAGCTGAATATATATGTATATTAAAAATAACATGCTATCGGAAATGCCAAGAACAGATCTTGGGAAGTCTGGACAATGGAGAGTGCTCAGCTGCCATAGGCCAGGAATTAGAACTGACACCATAGCCCCTCCCAGCCATTCTCCCAGAATGAGAGCCAGGTGGGCCCAAAAGGCTGAAGCATCTCTCAGCACCGTGCTTCAAGGTTGCTTTCTATACCATCCAAAGCAGGTCGGATCACAATTTGGAGCCAGATGTCTGGATGGAAAATGGGAAATTGAATTTTCAATGGACTTTGTTTTGGGGGGCATTTGGGGGTATGCTTCCTTGGTTTGATTTTAGCCAAATCTGGCTAATTTTTAAAGGAAAATTATGTATGTTATACCTTTTAAATGCTAATATTTAAAATAGGCATTTATGTGTTTCCATGACTGACATAGAATGCAGATCTCATTATCTCCCCTTCCACCACTTTCTTCCTTTTCTCCCTCCTTTCATATTCTTCTATTGGTTCCAATAAATGGTTCCTTTTCAAATCTGAAAAAATAACATGCTAAAGAAAGAGAAACGATCAACTGAGGAAGAGGAGAAGGGAACGTTTTCTAAACAGACCAGAGAGTACTCACTGATTATATTAAGAAGAAATAAAAATTAAAAATTATGGACCAAATATGGAATCAAGGGAAGGTAAGCAAAGATGAATACAAGAGTGTGGCATGGTCCTGGAAGAGTAGTGTCAGAAAGCCTAAGGCTCTGAATGAGCTGAGGCCAGTAAGGAGAGTTACAGACAACAAAAACGCCTCTTCAAACTATCTTGGTGAATAGAAGAGTAGGATGGAATGGCTGCTTAGGAGATATGAAACAATGAAAAAAGAGATGACAGAGAGAAGGTAGAGCTGCTTTACTCTTCATTAGCTTATTTTCTCTGCCAAAGAAAATGACCTTTGGACTGAAAAGGACAGAACAAAAATGACTAAGAAGGAGTTGATGTCCAGATAAGTGGAAAAATAGAAAGAAAGCAACTAGCTGTCCTTTGTGAGTTCAGATCATCAGGAGCAGCTCTACTACATCCTAGGGCAGAAAAAGAAGGAAAGGGAAGGGGAGGGGAGGAAAGGGGATGGGGAAAGCAAGGGAAAAGAAGGAAAGGATAATAGAGAAGGATAGAAGGGAAGGAAAGGATTAAAGGGTAGGATAGAAGGGAAGGAAAGGATAAAAGGGAAGGAACAGGAAGAATAGAAGGGAAGAGAAAGGAAAGGCATTTATTAGTATTCATTATATGCCAAGCACTGGGAATACAAATTTAAAAAGCAAGACAGACCCTGATCTTATAAAAACTAATATTCTAAGGAAAAACTTAGAGGAAGATTCAGATTCAGTGTAGATAGAATGGCCTGGTGGTCCTAAGGCATCAGGGACTTGGTGGGTGGCAAGGTCCAAAGAACTAGAAGATGAATCTGCTGAGCTAGTGTTTTTGAAAGACCACAGAGAATGGGAAAGGCACCAAAAGACTAGAAAATCTGCCTCAATTTTCAAGAAAGGGAAGATAATGGATTTCATCAACTATAAGCCAGTGAACTTGATTTCAATTTCTGATAAAAATTTAGAGCATATTATTAAAGAGATAGTTAATATGCATCTAGAAAAGGAAGCAGTGATCAAAAAAGTCAACAGGGCATCATTAAAAAGAGTCTATGCTAGCCTAACTTAATCTAATTTTCTTTTTTGACATAGCTGTTAAGCTAGAAAATCAGAAAATTTCAATATGCCAGGAGGAGATATAATATTTAGATAAGACATAGTACCTGCCCTCATGAAGCTCACAGTCCATGGGGAGGATGTGATATACATAACTAAAAACATATTACATGATAAATGCATAAGGGACATCTTTGAACGTACGTGAGATCTAAATCCTATTTTTCATGTCTTGGAATCCTCTAAAGAAATAAATTTATATACTGCAGTTTAAGGATCACTTTTTGAGCTTCTGCTATTTAACATTTTTATCAGTGACTTCCCAAACATTGGCAGAGGGGGCATGTTTATCAAATTGGCAGATGTCCTCACACTGGGAGAAAGAGCTAATACAGTGAATTAATCATATTTTCAGGTCATATTCAAAAAAGAGTGCAATGAAGTAGAATGTTGTTCAAATATAATTTAATTTTAGAGGCCTCCATACTCCATATAAGTTGATAATGTGTTAGGGTAGACCCTGGAGCAAATGAAATCTTAAGTTATATTTTTTAAAAAGGCATAGATAGTCTCCAGGTCTAAAGAAATGAAAGCCTTGCTGTAACCTGCCCTAAGTAGATGATATCTGGAGTAATATGTTCAGTTCTGGGCACTATATTTTAGGAAGGACATTGACAAACTGGAGAGCATACAGAGGAGGGTGACCAAGAGGCTAAGAAGACTCTCAAACCCATGCCCTATGAGGTTAGCTTGAAGGAAAGAGGTTTATTAGCCTTGGGAAGAGAAGCCTTGTAGGAGACACGATAGCTGTCTTCAAGAATTTGAAGGGCTGTCATGTATGTGGAAGAGAGGTTGAATTTATTTTGCTTGGCTCCCAGAGACCATAACCAGGAGGAATGAATGAATAGTTCCCTCAACAAAATGTAAGTTCCCTGAGGGTCAGGGGCTTTTCCCCCTTGTGTCTTTGTGTCTCCAATACCTAGCTCAATGCCTGGAATAATGGTTGTTTGGTTGATTGGTTGGTTGGTTGGTTGGTTGATTGGTTGGTTGGTTTATTGGTTGTCCTGCATTCTCAAAAAGGACCCAGACGGCACCTATATGTTGAGGTCAAAGTAAAACGTGTCCCACTGTGGCTGATCAGACCAATAAGAACTCAGAATGTTCTACCATAGGTCATTTGGGGTGAAGATGTCTTTAAATTTGTGTATCCAGAATATAGTAAGTGCTTCATAAATGCTTGATTGAATGATCAATATGACCAAACTCCCAAGACTCAGCTACCAAGTTAAAAATGGACTGAAATCTGCATTGGTGGAAGGAGTTCCCATGCTGCTGGGAGTTCCCTATGCTGATGAAATCAAAAGTGATTTGCATATTGTCTTAATGATGTTCATAAAGCTAACCTGCAATGAAATTGTTTAGGCTAACCATATGTGGAATACATCAGTGGCTCCTTTGAAAAAGGACCTAGATATTCCTAGCTGGCAGACATTCTGTCCTAAGGACCAGTCTCTGAACATAATAGAAAATACCACTTGGTTTCCTATTTTTTTGGAAAAACCTGGCCAAATGGAAGACACAAACAACCACTTCACATTTTTAAAAAAAAATTTTTTGCTGATTCAGATTCAAAAAAGTTTAGTGAAAAACCATGAAGAAAAATAAAATCCCTGGGCTCAACATCTTTAAAAGTTTGCTCAAGTCATCCAAGGACTATAGAAGAGGCATTGATTTAAAAAAAAAAAAAAAAAGTATGGAGGAAGATGGGAAAACCCAGAAAGCATGACAGAAAAAGAAAAATGGGTCGATTTCAGGAGGTTTTTTTTTTAATTTCCAATTTTTTCTTCCTCAGCGGTATTTACTTTTCCTTTTTATATTTGAGATTAATGGCAAAGGTATTGCTAATGCAACACAGGATAAAGATAAACAGCTTTTTATATGGATGGCATCCTTCTGGACACATGGCCTGATTTATGAAAATATAGTCTGTTTACTTCACTTTGTGCCAGACTGTTGAGACGAGAGAAAAACGTGAACCTGGTTCTAAAAGCTCTGGTGCATCTGTGGTCACCCCTTCCTTTTTCCTCCTCTTCCCTGAGCTATTCATGCTTCAAGCTAACACTAATAATAATAGCTAACATTTGTATAACATTTTAAGCTTTCCAAATATATATATATATATGTATATACACACAAATATATATATACATGTGTGCATATATTTACTCATACATTTATTTGATTATGTATTTGAATATATGTTAATTCATTTGGGTCATTTAAATATGCATTCATTTGATTACATATATACATACACATGTGCATGCGTACGCGCGCGCGCACACACACACACACACACACACACACACACACACATATATATATATATATGTTATTTAGTCATTCTTCAATTGTGTTTGAGTCTTCATGACCCCATTTGGAGTTTTCTTGGCAGAGATATTGGAGTGGTTGGCCATTTCCTCTTCCAGCTTATTTTACAGCTGAGGAAACTGAGGCATTCAGGGTAAAGTGACTTTGCCCAGGGTCACACAGCTAAGTGTCTGAAGCTCAGATCTTCCTTACTCTAAACCCAGTGTTCTATCCACTGTTCCACTTAGCTGCTATCTGTCTATCTATCTGAATATTTATATATGTATATGCACATATACATATAAATGAAGATATGTATATGTGCATGTGTGTATACACATATATTAATATATGCTTGTATGTGTATTGTGCATATACATACATATGTGCAAGTGTATATATATATATACATATATATATATATATGTATTTATTTGATCCTCACAACAACCCTGGGAGGTAAGGGCTATTATTATCCACATTAATAACCCACTCTCTAGGATGGCAAAAAATGCTCCCATAACAGATTTTTAAGTTTACTCTCATTATTAACATTTTCTCCATCACTTTCTTAGGTCTAGACCACCAATGAAACAAATCATCAAGCCCTAATGTGTAGCATTTGTCAGTTTCTGAAAAGTAAATGCTCACATTGAAAATTTTACAATCAGTTCTCACCAGTCCAGCTGGCTTCAGCCCATCCATGCTCCCATTCCACATTTATATACTATCATTAGACGGGGACACTAAGCTTTCTCCATTTCAACTTCTGCCCCTTTCTTCTAGCTCTGCTCTCTGGGGCCAAGCCAAGCAAGACCAACCCTACCTTCCAGGTGAAGATGGCTACCATCCCTCCACCCCATGCCCCTAATCTTCCCTTCCCTAGACTAAATACCCCCAATTCTCTCAACTTCATGAGAATATTTATCAGTGCGAGATCTTGCATGTAGCAAGCCTTTAAATAAAGGCTCATGGAAAGGAAATGAATTCATTTTCTAGAAAAAACAATCAAATGGTTCTATAATCTGGATATACATTTTACCTTGTGAGCCCACCAAGGCGAAGACTTGGGTCTTAAGAAAGATGACTTCAAAAGGACAACTGATATCAGTCATTGGATCACAAGAACAAAGTACCTCAAAGATCAGCTAGTCCCCTCATTTTACAGATGAGGAAACCAAGGCTGAGGGGAATGAGGTGACTTGCCCAAAGTGACCCAGGTAGTAAGCATCAAAGGAACGATGAGAACCTAAGTCTTTTGATTCAAAAAAACATGGCTTTAGGTCAACATAATCAACTGAAAGGCTATCCAGAGTGTTCCTTCTATTGTACCACATTGCTTTTACATTTAAGGATTTTTTCCCCCTGAAGCATTATCTGGGTGAAGGGGAGGATGCAGCTTTACTTCTTATCATTTGTAATCTTGAGGTGATGCTGTTTAGCCTTATTATTTGTAATGGGGACAGTGAGGTTACCCTCCTAATCCTTTATAATCCTTGGTTTATGTCATCAGTCTTCACCCTTGTGCTTCTACCCATAATGAGACTTCTCTTCTGGTTTCTCTCAGACCTGAAGATTACAAAGCACTTTGGGAAGGATTAGTGGAGTGGCTCCATAGCCTTCCAGTAGGTTAAAGAGCAGAAATAACTTCTTAGAAATGGAAAAGTGAGGTCCAGCAAAGGGGTGATTTCCGCCCCCCCCAAAAAATGAAGGTGAAAACAGTGATAGAATCCTAGAAACCACCTCCATGAGCCACATGCAGTTTTTAAGTTTGTCTCATTCTTGGCATCCGCCTCCCCATCGCCCCAAATAAAACCTAAGTTCTGTCTTGCTTGAATGGCTGGTTTCCCCCAGGAGAGCTAGGGAGTCCTGCTAATTGGGGGAGACCTACAATTTGACCTTTAGAATTTTCATGTGCCTTCATTTAAGTTCACAAATTCTGAAATCTCGTTCCTTGATGGTAAAAGTTACCAGTGAAAGAAGGCCAAGAAGACTGGTTTCTTTATAGCTAGGGACCTAAAAATATTATAAAAACTTAAAAAATAAATATTTCATTAAAAGAGAGAAAGGGAAGGGGACAGAGAGAGTGAGAAGGTGAGGGAAGGAATATAAAGTGGCTATCTGATCCAGTTCCATACTTTTCCAGAAAGTGAAATATTTTACCTTCCTTCACTGTTTCTTTCCGTATTTCATTTCTTTCTCTCTTCTTCCTATTCCTCCCTTTCATTTATCCTTCCCTTCTTGCCTGTCTCCCATTCCTTCATTCCGCTCTCCCTCAGGTTCATCCCTCTTCCCTCTCTCCTTCCTTTCCTTTCAGTCCATCCTCCATACTTCCCTTTCTGCTTGCCTTTCTTTCCTTCCTTCCTTCTTTCTTCCCTCCCTACCTTCATTCTTTCTTTTCTTCTTTCCTTCCTTGTTTCCTTCTTTCCTCTCTTCCTTTCTTCCTTCCGTCTCTCCCTTCTTTCCTTCCTTCCCTCCCTCTCTTTATTTTTTCTTTCCTTCTCTCTTTCCTCTCTTCCTTTCTTCCTTCTGTCCCTCTCTTTATTCCTTCCTTCTTTCCTTCCTTTCTTCTTTGTTCCCTTCCTTCCTCCTTTCCTCCCTTCCTTCTCTCTTTTATCTCTCCCTCCTTTCTATAACTGTTCTTGATCCGAAATCACGCAGAACTCTTGGGGCTTCAGAGGAAAAAGAGATCAGAATCAGACCTAGTACAAAAAAAAATCTTACTAAATGGTTGTTAAAACTCATTGTTTCTGCACTGAAGCAGGATTGTAAGTTCAGTAAGGGCCCCCTAATATCACCACTCTAGGCCAGGCTTCTGATTGCCCCAACCACTTATGGCTGTTCGAAGAGGGGGTTGGTATTTAGCCTTGAGCCCTCACAGACAGTTCTGGGCTGCACACAGGCCAGTCTGGAAAAGTACGCAGCCAATATCCCCTCTGTTCAAGTGAGAGCACACAGCTCGGTGATTTTTACTCAAGCCCCAACCTCCTCAGCTTGAACTTTGAAATACAGCATCTGACTAAAAGTACAAAAGCTTTGGGGCTTCTTCTTTCTTCTGAGTGATTTTCAGATTAAAAACAGATACAGGGAAATAAGTGGAGCCTATTAAAATCCATACACACGTACTGTTCTGAACATTTCCGGGGAAGATTTTGAAATAAGCCATGGGGAGGATGTAACTGAAGGCAGGAGCCCTGAACCATGGAGGAGGTTCCTGGTCCTTTCCAGATGGAGAGGGAGTTGGGAGCTGTGACACAGGAGCAGTGATCTTAGAAAATAAAATGTCATCTCCCACAATGAATTTTCTAGAAAGAAAATAAAGAGGAAAAAAATCACTGCCTAAGGTTATTGTAACTGTCATGATTCTCCCAAACTGAGAAAGGGCAAAAAACAAGGCTGGGAAGAGAGATTGTGTGAGTAAATGAGAAAAGCAAATATATTTATTGACACCCAGGGATCTTTCTAGAAACTTGAATTCAGAGAGCTGGAGGAGAGGCCTGGGTTTGAGCTGCCCTCAAAGTATCAGCTAGTTGAATCTAGGCGGTTAACCTACCCTGTCAGCCCCAGTTTCTTCCTTGATGAAAGAGAGAGTATAACAATTCACAATCTACTTCGCAATGTTTGCTCTGTTAATCAGTCACCAAGCATTTATTAGGCATTTAGTCCCGGGCATCGTACTGGGTAAACAAAGGCAAAAATGAAATCCATCCATCCCTGCCATCAAAGAGCTTACAGTCTTAGCAGGAGAAGCAACATGTTCAAATACAGATGTGTGTATAAAGGTGGAGAGATGATAGATTAACAGGCAATTCAATTCAGTAAACATTTATTAAGGACCTACTATATGCTGGGCATTGTGCTAAGTGCTAGGGATACAAAAAGAGGCAAAAAATAGTCCCTGCCTTCAAGGAGCTTACATTGTAATGGGAAAGACAACATACAAACAAATATATAGGAAGCAAGCTATGTACAGGAAAATAGGAAATAATTAGCAGAAGGAAAACACTAAAATTAAGAGGGAAATTAAGACTTCCTGCGGAAGGTGGGATTTTAGTTGAGACATAAAGGAAGCCAGGGAGGTCAGTACGATGGGTTCTCTCTATGCCTAGAGTCATCCAGCTAGGTCTGGATGCCACATGTTGGGAAGGACCCTGGTAAGTTGGAGAACATGGAAAGGAGGTTGACTAGAATAGTGAGGAGAATAAAGGTCATATACCACGTGAGAATCGGGTGATATAACTGGAGCTTGTTTAAACTGGAGAAAAGAAGACGTGGAGGAATTTGAATTATGTGAAGGACTGTGAAGAAAAAAAGAAAGACTAGCTCTCTTGGCCACAGAGGAAAGAAGTAGGTGTGAGGAGTAGAAGTTTAGTGAGGGCATATTTAGACTCAAATAAGGAAAGACTTTCCCAGAATCAGGGCTTACCTAAAAGTGAAATGAGCTCCTCAAAAGGTAGTGTGTTTCCCTTCCACTGGGGCAGCTAGGGAGCCTAGTGATTCAAGGATTGGGTCTGGAGTCAGGAAGATCTGAGTTCAAATGCAGCCTCAGACATTTACTAGCTGTGTGACCCAGTGCAAGTAGCTTTATCCTCTGTCTGCCTCAGTTTCCCCAACTGTAAAATGGAAATAATAATAATAGAACCTAACCCATAGGGGTGGCACAAGGATCAAAGGAGTTGATAATTGTAAAACCCTTAGCACAGTGCATGGCACGTAGTAAGCACTATATAAATGTTATCTAATAGTAATAGTAGGGCAATTAGGTGGCAACTAGGTAGAGAGCTGGCCCTGGAGTCAGGAGGACCCAAGTTCAAATCTAGACTCAGACACTTACTAGCTGTGTGACCCTGGAGACAAATAACTCTGTTTGCCTCAGTTTCCTCACCTGTAAAGTAAGCTGGAGAATGACAAACAACTCCGGTATCTTTTTGAAGAAAATCCCAAATTGGGGTCACACAGAGTCAGACATTACTGATACAACACAACAACAGTAGTAGTAGTAATAGAGGTGGTGGCAGTGGTGATAATAGTAGTAGTGGTTGTTGTTGAACCAGTAGTATGAGTAGTAGTAATGCTATAGAGAGGATTCTTGGTCAAGTTCAGGGTGGACTGGATGGCCTCTCAGCTCCCTCCTAACTCTGAGAACCTGTGACACTGGTAAAGAAGACAAAGACAAAGAAGAAGATGAAGAAGAAGAAGAAGAAGGATTAAGAGAAGAAGAAGAAGAAGAAGAAGAAGAAGAAGAAGAAGAAGAAGAAGAAGAAGAAGAAGAAGAAGAAGAAGAAGAAGAAGAAGAAGAAGAAGAAGAAGAAGAAGAAGAAGAAGAAGAAGAAGAAGAATTTAATGAGTGCTTTTAAGGTCTGCAAAGAATGTCACACATTTATCTCATTTGATCCTCTCAACAGTGTGAGGTAAGTGTACAGTTGGAGAAACTAAGGCTCAGAATCATTAAGTGATTTGCTCAGGGTCACACAGCTGCTAAGTGTTTGAGCCAGCATTTGAATTCAGGTCTTCCTGACTTCAATCCCAGCTCACTTGAAGGATTCACTCCCTTTTAAGTGGCTTGATTTTGTACTTTCTTCTATCCAATTCCATAAACATTTATTTACTTGTCCAGAGTGAAGATGGATCCCAAATAATACAGCATATCACCTCAGAATGGGGCCAAGGGCTTCTTTTAAATAATGCCTTCTGCCAGGTAGGAGGCATGAAGAAAGAACAGAATTTCAAATTTGGCTGATCTGTCTTTTAAAAGGAGAAAGAAAAAGAAAATACCAGCAACATAAAGTGTACCACAAAATCTGGTGATATTTAAATAAGATTTAAATTCATTCTGCATTTAAACAGAAAAATGGGAAGTGGTATTAAATTCACATAAAGGCAGGATTATGCCGACCAGAGTCGGAAATATTAACTGTGCCCATGTAACGGAAGAAAGGATAGCAGGTAATGGGTTCAGAAGAGGGCTCTGAGTTTTAATGGATTGTTCCTCCAAACCATGGGCATTGTAAAGCAGTGGTTAATAAATTATTTGACATGTCCATTTACTCATATTTTAACTAAAAGTAATGAACAACCTTTGTCAGCTTACCTAGGGAGCCAGTGCTCCAAAACCAGCTCTCAGAGCTGGATTCCAAAGGAGTGGGTTACTTCATGATTACCCAGGAACTAGACAGCGATGAAGAAGGCAGTAAGGAACATGGGAATCAGAGATCTTCTTCTTTTGGCCCCTGGAGCTCCACATAATTTTCTTAGCACTTCTCTTTTTCCACTTTTTTTAAGCAATCAGGGTTAAGTGACCTGTCCAGGGTCACACAGCTAGGAAGTGTCTGAGGCCAGATTTTAACTCAGGTCTTCCTGACTCCAGGGCCAGTACTCTATCCACTGTGCCACCTAGCTGCCCAATATTCACTTTCTACAGTAGAATGTTAACTCCTTGAGGGCAGGGACTTTTTTACTTTTCCTTTTGTATCTCCAGAATTTAGCCCAGTGTCTGGCACAGTGTGAGGTCATAGATCTAGACTTAGATCTAGATATCAGAGGCTCTCTAGTCCAACTCTCCCAATTTAGAAGAGAAAAGTGAATTTCAGAAGTGATTTTCCAAAGGTCACATGGAGAATTTTATTCAATTCATAGTTATAGAGGATGGATAAAGAACTGGAAAGAAACTCAGAAGCCAAATAATCCTTTCATTTTACTGAGACTGAAGGAGGAGAAGTGACTGACCCAAGGTCACATGGAGAATAAGCATGGGGATGGGGGCATGGAGGCAAGGATTTGAACTCCAGTGCCACTTCTTCATAATAGCTATCATTTATATTTTCTTTAAGATTTGTAAATAACTTTACAAATATAATCTCATTTAATCTTCATGATGACAGGAGGTGGGGGCTATTATTATCCCCCAAAATTTTGAGAAAACTGAGGCAGATAGAAGTTAATAGACTTGCCCAAATTCAAACAGCCATTAAGTTTCCAAGACCAAATTTGTACTCAAGTCTCCCTCATTCCAGGTCCAGCATTTTTTTCCATTGTACCATCTAGATGTCACTAAAAAAATATTTGGGGATGTTGCCTAAGGTTTAACTGTATACCTAAAGTATGTGAGAAATAGGAGTGGCCCTGAATTTGGCATCAGGTGATCTTGGCTGGGAACCCAGCTGGGTCTCACATCTCCTAAGTGGGCACACCTAGGCAAATCCCTTTACTTTTCTGAATTCTTTTGTTTTTGTTGTTCAGTTGTGTTTGACTCTTCAGGACCCCATGGACACCATGGCCTTTCTATCCACCACTGTGTCCTGAAGTCTGTCCAAGCTTGCGTTTATTGTTTCCATGATGCTCTCCATCCATCTCATCCCCTGCTGTCCCCTTCCCCTTTTGCCTTCAGTCTTTCTCAACATCAAGGTCTTTTACAATGTTTCCCATCTTCTCATTATGTGGCTGAAGTATTTAAGATTCAGCTTCAATATTTGACCTTCCGATGAATGGCCTGAATTAATTTCTTTAAGTACTGACTGATTTGATCTCCTTGCTGTCCAAGGTAATCTCAAAAGTCTTCTCCAGCACCACAATTCAAAAGCATCAATTCTGTGGTGCTCAGCTATACATTGTCACTGGAAAAAACCATAGTTCTGACTATATAGACCTTTGTCAACAAGGTGACGTCTCTGCTTTTTAGTATGCTGTCCAGATCTGCCATAGCTTTCCCATCTATTCATCTGTAAATTGAGGATAATCATACACACTCCACCTAACAGGGCTATTGTAAAGAAAATATTTTGTAAACCTTAAAAGTGCCGTCAAGTTCCTGTATTGTGTCTTCTCTTAGTCATTAGGCTGTCAATTTCATGAAGTGGGGGACCATTTCTTAATCATCTTTGTATCCCCCACATAACCCAGCTGTGCCTTGTGGAGAGCGTAAAGGGCCTCACTGTAGGTCTACCATGTTCATACAGCTTTGGGCACAGGGTGATTCTCCCTGTTCCAGGAAGTCATGAGCGAACACTCAAATATCTCTGAAATAGGAGGTTCTGAAGAGCATGGGGTACCCAGATAAATGAACTACCATCTCTTGGGGGGGGGGGTAATGTGCACATGACATTTAATGTTTAATCTGCATTATTATTGACTTTTTCCATTCCTTTCTGAAGCCTAGATGATCAACAAAACTATGTCAAATCATGATTTGTAGCATTTGCCAATTTCTAAGGCATCAGTGCTCACAATGAACATTTAACAATAAGCTCTTACTAGCTGATTCTAGGATAACCCCTGCATTCTGGGAGAAGTGAAGGAGGAAGTAAGGGAAGGAAATAGCTTCTGACTGCTGAACTGGGGAGATTCCCTTTACATGTCACTGCCATGCATACACATTTTAGTCTTCCTTCCTTTCCTCTAGAGGCAATATGGGACAGTAAGAGGAATGTTTCACGTAACATAAGGAAACCTTATTTAGAATCCCCACTCTGTCATTTCCCATTGGTGTGACCTTTGGTAAACTAATTTCTCTGGACCTCAGTTTTCTCTGTAGTAAAAGGAGGGAGTTGAGCTAGCTGACCTCAAATGTCCACTCCAGCTCTAAATCTGGGTTTTTATGATACTGAAAAACCAGCCTTTGGAGCATTGATGTAGCCACTCGGTTGCAGGCATCAAGTGTTTTCCTCCTTTTGGGGTGATCTAAGACTTGTGAGTTAATATGGTCTCATTCCACATACCCTGGCTCCGTTGAGAAAGCATCCAGTCCCACCTCTATCACAATCAGTCACATGCTCGGTACCATCCCTAAAAAGTGGCCAACCAAGCCCTGATTGAAGAGTTGAGGAGTTAAGTACATCACTATCTTCACCTAATATTCTCTTAATGTAGCTTGAAATAACTGGCCTTTTGGGCCGCCATGGCTCACTGTCAACTAATGTTAAGGTTGCAGTCCACTTATACCCCCACATCTTTGCCAGATGAGATGCTATTACCATTACTGCTGTAACATAAACACGATTATGGGAATCGCCCGATCTCAAGCATGCCCACATTTGTAGTAAATCAAGCCATAGACAATGATTTCTGTAACTTAAAATTTAATCAGGCTGCTCTTGGTTCCATAATGTGCAGCTACTGCTTGGTGAGTCAGCACTGTAGGAGCTGATGAGAAAGAAGGATGAGCACTAGGCTGCATGAGGCGAACCAAAGTGTTTTCTTAAAAAATTAAGCTGTGAGGCTTTTGTAGAGGAGTAGAACAGATCTGCTTTGGGTAATATGAATGATTAACTCCTAAGGATTTCAACAGATCAGAAATGTGGTGCTGGGTCATGTCGTAAAGCTATGGGAGACTGCCAAGCACAGAATGAGGAGACGAGACCCCAACCCCAAGTCTCTCCCCCTCCCTCACATGTCTTCAAGGTCAGTGATGCACCTGGCCTCAATCAGGATAGATTCCATATATCTAATGCTTAGTGGCAACTGTCTTTGATATCAGTAAGAGCTGGGTTCAAATCCAACTGGTGACACTAGTTGGGCAATCTTGGGCAGGTGCCTCAGGAAACTCCCTAGACCATATCTAACGAGTGGAAGTTGGACTGCCATCTATGTTGGTGGAGTATTTCCTTTCCTGAGAGTTCGCCAAGCTGATGGGCTCATTTCCTTCACATATGTGGATTGTTGTTCAGTTGTTTCAGTCATGTCTGATTCTCCATGACCCCATTTGGGGTTTTCTTGACAGAAATACCAGAGTGGTCTGCCATTTTCTTCTCCAGCTAATTTTACACATGAGGAAAATGAGGCAAATAGGGTTAAGCAACTTGCCCAGGATCACACAGCTAGGAAGTATCTGAGGCCAGATTTGAACTCAGGAGAATGAGTCTTGCTGACTCCAGACCCAGCACTTTATCCACTATACCATATGTGTATATGTGTGTATGTATGTATATGTATATGTGCATCTATGTCTATGCATGTATATATGTATATGTACATGCGTATATATGCATATATGTGGGTGTGGATTACAGAGTGCTTTAAGATTTGCAGAAAGCTTATATTCATTGCCTGCTAGTGCTAACCCCCATGAAGTTACCTGTCAAGAGAAAGAAAGATATACATATATAATATATTTCATATATAATATCTATTTATATATTATATATGAAATATATAAATTATATATTTATATTATATACAATTACATATAATACCTATTTATATAGATAATATGTTTTACATATAAATTATATATTTATATATAAACTGTGTGTATATATCCATTATATATTATATATTTATTATATATACATATATATTTGTATGCAGGGGTATACAACTGGCTATGTTTATGTTTTACATAATGTTTAACAACTGGCTCTCCAAAAGCAAAAAAAAAAAATGCAAGCATGAGACACTTTTAAGTTTTATCCTCATCATTAACATTTTCTTCATCACTTCTTTAAGTCTATGCAATCAACAAAACAATAAATTAAGCTCTGATTTATAGCATTTTCCAGTTTCCAAGGTGTAAATACTCACATTAAAAATTTAGCAACCAGCTCTGAGGAGTAGAAGCTGTCTCTAGCACACCCATACTTTTAGGTGTACATGTTGCTTCCATCAATAGAATGTAAGCCCCTTGAAGGCAAAGATTATTCTGTTTTTGTCTTTGTATCCCTCCCCCACCCAGCAAAAAAATAGCACAGTATTGGTAGATACTAAATATCTGCCTGCCTGACTGATCCTCACAAAATTCCTTAGAGAGGTCCAATTATTACTAGGGTTAGGGACTGAACTTAGGGTTTCTTTGGTCTAGGGAACTCCCTGGTAAGACGATGCAGGCCAGCAGCTGCTCTGCAAATTATAGTCTTAAGAGAACTATCAGAGCACTGAGGAAGACAAATTCAAATCTCACCTGGGCAAGTCACTTAACTTCTGTTTGCCTCAGTTTCCTCATCTGTAAAATGGGCCTCCCAGGGTTTTTGTGAGGATCAAATGAGATATTTTACAGTGCTTTGCAAACTTTAAAGCACTTTCTAGAGCTATCACCTCATCATCATCACCACCACCATCATCATCATCATCATCATCATCATCATCATCATCATCGTCATCATCAGTGACTTGCCCAGAGCTACACAGTCAGTTTGTGTCAGAAGTAGGTCTTGAACCCAGGTCCCCTCTCCTTCATTCCTCTCTGTGCTCAATTCCTGATTCTCCAGACTTCTTTCTTCACAACAGCCTTCTCACCCTGGAAGATCCTTCCACCCCTGAAGCCCCTTCCCCTGATTAGTCAGTTCCTCTCAGGACTTCTGGAAATACCCAGGTCAGACATGTCCCCACTTTCATTCCTCTCCAGACTTTGCTCCTCACTCTCTGAACTCTTTTTTCCCCATCTGATATTTTCCCTTGCTCTCCCACCTACCCTTCCTTTATGTATTGTCTTCTCACTTTAGAAGGTAAGCTCCTTGAGGGCAGGCTGTCTTTCCTTTTGTTTATATTTTTAATCCCCTACTCTTAGCAGAAGGCCACTAGGTGGACACACCTTGTGCACAGTGTCTGGTCTGGAGTCAGGATGACTCTTCCTAAGTTCAAATTCAACCTCAGACTTATCTGTGTGACTCTGGGCAAGTCACTTAACCTTTTTTGCCTCAGTTTCTTCATCTGTAAAATGAGCTGGAGAAGGAAATGGGAAACCACTCCAGTATCTTTGCCAAATGGGATCATGGAAAGTGAGATATGACTGAAAAAGACAACAAATTCTAAGCACTGGGTGGAGGCATTGTACAAATGTTTGTTGACTTGTGATTGACTTCCTGGCTCCCAGGTGGACTCTACCCATTAAACCACACTACCTGTCACTACTATTATCCACATTTAACAAAGGAAGTAACCAAAGCTGTCAGGGGTTAAATAACTTATTTGTGGCCCAAGAGAGAGCCAGGGATGGGGCTTGAGTCCAGGAGCTAAGGTTCAAGGCTCATGTCCTAAAATACTAATAAATGCTTACATTTCTATGGAACTTTGAGGTTTTTCGAAGTGTTTTCCTCATGATGTTCTCATGGCAGAAAGAGATAAAATGATTTGGCCATGGTCAGGCAGCTAGGGACTTTCAGAGCAGGGATTCAGCCTCAGTACTTCTCAGTCTGATTCCATTTGTTCTTTCTGCTCCCCAAGTCTCTAAAGAAGTCTTTGTACAGTAGATGTATTCACTTCTGGTTACTCCTTTAAAAGCAACCCCTCAGTGCTCTTGGACTCAATTTGTATTGAATAAGCCATCCATTTGCCTTTATTGCTCTGCTAGAGGTCTTGGATGATAGGGGTGTGTGTGTGCATGCGTGCGTGCGTGCGTGCGTGTGTGTGTGTGTGTGTGTGTGTGTGTGTGCACGTGTGTGTGTTTATGGTCTTACTCTATTTCGGAAACATAACTAGGAATTTTTGCACTAGGGGCAGTCATTGTTGTTGCTGCTGCACAAATAGTCCTTCCCTCTGGAAGAGGACCATGACATCGGAATGGTGATGCCATAACATGCAAGTGAATTGGACTTAAGTGAGGCAGGGATGTGCAAAGTCACCAGCCTCTCTTTCCCCACTGGAACCATTTGGGTCCAGTGGCCAGATACAGATCAGGATGACTGGAGATGGCCCCCACCTGGGACAGAGTCAATTAATTGAGAATGGTGGGGAGTTGAGCAGGGCAAAACCATCATAGACCATGATCTTACAGCACATTCAGTCCATTTGGGAAAGGGGAGCAGTCTTTTGCTCCTGTGGGGAATTGTGGAAAGAAACAGATCCCCACATAAGGGCACAGGCAATATGCTCCCAGGTAAAAGTGAGTTCACCCCAGAAATCATGGACTAATGGAAGGAAGGTAGTGTCCAGACTGCAACAGGGAAGAAATGCCTGGTCCCTTGGGACATTTTTACCATAGGGCAAAGTCCAAGTTATATATATGTATATATGTATATATACACATACATACATACATACATACATATATAGGCAAATACTTTCCCTAACAAGTTCCACTTCTGATCTTTGTTTTTATATTGTTCATTTCTCTTATTACTTATCCCTCCTATCCCCTCTATTTTACTTTTACCCACTACCTTGTCCTCCTATTACTTAACCTACCCCCAAGGACCCTCCCTTATCCTCCCATTCCCATTCATCTAAACACCCTTCTATAGCTCCCTTTGACCTATTCCCTCACCTTCCCCTCCAAGGATCCCTCCCTTATCCTTCCATTCCCATTAATCTAAACACCCTTCTATACTCCCAGCCCCTTTTAACCTATGCTCTCCCCTCTAGAGATCCCTCCCTTATCCGCCATTGGTCAGATTCTTAAAGTAAGTGCCCAAGCTAGTCATGTCCTCATTCTCCTCAAGGCCCCACTCCTGACTCTCTGGACTTTTCCCATCAAGCTCCCATAGGGGTATCTTCTCTTTCCTCCCCACTCCCCACTTTTCAGTTTTCTTTTAAGTGTTGTTTTCCCTATGTAGAATGGAAGCTCCTTGAGGGCAGGGACTATGTTTCTTTCTTATTTTAGTCATGTCTCCAGAACTTAGCACAGTGTTTAGCACAGACTAAGTACCACCAAATAAGTGCTTGTTTACTTGACTTAGCCTCTATCAGCCTCAGTTTTCTCATCTGTAAAATAGGGATATAAATGTCAGCCAGGGTTGTTGTGAAGATAAAATGAATTAATATTTGTAAATACTTCACAAACCTTAAAGCACTATATTAATACTAACCATTTTAATTATTATTTACCTGCCCTAATTACCATCCTGCTCCAGTTAGACAGAAAGTGTCTTAAGGTAGGGACTATCCTTAACTTTCTCTAGTGTTCTTTTTCCCAAGTTATGCACAAGTTTAACTTTTAGGAACAACCATATGTTTCTACTTCACTTTCCCTTAATCACTGGGGAAGATTGGCCCCATTTCATTTGCTCTCATTACTAAATAACAAATCTGGATTAGCTGAGATAATATGTCTAATAATAGTCATATAACTTCTGGACCAGAGGGCTTAGATTTTGGCTCATGTCAAGGGTCTAACCAAAAGAAGTGGAGTAGAAAGAGAACTAATATAAAATATGAATTGGAAAGGAGACAGAAACTCATTTCCTTTCCACAAAAGAAATGCTGAGAGACATAAAAGACTCATAGCATTGAGAAGCTTTAAGCAATCAACCCTAAAACTCTTCTTATAATCTACTGGGAGGTTGAGTCATAAATACCAGGAAATGAAGCAATTTGTGGGACTACTGAACAGGCATCCCACATTTCACCTTGGCTTGGCACTGTTCTCCTCCCAGCAGCTCTCTTCTAGCAAACCTGGCTAGGGATTGAATTCATCTTCCTGGTGGTGGTCATTTTCTCCAAGAAATGCTAGAATAGTTGTCAGGATCTTCTCTCCATGCCACCATTCAACACTGACTTAAGGACCCAGAATCACCAAAACTCTTGAACTTGCAAGGAGACCTTCAAAACTGGACATAGCAAAGATCAGGAAACAGATCCCAAAATTGAGAATCAGGATGACTTAGCCTTTAGCTACCATGCACTCATGGCCACATGGCTGCCAGAGGAGCCAATAAGTTGAATTGCCTTTCTCTCACCCATCAAAAGAAGCAGCTTGACCCATAATCAGAAAGAATAGAAGAAAAGAGACCCAGAGGGAAGATACTCCTTTTTTAAATGCTACTGTATCATCAGTCCTTCCTGCTCAGTGGCCAATAAGAGGGTTATTTTGTCATCTCCAAGGCAGATGAGCACTTAGTTACACATGGCTGACAGGAGGCAGCCAAGCAAGAAATTTTTCTTTCTAAAAGCACCCAGGTTCCGAGCCAGCACACCTGGCCAGAATTAGAAAGAACAGCTTTACAACATGACCTTTCCAAACCCCAGTTAAAAATGCAAGGTGTTTTATAGTCTTTAAAGGGGTATCAAAATGCTATCCTCTTCATCACCATCATCTTTATCTTCATCATCACCATCATCAAAAAACCATCAAGTATGATAAATAATACTGGAGTTTTAAAATCACATCAAGCTAATTCTTTTATGCCTCTTCACCATTTTTATCCAATAATGGAATTTTCTTTCACCTTACCTAAGTAAATTGTTATGCACTCTTATTTGTTTAAAAGCAGTATTTTGTGATGACACTGGACTTAGAGCAAGAGATCTGGATTTGAAGCTCTCCTCTCTCACATGTTAGCATCATGGCTTTGGGCAAGTCACTTTCTCTCAATGCCTCAGTTTACTCAGTTATAAAATGGGGCAGAATAACTCCTATCCTGCCTATATCTCATAGCATACAGGCACATACATTTTGTAAACTCTCCAGGACTAACCATGACAGGAAGCAAGGCACTGTGACTAAAAATCTGGGGCCTCATTCCCAGAAACATAGACTCAAGTCCTTCCTGTTACTCACACTGGCTGTGTGACCTTAGGCAAATCACTTAACCTCTCATTGCTCTAGGCAACTCTATTAAGACTCCAAGGTGCAGATCTGCATTAGCAGAGAGAAGGTTTTGTTTTGTTTTGTTTTGTTTTACCCAGGCATTCCCTATGGCAGCGAAACAGAGACCTCCAGTCCCTTTCCTATCCTTAAGGCACAAAACAAAAAGTAAGAAATTTTCTGGTCTGGGTCCACACCCATGAAACTTTGAGGAGGAAGGATATAAAGAAATGAATTTACTGAAGCAGCCAGTTTCCCCAGACACTGGTTATTATCCAGTGGCTAGTCCAGATTCCATCTTGGCTGATTGGCTGGTTAGTTTGAAGGAGGTTTTTTGGGTAGACACAGCCTGAATTGGGAGGAAGAGAAAAAATTAAGCAAATTCAACTGAATATTTATTAAGTATTTGATCTATTCCAAGGGCAGCTAGGTGACCCAGGGAGCTCACAGCATGAAGTCAGGAAGACTTGAGTTCAAATTTAACCTCAGACACTTACTAGCTGTGTAACCCGAGTAAGTCACTTAACACTGTTCACCTCATTTTCCTCACCTCTCAAATGAACTGGAGAAGGAAACTGCAAACCATTATAGTCCAAGAAAACCCCAAAAGAGGTCACAGAGAGTCAAACCTAACTGAAAAAAATGACTAAACAACAAAAATGCTCCCAGGCACTGTGCTAGTTACTAAGGATTCAAAGGCAAAAATGAGACAATCTCTGCCCTCAAGGAGCTTATATTCTCTTAGAGATTTTCAAATGTGAAAGATACAAGTACATAAGAAAATCCAAAATACCTATGAAAAAATTTCAAGAGGACCTGAGGAAAGGGCCTCCTGTTATATTTTGTTGCTGGCACCTAAATAATGCTTCTGAATCTATAGCATGGAGAAATCTAGTTGTGCACTGACTTGGAGCCAACCCTCCTGAGCTTGTTTCATTAAGTTTTTTTCAATCAGGCTTAAGTACTTTTTCTTTTGGCAGATATTTTAAGACTACAAACATCTCAAACTGATAAATAGATCTGTGTCTGAAATATTATTATTATTTCTTTTTTTAAAATTATTGATTTTTTTCCTCTGTGTATTAAGCTCCAAAACATTGCCTCCTGTTTCTTTTTTTACTGGCGCTGCCTCAGCTCGAGAGAGCAGCCTTCCATGGAATTGCTTCCTGTAACATCTGAACCTAGTTATTTCTACCTGGTTTTTCTTCAAGCTCTCCTAAAGGATGAGTAGCAATTTTGCTCTTGGAAACGGCCAGGAGCAAAAGGTGGTGACACAGCCTCATACTTAGAGGTCCGAGGCCAGAGGGAGTAAGGAAAGACTCTTTTTTGACATCAGAAAATCAGAAATACACCATTATTCCAGTTAAAAGCCAGAGGGGCAACAGAGAAAGCACAGCGGCCCTCCTTGGCACTTGGCCTAACTAAATGCTTGTTCATGTGTGTATAACCTAAAAGAAAACAAAATGACACTAAAGCACTGTGGTACTTATGGAAAGTGTGATGGATATCAAGTCAAGGGACCTGATTTCAAATCCCTTCTTTGCCATTTTCTACCTTGTCGCTTTAAGTAATTAACCTTACTTTTTTGCCTCAGTTTGCTCAACTGTGAAATGGGGATAATAAGAGCATCTACCTTATAGGGTTATTGTAAGGCTAAAATGAGATGATATTTGTAGTGTTTAACATAGTGCCTAACACATAGTAGGTGCTATATAAATGTTAACTATTGATGATGATGATGATGATGATGATGAAGCTTATGATGATGATGGAAGGATGGATGGATGGATGGGGAGAGAGAGAGAGAATGAGTTTGGTGAAGGAATCCTGAAGGAGATATCTCAGTAGAATGTAAGCTCCTTGAGGGTGGAGACTGATTTTTATTTTAGTTTTATATCCTCTACACCCAGCACACTGAGGGATGGGCAATGGTGTGTCAATAATTATATCTCCAAATAAAAGTATGCATTACACACTTTTAAGTTAAATCTGCATTATTGATATTTTTCCATCACTTTCTTGAATCCACAAATCAATGAAACCATAAACCAAGCCACGATTTATAGGATTTGCTGATTTCCAAGGTATAAAAGCTTACACTGTGAATTTAACAATCAGCTCCTCATGAGTTAGCTCCAAACAAACCACTGGGGACGGAGTCACAAAGAGTAGTTGATTTTAACCTGTGATTTTATCAGTGTCAGAAGTTCCTAGTATGGAAATTTTCTTCATCGTTTCATTTATAACTTAT
Source organism: Trichosurus vulpecula (assembly GCF_011100635.1). Taxonomy (NCBI): domain Eukaryota; kingdom Metazoa; phylum Chordata; class Mammalia; order Diprotodontia; family Phalangeridae; genus Trichosurus; species Trichosurus vulpecula. The sequence goes on along the minus strand of NC_050573.1, from coordinate 43,188,715 downwards.
AGATTGAGAAAGATTCCTGGGGCAATAAGAGATTAGATGATTTGCCAATGGTCACACAGCTGGAATAGGTCAGAGGTAAGATTTGAACCCAGGTCTTTCTGGTTCCACAGTTGGCCCCCTATTAACTATGCTACTTTGTTTCTCACTTTGTACATAGTAGGTACTTATAAGCTTTCATTGAACCGTATATACCTTCCCCCTCAAATAACATATTGATTTTGTATAAAATGTGTGTGTGTATGTGTGTGTGTGTATATGTCCATATACATGTGTCTGCTGATAGAATGTAGTAAGCTCCCTGAGGACAGGTACTGTTTCATTCCTGTCTTTGAATTCTTGGGTCCTAGCACAGCATTCTACATTTAGTAGGCTATTCACAAATGTCTGTTGAATTTTTTTCAATTAAGTTACACTTTAACATACAATATTAGCCACAAACCTTATACGTCCTTCTGTTTCCTCTCCCTTTTCTTCCTCCCATTCCCCTGGGAAATGGATCCATTAATAAATAAGCATTTATGAAGCACCTACTATGTGTGAGGCAATGTGCCAGGTGATGAAGACACAAATGTAAAAATAGAATGGCTCTGCCTTCAAAGGGCTTACATTCTATATTTCCATGAGGTCTCATTCTTTTCTTTCTCTTCCCTTTGTTTCAGGTGTCTGACAGATGTGACTACGTCTTTGTCAATGGAAAGGAAATGAAAGGCAAAGTGAATGTTGTGGTGAAGTTCACCTACCAGCACCTGAGCAGCCCCTTGGAGATGACTGTGTGGGTGCCCCGGCTCCCACTCCAGATTGAGGTCTCTGACACGGAACTCAACCAGATCAAGGGATGGAGGGTCCCCATTGTCTCAAATAAGAGGTAGGTTTTATCGGACTGTACCCCCTATACGCACACACACACACACACACACACATCCCCTGATACGGTATAGTGGAGACAGTGTTGATGTTGGACTCAGAGGCTCCGGATTCAAATTTCAACCACTTACTGCTCCTTACAGATAGGAAGCATGACATAGTGGAGAGAGTCCTAGATTTAAAGTTAAGAAGAACTGGGTTTGAATGCTGCCTCAGGTACTTAGCTACCTGTGTGGCCATAGGACAAGTGATGAGACAACCTCTCTGAACCTCAGCATCATCTTCAAAATGGGAATAATAATACCTGTATTTGGAGGCTTTATTGAGACAGTTTTAAGGGGTTTTGTGAACTTTAAAGCTCCATCTGAATGTCAGTTATCATGATCACCAGTTAACATGTCCTTGCTGCAGCTTCCTCATCTATAAAATAAAGGGATTGGACTAGATGGTAGCTCAGGTCCCTTCCAGCTCTAAATTTGTATCTTTATACATAGTACTCATTCTCCCACCTCCGTGCCTTTGCATACGCTTTCCCCCATGTCTGGAATGCATTCCCTCCTCACCTCAACCCCTTAGAATCCCTAATTTTCTTCAAAGCTTAGCTCAAGGGTGACCTTCTACATGAAGCCATTTCTCACCCCTCCCCCAGCTCTTAGGGCCTCCCATTACCTTGTGTTTATTATGTACATATCTTATTTATACATATACATGTATAGACTGTAAGCTCACCGAGGACTGGAACTGTTTCATTTTTTGTTTTGAACCCCCAACACCTAAAATAGTGCCTGACACATAGTAGGTGCTTAATCAATGCTTGTTAATTGAACAGTCAGTTGATTACTTGATCCTGTGATCCTATGAGCTGAGCAATTTCTCCAAGACTCGTTGAATCAGAAACTTGAGTACAGTCATCCTGTCTTAATACAATTCCATGGAAAAATCAAAAGACCATCATCTATCCACACCAGCTAGGTCACTTTGAGGGTGCTCGATAAGAGAGGGGTAGAATGTAATGAGGATGCCGATCTTAACCATCAAAAACTTTACACTACGGCAATAATGGAAAAAGATACCTTAGTCTGGTCAATATAGAGAGAATTGCATAAACCCAACCTCCACCTCTGAGGAATTTACCATCGAAAATAAACACCCTAGGATCAGTCTTTAAAGGGACCTTAGAGGTCATCTGGTTCAACTCATCCATTTCATAGAAAAGGAAACATCTTCCAAGGCCAAGAGAGGCAATGATTTCCCCAGGTCACACAGACAGTAAGTATTAGAATCAGGATGATAACCCATATCTTTAGATTCTAAATTCAGTGTGCTTTCTATTGTACCTACTTCCCTAGTGTGGACTAGTTCATAAAGGACAGAGACAGACTCAGATGACAGAACATCACCTTTACCTTGACAACACAAAACATAGAGACGGCCAGATGGCACAGCGGATGGAGCCCAATGCCTGGAATCAGGAAGACATGAGTTCAAATCCAGCCTCAGAAAATTACTAATTGTGTGACCTTGGGCAAGTCACTTAACCTCTGTTTGTCTCAGTTTCCTTGTCAGTAAAATGGGTATAATAATAGTACCTTCTTCCCACAGTTGTTGAGGATCAAATGGGATAATCATTGTAAAGTATTTAGCATAAGCTGGAACATAGTAAGTGCTATATAAATGTTTGCTATTGTTATCATCATCATCATCATCATCATCATCATCATTATTATTATCATTATTATTATTATTATTATTATTATTATTATTATTATTATTATTATTATTATTATTATTATTATTATCCACTGCAATTTATAGTCTTAGTGAGCTTCCTGGAGCACTGAGAGATGGTCCAAGGTCACAAAGCGAGTATGTGTTAGAGGCAAGACTTGAACCCAGGTCTTTCAGACACCATCCACTAAGTTGCACATAAAAGTCAAGTGGCTCAATGGGCAAAGACTTGATTTATAGGAAGGAGAAATTAGACTAGCCAGGGATTCTTAACCTAGGCACCATGGCCCACCACCACCACCACCGCCCCCTCCAAGGATCTATGGACTTGAATGGGGGGAAAATGACATTTTAATTTTCCAACTGAAATCCTAAGATTTCCTTCAATCATGAATTTTAAAAAATATTCTGAGGATTCCATAAGTTTCACCAGCCTGCCAAAGAGGTCCATGACACCAAAAAGGTTAAGAACTGCTGGGCTACAGAATATAACATCTACATCCATATAGACCTTTGAGTTTCATGAAGTCTCCTGTGACTTTTATCCCACTTGATCCTCCCACCCACCCCAGGAGGTCAAAGCTGTTGTTAATGCCATTTTAGAGATGTGGAAACGGAGACCCAAAAGGTTTTCTAACTTACATAAGATCACATAGTACCTAAGGGCTTGAGGCAGGATTTGAAATCAGATCTCACTGACTCGAAGGACAGCTCTCTAACTACCATGACAGTCTTTTCTAGTTGGCCTCTGAGGTCCCTTCTAGCTTGCAATCTATTAATCAGTCAATGAATAAGCCTTATTATTAAGCACTTACTATGTGTCAGGCACTGTGCTAGGTCCTGGGGATAGAAGCACAAAGAACAAAACAATCCCTACTCATAATGATCTTATATTCTAACCCACTGATGAGTTAGAAGGATGTCTACCCCAAGCATGCGAAGACCCTCCCAGGGGAATGGCGTAACAACATTACTTACAGCTGCTGTGGGGGTGTAAAACGAACAACACCAGCATGCAAGAGGGCTGCTAGCACAGGTGCTTTGATCCACTTTTCTAAAAGAAAACAACTTTAAAGGGGTCAACAATCTTACTTTAATCAAGCACACACACACACACACACACACACACATCATTCACTTAGTTCAGGGGAAAAGTCAGCACCCTGAACTTCAGAGCAAATACAAATAGAAATTCCAAGCAAAAATTATGTAAACAGAGCAAATACAAACAGCAAAGACCAACAGACAGGGCTTCCAACTGTCTGACCAAAAGCAACACATACATAGTTACCAGAGAGAGAAGCACCAACATCTGGGTTTTTAAAGCCAGGAGTGCTCCTTAATGGCTACCCAAAGTCTCATCTGACTACATCATATGAACACTCTTCCCATGAGTGAGCCCCAAAGCAAAATGCTAACCTCAGAGTATATATACACTTCTTCAGGGTCAGAGGGCATCACAACCCTCATGATCCAGGACCATGTGACTCAAATTCATGTAACTTGGGTCTCCATAAAAGTCACATGGGGCCATTAATGGACATGAAAGATCTTCCCATTAAGCAAAAATACTTTAACAATACAAATGGGTGGATGAAAACAATTTGTTCCAATGGCCATGAAGGTGGCTGAAACAGGTGCTATGGAGCACTTAGAGCTTGGTCAGACATTGAAGATGCCAAGGCCATCCACTGTCATCCCTGAATTATCACTAGTCATCTTGACTTTTGTCTTGCCACTGGACTTCTACAATTCTGGAAGACTGAGGGGGATATCTTTGTGCAACTCTGCCTCACTTAAGTTCAATCCCCAGATGAGTCAGAGGACGTCACCCCATGATATTGTTGGTCCTCTTTGAAACAAGGACAAAGTGAACAAATAGAAATATATACAAAGTAATTAAATACAAGGTGGTTTAGGAGGGAGGGTACTAGCAGGTAAAGGGATCAGGAAAGACCAAGCAGAAAGTGTCACTTAAGCTGAGATGAATTCTGTAAGATGGAGATAAGAAGGGAGTCATCATATAATGATGAAGAATATGTTTTGTGAGTAAGTACACTTAAGCAAAGGAATAAGAATGAATTCTCAGTAAGAGGACAAGGTAACAAATCCTTCTTCTCCTTGGGATGGTCCTATTAACCTCAGGAAGAATGGCTTTGTTTGGAAGATGGGGATGGAAGAGAGGTTGTCACCACCACTGAAAAGGGCAAAGAGTGCTGAATCCATACAAAAGTCTGTGTCAATAAGGGCCAACTTATTGAGGTGGGAATCAGTCCTATGGTCCAGCCCAGATGTTGTAACAGCTGCATAATCCAGATGATTAACACAGACAGTTTGTGGAACTGAGTAGCCTCTGTGGTGGAGATGGGGATGGGAGCATCTATACTGAGGGTTTGGGGAGGGAGGGTCCTCAGGTCTAGTAGAGGAAACCAAAGCTCTAAAGAGGAACCAAGCAGAGGAACTGATCCAGATGCTAGCTTCATCATTTTAGGTGCCGTATAGGAAATGGGGAAAGAAGATGCAAACACTTACCCAATAACACACGGGTTTGCCTGACCCTCTTGGGTGGGGGCCCCTGGTGCTGAATGAAGCCTATCAACCTTCCAGTTTTAGCATCCTAAGAATCTAGTGCACCAGAGACTTCCACAGGGCATGGACCCTGTTTGGCAGGGATGCGAGGTAAGTCAAGCAGGCTGGTATGGCAGTGTCCATGGATCTGCTCCTGCTACTAGCTATGTGACCCTGGGCAAATGATTTAATCTCTCTGTACCTCAACTTCCTCTTTCATAAAAAATGAAGAAGTTGGACTCAATGACCTCTAAAGTCCCAAATAGTTCTAGATCTATGATTTTGCAGTTTGACTTGAAGCCAGAAAGACCTGAATTTGAAGCCTACTTCATATACTTATTAGCTGTGTGATCCTGGGCAAGTCCTTTAGCCTCAGAATCACAGTAAAATGTGTACAATAATTGTATCTCTTTTACAGGGATATTTGGGAGGAGCAAATGAGATTACATATATATGGATATGTATATATGCATATGTATATTTGTAATTTGTAGAGTACTTTGTAAATATCTGCAATTTGTTATTATTTTCTCATCTTGAAATAATGATTTGTGTGGCACTTTACAGGTAACAATGTTATTGGTTTTTTTTAAATTTCATTTTACAAATTCATTGTATACATTTATAATGTAATCATTATATACGATACATTATAGATACATCATATATAATTATAGTATATATATAGTCAGTATATTTTACATATATGCATTCATATACATATACATACACATATACATATACACACAAGTATAGATAGATAGTATTGACTTTGTACATATTGTGTCTCCCTAGTAGAATGTAGGCTCCTTGAGGACAAAGGATTGGTTCATTTCTGCCTTTGTATGCCTAGGGCTCAGAATAGGGCCACCTGACTGAATAAATGCTCATTCATTGATTGGCTATTGATAGAGTGATCATTATGCTCACACAGAATCCCCTACCCCATTCTTTGAGATCTTAAGTTGCCTGAGACCCATTCTGTCAAATTCAAATAGAAATGGATCCCTATGAGCCATAGATTGACCTAGAAACCACAAATTAACATTACCTGAATTGTATTTTTATTTATTTTGTTAATTTCTCAATCACATTTTAATCTGAGTCTTTCTGACTGGTTTATGGCAGCAGGCCATGAGTCTGACACCTCTGTTAAGACCATAGAATGCCTACTGTCTTCTTGGTTGTTATCAAAAGCAGTCGTACCTACAATGTTTACGGCACTCTGGAGATAGAATGAAAAAAGTCACAGTTCTTTTTCCTCCAGAAGTATAGATTCTATGGGTGTAAAGGAAGATAATAGCACCTGTTCTTGTCCTCTCTAACTCTGCCAGGCCAGTCCGGGACAGCGATGATGAGGAAGAAGATGAGAGGCGGGGCAAAGGCTGCACTCTCCAGTACCAGCACGCCATGGTGCGTGTCCTTACCCAGTTTGTGGCTGAGGCCTCTGGCTCCGGAGGGCAGCTGGCCCACCTCCTGGGCTCTGACTGGCAAATGGACATCACAGATTTGGTGAACAATTTCATGCAGGTAGAAGAGCCACGGATTGCCAAGCTGCAAGGAGGGCAGGTTCTGATTGGGCAGGAGCTCGGTATGACCACCATTCAGGTAAGGAAGCCAGTGGAGCTGAGATCCTGACTCTCCCTCCCTCAGCCCTGCCCCTTCAAAGGAGTTCGCCCAAAGGTGAGAATTCAGGTCTAAAGGAGCGGTGGGAGCATAGTTTCTAGGGCCGAAAAGGAGGCCATTTCCCTTCCTACACCCTTGTGAAGGAAGTTCTTGACAAAGTTGAGAAGACCTGGAATTAAATCCCACCTCTGACACTAACTAGCCATATGACCATGGGGAAAATCACTGGATCTCTCTGGGCCTTAAGCTACTATCAAGGTATACATGGGCTGGGCTCTTCAAGAGAGTTCCCCACACTGCTAAAACCAAAAGTCTGACATGGCTACGGACACTTAATCATGAAATGAATGAAAAACCCTGAGAGACAAGAGTTTCAGGGTAATTAATAATCAGTTTATTAATTAGGCTAGCTGGCAATCAATAAATTGATGGTCAGTGGTTTCTCTTGTTAACTAAAGACTCCCAGTGGAGACCCTCAGAATGCCAGAATGTCAGGAATGCCCCTGGCTAGTGAAAATGAACCGTGACTGGTGGACATTTAATGAGGAAGTGAGCTAGAAGTCTTCAGCTCCTCTTGCTAAGAAAGTGACTTGATCATGAGACTCAGTTGCATGCAGCAATCTGGACAGGGGAATTCATCTCATCCAGACCTTTCTGGCTGTTTTTTTTTTCCTTTTTCATAAACTCAGTCACCCTAAATTCTAATGGAGGGGTACAAGAACACAGACTCCTTTCCTCAGGATAAGGACTCACCTAGACTTGGATTCTGTTTATACTCTAAACAGATGCTAGGTCTCCTGGTTGGATAGGGCCCTGCCCAAGATTGAAGAGCTAGGAGTAATGTCATCAATCAGTCATGTCCTTCAGAGACTGACTTTTTTCAGTAGGTGGGCCTTAGTGAGGAAATAGAAGAGAAAAGCCTGGATCACAAATTAATAATTAATTATTAATATAATAGTATAATAATAATTTATCTCATGCATTTTTCTAGAATACATTGAACAGGAACAGGAGCCCACATGACTATGGGTCTTCTCATTGTCTAGGATACATCTTTGAAATCTCCTATATGTTGTAAGACAGTATTTCCCAAACAGGGAATTTCCAAGAATAGAGATGTGAGATCTATGGGAATTTATTGAGACCATGAGCCAAGCTGCCCTGTTCTTATCCTGTGCATGATCTGTTCCTTTGTACTCCACATTATCTTCTATCCCTTGTCATCTTCTCCTTACTATTGCTTCATTTCAATAATCATTCACCAAGCTGGAGCTATGTGCAGGGCACTATGCTGTGTGCCAGAGAGAGGTCCAAGTTAGTCTAGATAGGGTTACTGCCCTCACAGACCTTCTAATTTGAAATTAGGACACAGCAAACATATAGATAATTCAACTTTCATTAATTTGTTGATCCCGCCTGTGATGCAAATTGCAATCTTTCCGTGCCTACCTATTATCAGCAAATCTCATTTGTGTCCTCTGACAAATCTTCATGAGATCCATATGATATTACATGGATGCCATGGGAGAACACTAGTTATATCCCTCAAGCCCATGTTTTTATTTTGATCATGTGCTTCTTAGATGATGGACCACTAGGTGGTGCCATAGTGCATAGAGTGGTGGACCTGGAGTCAGGAAGACTCATCTTCCTGAGTTCAACTCTGAACTCAGACATTTAGTAGTTGTGTGACCCTGAGCAAGTCACTTAACCCTGTGTGCCTCAGTTTCCATATCTGCAAAATGAGCTAGAGAAGGAAATGGCAAATCACTCCAGTATCTCTGCCAAGAAAATCCCAAATGGAGGTCACAAAGAGTTGGACGTGGCTGAAAACAACTGAACAACAATTCTTAGATGACATCCTGGCCAATTCTTTTTTTATAATATGTTACGTGCTGCTCCTGTCCACCATGCATCTCTCTGTTGTCCTTTGGGTAATTCTCAATTTCAGTTCTTCAGATTGTAGTATGCTATGACTTATAGCCAAAAGAACATCAAAAGAAGAATGTCAGTGTTAAAAATGTAGAGGGGCGGGAGGGGAGGGGGGAGAGAGAGAGAGAGAGAGAGAGAGAGAGAGAGAGAGAGAGAGAGAGAGAGAGAGAGAGATGGTCTGGAAGCTAGGGAGACCTGAGTTCAAGCCTTACCTTTGATGTGTATTGTCTGGGTGACCCTGAGCAAGTCATTTAACATCTCTGTGTTGTAGGCAACTTTCTGACTATAAGTCACAGAGTAGGTGTTGATCTACATTAGCATAGGGTTTTCTCACTGGAAGTACATCCAGTACAAAATCCTGATGATGATGGTGCTGGTAGTAGTCGTGATGATGATGATGATGATGATGATGATGATGATGATGATGACGACAATGATTAGGAACAAGTACTCCAAATAGTAAGAAGGTGGAGGAAGATAATATTTCTCAGAGCTCTTTAGGCTATTTGAAGATTAGATGTTTGCTGCTTGAGTTGGAAGAAGTCTTACATGACTTGTAATTGGGAGAGACCAATCAATTTGATAATCAGCAAGAATTAATAAAGGGCCTACTGTGTGTCAGGTACTGCAATAAATGTTGAGAAGACAGACAAAAAACAAAATAGTTGCTACTTTCGATGAGCTTACATTCTATCAGGAAAACAGCAAATAACTACATATTTGAAATTTTAGGAAGTCCCTGTAAGGGAAGAGGGGCTCTGACTCCCAACCAGTAACTCATTCCTGGGTATTTTACCATCACAATATTTCACAGAATCTTATCCTCTGCCTAGTCCAAACCATACTCAAAACCTCTGCTTGACAAGTATCCATCCAGTCTTGGCTTAAAGACTTAGAAAATTCTTCACCTCCCAAGACAATGGCTTTGGGACAGCTCTAATTTATAAGGCAGTTGTCCCTTAAATGGAGCCTAAATTTCACTCATGGCAATTCCTACATTGCATCTGATCCTTACTCCTCATCAGTCTTCTGCATGACAATCCATGTTTCCCATTAGTTCTTCTACACTAGACATTCCCTTTTCCTTAACCAATCCTCATGTGATATGAACTCAACCCTTTCCACTTCCCTATCTATTCCCTTCTTAACACTCTCAGAGTGTTGTGTTAGTCAACGTCGTTCTTAGAATGTGAAGCCCAAAATTGAACATGCCATTATTTACTTAATTTATTATTTTTAATTTTAATTCCCAACTCAATTATTATCTTCCAACTACCAAGATCATCTCATTTCTGATGTTAAACCTATCTATATTACTTCCATAAATTTATCTCATTGTTATAAGCACTTCTTCCAGTGGGACAGAGCCATGCTCTCTCATCCTTTACAATTCTGCCCACATTTTCCCCTAATTTCTCTACCCAACGGTGTCCGCTGGACTCCCTGGGGAGATTCTACAAGATCAGTTGAAAAGTTCTAGATACCAGTGAAGTATGCAGAGATATCTACCAATTATTCTCTATTCTGGCTACATGGCTGCCTCCTCCAGCCACTTCCTTTTCCAGTTGTATCTGGAGGCAGTAAGTGTAGTAGAAAGTGTTCTCTACTTGGAGTCACAGGACCAGGGTTCAAATCTTGATCCTCCTACTAAGTAACTGTGTGAACTTGGGCAATTCACAAATTCTATGAGCCTATTTCCTCATCTGTAAAATCAGTTTTGATTAGATGACCTCTGAGTTTCCTTCTCCCTCTAGATCCATTATCTTCTCTGACATAATTCTTTGTTAGTAATAGTTAACACCCTGTTCACTACTACTTTCGCCCTTTGTATGGCCCATGATTTTCATTCATCAGATTCTGTGATATTCCATGACTTGTAGCCTCACTGGAAAAGTACTGATGTTAAAAAGATTCTCCCTTACCACCTTTTGTGATACAAATTTCAGAAATTCAGGACACTTTTTATAGAGTATCCAGAGGTTTTCTGAGATCCCTACATACATCTACTTTTCCAGTGAGGGATACTGAGTCCCATTTGTATCCTTTGCTAATTTTCCAGTTTAGAGCAATGGCCCCTCTAATCTCACATTAAAAAATAAAGCCATTCTTGGATGGCTGCTAGAGAGTTGCTGTTAGTCTTCTGTCCCTGGGGCCATCAAGTGTTTCTTTTTCCTCATTGCTTCCTTGTTCCTCATGGCACAAGTTTTCTCATCTGCCATCACCTTAGAACACACAGCTCATCTCTCCCTGTCAAAGACAGACATGGGAATTGATGAGGGTCACTGGATGGAGCTATACAACTTGGGTGTCAAGGCTTAAGGAATTTGGGGTCTCGAGGTGCAATTCAACATGTGTACTCATAAATCTCCCCAGCAGCTCTGAAAGGGGAATTCAGAGAAAGACAGATGTCCATGAGGTCAAGCTTCCAGCAGCAATTCAATTATAATACATTCAATCCAGGAAAGGAAGTCTCCAAAGAGTACTGTTTAACCACAACCCATCCCACTTACTTATTCAAGCAATGGAAAAGGGAAAAAAAAAACCTTCCCAAACAACATCCCCCCCACCTCCTTGGGAGTCTTTATGCCAATACCTGTTCCATGTGGCCCATTATCTTGTGGTTGTTGTGGTTGTTGTGTGGTTTTCCTTCATTCTTGAAGAGGACCATGACATCAGGGAGATGATGACATGACTTGCAATTGACTTTGATTTGAGTGAGGTAGGGCTGTGCAAGGTAACCAGCCTCACTTTCTCCTCCAGAGCCATGTGGGTCCAGTGGCCAGATATTGATCAGGATGACTGGAGATGGTCCAAGATTCTTTGCTAAAGACCTAATGGGATAGACATAAAATTCATTGTACAAATTGTACAAAAAAACATACATTTCGCAAAAAAGAAAAAGGTATACAACACCACTGACATTGGGGAGGAGAAGGAATGTTCATTGAGATGGTATATTCATTCATTCATTGAGATGGTATAATGAATAGAGTGCTAGACTGGGAGTCAGTAAGAGTTCAGATCTTGCCTCAGATACTTACTAACTGTGGTGTGAGCCTGGGTAAGTCATTGCAACTCTGAGCCTCAGTTTCCTCATCTGTAAAATGAGGATAATAATATCACCAAATTCCCAGGGCTGTTGTGGGGGTCAAAGGAGAGATATATAAAATGCTTTGCAGCCCTTAAAGAACTATGTAACTACTGTGTTATTGATATTTTATTATCAATTAATCAAAGTATAATTGGTTATTAATATGGGTTGTTAATAATTGGTGTTTGATTCATATTGATTATTCAATTTTATTATTTACATTATTATTACAGGTATTTTAAGTGCATAAGGCAGGTTTTAATCCTGCAATGAATAATTTTTCCAAATATAAATGGAGCATATCTAGCTGGTATTCAAAATAATACATACTGAATAACAGCTCCCATTATGGTGAAGTGGGAAGAAGGCTGGACTACTTGCAGATAGAAATCCAATTTCAAATCCTGGCACTGCCGCTTAGGATCATAGGGTCATAAATTAAAAACTAGAAGGGGCCTTAGGGGTCATCTAGTCTGACCCCTTCTTTTTATAGATGAGGAACTGAGGCCCAGAAAAGTTTAATGACCTATCCAAGATCACATAGTAAAGATTAGCAGGTAGATGGTGCATTGAATAGAGCTCTGGTCCTAGAGTCAGAAAACCTTTAGTTTAAATGCTACCTCAGACATGCCAGCTGTGTGACCCTGGATAAATCATTAACCTTCATTTAGCCTCAGTTTCCTCATCTGTAAAGCGAGATTAATAGAAACACCTACATCACAGGATTGTTGTGAGGATCAAATGAGATAAAGTGCTTCATAAATGCTAGCTATTATTATTATTAAATAAGTAAAATGCTTTGCATTCTGTCTATATATATAATATACATAAAATATGTGATATGCAATATATAAATACACGTAGCTATAGAAATGCTATTATTAAATAAGTTTTTTGCATTTCTCTACACGTGTATATAATATACATTAAAATATATGATATACAACATATAAATATATATAGCTATATGTAATGTTAATGTGATTGAAGATCTTCCTTGCCCATTAATAGGCCTCATGTGGAGCCCATTAAGGGAAACTTGATTAGGGAGGCTTGTTTTGTAGGAAGGCCCACACCTTTTGCTAATTTCTAATTAGGCACTGTGTCATGAGGATTGTGATGCCCTTTGACTCTGAAGAACTGTATGTATACTCTGAGATTAGCATTTTGCTTTGGGACTCACTCATTGGAATAGTGTTCATGTGATTTGGCCAGACAAGACTCTGGGTAGCTGTTAAGGAACTGCCCGGCTTTGAAAACCCAGATGTTGGTGCTTCTCTCTCAGGTGACTACATATGTATTGCCTTGGTCAGACAGTTAGTAGCCCTGTCTGGTGGTCTTTATTTCTATGTTTATAATTTCTGCTTGTAATTTCTGTTTGTATTTTCTCTGACGTTCAGGTTGCTGACTTTTCTCCTGAACAAAGCAAATGATACATATGTTTAATTAAAGTAAGATTGTTGACCCCTTTAAAGTTGCTTTCCTTTAGAAAAGCAGACCTAAGAACCTCTGCTAGCAGCCGTCCTGGGTATGCCAGTGTGGTTGCTGTTACACTATATAAATCTTAGCTAAATTATTAATACCATTATTAATAAGTGGCAAAATTCTAATATTCCTTCTAGATGTAACCTATGATTTAAATACTTCCCTCACAACTTCCTTGGAAAATAGGGAGTGCAAGTATTTCTATCCCCATTTTACAGATAAGGAAACTGAGGCTTAGAGGGGTAAAGTATAGTCACAGAGCTAATTAATGATAGTCATTCAGTCTCCTGAAACCCAATCCCTCTTTCTACTCTGCTCCTAGTGAAGAATGAAGAAGATATTTCCCTTTAATAATGCAAGATCTAATGGAAGGTTGATTGGCATTAACTCTGGTTCATGTATTTTCTCTTTTTTGTTTCTCTCATAAAGTGTTGCTTCTGCAGGGACTGTTTTTCAGAGAGGAATAAATATTTTTTAAAAAAATAGTTCTAATTCTGATTCTTCTGTTCAGATCCTGTCCCCATTGTCCGACGCCATCCTGGCTGAGAAGACAGTGACTGTGTTGGACGAGAAGGTGACGATCACTGACCTCGGGGTCCAACTGGTGACCGGACTTTCCCTCTCCTTGCAACTCAGCCCAGGAAGCAACCGAGCAATCTTTGCCACCTCCATAGCTCAGGAGCTACTGCAGACACCTAAGCAGGTACCAGGGGTTCCAGCCATTCTATGGGGTAACAGCTCCAAGATTCAGCCTGATTAGACCCTCCTCATCCCAGGTGCTGAAGAGGGGCTGCCGGAAAGGTTGGAGAGGTCCAAGTAGCTGCCAAATGACCATTCTTAAGCCACAGATTTGACCATGTCACTCCCCCCATTGAAAACCTTTTGCTGGAAACTAGATCATTGTGTCAGTTCCCAGTCATTTTCAAACCCTGGCCCTATACCAGCACCACCACCCTTTCAAGCTCCCTTTGTGCCTTATATTCTCCTATTAGAATGTACGCTTATCAAGGTCAGGTATTCCCTTCTTCCCCTTTATTAGGATTGCCAGTGTTTAACAGAGTTCCTGACACATAGTGAGTGCTTAACAAATACTTTTCCATTCAGTCATTCATCCATCCATTTGTTTTTTCAGCAACTCCTTATTGCCTCTAGGACAGAATATCAAGTCACCAAGCATCATTAAGCACTGTGTATCAGAGCTGCCCTCAAGGGACTCACAGTCTAATGGGGGAAGCAGCATGCAAACAACTATGTACATATTGCACGTACATACACATGCACATATACGTGCACACAGAGACACATATATAAATATATTATCTATAATATATTATTTACATTTTATGTAAATATATACATTATATGTAAATACGTACATATTCTAAGTAAACACACATATCTGCATTTTATGTAAATATACATATTTACATTTTATGTAAATGCATACATATTTTATGTAAACCTGTATATTTGCATTTTATGTAAATATACATATTTACATTAAATTGATTTCTATATTTATAAACGTATGAATATATACACACAGAGAGGGGAGTGCTCCTAGATGTTTAACAACAAACTATGAAAAATGTGCATGACAATTTAAATATTAAATTTAAATTGCAAGAACACTTTCTTAAATTTAGACAATCAATAAAACAATAAATTAAGCCTTTATTTGTACCACTTGCCAATTTCTGAAGTATAAATTCTCACATTGAAAATTTGAGGATTGTAAGCCAATTCAAACTGGCACCAGCAAAATTATATATGTATGTGTATGTGAAAAAAAAAATATATATATATAGATATGAGTGCATGTGTACATATATGTGTGTATATTAAAAACCATGTATCAGGTCACCACGGTCACACATATATGTATTTGTATATATACATTCATATCTGCATATATGTATTGTGATAAGTACATTTCTGCAGGTGTAATATATAATACATACCCGTATGTATATAAATAAATTGGGAGTAACCCTAGAAAGTCTTCTTGCATAATAAACTCCTTCAGAGATCTCCACAATCTGGCTCTAGCCTAACCTCCCATAAAACTTCGCTTTACTCCCCTTATCACACTCACTCTGTTCTAGCCAGACTTGTGTACTAGCCCTTCCCCTACTTTGATAAACCATCTCCTGCACAGAGGTGCCCAGACAAGGGTTGGCCCCATCACTTGGAAGGCACTCCCTCCTCGCCTCCACTTCTTAGAATGCATAGCTTCCTTCAGTCTTCATCTCAGGAGCCTCCTCCATGAAGTCTTGCCTCCTACACAAAATTTTTCCTGATTCCCCCAGTTGTTGATGATATTTTCCTCCTGAAATTACTCTGCTTATGTTCATCTAGCCTAGTCCCACTCCCGACTCCCTCTGTAGAATGTAAGCTTCTTGAGGGTAAGGGTTTGCTCCATCATTTTTGTGTAGCCCAATGTCTTCCATATAATAAGCCCTTAGCTGCCTTGTACAGGATATTCTAAGGTTTGCAAAACATTTTTCATGCATTATTTAATTTGAGGCTCAATAGGACTATGTGAGGTTGGAGGTATTACTATTCCCATTTTACAAATGAGGAAACCGAGGCTGAAAGTGGTTAATAGATTGATCAAGGGTTACACAGTTCATAAGTGTCAGAGGCAAGATTTGAACCCAAGACATCTTGAGTATTGTTGAATGGGATGGACCGCTCACCCTTCCTGTTTAAGATCCTGTGATTCCCAATGCCAGCCAGTTCTCCCCAGGTCTTTCCCCAGGCACCCCATCTGTCTTCCCCTAAGCTCTAGCTGGTTTAAGCTTCCTGCTACTGTTCCTTCGAGGAGGAGTGTCAGGTGGTAGGAAGCTGGCACCTGGAGAACGTAAACCCATTTTGCTGTGCCCACTCAGTGCTCCCAGACCAGGTGTTTGCTAATCTTCCTTTGCTCTGGTTAAGCTTAGTGGCTTTTCAGGCAATGGCTGCCGTCCAAAAAACACTTGAGTGTCAATGATCCCTGTAACTGATCAGAATTCTTGCTGAGGGCCAGCCATAGCCCCTCCAAGAGATCCAAGCTATAGATCCCAAGTGAGAAATTGAAAGTGAGGCTATGTTTACTAGGTGATAAAGATCAGCTACCTAGATGTTGTCTGGGAAGAGTTCAGAAGTTGATGTGCCTTGGCTAGAAACCAGGCCAGCACACTAATCCATTCCTGACATAAAACACTAAACATGATACCTTGAAATCTCTTCCAGAGTTGGTTTTGATGGTATTTAGGCCCAGCATGCAACTTGGCTCTGACATTTCAGTTGCAAAGAATCAAAAATGCATTTGAATTCCTTCTCTGATATCTTTTTAGAGCTCTAACTATGACGATGTGGCAAGGGCTCTGCCCACCAGGACTGCCTATGTCAGAGAGCACTGAGGGTACTTTTAGCCCCTTAGCAATATAGAAAGAACAAAGTTATTTATTGTAGGATCATAGGTGTAGAGCTAGAAGAGACTCAGAGGTCACCTAGTCTAATCCTCCATATTTTACAGACAGAGGAAACTGAGTCTCAGAGAAGTTAAATAACGAATCTTATCTGCTTCTTGGCTTCCCTGATGTCCTTCAAATCCCAGCTAAAAACCCTATCTTCTATGGAAAGCTTTCCCAATCCTCGTTAATGCTTCACCTTCCCTCTGAGGTTAGCTCTGATTTATTCTATACATATCTTGCTTGTACATGGCTGTTTGCATGTTATCTCCCCATTAAACTGTGAGTTCCTTGAGATTAGGGACTGTTTTGTTTTTATCCTTTCTTTGCATCCCTTGTGCTTAGTTTAGTGTCTGGCACATAGTAGGCACTTAATAAATGCTTGTTGATTTGACTCCCTAGAGTCCAAGGGTGGGGAACCTGCAGGCCTCGAGGCCACATGTGGCTCTCTAGGTCCTCAAGTTCAGCTCTTTGACCAAATCTAAACTTCACAGAACCATTTGCAGTCAAAGGGCTGCACTTGAGGACTTAGAAAGCCACAAGTGGCCTCAAGGCTACAGGTTCCCCACCCTTGCCCTAGACAGTTATTAACTGTATTGTAGTTTTTTTTTTAAATTGTATCCAACTCTTCATGACCCCATTTGGGGTTTTCTTGGCAAAGATGCTAGAGTGGTTTGTCATTTCCTTTTCCAGTTCATTTTACAGATAAGTAAACTGAGGCAAACAGGGTTAAGCAACTTGCCCAGTGTCACACAGCTAGTAAGTGTCTGAGGTCAGTTTTGAACTCAGGTCTTCCTGACTCCAGGCCCACTGCTCTATCCACCATGGCACCTAGCTGCCTATTAATCATATGTTCAACTTTGCCAAGACTCACTTTCTCCATCTATGAATAGTGATAATGATAGTGCCTACCATCCAGGATTGTTGGGAGGATCACAGTAGATAATGTGTAATGCTTTGCAAGTCTTCTAGCACTATAGAAATGCCAGCTATTATTACATTCAAAGATGAGCGCATGATCAGTCTCAGCCAGAAGGGTGTCCTAGTTAAAACTATAGAACCACTGGAAATTGAAGACTATTATCTGCTCTGGCTAGGCCTGCCCCAGCGAGCAACTGATTCACTAAAGGCACTTGAAAAGACTGATATTCCAAAAGGGATCAGGGAAAAAAGCGAAAGTAGCCCCCACTCTCTGGCCTGTCATTGGCCCTAAGATGCCAAGTCTGCAGACAAGATAAAAGATAGCTCTGAGTCTGGCTGGTTTGATTGTTAGTGTCCACAAAAAGCACATAAACCACAGGCTCATACAGAATGTACTTCTGTGAGTACAGAGTAGTCAAGACCTAATAAAGGCAGGAAACATGACACCATGAGGGCATCATCTCTCAGATTGTGTCCTCTGGTGTTTGTTATGAGTAATAAGTGAAGCCTTTGTATTAAAGCAGCTTATAAAATAATGTAGTAAATATTATGTTTTTCTTTTCATTTAAACACATAACACTTGTAAATAACCCCAGTAACCAGTAATGCCTTTTGACATGTGATTTATTACCTGCAAAAGTAGAAGCCATATAGCCCAGGGGACACATCTTTCTTTTAACACCTTCAGGAAAAACAAATCTTATTACCAAGTGTTTAAAACTGGCCATGTGTTTTATGTCTTCATAGAAATTCATATTATTTCTTAGCCAGGGTAGGTCTTGCCTTTTATTTCCACTGAGTATGAGAGCTCACCCTTTGTATTTCTATTGTCTTGGGACATGAGAGCCAGTCACAGAGAAAAAATCACATTGTCACAGAATCTCAGAGTTGGAAGGGACCTCAGAGATCATGTAGTCCAATGTATACATGGTATTCCCTCTTGTGCCTCCATCACTTTGTTCAGTCCCTCCCCCTGTTCCTGCACCCCCCAAACATTCACACCTGTCTTTCTGGAAATGAAATCCACTTCCTCCTCAACACTACATCTTATATTTTCTCACTCCCTTCTAAACACAGCTCAGGTACCACCTCTTTATGTGATGCCTTTCCAGATCCCCTCAGTTACTAGCAATATTTCTCCCTTGAAATTACTTTGTTATTCTGTATATGCTTCATATGTACTGACTTGTATACTTATTGTATTCCCCACTCCCAATGGACTGGAGACTCCTTGAGGAAAGGGACTTTTTTTTCTTTGAATCCTCAGTGCTTAGCAAAGTGTCTTAATAATAATAATAATCAACACTTAATAAATGTTGGTTGAATTAGATCAGATTGGATTGGATTGGGTTTGGTTGGGATGGTTTGGGTTGGATTGGGTTGGGATGGATTGAGGTGGAATGGTTCAGGGTAGATTAGTATCTTGTATATAGCATCTTCAGTGAGTGGTTCACCAGTGAGAAATAATCCATTCTAGGCAGCCAGATCCACAATTTGGTCACTCTAGTTGTTAGAAAATTTTCCCTGCATCAAATTTAAAATTGCCTCTCCCCAACTTCTACGCATTACTCCTAGCTTTGTCCTCTGGAGGTAGGTCCTTGAGGCTTCAGTAAGACTTTTTTGTTTTATTAATTTGTGATTTGTATGTGTGCTTTATTAATAGGAAGCTGCCATAAGTTGCTGGATCCAATTCAGTGATGGTTCCGTCATGCCCTTGGATATTTATGACGTAAAGGACTTCTCTCTGATGGTGACATCCCTTGATGAGAAGGTGGTCTCCATCCACCAAGATCCCACATTCAAGTGGCCTGTTATTACTGCAGAAATGGAGGAAGGGCAGGGTGCCCTGGTGAAGGTGGAAATGGTGATCAGCGAATCATGCCAGAAGTCTAAGAGGAAGAGTGTGCTGGCTATTGGGACAGGAAATATCAAAGTTAAGTTTGGCCAGAATGATGCCAACCCCAACACCAGTGACAGCAGACATGGGGGAAGGGGTCACTTGGAAACACATGCCAGTGACAGGAGGTCTAAAACAACCTGGCAAGAAAGAATGAGGCCAGATGGGCAATTTTTCAGCAATTTCTCCATGGACCGCATGGAAGGCAGAGGAGCCACAACAGACAGGTCCATCTTCTGGAAGAAGAATAAACAAGAAAATCTTTTAGATGACAATAGCCACCTACAAACCATCCCCATGGACTTCACCAGCTTCCCTGCCCAAGTTGATCTCCCAAGGAACAATGGAGAGACAGAGGAGAATGACCTAGCCCAGACACCCCGGGGCTTAAGTGACTTAGAGATTGGGATGTATGCTCTCTTGGGTGTCTTCTGCCTTGCTATTTTGGTCTTCTTAATTAACTGTGTGACCTTTGCATTGAAATACAGGCATAAGCAGGTTCCTTTTGAGGAGCAAGAGGGCATGAGTCATTCACATGATTGGGTGGGGTTAAGCAACCGGACAGAACTTTTGGAAAATCAACTGAATTTCCCCTCCCCACAGGAAGAGCAGATCACTGCTATTGACCGAGGGGTAGATTTCGAGGAGAGTAAGTATCTTCTCAATACAAACTCCCAAAAGAGTCTTAATGGTCAGGTTTTCAAGTCTTCAGAATCTCCATTTGCTGATGGGAAAGACCAGAAAAGTGAACCCACAGCTTCCCCTACCTCTAAGCGAAAAAGGGTGAAATTTACCACCTTCACCACCATTTCCTCAGATGAGGGATGCCCTACGGTTAACTCCATCCTAATGAGCAGTGTGGATGACATAAAATGGGTTTGCCAAGATATGGATCTAGGAGAATGTAAAGAGCTGACAAACTACATGGAAAGGTTACATGAAAAGGTGTAATGGGACGTGGGTAAACATTTGTTTTTCCTCTCACCTTCTGCCTTTAATTTGGGGTAGTGGGGCACAAGGATATCTCAGAAGAAAGTAAATTGGCAGGAAAAGAGAAGCGCAACATCATCAGCTGAGGACCAGAAAACCACCTGAAGTCAGCAGGATGAGTCCGGGAGTCAGAGTCAAGATAGGAATTCCCATTCCAAAAGTCTTATTCAAAGTTAGGTTTATTTGATGTCTGCCAAGCTTGGCAGGATTTCACAACTGGAAACGAAAATAAGATTTGATTCAATGAACTTTTCCAGGAAAGAACAATTTCTTTCTCTTTTTTCTCTCTATCACTCTCTCTCTCTTTTTTTAAATAAATGTAGCAATTTGGATATTACAAAATCCAAGTAGCTCCCATACAAACTGTGGAGAAAAAAAAAAACAAGACTTAGGGTCAGTTGTTTTTAATGGATCAATGAAAGAAAGCACACCAGCTAAAATAAAAGCAAAATATCTAGCCATGAACATTATTGATAATGGACAAAGATTGGTTTCACACTAGACACTGAGAAGTGACTGTTGTGACTTCCTACTCCCCAGATGACTGAGGCGGGAAAATCTCCTTGGTAACTGAAAAGGCAGGCAACTATTGCCCCGTAGAGAAAGGGGGAAAGCGTGCCGATAAGATGTAACCATATGTGTAATAAGATAATGAGAAATAAACTCCATGGGGTGCTTTGGAGTAGTCTTTAGTTTTTAAAGTAAGGGACAGTCACACTGGCATCAATTTACCAGACACAGAATTCTGATTAGGTTCAAAGAACCAGTTTCTTTTTAGCAAGCTCACTCCATCCATCTCTAACATTTCAATTTGTACACCTCATCCACAATACCACCATTCTATAAGGGTTTAGTCACTGGTCATGGGAGACATTCCAGCCTTCAGTAAGGGTTTTCTGGATTGCAGAGGTAGAATTAGGATGGGATGAGGGTGCCAAGGATAGCTGGCATCTGCAGAGCTAGCTTCCTCCCTACCACGGGCCTCTCAGCTGCAATCTCTGAAACTTCCGGACCTCTGCATAGCATAACCACCCCAGTTGCTTGCCAGCCCCAGGGCTTGGGCTAGACCCTCCAGGGAGCTGCACCCAATAGGAGTACTCTTCCTCTTCCAACCTTCCTACCCAAATGGATTTTCCTTGAGTAACAGAATTTCTAGTTACACCTCTACTAAGTTGGGAAATCATCCTTGACCTTCCTGTATGCCCTTCCCACCCACCCCCGCTCAAGCTCTGCATCATTTCGCAGGACTCATTCTACCAAGCCATCTGGGATCACTTGGTACTTGCTTCCCATGTGGGTTATTTTAATAAAGTAGCTGATTGGGTTTAGAGGGGAAGGATGAGTGTTATTCATGCTGAACTCAAAATAACACAACTCCGTTTAACTTTTAAGAAAAGATCACTGGGCTATTTCATTAGCCATCTCTAAGTCTGCTTTCTGGTGTCCGCATCTGAAGACTTGACCCCATAGACATCAAGACACAAAAGCTAGGTCTGAAAGTATGAATGTGTAGGTGGGTAAGAGGAGAAGCCCAGAACTTAATAAAAACCATCTGTCTACCAAGAAAATCATTGTACTTTTTCCTTAGTTAATCCAATCAGAATGTGAGTTCCTGGAGGTGGGGAACTCTTCCTCTTTCTCCCCCCCCACTCTGTGTTTTTGTACCCCTAGGGTTTAGCACAATGCCAGGCATGTGGTAAATACTTAATACATGTTTGCTGACTTAACTGAATAAGCCAAACTCTCTGCTAGGCAGCAGAAAGACAAAGTCGGAAGCAAACCTTAGTCCTTGCTCTCAGAAGCTTACAGCCTACTTGGAGGGATATAATATGTCCATCAGAAAGGGTTATTATAGCAAGCCATTTCAAGAGGGAATGAGTATTGCCCACTTAGTGAAGAGGTGGGGATGTGGGGATGGAGTTGTTGTTAGAGATCAAGAAAGGGATCCTTGACACCTGACCCAGTGGGTTGAAGGAAATTAGGAATCCTAAGGGATGGAGGTGAAGGTGAAGAGAAAATATGTCCCTAAATTGGGGCTTCAGTATCCAGACATCACCTGCTCCCAATCCTAAAACCAGCTAATTTGGTTTTGCTGCATTTCCAGCACACATTTCCCATGGATTTTTGGTTTTTGGCAGGGTTCAGTTACATCCTTACGTCTCTTTCACTCCCCATCACTGCCCCATTTAGCTCACTGCTCCTCCCTCTCCCCCATCCTTCACTAGTCAGAATCCATTATACTTAGAATATATTGTAGATTGTAAGAATGTAATATATATTTATAAACATACTAACTGTAAATAAAATTTGCATTCAGTGGCTTCCGTTCTTCCCTCCTTTCTGCACATTGTTCCCCAGAAAGGCTTGGCAGTTGGTTTTCAGCGAGCCATCCAAGGCTCTGGCTTTCAGTAAATGAAAATGCAGATTTAAGGATCCCTGCACAATCTAATTACAAACCTTTACATCATGTAACACTGCTCTTCATGTGGAGAGGATGTTGACTCCCGATGACAAAGTACACTGTTCAGCAAGGCTCTCATTCTGAATTGGAAAGTATTTGCAAATAAATCACATGTGTACATCCCTACTAAAAGCCTTCTGAGTGTTCCTGAGATGACAGTAAGTGGTAGGCAGGGTGAGGCAGGTGCTGAAGCCCCTCAATGAGGGGTCTGCCTGCCTAGAAGATGGGAGATCTTCAGTATAAATTGGCACATTTGAATTTCTCAATGAAAGAAAGTACACACACACAGACATGTGCCTTCCAGGGCAGTTAGTGCGAAAGTACAATTTGAGAAGAGAACTCTTGGCCCATATAGTGGATGGAGTGGAAATAATGGAGGCAGCCAGGTGGTGCAGAGGATAGAGCGCTGGGCCTGGAATCAGGAAGACCTGAGTTCAAATTTGGCCTCAGACACTTACTAGCTTGTGACCCTGGGCAAGTCACTTAACCCTGTTTGCCTCAGTTTCCTCAACTGTAAAATGAGTTGGAGAAGGAAACTGAAAACCACTCCAGTATCTTTGCCAAGAAAACCCCAAACTGGGTCACTGAGAGTCAGACATGACTGAAACCCCTGAACAAAAAAAGTGGTAATTATGCCAGACCTGTAGTCAGAGGATCCACATTTGAAGCTCAGCTCTTTTTCTTTCTCTGTGCAACCAGGACAAATAATAAAATAATCTAGTATATTTCTTGAAATGCTCTGTAATAATAAAATAATAATGATAACTGACATTTACATACATTTAAGGCTGGCAAAGCACTTTACTTATTTCACATCATTTGATCCTCACAACAACCCTGGGAGGTAAGTCCTATTATTATCCCCATTTCACAATTGAGCAAACCAGGGCCGAAAAAAGGTTTCAGTGACTAGTAACATAACTAGTAAATGTATGAGACAGGATTTAAACTTGTGTCTTCCTGATTCCAACTCCAGCATTCTATCCATTATTCCAGATTTTTTTTTTTTTTTTGGTCAGTAGCTGCTACTCTATTGAGTGCCTATTGAGGAAAACCCCTCCACCAATGCAGTCAGGACTCATTCTACACCTTAAAGTAGAAGATGCGATAAAATGCACACTAGTCGCCTATTTGCATATGGGCTTAGAGTTAGGCAGTGACTTTGCCTCTCTGTGCCTCAGGTTCCCCTTCTGAAAAATGAAAAGGTTTGACTAGCCAGTTTCTGAGGTTCCTTCTAGCTCATATGTTACTATGTCGAATATGAAAATATGTGTCATTTTTTAAATAAAGAAATGTACCCCCTCCCCCAAAAAATATTATGTAGAGACATGGTTTGGGAGAAGAACAACACGGTTTAGAAAGAGAGGACCTGGGTTTGAATCCTGTCCCTGCCATTTATTACTTGTGTGACCTTTGATATGTCACTGAACATCTTTAGACTTCAGTTTCCTCATTTGTCAAATGAGAGGTTGGATCAGATGACCTCTAAAGTCATTCCACAATTGAAATACCTAAGGCAAGCAGAGGTTAAATGACCTCACAGGTTATCCAGTCCAACCCCCCCCCCCATTTGACAGATGAGGAAACTGAGGGTTAGAGAGGTGAAGTGACAGCCAAGGTTGCATAGGAAAAAAGTGTCAAAAGTAGGGATTTGAACCCTGGTGCTCTGACTCCAATTCCATTACTCTTTCCACCAAACCTCATTATTATTTCTTTTTATTGTTTTTATTTTTGTTTTTTTTTTGGCAGAGTAATTGGGGTTAAGTGACTTGCCCGAGGTCACACAGGTAGTAGATGTGTCAAGTGTTTGCGGTCGGATTTGCACTCAGGTCCTCCTGACTCCAGGGCCAGTGCTCTACTCACTGGGTCACGTAGCTGGCCCCAAATCCTCATTGCTATTTCTGATCTCTGTCCTGTATTTACTTCCATCCAATAATTCTGAAGCCATTTGTCAAGCGTTTGCTTGTGTAAAGGATTGTGTGCTCCTGACCCATTCTGAGAAAAGGCTGCTCTTTGGGTAGGAATATTTTTAAATCTATTCTTACATTCAAAAATTCAAATTTCTCAAGTCAAGATTGGGACATAGCTGAATATCAGGTCAGCTGAAAAAAACCTGAGGATTTTAGTGAGTTGTGAGCCCAAAAGGAGTCAACACTATGATAGGATATGCAAAGGTATTTATCTTTATGTATAATAATATATAAAGAAAGTTAATGTTCTCTTAATTTGCACTGAAAAGCTTCTAGTCCAGGACAAAGAAAATAAGCAATGAACAGAAAGAGATAAAGTGAAGCCTGACAGTCAGAACATCTTTCCTAACAATTTGAGCTGTTCAAAAGTGTTATAAACTGCCTGAGGAGGTACTGAGCTCCCCCTCTCTGGAGGGGTTCCCATTAAGGTTGGATGACAGCTTTTGAAGTGAGATGTAGAAGAGAGTCTTTCTTGAATTTGACAAGGTGGCCTCTGAGGAACTTTCCAATTCTGAGTCTAGAATTCAATGATCCCTAAGGTCATTTCCAGCTCAAAATCCTATGAGCAAAATCCCAATAAATTCAAGGCTGGATATGAAGATCTGGAGTCAAAGCAGTTGCCAATTTGGATGAAAAAGCTAATACATAATGACAATGGCTGATTCACTTTTTCCAGATCACTAGAACACTGAAAAGGCTGGGATTCCTTCCTTTTTCTTCCTTCCTCTCTCTTCCTTTCTCTCTCTCTTCTTTTTTCTCTCTCCCTCCCTTCCTTCCTTTCTCCCCCTCCCTCTCTTTCTATTTTTCTTTCATTCCTTTCTTTTCTTTCTTCCTTCTTTCCTTCCTTCCTTTCTCCCTTTTTTTCTCTTTCTGTTCTTCTCCCTCTCTCTCTCTCTTCCTCTCCCTCCCCTCCTTCCCCCTCTTTTTCTTTCTGTCTTCCTTTCTTTTTTCCTTCCTTTCTTTCTATACTTCTTTCTTTTACCTTCTCCCTTCCTTTTTCTTTCTCTCTTTTTTTCTTTCTTTCTCTTTCTTCCTTCTTCCTCTCTCTCTGTCTCTGTCTCTGTCTCTCTCTCTCTGTCTCTGTCTCTCTCTCTCTCTCTCTCTCTCTCTCTGTCTCTCTCTCTCTTTCTCTCTCTCTGTCTCTCTCTCTCTCTGTCTCTCTCTCCCAAAACTGGCTTCATGGAGAATGAAAGACTGAGGCCCTGACTAGTAGGGAATGACTGATGGAGA
This sequence comes from Trichosurus vulpecula, assembly GCF_011100635.1. Classification (NCBI taxonomy): domain Eukaryota; kingdom Metazoa; phylum Chordata; class Mammalia; order Diprotodontia; family Phalangeridae; genus Trichosurus; species Trichosurus vulpecula. The sequence continues at coordinate 43,162,497 of NC_050573.1, read as the reverse complement.
GCAAAACTCACCATTAGACTTTTCCCCAAATGGGATGGGCTATCATGGAAAGTAATAGGTTCTTTCTTGGGTCTCCGAGCAAAAGTTGGCTGACCACTTATGATGTGTTAGGGATTCTTGTTAAAGTATAGGATGGACACAAGATGGTTGCCAATATCCCTTCCAACTCTGAGATGTGATTCTGTAGTTGTCCAAAACGAGGACAAGTGCTTATGACAGTGGAAATGTGTACAGCTGAGAAAAAAGCTAAAATTTTGGAAGGGTCCTAATAAAATATTCTCACCCTCTGTTGATGTAATAATTGTGTTTTGTTTCCATAGTCCTGGAAGGACTATTGGATTTGAAATCAGGAGATAGAGATCAAACCCTGCCTCTGATACCCATCTCTGTGACCCTGGGACAGTCACTCACTTCTCTCAGACTCAATTTTCTCACCTGTAAAATGGTGATCATAAGACCCAAAGCACTATCTCACAGGGTTGTAACGGAAACCAAATGAGAAAACGTTAAGTGCTTAGTGAACCTCAAAGGCAGCTAGGTGGCATAGTGGATAGACAGAGAGCCAGGCCTGGAGTCAGGAAGACTCTTCTTTCTCCATTCAGATCTTGCCTCAGATACTTACTACCTGTGTGACCCTGGGCAAATCACTTAACCTTTTGTGCCTCAGTTTCCTCATTTGTAAAATGAGCTGGAGAAGGAAATGGCAAACCGCTCCAGTATCTTTGCCAAGAAAACCCCAAATGAGGTCAGGAATCAGACAAGATTGAACAACAGCAACAACCTTAAAATGTTGTTAGCAGAATCCCCAGTTGTGATGTTCTGTTGATAGGTTAATTCAAATACTAGATTTAAGTACTTAGGATTCATGCGTATTCCTTATGAAGTTTAAGCATGATAAAAGCAATGTCAAATTATGTAGCACTGTAAGGTTTGCAAAGCACATTTATATAATATATATAATATACATGTATAATTTTATTTGACCCTGACAACAATCCTTTGAGATAGATGCTGTTGTTATCTCCATTTTACAGATGAGGAAGCTGAGGCTGAGAGTGGTGCAGCAGCTTGCCCAGGATCACACAGCTAGGAAGTATCTAAAGTAGGAGTTACACTCAGGTCTTCCTGATTCCCAGTTCAGAGGTGTATCTGCTGTCATTAGTCAAATGTCATAGGTCTAGAGCTAGGAGGAACCTCAGAGAGAGTCTCATCCAACTTCCTAATTTTACTGATGAAAAAACTGAGATCCAGAGAAGCTAAGTGGACCACGGTCACGCTGGAAGTAAACACCAGGGTCAGAATTTGAACTCAGAGCTTATGACTTCAGGTTGAATGATTTCTGGAAACAATGCTGTGTGATCATATAAGGCACTTTCAATATTTCTTTGAGAATTTTTGCCAATCTCTGGAGAGTCCTACATCATCCATATTTGGTAGGAGGAACTATTCCTTTATTTGTTCAAACAGAGCCTGGAATATTGTGAAGGATGCTCAGGTATGAATTGAGGGACTGACTACACAGTAAGTTTCCTTCCACCTCTAAGTTTCCAATTTTAAAAAAGATGGAGAGAGAGAGACAGAGACAGAGAGACAGAGACAGAGAGACAGAGAGAGACAGAGAGAAAGAGACAGAGAGAGATAGAGAGAGAGAGAGACAGAGAGACAGAGTTAGAGAGAGAGAAAGAGAGAGACAGACACACAGACAGAGACAGATGGAGAGGGAGAGTTACAGAAGGGTAGAGGGAGACAGATAGACAGAGACAGAGTTAGAGAGAGAAAGGGAGAGAGAGGGAGGGAGAGAGAGACAGAGAGAGGTAGAGGTAAACAGAAAAAGATTTACTTTGTAAACATTTTGTATACACTTATCTTTGTACAGTTGAACATTCATTCACACTTAGCCAGCTAGGTGGTGCAGTGGCTAGGGCACTAGGCTTAGAATCAGGAAGACCTGAATTCGAATCCTGCCTCAGACACTGATGAGCTGTGTGATGCTGGGCAAGTCACTTAACTTCTCTCAGCCTCAATTTCCTCTACTGTAAAATGGGAATCATAATAGTACCTACCTCACAGGGCTGTTGTGAGGATCAAATGAAATAACATTTGTCAAGCACTTAGCACAGTACCTGGCATGTAGTGGTGCTTAATAAATGCTTGTTTCCTGCCTGTCTGTTCCCTGGCCCCAAGAAAAATGTAAACTCCCTGAAGGCAGGGACTGTTTTCATGTTTTTCTTTGTGTTTTCAGTACCTGGCACATAGGAGAAGCTTATTGAAGACTTGTTGAATGAATGAATGAATGAATGAATGAATGAATGAATGAATGAATGAATGACTCTAAGAGGATGCTAAGTGGGTAATAAAATACTGAGAAACACCTGAGGTGCAGTTTTTTACTTTTTCCAGGTCACTAGGACACTGGAAAAGCTGGGCTTCTTTCCTTCCTTCCTTTATTTTTCCTTTTCCTTCTTTCTTTATCTCTTTCCCTTTCTTTCTCTCTTCCTATTTCTCCCCTTCTCTTCCTTTCCCTCCCTCTTTCTTTCTCTCTCCCCTGTCTCCCTCCATTTCTCCCTTCCTTCCTTCCTTTCTTCCTTTTTTCCTTTCTCTCTCCCTCCCTATCTCCTTTCCTTCCTTTCTTTCTCTTTCTTTCTCTCTCCCTCCCTCTCCCTCCATCTCTCCCTTCCTTCTTTCCTTTCTTCCTTTCTCCCTCCCTCCCTCTCTCCTTTCATTCCTTCCTTCCCTTCTCTTTCTTTCTTCCTTCCTTCCTTTCTTCCTTCTTTCTTTCCTTCCTTTCTTTCTTTCTTTCCTACTTTCTTTCTTTCTTCCTCTCTCTCCCTTCCCCCCCCAAACTTGGAAAAGCCCAGAATCCCATGTACTGCCCTCATGGAGAGTGATAGATTAAAGCTCCCTCCAGCAGCTACCTGGGAGGGCAAGCCCACGTACATGCAGCCACTCTTAGAAAGCTCCAACTGAACAGAACTTAGAGCCAAAAGGGAAGCAGCACTGGTTAGCACACCCCCGCTAAGTCCAATTTTTTCAGTGTTTCTCTCAGATCTTTCTTTGTCCTCCTGTTTCCCAATTTTGCTGACAGCTAGTGGGGAGCATGGCTTCCAGCCAACTGGACCTCAGATTCATAGAACTAAAATGCAGAGGAGACCAGTGCACGGCAGTCCTTCCATTTTCAGCCCTAATTAGCGGCCCTGGCAGTTAATTGAACTCATTGTGGCTTTAGGCTAGACTAATGGCTGAGCTTGGGTAAGTGACATACACACCAGTTGGTATCCTTGGCTCAAGAGGGAAGGTATTGAGGGCTCACTAAAGCCTGACAGGCCTTCCAGGAATGTAGCTCATTGAACAGAGCTTTTTGAGCTTAAACCCTAGTCCAACACTTGGCTTCACACCTTGCACTGTGCAAATCAGGCTATTGGAAGAAACTCTGGGGAGGGGAAGTCTATTTTTCTCTCTGCCCCCTCCCTCATGATAATTATAGCTGTTAATGAACGATGCCGTTTGGCCTTTCACCACATATAGGCATTTTCTTCTCATTGCTTCCCAATTTTGCCCTTTGTCATCCTAGAAATAATAATGCTTTGAAAAGATGCCTTGGGCTGAAAATCGAAACTCTCCAACAGTGACCCAGAGTTCCAGAATCTCAGAGCTGGAAGAAACCTTAGTGGCTGGCTGGTTCGACCCATGCTTTAACCAAAATTCTTCTAGGTTAGCCCTGACAAGTGATAATCCAGTCTTTACTCAAAGACAGCCATGAGAAAGAATCCAACAGCTCCCAGAGTAGCCCATTTTCCCTTTGAATGACTAGTGTGGCGATTCAAGCTTCGATTCCTTCTGAATTTTTCCCATGGCTCCCATGGAGCCCTCTGGAGCCAAGCAGAAGCAAATCTAACTACCCCTCAATGCTGAGATGGCCAAATACTTGAAGATAAGTCCAAGCAGAAACAAATCTAACTACCCTTCAAAGCTGAGATGGCCAAATACTTGAAGATAAGTTATCATGTCTGTCCTCAGACTTCTCCAGTCTAAATATTTCTAGTTCCTTCAATGGTTGCTTACAGAATAAACTGAGACCCTTCACTATCCAGTTTATCTTCCTCTGGCATTGCTCCTGCTTATGGCAGAAAATACTCCATATGGGATTGGGCAGAGACCATCTACCTTGGCCTGAATACTAGACCTTTCTTAATAAAGCTTTTCTTCAGCCAAATTCAATCAACCAATCATTCAACTAGCATTTTAAGTGCCTACTTTGTGCCAGGGAGGCACTGTGCTAGGAACGGGGATACAAATACCAAAAGGAAAGCTTCCTTACCCTTTAAGAGCTTACATTTGATAGGGGAAGATAATCTTTTATGCAAATAAATGCAAAACAAATTTAAGCCACTAGCAACTTGGGAGATCAGGAAAGGCATAAGGAGTAGCATTTTAATTGGGGCTTTGTAGGAAAACTAAGTATTCGAGGTGGAGCTAGAGAAGGAGAGTAGTAATAGGTAGGAGGGACAGTCTATGCAAAGGTGTGGAGAGAGGAGATTGAATACAGTCTACAAAGGGCATCAAGACTAGTTTGGTTGGATCATAGATTCTAGACTAAAGGTGAGTAATGTATAATAAGACTGGAAAAGTAGGTTTGGCTTTAAGCACCAAGAAAAGAAGCTCCTGTTTGATCCTGGAGGTACTAAAGAGCCACCAGAATTTGAACTCAATTCAAATAATTTATCTTCTATGTCCAAGGCCCTGGGGATGCAAAGACAAAAGCAATCCCTGCCCTCTTGGAGCTTACATTCACTAGGTGGCTACAACATATGCAATCGATCAATTAATAAACATTCATCGAGCGTCTACTATGTGCAAGGCATGGTACTAAGCACCGGGGATACAAAAAGAGGCAAAAGACAGTTCCTGGCCTCGAGGAGCTCACAATCTAATGGCTATATAAATAAGTATATAAATGATACAAGGAAAACTGAGAGACCACTACTTAAGAAGGATTTGGGAGAGCTTCATGGAAGATGTGGCACTGGGGCTGGGCCTTGAAGGAAAACAAAGATTCTGGGAAATAGATGAAGATGGAGGGTTATTCCAGCCATTGGATACAACTTGGACAAAAATTCCAGGCAGTGGGTACAACCTGGATAAAAGCCTGGCGGAGGGGAAAGGAGTTCTGTAGTTCAGCTAAGCTGGAATATAATCATCCTGTTTGCCATATCACACAGCTGACTCATATTAAACTTGCTGGAATCTTTTCAGAGGAGCTTGCTCTCCCTTGGAAGGGAGGAAGGAGAGGAAGGAAAAAGGTCTACATTCCACTTTAGAACTGAGCGCTGAGGTCAGAGCCCCAAGAGGACCCAAAGGAGTGCCCGTACTTTGGATAGCTAGAATGGTGGTGAAAATTTACATCACATAACATCGAAATTCACCTCTTTGCCTACGACAAAAGGGCCCTCCTTGGAAGAGTTTACCATTCAATAGGGAAGATAAAGGATTGACACTAATTCTATAAAAGATACAATGGGAAAAAAAAACTTTCAGCTGGGATGATCAAAATTTAGAGTCAATAGTCCTGGGTTCACTGACATATCAGTAAGCATTTATTAAGTGCCTACTATCTGCCAGGCACTGAACAAGGTTCACAGATCACAAATCTCTAAGGGAGAGTCCATGTAGACCAATCCTCTCTTTTACAAATAAAGAAACTGAGTCCCAGAAACATGCCCAAGATCACTCAGATAGTATCAGAGAAAGGATTCAAACCCAGCTCCTCTGACTCCAGAGCCAGAGATTTTTCTACTATACTACCATTCAAGTCCCTATCACTTCATCTGTGAGCCTCAGTTTCTTCACCTATAAAAGGGGTATGATAATACTTTCATGCTTTACCTCCCAAGGCTGTACTCCCTCAAATGTGCCACCCAGAACAGAATGTGGTTTAGTGATATGGGAGCCAAAAAGGCTTGTATAGACTAGGGCTTCATTTAAGAGAATCAGTGTCCAGGAATATGGAGGTGAGGGGATGGAAATAGAGGGGGATGTGGTATGAGAGCTATCTTCAAGTATCAGATGGGCTGGAAGAAGGATTCTACTTGTTGTCTTTGGCCTTCTGGGTAATTTGCCAAAAGCAGTAGGTCAAAGTTGCAGAAAGCAGATTTAGGCTAGATTTCAAGAAGAATTTTCTAACAATCAGAGTGGCCCCATTGTGGAGTGGATTGCCTCAGAAAGCTGTGAGCTCCCCCTCCCTGAGTCAATCATTAATATTAATTAATTAATATTAATTAATCGATCCAAGATGTCTTGCAGGTTGGAATCTGCAATCCTCTGAACCATCAGTTAGTTCTTTCGGTGGCAAACCCTGAGCACCTGAAGATTTTGCATCAAGTGGCTTTGTTCCTTTGGAGAGTCACAGAATAGCCAACTGCTCCCTATCCCCTTAACACTTACTCTTTACACCCAACTTTTTTTTCTTAAAAACAAACTTAGCACAGTGCCTGGCACATAGTAGGTGCTTAATAATCGTTTACTGACTGTGTTGTAGAAAGTTTGATCCTTGTTCAAAAACAGAATTTAGACAAGACAGATAGCCTCTGAACATCCCTGCCAACTCGCCAACCCTGAGATCCTCTGGGATTCTGTGAGCCAATGTTGAGAGAGTGGAGATGGCGCAGACCTGGGTGGGGATGTTGCCTGAGCCCAGTAACTATAGAAACTACTTTCACACTTGGTCTGAGTAATAGATGAGATGGAAATTAAATGCCGTGGTGGAGCCAGGCCCTGGAGGACTGTTAGTAGAACAGCATCTGTGAGCATCTTGTCCCTCCTCCCTCTGCCTAATTCTCTGGGCTCAGGTAGGACTTTGATAGTCCTGATCTGTGAAGAACGCTGAGACGATGCGAATATGCGGCATCCTTAGGACTTTCTCTAGCTCCCACAAGGAAAATTCCACAACTATCATTTGTTTGCTTGTTTGTTTTTAAGAGAAAAAAATTTGGCGTAAAGACTAAGCTTTAGGGGGATAGGGAGCAGTTGGCTATTCTGTGACCTGCCACATGTGCAAAGCCACTTGACTCAAAATCTTCACGTGCTCAGAGTGTACAACAGAAAAAACTAACTAATGGTTCGTAGGACCGTAGACTCCAACCTGGAAGACATCTTGGATTGATTGATTAACATTAATTAATTAATATTAATGGTTAACTAATCAATAAACTTTTATTAAGCACCTACTATGTTCCAGGCACAGTGCTAAGCACAAGGCACCTTAGAGGTCCAAGACTCTCTTTTTAAATAGAGGCTCAGAAAGGTGAGTTTACTGGTCCAAAGTCTCATGTCTTCTTTTTTTAATAGTATTTTATTTTTTCCAATTACATGTAAAGAAAATTTTTAATATTCATTTTTTATAAAATTTTGTTTTCCAAATTTTCTCCCTCCCCCCTCCCTAAGATGGTAAGCGATTTGACATAGGTTATATATGTCTCCCATCTTCTAAACAGCAGATCTGGGATTACTTTTGTCTTTTCAGTAATATACTCAAATGTAGAGGGAAAGGCGTCCTCTTGGGGCCTAAAGGACCTGGGATGTCTTCTTCCTCTGAAAGGCAATGAACCTGTCTTATCCAGCTCTATACTCCCCTTCTTCCTACCCCTACAGGGTCTAATACACTGCCTGACCCCTAAGAAAGAACTGAACTTTCCTCTTTTTCAGAATAAGTCCACTTTTCCTTGGCAGTTAGATTGGTCAGTGGGTAAAGCACTTGGCCTGGAGTTGGGAAGACCTGAGGTTAAATATGGCCTCAGATGCTTACTAGATGTATGACCTTGGGCAAGTCATTTCACCTTGTCTGCCTCAGTTTCCTCAACTGTAAAAAGGCGATAATAAATAGCACCTACTTCCCAGCGTTGTAAAAAGCTTAGCACAGTGTTATATAAATGCTTGTTGCTATCTTCATCATTATTATTGAGTGTAGTAAGTCCTGGATTCAAGAAAGATCCTACTTCAGACACTTAATAGCTATGTGACCCTGCTCCCTCATCTGTAAAATGGGGACAGTAAGAGCACTCACCTCCCAGGGTTGTCTGAGGCTAGAAGGAGATAGTATCTGTAAAGCACTTTGCAAACCTTAAAGTGATATCGAAATGCTAACTATCGCTATTATTATGAATTATTCTTACTGTACCACTACAGTGATTTTTCCCTTAGAATCTTGCCAGGATTTAATGTACAGGATCTATTCAGTTGTTTTTCAGTCTTAACCAACTCTTCGTCACCCCATTCGGAGTTTTCTTGGCAAAGATACTAGAGTGGTTTGCCATTTCCTTCTTCAGCTCATTTTTACAGATGAGGAAACTGAGGCAAATGGGGTTAAGTGACTTGCCCAAGGTCACACAGCTAGTAAGCATCAGGCCAGATTTGCACTCAGGTAGATAAGTCTTCCTGACTCCAGGCCTGCACGCTATCCACTTCACCACTCAACTGCCCTATAGGACCCGTACCTCCCTGCTTATATTTTGCCTCTAAATCAGTTGCTGTTTTCACTCAGGTATGTCTTATCTTCTCTACCAGAGGCAAGTTCTTGTCCTCTAATCTTTTCATAAGCACTGGGCCAATCACACAGCATCACATGAACACATGATCTGACTTGGGAGGTACGTTGGGGCCGTCCACTCCAACCATTACATACTGAAGAAGGATCCCTGCTACGACATATCTAACTGATATCCATCCAGCCTTAGTGCAGTGAGGGGGACCCCACCCCTCCCAATCCCACCACTGGGGCAGTCCATTACACTTTCACATACCTCTGATCATTAGGAAGTGGATTTTTTTCCCTTCATATCCATCAATCAATCAGTCAACAAGCCTACTAGATGCCGTTAGATTGTGAGCTCCTTGAGGGCAGGGCCTGCCTTTTGCCTCTTTTTGTATCCTCAACACTTAGCACAGTGCCTGACACATAATAGATGCATAATAGTTGACTGATTGACTTTGCTACATATTAGGGATACAGAGAGAATGAAATCCAGCTGAATTTTTCCTCTTTTAACTTCCACCCATTCCCCCTCCTTCTTTCCTATGGGATGGAGCAGAATGGATCTAATAGCTCTTCCACATGACAGTTCTTTACATGAAGACATGTAAGATATGCCCAAGTCTTCTGCAGTCTAAACCTCCCCAGTTCCTTCAACTAATGCTCAAGCAGCAAGAACTTTAGGCTCCTTTTCATACTGGACGCTCTTCAATTTATCAAAGTGTTTCCCAAAATGTGATACCCAGACAACTAAGTGGTGCAGTGAATAGAGTGCCAGGCCTGGAATCAGGAAGATCTGAGCTCAAATCCCGCTTCAGACGCTAGCTGTGTGACCCTGGGCAAGTCACTTAACCCTGTTTGCCTCAGTTTCTTAATATATAAGAAAGAAATGGCAAACCACTAAAGTAGCTCTGACAAGAAAACCCCAAAAGGGGTCATGAAGAGTAGGACACAGCTGAAAAACAACTGAATAACTGACACCTAGAACTGAACTCAGCACTGACAAGGGCAGATGACATGAGGGTTATCAGTCTAGGACATAACATGTCTCAATGCAGCCCAAGGCTGACTTAGCTCTTCTGCCTGCCATAGTACACAATGGGCACATATAGAGTTTGCACTCTATATTTACTTACTGAGACCCCTAGATCTTTTTTCAGAAGAACTTTTTCAGTAGTTGATCAATTAACACATAATTGCATTGCAATTTTCTTAATGGAAAAAAAGGCTGGGGAGAAAAAGATTGGGGGGATCATCATCTAAGCAATGGAAATCAGACTCTTCTAGGGGCAAGGGAGCAAGAACACATCTGACATCAAGAGCCGGGGAGCTGATAAATTCTAATCCTGCCTCCCATGGAAAGTTTAGTAAAAGCATGTGCCCCTGCCATTGATCTGGTGACTGGGGGGAAAAGCTCCATTTTGGCTTGAAAATTAATTCGTCGGCATTGCTAATCAAGGCTCCTCTGTAATCTGCAGCAACAGTCTGAGCCAAGAGCCTGGTTTTTCCTGGGTGTTTTGCTGATGGCCTTGTTCTTTTTCTGGCTTAGTACATGACCCCAAATAGCCCTAAACAGTCACTGCAGCAGCAGCATTCATATAGCTTCGTAAGTTTTGTAAGGCAATTTTCATATGTTATCTCATTCTGTCTCTTCTACAAAGAAAGTGCTATTGTTATCCCCACTTTCTAGACGAGGAAACTGAGGATCTGAGAGTTAAAGTGACTTACCCAATGTTGGAGGCAAGATTCAAACACAGATCTTCAGGACTCCAAGACCAGCAGCCTATGCACTGGGCTCCATGGGAAACAAAGCTTCACTTCATTTGACTGGCCATGGCTGATCTCCTCTCCTACCATGGCCCAGAGCACCGGCTTCAGAGTTCAAGAATCCACAGGACTACAATGATACAGTTACCACTGGAACATAACTTAGACATGATTTTGTCTGACCTCATTTTCAAATGAAGAATCTGAGACCCAGAAGCAGTCAATCTCTATCACCTGAGGTCACACTAATACTAAGTAAGTGGCAGAAGTGGGATTTTTAGCCTAAAGCCTCTGATTCAAAATCCAGTAGGCTAGAAGGATCTTTAGGGGTTACCTAGTCCTACCACCTTATTTTATAAATTAAAAATAAAAACACCTGAGGGTAAGTGACTTCCTCAGGGTCACCGAAGTTGTTAATAGCAAACCAGCACTGCTGCCATACTCTCTGACTCTGCTATTTATTTTTTCTGTGACCTTGGGAAACGTACTTCTCCATTCTGGGCCTCTGTGTCCTCATATTTATTTACTTATTCATTTATCCATCTATCCATCCATCCATCTATCTATCTATCTATCTATCTACCTATCCATCCATCTTATCTACCTATCTACCCACCTATCTACCCACCTATCTATCAATCTAGCTACCTATCCCTCCATCTATCTTATCTATCTATCTATCTACCTATCCATCTGTCTATCTTATCTATCTATCTCTTTTCCACTATTTTAAAACAGATTTTATTGATGCCTTTTGTTTTTTCATGCCTAGATTTCATTGTCCTCGTATTTATAAAATAAAACCATTGGTCTGAATGGTCTCTTCCTAGGTCCCTTCCAGCTCTAAGCCTATGATTCTATTGATGTTCCCTCTTGGGGAACAATGGCTCTAGGTTCCCATCCATGCTTTGGACTCTGAGGTCCCCGAGAGAATGGCTTTCTGCAACCCCATCCCTGCTGTCTTTCTGTTTCCAATAGGCTGTAAAGATGTCTCTGTCCATGATGATAAATGCGTAAAGCTCTGGCTGAAGGGAGTGGGGTGCTGGGACATCCTACTTGAGCATTTTACTTTCACAGATCCTTTGGCCTCTGCAAAGAGAATCACCTTCCCAGGAGATCTACTTATCTCTGCTTCTAAGAGTCCGCAGCCTAGGGCTAAGACAGCTTGCACATACTTAAGGATGGATTTGGGGACTGGCACACCATCATACCATCCCTTTAAGAGACCTTCTCTTGGCAGTCTTCTGCAGCTGACCAAGTACCTGCAGGTCCTTTCAGCAGAAGGAGGAGTCTTTCAAAAGGAGACAAGTCTGCTCAATTTAGAGAACATGAGTAGGCTTCTGGCTCAGGCTGAACCCTAACCATCAAAGCCCATTCAGGAACCATGGAACTCCATGTCCAAGACAGAATTTGAACCTAGTGTGTCCTGACTCAGGGTTCAGTTCTTTTCCCACTATTTCCTAAAATAGAACCCAAGCCCCTCAAAGACAGGAACTCTTTTATTTTTGCCTTGATAGCCTCAGCACCTAGCATAGTTCTTTGTGCAAAGTAGGCTCTTAATAATTTTCTGTTGAACTGAACTATTTTAGGAATCCTGTCCCTCTTTAATCAATTAATTAACAAGCATTATTAAACTCCTAATATGTGTCAGGGACTATGCCAGGCACTGGGAATACAAACAAAAAATAAAATAATGTAGTCCCTGACCTCAGAGAGCTTATATCGTATTCGGGGGAGAATACTTACATTAATTAATACAAAATAAGTCAACCAATAAGCATTTATTAGGTACCTGCTATGTATCAGGAGCTGTGCTACACACTAAGGATACCAAGACTGCTGTGATGCATATTCTAACATGGAAGACAACAAGTACATGTATAATTATATAGAAAATAAATGTAGTTAGGTTTGCAAAGTGCTTTTGATCCTCACAAAAGCTCTGGGAGTTAGGTGCTATCATTATTCCTATCTCATATTTGAGGAAACTGAAGCAGATGGAGGTTAAGTGACTTGCTCAAGGTCACACGGCTTGTGTCTGAGACTGCAAAGTGCTTTATAAACATTGTTGCCTTCCATCCTCACAAAAACTCTGGGAGTTAGGTGCTATCATTATTCCCATCTTATATTTGAGGAAACTGAAGAAGACAGAGGTTAAGTGACTTGCCCAGGGTCACATAGCTTGTGTCTGAGGCTGGATTTGACCTCAGGTCTTCCTGACTCCAGGTCCAGTGCTTTATCTCCTATGCCATTTTAAATATGGGGGAGTTAAACATAAATGAAGTCATATGATGTTGGGCATCTTTATCCAAACTTCTACACTGACAGTCACTTCACCCAGAACAAAGCTATATCTCCTCCTCAGGGCTTAAGGAGCACCCCTCAGGGGTCGGAGTGACCCTTCTCTAATGCTATCAGTTTCAGCTTCCATTCCAGTGCCTTGTTTTCAATATCAACTGCAGGTCATTGGTGCCTTAGTTTCTTTCGACCAATTAACATCAATCAGCTTTTACAAGGGTAGCTAGGTGGAGAGAGCATTGGGCCTGGAATCAAGAAGTTCTAAGTTCAAATCTTCCCTCAGATACTTACTAGCTGTGTGACCTTGGACAAGTCACTTAACCTTTTTGCCTCAGTTTCCTCATCTGTAAAATGAGCTGGAGAAGGAAATGGCAAACTGCTCCAGTATTTCTTCCAAGGAGGCTCTAAATGGGATGACGAAGAGTTGGACACAATTGAACGACACCATTTACGAAGGGGTATTTACTGAGAAGATATTTCAAGTACACGAATATAATCATTTCCCCCCAGCACTCTTCCCTATACCATCTTAGTCCTCAGGAACAGACTCACGCTTTTTAAAAGTTGCTACAAAGTGTCTGCCCCCCCAAGTTCACTGCAGAACGCAACATAGTGGATGGATGAGTCCCTCCCTCTTACAGTAACCAACATCTTGGCTGTAGCATCAATCCATTACTGGGCTGGGCCCCAGGCCTTCCTGGATACCCTGGTGAACCAGGCTCAGATGACTGAAAACTCTGACCTGGACTCTTGCTCCCAGACGTCTGGTGGCCTTTTGAAGCCCACAAGATCATAGCCTAATCCTCTCCATCTCCAGTATTCCTTCACCTAAGGCAAGATTCAAAGAAACAAAAGCGGAGATATGTGCTCATGGATTTAGGTCAGCGTGGGTGGAGAGAATAGACTGCCCGGTACTGGCCCTTCCCCCTCTCAGCTCCAGCAGGACTATAAGCACATGACTTTTCTGAGAAACAGGCCAAGATCCCACCTCCACATGTATGCCCACGGCAGCACATCCTCCTCACTGGTGCCAAAGAAGGAGAAAAGGGGCCCAGTTGCCCCTGACAGAGACAGATCCAGCTCAGCAACCAATAAAAAATTCTTTTGTTTGCCATGTACTTAGCAGACAGGAAAACTGAGCACATGTCCTAAAGTAGAGAATCAGGCTTTTCATTATGTGTCATCAGGCACTACCAGAAGTTAACTCACAAAGCCTCCCCATGTGATTTGGCAGCAAAATATACTCTATCTGCTTTGAGGAAGAGCCTCTCATCAACCATGCTCTTGATACACAAGGTAGTTTGGAGAGAACAGGAAGGATGTCATTTATAAGATGGAACTTGACCTGTAACTAGAAGAAAGAGAGAGATTCAATGAGGAGATAGAGAGGAGGCAGTGCATTCCAGGCCTGGGGTCCTCCAGTGCAAAGGAATAGAAATGAGAGACAGAAGGCCATGTGTGAGCAAAGATGATGCTGCACAGGAAGGAGTCATTTTCAGACAGGTTAGGCTGAGGAAACTGGACCACAGCTCAGATTTGTTTCTCATTGAGCGATTGACTTTTCCTGAAATTGAAGCAGTATCTTTCTAGCACATCCTTGAGACAAACCATCTGGAGATGGGGGAGGGGAGAGGTGCAGGGTGAGGAAGGGAAGAGAAGCCTCTACCATAGCCAACTTGGCTGCATCCCAGAGTGTGTGCACAGGAGTGCTGTACAAGGAGGCTGCCTCAGCTACCACCTAAACCAGTAAGGTGAGCTTTCCCTAGGCTTATCCTATGGTCACACTTGCCCCACTGCCCTCATGCCCTGCCACCTGGTGCTGGTTTCTTTGTCTACTGTAGACTCTCTATGCCCAGGAGAGGTTACAAAACCACCAGCTTCCAGGCTCCTCATTTGTAAGGCTGCCCTGAGGATTCTCTAGCAGGGACATTGAAAAGAGGGCAGTGAACCTGATCAGTAAAACATTGACCCATGCATCCCCAGATTGGAAAAGGGTTAATCTGTGTGTGATCAGCGATGAATTGACTTGTGCCCCACTACAGTCTGCCCCCACTGGGTTAATGCAGCCATCAATGATGTTAAAATATTCAGCATAAGTTGAAATGTTTCCTTCAACCTGACAGTCAGGTAATGAGACCCATGTCACTATTTCTGTTGGCTCATTCCAGGGAACTCTATTCGGCTCCAATCCCAAATAACTTTTTGGGTGTTTAGATATATAGAGGATAATGAGGAATAAGACCGAGGACATCTTTCCTGACTTTCATCAATTAAGCATTGATCAAGAGCCCCACTGAGGATTTTCCATTTTCTTTTATTAACATGTCAGTTTCCAAAGATGGCAATAATAAAAAGGGGAAAGAGAAAGGGAATATGCATTTATTAAGCACCTATTGTGTGCCTGGCACTGTGCTAAGTGCTTTTGTAAAGCACTTTCATAATATAAATATAATCTCATGATGACAAGTAATAATATATAAATAAGTAAATAATAAATAATTTTAAAATCAAATTAGTAAATAATAATATATAATAATAAGTAATATAATAAATATAACATGTGGATCCTAGGCAGATTCTGAGTTATTCGTATTAACGATTATTCACCTGCTCACATGAATCGGTTTATCTTCTTGGTCGAGGTAGAGAGGGCAGAGGAGAGGAGCTGAGCAGACATAAACCATCACTGGCATCCAAGCGTAGCATACCTAGATCTAGAGCTGGAAGGACTTTAATGGCCACCTGGATCAACCCCCTCATTTTACAAGGAGGAAGAATAACCATTTTGTTGCTAGGGTTCATGTATAACCAAGTGGAATCTAGAACAAAAGAACCAGGACAGAGGTTCCCCACCTCCCTTTGTTCCACTTGGCCCTGTTCATCTTGCCCCAAGGTGATTTGCTCAGTGACCCAGCACCAGAAGGATGAACACACTTGGAGGGCAATGTTTGAAGTAGTACACGTGTAGGAAACGTGGTCGGGGCACACATGTCAAGGGCAACTCATGCCTCTGAAGCTGATGATGTCAATGGGTTATTTGCTTTTTCTGATAAGCTGATGACCATGTCCTTAGGACCTTGGATCCACATACGTGCCTCTGAAACTAGCTGCGTGACCTTGGCCAGATCCCTAAACTCCCCAGGGCCTCAGATTCTCCTCTTGTTGCTTAATATTTTTGAGTTGCTGTTTAATCATTTTCCCAGTCCTGTCTGAATCCTTTTAGGTTTTTCTTGGTAAAGATACTGGAGCAGTTTGCCACTTCCTTCTCCAACTCATTTTACAGATGAACAAACTGAGGCAAACAGGGTTAAGTGACCTACCTGGGGTCACTCAGCTAATAAGTGTCTGAGGCTAAATTTGAACTCAAGTCTTCCTGACTCCAGGCCTGGCGCTCTATCCACTGCACCATCTAGCTGTACCAAATGAGAGGTGTTGGCCTAGATGGCCTCTAAGATTCCTTCCAGCTCCTGCTCTCAGCTCCTGATCCTTCCTTTTTATGTATTCCTAACAACAAAATCACTGGTCTCCCTAGCATACTAATGTGGCAACTGAAACCAGGAGAGTTGACTTATGGAAGGTCACAGGAAAATGGTGTGTCTCAATCTCCCAGTATAGTGTCCAAAGTGATCAGGGCTATCTGCACTAGATGCTAACTACCTTGGTTTGCATTAGATTGAAAAGAATCTTGAGAAAACTAGACCTGGGTTTGAATCTTCCCTTCCTCTTCTAACTCTTACTAGCTGTGAAATCATGGGCAAGTCCCTTAACTGTTCAAAGCCTTAACATACTCATCTGAAAATGGGCAGACAAAATACACTTCGCAGGTTTGCTGTGAGACTTAAAGGAAATAACATGTGTAAAAATCCTTTTCAAACCTTAAACTTATACATAAACATCAGCTTCTACTATGATTAAAATCTCTTATCATTATCTCTCGTACTAATTGTGCAAAAAGGAAAGATCTGTGTACATTGTCGAAAATGTGTCCATCTATTTAGGATGTGAATGACCTCCATACACTGCATGTATCCTCTCTTCCCTTTAGGAATTACTGTCTAGGTGATCAGGATTATTTTAAAGCAAAAGGAGCCTGGGATTGGGAGGGAGGGAAAGTTGTGTTTTGGATAGAATACTAGACTTAAGACTGTGGAAGTTGTTGGTGTGGTTGTGGTTGTGGTTGGGATTGTGGTTGTGGTTGAGTCATATTTGATTCTTTGTGACCCCATGTGGGGTTTTCTTGGCAAAGATATTGGAGTGGTTTGTCATTCCTTCTCCAGCTCATTTTACAATGAGGAAACTAAGGCAAACAGGGTTAAGTGACTTGCCTAGGGTCACCTAGCAAGTAAGTGTAAGAGGCCAAATTTGAACTCAGGTCCTCCTGACTCCAGGGCTGGTGTCCTATCCAGGGCACCATCTAGCTGTCTTAATATGAATATCGAAGACTTCAATTCAAATTTTATCTCAGACGTTGACTAGCTATGTGACCATGGGCAAGTCATTTAAATTTTACGTGTCTCAGCTCCCTCATCTGTAAAATTGTGATCTTAATAGCACTTACCTCCCAGAGCTGTTGTGAGGAAAAATGAAATAATAACTTAGAAAGCATTTTGCAAACCTTAAGCACTACATAAATGCTAGATGCTGTTGTTGCATAGTACTTTAAAGTTTGCAGATCATTTAATATGTTTTCTTATCCAAGCTTCATAAGAACCTTGGGAGGTAGATGCTATAATTATTCTCATTTCACAGGGAAGGAAACTGAGGCTTGTTGTTGTTGTTAGGTTGTCTCTCAGTCGTGTCTGATTCTTTGTGACCCCGTCTGAGGTTTTCTTGGCAAAGATACTGGAGCGGTTTGCCATTTCCTTCTCCGGCTCATTTTATAGATGAAGAAACTGAGGTAAATAGGGTTAAGTGACTTGCCCAGGATCATGCAGCTAAGAAGCATCTGAGGCCAGATTTGAACTCATAAAGATGAGTCTTCCTTTTTCCAAGCCCAGGGTTCTGTGCACTATGGCACCATCTGGCTGCAACTGAGGCTAAAGGAGATTAATTAACTTGTCCAGAGTCATACATCTAAGGAATGAGAAAAAAAATTGCCTCAAAAGAGGAGAATGCCTTGTCCAAGCTAGCACAGGGACAAGTTGAGATGAGAGTTGTAAGTCTGGTAGGGTGAACAGGGTGTTGGCTCAGGGCACCAGTATCTAAAGGATCACACTTCTCCCCTGGACTCCCCTGGTCCTGCAGTTAGCTATCTCCATGTCATTTCCCTATTATTTCTCCCAATCTATACCATCCCCTAGAGATTAGGGGGTAAATGAACAGGGACAGGTTCTCTGAGAGAGAAGCCTCCTGTTTCCTGGCAAGACTACAACAGACTAGACCAGAAGATCATCTGCTTTGCTCCTCCTCCCCTAAACTGAATTTGCCCTAGACATCACAAAACCAGATAGCATCACTACCAGTCACGTCCACTTTCCACGATCCCCCAGCTGCTGTAGACAAGATTTCTGCACTGGTTGGGAGGCTGGAAGAGATAACCTCACAGGTCTCTTCTCTAAATTCTGTGATTCTCTAGCTTTGATTTTCAGCCCTTCATCTTCTGCCAGAAAACCCAACCTCTGTCTCCTCCCTGGCCATTAATAAACATTTACAGCTCACTGTTCTTCCTTCCTCCCACCAGACCTAATCGATAGCTTCCCTCTTAGCATTTGGCACTCGCCTGCTTCTGCTGATCAGACCACCAAGGTCAGAGCTTGCTAGAGTGGCCTTTCTTTCAACAATAGCATTAACCTGCTGAGCCAAAACTCAGAATATTCTGCATTATTGAGTGGTCCCGAGTATTGGCTGCCTTGTACATTAGAATTTACTTTTCACACAACAGTAAAAGATGACTTGCAAGTGGTCTTCAATAATGTGTGATGTAAGACCAATTTTGAGAGCTGGGGAGGGATTGCCTGCAGGCAGATGGGTAGAGGGAAGAAGGAGGACCCAGCAGAGGGGCTCTAGCATGGGGAATGTCTGCAGGAGCAGCATCTCAGCTCTATTACTGCAGGTGGAGAGGGGACTGTTTCCTGGCTTTCTGTTAAATTCAAGATGCATTTATTATGTATCTACAATGGACCAGGCACTGTGCTAGACGCTAGAAATACAAAAATAGAAAACAAAATAATACCTGCCCTAAAGAGATCATTTTTTTGTAGAGAGTACATATACCATGCACACAGATAAGTAAATACAAAATATATTTTTGTTGGTCAGTCATTTCAGTCATATCCAACTCTTTGTAACCCCATTTGGGGTCTTCTTTGCAAAGATCCTGGAGTGGTGTTTGCCATTTCAATATATATACGAAGTTTGGAATGGTAGCAAGAGTACTGGGTATGAAATCCAAATGAATGAATGAAACTACTTATTTACTATTATTATTTACTATTTTCCAAGTCACATGCTTATGGCTGAGTATACAAATATGCAAGTGAGACAGGATCTGCCTTCAAGAAGCTTATATTTTAATGGAGGAGACAAGACATATAAGAGAGTAATGGTCAAAGAAGAGAGTTATGGTCTAGGAAGTCACAAAGGTGGAACAGTAGGGCAGTCCATTAACACCCTCCTTCCAGAGGCCACCGTAGTCATGACTTAATTATTGTTCTCAAAGCAATAGGTGAAAGGGCGATGAGGCAGGAGGAAAATGAAATGGAAAATATCTGGGATGAAGGCGAGGACACACGGTCTGAAGAGAGAGCAGAGCGAAGTGGTTTAGCACCTCCCAGATGTGACCTTTGGCGGTTGCGCTTGGAGAATAGTCATAGGAGCCACAAGAATGGCAAGTGAGAAAAATCAGAATGTGCATTCAAATCCCAGCTCTACCACTTACCATTTGTGTGACCAGGCCAACTCGTTTAAGCTCTCTAGTCCCATCTATAAAAGGAGAAGGTCAGACTAGGTGACTTCTATGGTCCCTTCTAGCTCTAGTACAAAGCAATATAGGGGTGAGAGGAGCACCAGAGAATAGAGATTAGAAAAGTAATGTCACCATCTTGGAAAAAAGTCTGTGAAGAGGTGTCACTAGAGCTAAAACCTAAAGGTAGCCAGGGATCTGAAGGTGGAGAGCTAAGGAGGAAACGTATGGAGCACAACTTGGGCAAAAGCGTGGAGAGAGGAAATGAAACATGGAGTTTGGGGAACATTTGAAAGGGCAGTTTGGTCAAACATAGTAAATGGAGGACAATAATCTTCTCACTCCATAAGTTGCACACAAGTGGGCAATTTGAGTAGAACATAGTGAAAATGTTTGAAAAAACACGCAATAAACCTTAGGAGTTCAGCTGAAGCCAGATGGTAAAGAGCATTAGATACCAAAGACAGGAGTTTGTATTTTATCCTAAAGGTAAGAGAGTGTCACTGCAGCTTCCTGAGTAGGGGATAACATGGTCATGTTTGTGTTTTAGGAATATCAGTTCCACAACGATATGGAGGATGGGTTGAAAGAGAAGGGGGAAAAGGCTGGACACTGGAAGACCAACAAAGATACTCTTTTTTTGCAGGGGGAAGGCAGGGCAATTGGGGTTAAGTGACTTGCCCAAGGTCACACAACTAGTAAGTGTGTCAAGTGTCTGAGGCCAAATTTGAACTCAGGTCCTCCTGACTTCAGGGCCAGTGCTCTACTCACTGCGCCACCTAGCTGCCCCAAGAAAGATACTCGAAGTAGTTCAAAAGAGACATGATAAAGGATTCAATGAGGGTGGTAGCTATGTGAATGGAGAGAAGGGGGTGTCCATGACACTTGTTGTAAAGGTAAAAAAAAATTAGAAGTTATTATCTAGAGCCTGTGTCCTGGCTTCTAACTAAGGGCCTCAGAACGAGCTATTTCCCCAAGGGCTCTGGATGAAGACTGGGAAGGAGATGGAAAGTTCCTTCTCAGAAATAGTCCAGGGTGGTGGTTGAGGACCCAGAGAAGGGAGGGTATCTTGAAAAAGGTGATGGGCAACAGCACCAAATTGTTTTAAAGAGATTGAGAAGGATGAGAACTGAGGAAAGGACCATCAACTACTAAAAGATCTCACTCTCTGTTCCCCCACAAATGTACTTTTCTCCCTATCTTCCCAGTTTCTGCCAAGGACATTACCATCCTTCCAAGTACCCATGCTCAGCATCTCAGAGTCATTCTTGACTCTTCCCTCTCCCTTCTTCCCTCATCCCACCATATCCATTCAGTTGCTAGATGTTGAGTCTAACTTCACAACAAGTCGCAAAATTGGAGATCTGAGGCTAGAAGGGAGCTTAGAGGTTGATTTGAACCCCCAAATCTTATAGAAGAGGAAACTGAGGTTCTCAATAGAAGTTAAGTGGCTAGTGTCTGGGGAAGGCTTAGAACCCAAGTCTTTCTGCATCTGTGTCTCGCATTTGTGTCTCTTCAATTTCAATTTGGTATGCATTTATTAAGCAACTACTCTGTGTTAGGCACCATGCTAGGCACTGGAGACATAAAGACAAACAGATAGAGTCTCTGACTTCAACAGGATGGCATTGGATTGGAAGGAAACAATATCCACATGGATAAGTAAGTGCAGAATATACACAAAATAATTTATTTCATCACAGGGACTCTAGCAACTGGGGAACCAGGATAGGGCTAATGTAGATGGTGGCAGGCACCTGAATTAACTGAGCCTTGAAGTAAGATAGAGATGCTAAGGGGCAGCACATTTTTTCATTTCCTTTCATTTCATTTTTCAAATAGTGATTTATTTTTTCTGGTTACATGTAAAGACAGTTTTTAACATTTATTTTCTTTAAATTTTGAGCTCCAAATTTTCTCCCTCCCTCTGTCCTTTCCTTTTCCCTAAAAAGGTAAGAATTTTAAATAGGGTATATGTATGTTACATACAAATAGATTATATGTATATTTCCATATTAGTCACATTGTGAAAGAAGAAACAGACCAAAAAGAAAAAAAAACTATGGAAAAGATAAAGAAAGTGAAAATAGTATGCTTCAGTCTGCATTCAGATTCTATCGGTTCTTTCTCTGAATAGCATTTTCCATCATGAGTCCTTTGGAATTGTCTTGGATCATTGTTTTTCTGAGAAGAGCTAATTTATTCGTAGTTGATCATCACACAACATTGGTGCTATCATGCACAATGTCCTCTTGGTTCTGCTCATTTCACTTTGCATCAGTTCAGGTTTTTCTGAAATTCACTTGATTGGCATTTCATTACAGTAGTATTCCATTACATTCCTACACCACAACTTGTTCAGCCATTCCCCAACTGATGAAATCCTCTGAATTTCTCCTTCCTTTTCACTGCAAAAAGAGTTGCTGTAAATATTTTTTTACATGTAGGTCTTTTCTCCTTTCTTAAGATCTCTTTGGGATATAGACCTAGTAGTGGTATTGCTGGATCAAAGGATTTGCAAATCAAAGTTTGATTGCCCTTTGAGCATAGTTTCAAATTGCTCTCCAGAATGGTTGGATCAGTTCACAACTCTACCAACAATGCATTGGTGTCCCCAACATCCTCTCCAACATTTATCATTTTCCTTTTCTGTCCTATTAGCTAATCTGATAGGTGTGAGGTGGTACCTCAGAGTTGTTTTAATTTGCATTTCTCTAATCAATAGTGATTTATAACATTTTTTCATGACCATAGACAGCTTTGATTTCTTCATCTGAAAGGCAGCACATTTCATAACTTTAAAGCAACCTATGAATTTGAGTTGTTACTCAAAACAAAGGGAAGTAATAAGGTGTATCAGTAAGGCAATAAACACAGTCAGGGAGACATGGGTTCAAATCTCACCTCTCACACTTGTTTGCTGAACAACCACAGGCGAGGTGATTAACTTCTCTGAGACTTAGACAATTCCCTAAGATGATATATTATAGGAGAAAGAAGGAAATAAACATTTATCAAATGCCTACTATTTGCCAGGCACTGTGCTAAGTCTTTTACAAATATTATCTGATTTAATCCAGTTGAAGGAAGATGCTATTATTATTCCTATTTCATTATTGAGAAAACTGAGGCAGATAGAAGTTAAGTGACTTCTCCAGAGTTAGGTAGTATGGGGATTAAAATTGCCCAACCTACAAGAAAAACCTCTGAGACAGAGCTCTGAGCCAATGGCACTGAATTAAAGGGTCCATGATCCCCTCTAATGAAGTGGATCTCAGATCTTCCTCATGATCTAAGATACCCCCTTGTTCTAGGGCCTTATTTTTATAAGACTTGATACCAGATTTGATACGTGAATATTCTAAAGAGGCTATACAAGGTACAGAATCCCATTGGTTGATAGATATTGCTTTGTGGACCAAAAAATGATGCATCAATTGTATGTCAGTATGGGAGTCTCGGGTTGGGTGAAGCATGGGGCATCTCCACTGACTAAGTGGTCATAAGATAGAGAACAAGAGAGGATGTTCCAGAGGTATAAAAATAAGTTGGGGGACTTTCCATGCAATTGAGTCACCTCCGCCGCACTGGACTTGGTCACCATAACAAGGAAAAACAAGGGCGGAAGGCCTCTAGTTAGCTTCCTATGATTAAGCAAGTGAACTTACAATCTGCAGCTCCCAGCTTTGGGGCCAACTTATAATCACTGCCCCTATGGAATCATATCAAACTGACTGATACTGATTGGAATAGAGTAGGGGTCCAAAGGAATTATTTCTCACAGTAGCTAGCAAATGATTTGAACTCAGTTCAACCTAACTTTAATTCCAACACTTTGATTTGAATTGATGGAGAAATTCATAGGTTCTTGATATAGTGATATGTTCCAGATCTTTCAATGAAGGGAGTAGAATCTTTGATCATCCCAGTTTAGAAACATACATACATACACACACACACACACACACACACACACACACATAATGGTTTCCATCACATCACTGCCAAGAGTCAACTCAGCCCTAGCTTATTAAATTATATTTTTTAGTTTTTTATTTTATTTTGAAAAGAACACAGCTGCTCAGATGGGGCTGTAGCTAGATGGGTCCTACTGTGTTCACACCTGCAGAAAACAATGAATTTTCTTGGTGATTACTATCCATCCACTAAAAGCTCCAGGTGAAAAGATGTCATCCTCCTCCCAGCCTTCCAAGCTGTCTTAGACAGGCTGCTGATCACACACTGATAATGGCAAGGCCAAGTAAGGCCTCATTGTAGACATGGGCAGGTGAGACAGGGAGGTCACCACAGCACCATACAGAGAATTGGGAAGGAAAGAATAGGTCCACATTGCTCTTTGTCAGTTTTGTCAGGAGAAAGAGGAGCATTTGTGGAGCCTCTCGGTTGGTCATAATTCCTTATTCACCATTACTAACTCCAGTTTCCACTCACTCAGTCAGACAATGGAAGCATCTTTGAGATCAGTAATATCAACCTAATGCCAACTTTGTTTTAATCCCCTTTCTGAAGGTGCAGAATAAGGATATACTCTAAACAGACTGAGCACAGATTTGGGGAGGATGGTAGAGCTGATGAGCCTGAAATGACATAAAAGGGTGGAAAAGGCAGTGGACAAAGAATCTAGAATCCTGGGTTCAAGTACCAGCCCTTATTAGCTTTGTGATGGTGGATAAGTCACTACAAATCCCTGTGCCTATTAAATATTAGTTATTCCTATTTGCCAGACCAACTTAGATCTTCCTCTACACTGGTGTCAAATGCCTTGGTCTTTCTGAATCACTTAGAAGAAGCTGAAATTGTATAAGTGATTTTGTTACCAAGAAATACTTGGACACTGAGCCTTGACCTTCGGGCATGTACCTTTCCATCCCTAAAAAACACATAAATAGGGATTATACCAACACCTATAGCCAGTGGTCCTTGTGTTGACTACATCCTCAGCTCCTCACTATCTCTCCCACACCCATCCAATCCGTTGCCAAGTGTGTTGGTAACCAAAAATGGGCTCCTTAGCACTTAGTGAACAAGTGCCCTTGACTAATTTGGCTTTTTCCCCTGAACTGAATGCTGTTTGTATGTTGGATTGGAGTAAGCTTGTCGGCCCCTTCACCTTGCTTCCCTTGCTTAAGCTGATCAAAAGAACTTGTGCTTTCCCTGGCGTACCTTACACCCCTGCAGAAGCCGGATGGTTAAAAATAGCTTCCGTTGGAGCCAGAGGCTGCTATAGCTACAGCCACAGCCGAAGCTGAAGCAGGAGCTGCCAGTAGCAGAGCTGACCTACGGGAGGAAGCTGAACAAGGACCTGAAGCCAGTGGGTAATCTTTTTACCATAGAGGGGGAAGCATGATTTTGTTTTACACCATCATGCTTCTCTGTAGCCTCCTGGTTACTCTTGTAAGGCGTACTTATTGGGCCTGGAAGCTTTTGATCAATATGTCAAAATGGGGATGCTGGTTCATGGGTTGGTTACTGTGGAGCCTAAATATATGCTTTGATTCTTCTGCCTCCTACTTTGAGAGTTTCTTATATCCGGCGGTTCCGAACCTTTCAGACATATATATGATCCTCTTTGAAATTAAAAACTCTGCCCTCCTAATACATTAAGGTCTGTCAATTTCACCTTTGCAGCACCTCTCGAATATGGCCCCTTCTCTCCTCTGATTCTGCTACCACTATGGCTCTTATCCCCTTATACCTGGGTTGTTGCAATAGCCTGTTGGTCATCTTCCTGCCATAAGGTCTCTCCCTACCTCAGTCCATTCTCCATTCAGCTGACAAAGCAATTTCCCTAAAGCACAGGTCTGTGTCACCTCCCTACCCAAACTCCAGTGACTCTCTACTACCTCCAGAATCAAATATAAAATCCTCTGTTTGTCATTTGAAGCCCTTTATACCTTGCTAATCTTCTTTCACCTTATTCACCCCCATGTCTTCTGTGACCCAGTGATATTGGCTTTCTTGCTGTTCCTCAAACAAGACCCACAAGACTTTAGGCATTTTCGCTGGCTTTCTCCACTGCCCAGAATTCTCTCCCTCCGCATCTCTGTCTCTTGGCTTCCGTAGTCAAGTCCCAGATGAAATCTTGCCTTCCATGGGAAGCCTCTCAGTCTCTCTTATACTAATGCTTTCCTTCTATTGAATAACTCCAATTTATCCTGTCTATATCTTGTTTGCACATAGTTGTTGGCATATTATCTCCTGTAGGACAACAACTGTCTTTTGCCTTTGTCTGCATCTCAAATGCTTAGCATAGAGCCAAAGGAAAGGAAGAAAACAAGCATTTATTAATTGCCTACCATCTACCAGATGCTGAATTAAGTACTTTATAAATATTATCTCATTTGATTCTCACAACTCTGTGAAGCAGGTATTATTATGATTCCCATTTCACAGGTGAGGAAACTAAGACAGGCAGAGGTTAACTGAGCTACCCAGGGTCATACAACTAGCAAGTGTCTGAGGCAGGATTTGAATTCATGTCTTCCTAACTTCAGGTCTAGTGCCCTATCCACTGTGCCATCTCTAATCTAACTCTCTCGGGTTTTTTTTTTTTTGGATGAAAAGAGACCCAGAAAGTTGAAGTCCAAGATGACACAAGTCGTAAGGAGCAAAGCTAGGATATCCTCAGACCTCAATTCTAATGCTTTATCCAGTACATCGCACTCATATTCAACATCTGTAAAAATTGGGATGCTGAACTAATTTCTAAGGTGAAACTATGCTCTCATGACACAAGTATCCATGAAATACTAACCAATGAAGAATAGAAAGGAGGAAGAATTTTCTTGTATTTTCATTAAGTCCACTGCCTGGTTTGGTAAGTAAAATTATTTCTCCTGCCTTTAGAATTGAATTCAATGCAAATGAAAACAACTCTGAGGTTTCATCTCACACCCTGCAAATTGGCGGAGATGATAAAAAGTAAAAAAGAATCAATGTTGGAAGGTTGGTGGGAAGGCAGGCATACTAATAACAAATAATGCTGCCATGGAGCTATGAACTGGTTTAACCATTCTGGAGAACAATTTGGAATTATGCAGGGAAAATTACCTCAATCGTTCAAACCATATAATCTACCTACCCCTAGAAAGATGGAGAAAAAGTTCCCATATACAGAAAAATATTCATAGCATTAACTCTTGGGAGAGTAGCAAAGGTCTAGAAAGAAAATGAATGTTCATTGATTGGAGAATGGCTAAAAATTCTGTAACACAGGAATATAGTACAATATAACTATGTCACAATAAATGATGAATATGAGAGATTCAGAGAAACTTGGAGAGATTTGTATGGCCTGATGCAGAGTGCAGTAAGTAGAACCAAGAAAATTTACAGAATGACAAGTGATTAAAAAGAAAACTGACACTGAAAGTCATCAGAATTCTGATCAATGAAATAGTCAAGTTTGTCTCCGTAGCACTGAAAATAGAACACACCACCAGGCGTGTTGCTAGAGAGTACCAATTGTTACATTTTCATTGTGAGTATTTTTATCTCAGAAATGGGCACAATTCTACAAATCAGGGCTTGATTTCTTTTTTTGTTGATTTCTAGACTTAACGAAGTGATGATATTAATTTGCAAATTAAACTTAAAAAAATAACATAAGTCATAATATAACACATACAGTAGGGCTTAGTCTCCCAACTCCCACACAACTGGTGAGTCAGATAACCAAAGCTCAGCTAATAAATTTGCTTGGGGCTAAGATTAACCATAGTGGGATGAGAACATCTTTTCTAATACTGTACTATAGCTCATGAGCCCCGACTGGTGTCTTCCTATCACCAGTATAGAGTCCAAGATAAAGTGGGTTCAAACTTAGAATAAATGTAGCAAAGGGTATAACTCACAACTCCTAGAAGACTTTTTGTTGGAGATTTTCCCGTCAGATATTATGTAGCTTTTCTGCTGGGCTACTTCTTGTTCCTAGGATCTACCTTTCTTCAGTCTGCTATCAGCTGTTCCAGGGCTACTACCTGCAAGAACTTTAGCCAAAGAGATGGGAGACAGAATAGCCAAAGATGAGGCCAAGGCCATGGCTCTTTTCTCATTCAAACAATTCTTTTTCAGGGACATAACTAGAAGACTTCAACTATTTACATGTCCAGTTGTTCAAATCCTTTATTTCAAACTAGCTCGGTAGTTTACTGAAAATTCCACAGACTCTAACTGAGTCCCTTAACCAATTTGAGTAGACTTCATTTGTATCTAGGCAAAATGCCCAAATAAAAAGGCCATGTTCACATCTAGTGAACAATCATCTTTTTGGTCCTTACCTGGCAAAAGAAGCAAGGTGTAGCATCTTGTCACTAACTTTAAGTAGGAAGTGTAATTTGAAAGACTCAATCAATCCCCACATTTACAATAGGATAATAAATACCTGATTGGAAATGATCTTAGAGATCATCTGCTCTAACCCCCACATTTTACAGATGAGGAAACTGAGACCCAGTGATATTAAGCCTCATTGAAATTATAGTTCCAATACTACATCCTATACAAGACCTTCCTTGACTTCCCCATTTATTAGTGTTCTTTCCTTTTCATAATTTTTTGTATAAATTTATATACACTTTGTACTTACTTATCTACCGGGCTGGGGTGTGGGTAAATATTTAACAACTGGCTCTCACTTTTAAGTTTAATCTCCATTAACTTTTCACCATCTCTTTCTTAAGTCCAAAAAATCAACAAAACAATAAATCAAACCCTGATTTGTACTGTTTGGTGATTGATTCTGGAGGTTTAATTATCACACTAAAATTTTAACAATTGGCTCTCCCAAACTGGTTCCAAAACACCCCTTCTATACATCTGTCTTGTATCTACCTAAAGCTCCTTGGAGAAAAGTACTATACTGCTTTTGTAATTCTTTTCCCAATGCCTAACAGCTAGCACATAATCATAAGTTTAGAGATGGAAAGGACCTTATGGAGTAGGGGCTGAATACACGTTTATTAATTGACTGATTGAGGGCAAGAAATTTTGTATTTGAATCTTTACCACTTAACCTAGGGCAGCTAGGTGGCTCAGCAGATAGAGCACTGGGCCTGGACTCAGAAAGATACGAGTTCAAATCCAACCTCAGACCTCTGGGCCTGAGTGTCCAGAGCAGCATGACCTACCTTGAGGAAGTCACTTAATCCTGTTTGCCTCAGTTTCCTCATTTGTAAAATGAGGTGGAGGAGGCAATGACAAACCACTCCAATATCTCCGCCAAGAAAACTCCAAATGGAGTCAGACACAACTGAAACAAGTGAACAGCTAGCCCAGTTCCTGGAACCAAATAGCTATTTAATGTTGTATGAAATGTTCAGAGAAGACTAACATCTCTGGTGTGAGGACAAACCCTTTTTCAGGGCTGCTCATCCACCTTTGGTGTCCACCTTTACACAACTCTCACCTGTGGCTCCAAGAGCCACAGCATGTGCAACAGCCACACCCCAGTAAAACCATCTCAACAGAGAGGCTATTGAGGGTGACCAAAAGGCCAAAAACCCTTCCATGAGTTAGGATGATGTCCACCCCAAGCATGTGAAGACTTCCCCTGGTGGAATGGCTGGATGAGAACAATTTGTTCCGATGGCCATGAAGGTAGCTGAAGCAGGTGCTGGGGAGAGGTTAGAGCTTGGTTAGTCATCAAAGTCACCCGGGTCATCCACTGCACCTTGGCCCATTGCCAGTCAACTTGACTTTTATCCTGCCGTTGGACTTCCATGACTCAGGAAGAGAGAATGAGGCTGATGACTTTGCTCAACTCTGCCTCACTTAAATCCAATTCCTGTGCAAGTCATCACCCCGGATGTCATCTGTTGATTACGGAATTGAATTGCCCAAGGTCCTACAGCGGCAGGGCCAGGATTCACACGGAAACACTCTGACTTGAAATCAGGCCTCTTTGCAGCACACCCACGCTTCAGGGTGCAGTCCAAATGGGTTTTATTCTCCTTACAATCAGCCTCTAAAATTCCATCCTTTGCCCACCCGGAGGGGCACAGATGCAGCTGTAAGATTGGTCTGTCCACTTAGGAATAACACTCTCCCAAAGGCAACAATTAACAGAGCCCATTTCTCCCTCTTTCTCAGACTCTGCTGGGCAGCAAGTTTGCAAGGATTAAAAGCCCTGTCACTGGGGGCTGGGCTGTTTCTGTTGCTGTCTTATGAAATCAAAAACAAAACACACCATTTAGAGGTTCCAACATACGGTTGTTATTTCTTCTTACTCCCTCCCTTTCCTTCCCCTAGAATGGCTCAAATTAAATGCCATTCTTCCATCTACTCATTGTCTCCTAGTCTGCATTGCATTAAAGTAGCACCTTCCCATTCCTCCATCCATCTCCTACTGACTCCCTTGAGGGGCTCCTAGTATGATGACTGCCATCCAGGAGCCCAAGGAAGGAGCTCCAACGTTATTCACTTCATTTATTTTGATACAATATTTTGGAGTCACTTCATTAAGTTCTTTCAGAAGGTCCCATCATTTTTCCCTCTGCCGGTGTCTGCCATGCACAGATAATAGAATGCACAGAAGAAGAAGGAAAAAAAAAAGATATAGCCTGCAGAAGGGAATGGGAGCAATTTAATTTGATTTGTAGATTGGGGCAAGCTTTCTCCACACCCACACATGCCCATATACAAAGAGTATACATGGCATGAAACATTTCATTAGTGAACATATCAATGCATTAGCCCGACCAATTAAGCTACTGGTGGGGGAGATAAGGAAACTTGGCCTGGATTTTTTTTTGAGGGTGGGGGAAGGGAGTGAATTTTCACAATCCAGATTGTCCAACAGAGAGGCAATATTCTTTTTAAATTTCCATTGATGCAAGTGAAAAAAGTAACAGCTATAGTACACGCAATTCTTCAAGATGTAGGCGGTCTTGATCCACCTCTTAAAAGCCTGGCTTCCTTCAAATCTCAGCTTTAATTGTACCTTCTGCAATTGGCCTCAAGGAGGATAAGCAATGGAGGATTTCTTACTTTTCTGGGTCCAAGTTTCAATGAACTTCCCACTTCCTACTGACTGATACCAACTAAATGAAAAGTGTTTAACAGATCCTATGATGTCGGATCTGAAAGATTATTTATTCCTACTTCTATATCAAATAGATGAGGACACTCAGGCCCAGAGGGCGAAAGTGATTTTCTCCGGGTCTCGTGACTAGTGAGGACTAGAATCTAGGTCCCCTGACTCCCAAGGCATAAGGCCAATAAATATGAAGAATCCTATTTAACAAATTAATTTTCAGCTCTTTGCGTGTTTTAACCATTATTTGCCTTGCTGAAAATACCTTTGTGTTCGCATTCCTCTGTATTTGAAAATTCTGTGTGTGTGTGTGTGTGTGTGTGTGTGTGTGTGTTAGGTGGAGCAAGGAGGCAAGTTCAGGAAAAATAAACAGGCTCATCCATTCATCTATTCATTCCACAAACATTTACTGTAGGCAGAGCCCTATGCAAGGCAAAGTTTAAATAAGTCCTATTACTTGCCTTCAGATTCTGCCACCTCTACCAACACCCTAGTTCAGATTCTCATCCCTTCTCACTTTGACTGTTGAGATGTCCTCCCTGTCTCCAGGCCCACCCCTCTCCAATCCACCCTCCTCTAAGATACGCATTGCCTATTCCTGAAGCACAGGCCTGTCCATGTCATCCTAAAAGCTTCAGGGGTTCCCAATTCCTTTCAGAATGAAATGCAAAATACCCCCACTAGGGGGTTCCAAACACCCTTTCCAATGATTTTGTGTTACTTGGGAAGCTAGGTGGTACTGTGGAGAGAGAGACTTCTGGGTCTGAAGTCAGGAAAACCTGAGTTCAAATGTGGCGCTAGGCATTTACTAGCTGTGAGTCGGTTTAATATGTCTGCCTTTGGGACAGAGGCTATCCCAAAAGTCTTAATGAAGCGAATTTCTAAAATGTTTTGCAAACCTTAAAGTACTATAAAAATGCCATAACAATCTAAACTACATAATATAATATATATATATATATATATATATATATATATATATATATATATATATATATATATATAGTTGTTTGTTATTTCCAACACTCTGTGACCCCATTTGGGGCTTTCTTGGCAAAGATACTGGAGTGGTTTGCCATTTCCTTCTCCAGCTCATTTTACAGATGAGGAAACCGAGTTAACTGATTTGCCCAGGGTCTCACAGCTAGTAAGTGTCTGAGACTGGATTTGAACTCAAGTCTTTCTGACTCCAGGCCAGGTAGCACTTTATCCACTATGCCACCTTGCTGCCCCTAAAAATGCTAGTTGTTACTACTACTACTCCTACTCCTACTCCTACTGCTACCACCACCACCACCACCACCACCACTACTACTACTACTACCCTCCCACATTCATTCTACATTCCAACCAAACTGAATCACTAACTATCCCCTGAAACCCACGTTCGATCTTCTACCTCCATGCATTTCTGGGAACTATTCGCCCTGCCTAGATTCCCCACCCCTCCTCATCTCTGCTTCCTAATCCATACCCTTCAAGGATCAACTACAGTTATTCCTCCTCTAACCTTGATTTCCACTCAGCCTGTGTTCATTAATTAAATTGACTTGTTTTAGGATCAGAATTCTAGAGCTGGAAGGGAGCTTTGAGGTAATTTCCTGTAAGATC
Source organism: Trichosurus vulpecula (assembly GCF_011100635.1). NCBI lineage: Eukaryota > Metazoa > Chordata > Mammalia > Diprotodontia > Phalangeridae > Trichosurus > Trichosurus vulpecula. Next base: position 43,130,343 of record NC_050573.1, on the reverse strand, counting down.
TTCTTTACAGAAGAAGAAACTGAAGCCCAAAGAGGATAAAGGAACCCTCTCATAAAGGACTTGCAAAATGGACAGCAACCTTATACAATGGGCAATGGATTGGTGAAGGTGGGTCTGGGGAACAAGGCACGTACTTGCACCATCCGCAGAGCTGCAAGGTGAACTTCTTGACCAACTGGGTCCTCAGTCCTCTGGTTCTCTGCTAGCCAGGATCCTGCTCCTATGGCAGCATCAATTTTACTCGTTGACAGATCAAAGAGGACCCTGCCGAAGGCAAGCAAAGCAGTTTTTCATTCTAATTGTCCTGCAGAGCTGTCCTCCGCCTCCTCAGCCAGGGTCTTCCTCCGAAATATTGCAATGCCCATAAATCGCCCTGTTATCCAAAGGCCGGAGGGATGGCTAAGCTGTTTGGACCCAGCTGGATGTGCCTTGCACACAGGAGGGATGGGGGAGGGGGGGAGGGGAGGAGGAGGAGTCTCTCCTTTCTCCCACTCCTCCATATATCATTCCTCTTTGGCCAAGGCTGGGTCAGGGCCAGAGCCAGCCCATTAGCTGCTGTTTCCTCTTAAAAGCAAGTTGTTAATTACTATCTGGTCCTATGGAAGTTCGGCAGGTATTAGTCTCAGCCACTCTTCTAGCTAATTGCAGCAGAGTGGGAGAGTTGGGGGAGGAGCAGGAGGACTTAGCTCTGTCCATGGTAGCCTGACTTTTAGATGTCCTATGCCAGCATGCTGAGAACTGGAAGGAGGAGGTTGTAACTTGACAAGAAAAATGAAAACCCTTCTCCTCCAGGCAAGATGGTACCAAGGAGGCTAGCTGGCCTTAGTTCTTGGAGGCTAGGAGATGGGACATCAGGTTAAATGTATAATTGCTGCCTGGCAGAGACCTGAGAAGAAAAGTGATGTAAATTCCTGCTGAGCCTTCGCTGATCTTTATAGAACCCATTAAAGCTTGCTGAGTCCTTATTTTGCCTCGTAAGCTTCACTTAATCCACACAAAGACCTTTGGGAAAGGAAATACGAGGTATTCTTGTATGATTATAAAACTGGAGCTTGATAAGAAGTTAAGTGACTTGCCCAAGGTCACATGACTACTGTAAAGTGTCTGAGTTGGGGGACAGAGGTAGGTCTTCTTGACTGCAAAGTCCATTCATGCCACACTGACCTTTGAACTCTAGCTCCAGTCTGCCTTCCGAGATTATTGCCCCTTCAGCCCCTTTGCACAGCCTGGGTTCTGGCTAAACTGGCCTGCTGACTGTCATCCAAACTCAGCGTTTCATCTTCTGTGCCCTGTGCCCTGAAATGAGCCATTTCCCACACCTGAAATTTGCTCGCTCCTCACCTCTACCACTTTTCCCTTCAAGGCTCCACTCAAGGACCATCTTCAATACTTTCCCAGTCTGCCCAGTTATTAAGGTCTTTTCTCACCCTACAAATCACTTTATTTTTAGTTAGCATATATTTTGTATATTCCAAACTGTGTAACTATCATTTCCTCCTAGTTGAATGTATGCTTCTTGAGGGCAAGAAGTCCTTTGTCTTTGTGCCCAAAACATCCATTAAGGATCAAAAGATCATGAATTTAGAGCTGGGAGTGATCTTCAAGTCTTCATCTGGTCTAGCTCTTTTATTTTACTGATGAGGAAATGGAGACTTAAAGTGTTTAGGTGGCTTGCTCAAAGTTACACAGGAAGAAAATACCAGATCTGAGACTTGAACATGGTTCCTGTGACTCTAGAGTCAATGTTTCTCCCACTATACTGTTCTGTGCTGACTTAACTACATCACCATGGTTTACCGTATTGTGATAGGGATTATAGGGTACTCAGTTTTTCAATTTGGAAAGCATTTATTGACAGTAATAGTGTATAGGAAAAGGTAACAAGAATTTATTAAGCATTACTATGGGTCAGGCATTGTGCTAAGCATAGGGGATGCAAATATAACAAAAAAGAAAGACAGTCCTGCCTTCAAGGATTTTCCATTCTAACAGTGGAAGACAACGAGCCAAGAGGGCTGAAAAATAGGAGTAAGAATAAAGTACCCACACAGGGCCATGGAGAAGTCAACAGACTCAGAAGCACAGCTGGGAAGAGAATGAAACATGGCTAGCCTGAGCTTGTCTGCAAAATGGAGGCTCCAGAAGGAAATCACCAATGGAAGAAGGAGGGCGGCAAGGTGAAGAGACTGAAAAAGACAAACTTCTCTCATTCCTGGATGTTAGTCTAACAGGCAAAAGGGGAATAAGACATTTTTAATCATTATAACATTAAAAGACTTGTGCATGAGAAAGGTGCAAAATCATGGCCTGAAATGGGAGGTTATTTCCGACAATGACAATCATGAAAGGCTTTATGAAGGACAAGACATTAGAATCACACTTAAAAGGTGAAGTAGGAGGGGCAGCTAGGTGGCACAGTGAGTAGAGCACCCACCCTGGAGTCAGGAGGACCTGAGTTCAAATCCGGCCTCAGACACTTGACACACTTACTAGCTGTGTGACCTTGGGCAAGTCACTTAACCCCGATTGCCCTGCCAAAAAAAAAGGTGAAGTAGGAGTTCAACAAAAGACAAGGGGATAACTAGGACATTCCAGATCTAGGGGAGAGCAAAAACAAGATCATAAAGGAGGGAGAGGACAGAGCATGTACAGGGAGCATATGAATGGAGAAGAAACATGCATGTGGCATGAGACTGATGAGCCTGGAATGTCAGGCAAAGGACTTCAAAATTCAGTTGGGAAGCAATAGGGAGACCCTGAAGGTTTTTTGAGCACATAGATAACATTGCCAAATCAATGCAAAAGCAAGCTTTGTCTGGTAGCAGTAAGGGGAAAATGGATGGAAAAAGAAAGGAATGAAGATGGGAAGACTGAAGTAGATAAAAATGAGGGTCCATTGTAACATAGACGCAGGGAACATTTGTTGAATATTGTTGAATAGGATTCAAGTCTTTTCTCTGCTATTTCTTAGCTGGATGACCTTGATTGAGGAACTTAATGTCTCTGGGCCTCAGTTTCCTCATCTTTACAATGAGGTCTCTTCTAGCCAAGGATTCTGCATATTAAGGGAGAGAGATAAGGAGAGAGAGAGAGACAGAGAGAGAGAGAGACAGAGACAGAGACAGAGAGACAGACAGAGAGAGAGAGAGAGACAGAGACAGAGACAGAGACAGAAAGACAGGGAGAGAAACAGAGAGATGGAGAGAGAAACAGAGAGATGGAGAGAGAGACAGAGAGGGAGAGAGACAGAGAGACAGAGAGAGAGACAGAGAGACAGAGATAGAGAGAAAGAGACAGAGAGAAAGAGACAGAGACAGAGATAGAGAGAAAGAGAGAGAGAAGCACAGGAGAAAGATAAATGAATTGAGAGTCAAAGGAGTCAGCTCTACTAGTTATCATCTGTATATCCTTGGCAAGTCATTTAGCCTCTCTACGCCTCAGTTTCACCATCAAATTGTGCCTCAGACATTTACTGGCTGTGTGATCTTGAGCAAATCACTTACCTGAGGCTCTCTCAGTCACAGTTTCTGTAAAATGAGGGTAGTAATAATATCTACCTCACTAGGATGTTGCGTGGATCAAACATGATAATATAGGTAAAAAAATTTTGTAAACCTTTAATGACCATATAAATACTTGCCACTGTTCATTTTTAATCCTTGAAATGAAGGGGTTGGATTATATGGCTTCTAAATTTTCTCTAACCTCTAAATCTATGCTCTTGTGATCCTTAGTATCCTAGCATAATGACTGTGCTTAATATGTATGTATTTAATCTGTATTTGTTAATTGATTGATTAATGAGAAACCATAGAAATAAGGGCAGGTAGGTGGTGCAGTGGATAGAGCACCAGACCTCGAGTCAGGAAGATTCAGAAAGACCTGAGCTCCCATCTGATCTCAAACGGTCACTAGCTGTGTGATCCTGGGCAAGTCACTTAACCCTGTTTGCTTCAGTTTTCTCATCTGTAAAATGAAGTGGAGAAGGAAATGGCAAACCATTCCAGCACCTTTGCCAAGAAAGCCCCAAATGAGGTTACAAAGAGTTGGACATGACTGAAAAATGACTGGACAGAAACAATAGAAATATGACATTGTTACTCCAAATAGGTTTCTATATATGTGTATAAGAAAGACACAAAGCTTTGCCCTTGGGAAAGAGTCCATTGACATGGGGAGCCATAGGGTTCACGATTCTACCATCTCTCTTTTCGAAGCTTTTAAGAATCATCCTTGGGCAATTTCCAGGGTCAGGAAACAGAAAGACAAATGGAACAAGAGTAGGTATGCTGCCTCTGAACCCCAAGACAAAGTGGCAGGTTTAAGGGAGGGAGTAATCAAATAGGACAGACTCACCATGAGCTGTCCTAGATTAAAAAAAAAAAACAGTCCAAGAGGGAGGAATTCCCAAAGTAACCTGAAAAGACCTTTCATGTGAAGGATGGGGCTATGGTTTCTAAGAGAAGATTTCAAAAGGAGAGCTGGATCTGGCCTAGAGGTGTGAAAAAAGTTAAGACTCTTGTTATCTGCTCAAGGTCTGCTAGAGAGAACATAATGAGAACCAATCTGTTGGAGGAGGGCAGAGCTGAGGGTGCTGAAGTTGGAGGAGATGAATGACAGCAGTGGTAAGAAGACCCACAACTCAGACTGTAATGTGATGGCAGCGGTGGGCCAGGATAATGGTTGAGAACAGGAAACAGCACCTGTAATGATAGAAGCTATGCCACCTTTCAGGTTGGAGAAGAGCACCACAGAATGTCTGAAGAGCAATCATTGGACAGCTACCAGCGATCAGGCGACATAACATGGGGAAGTGACCTGAGAGGAGAGAACCATGACATTCCCTCCTTCTCCCCTCCTCCCACCATGTTGGAGTGCCATTTGGGGCAATACTATAAGCTGTGAAGCCTGTACATTTCTGTGGAATAACATCACCTTCTGAAGAGTCTTGAATTCTTTAGGAGTTCAAATGCAAGTTCTTTATAGAAGCAGCTGCATGGTATAATAGATAGCATGTTCACTGAAGTTCAGATCCTGGCTCAGACACTTACTATCTGGGTGATGCTGGTCAAGTTCCTTGACCATTCTCAAGTTTCAGTCTGTAAAATGGGGATAACAATTACGTTATAGGAGAATCAGATGATATAACATATGTAAAGCACCTTACAAACCTGAGAGCACTAGATAAATATTAATTTTTACTACTTCTGTGTCTTTTGCTTTGTAAATAAAAACTTTTATGTTTCAAGTCTCATGAGCCCGAGTGGTTACCCATGAGGAGTGGCACATAACACTGAGTTTCCTGGTGTAATAATTAGGAGGATGAGATCCTGCTTTACTTTGTACTGGTCAGATTCCAGTATTGTGTTAGATCTGGGCACCATATTTTGGAAGGACATTGATAATCTGGAGACCATCTAAAGGTGAGAGACAAAGATAATGCAGGGGCCTTGACTCCATGCCAAATGAGAAATGGTTGAAAAACTGGAGATATTTAGCCAAGAGGAGAGAAGACTAGGGTGGAGAGATGACAGAGGGCCAGAAGAGGGAGATCATTTCAAGTGTTTGAAAGGTGGTCTTGTAGAAGATGTATTAGATTGGTTCTGTCTGTCCCTAAAGATCAGAACCAGGACAACAGGTGGACAGCAAAGAGGCAATTAACAGGAAGGACACTTTGCTAACAATTGGAATCATTCCAAAGGTGAACGGTCAGCCTTGAGGGGTTGGTTTCCCCTGGTTAGAAGTCTTAAAGGCTGGATGATCATTTATCACATGTGTTGTAGAGGGGATGCTCATTCAGACAGAGGTTGGACTATTGACTTCTGGAGTCTCCTCTAATCCTGGTAAGACAACAAGCTATGGAAATGCAAGTTCCCTGTGGCATCCTCTTAGTGCTAGGTGGCATGGTGGATCAAGTCAGGAAGTCTTGAGTTTGACTCACTGTGAAATTTACTAGCTGGGTGATCCTAGGAAAAATCACTTCCCTTCTTTGGTCCTCAGTTTCCTCATCTGTTTGGGTTGGGTTTTTTTTGGTTCTGTTTCTTCTTTCTCATTATTCATTCCATTGGTCATAATTCTTCTCCACAACTTGACTAGTGTGTAAATTAATTCAATGCAAAGTTATACGTGGAAGTTATATGGGATTCCATGCTGTCTTGGGGAGGGAGAGGGGGAGGGAGGGAAGAAAATCTGGAACTCAAAATTATGTAGAACCGTGTGTTGTAAACCAAGAATAAAAAAAAAATGAGGGAGTTATAATTCCATGACCCCTAAGAGGAGTCTCTAAATCTATGATTCTGTGGTTCCTTGGGTCAGTAGAGGGCTTCTGACACAAGAGCTACAAATGTAAACAATTTACCTTCCTTCCCTGGGTTGGCAGTGTAGGACAGTAGCCTGGCCCATTCTGCCTCAGTTGGGAAACATGGGAGCAACCACTCACAGGGGTGAAATTCATACATCCATCCTCCATTTGAAATGTATGATCCTCTGTGAGTAATAAATCTTCCACCATCTCTGTACATCACAGATCTGACAACTCTCAATTCTCATGTTTGCCAGGAAAAAAATGAAAGAGGTGGTATGCTTTGTATACAAAAATAGCTCTTTTTGTGTTTCCAGGAATTGGGATGGGTTATAACAAGCAAAGTGTTCTTTTATCAGGTACGTCCTCTAACCCACCCTCTAGGACCAATTGTCCTAGGAACTCAATCTGTGACATTAGCCTCATGTCCTCCTCTGTTTAGCTTTTAAAGCTTTTGACAACCTTGCTCCAAACTACATTTGACCACATACGTGACTCTTCTATCCACAGTCTCTGGTCCAGTCAAACTGACTTTTTGCTTTTCTTTTTTTTTTATTAATTAATTTACTTAATATATTTAGTATTCAGCATTGATATTCACAAGAGTTTGAATTACAAATTTTCTCCCCATTTCTACCCTCCCCCCCACTCCAAGATGGCGTATATTCTGGTTGCCCTGTTCCCCAGTCAGCCCTCCCTTCTGTCACCCCACTCCCCTCCCGTCCCCTTTTCCCTTCCTTTCTTGTAGGGTAAGATAAATTTCTATGCCCCGTTGCCTGTGTATCTTATTTTCCAGTTGCATGCAAAAACTTTTTTTTGTTTTTGAACATCTGTTTTTAAAACTTTGAGTTCCAAATTCTCTCCCCTCTTCCCTTCCTACCCACCCTCCCTAAGAAGTCAAGCAATTCAACACAGGCCACATGTGTATCATTATGTATAACCCTTCCACAATACTCACGTTGTGAAAGACTAACTATATTTTGCTCCTTCCCAACCCATCCCCCTTTATTGAATTTTCTCCCTTGACCCTGTCCCCTTTTCAAAGTGTTTGTTTTTGATTACCTCCACCCCCATCTGCCCTCCCCTCCATCATCCCCCCCTTTTTTAATCTTCTTCCCTCTTCTTTCCTGTGGGGTAAGATACCCAATTGAGTATGTATGGTATTCCCTCCTCAGGCCAAATCTGATGAGAGCAAGATTCACTCATTCCCTCCTCACCTGCCCTCTCCCCTCCTCCCACAGAACTGCTTCCTCTTGCCACCTTTATTTGAGATAATCCACCCCATTCTATCTCTCCCTATCTTCCTCTCTCAATATATTCCTCTCTCATCCCTTAATTTGATTTTATTTCTTTTAGATATCTTCCCTTCATCTTCGACTCACCCTGTGCCTGCTCTCTCTCTCTCTCTCTCTCTCTCTCTCTATATATATATATATATATATATATGTATATATATTTATATTTATATATATATACACACACATACATATATACATACATGCACATTCACATATATATATATATATACATAAACATATATATGCATATTCCTTTCAGCTACTATGATATTGAGGTCTCATGAATCATACACATCATCTTTCCATGTAGGAATGTAAACAAAACAGTTCAACTTTAGTAAGTCCCTTGTAATTTCTTTTTCTTGTTCTTTTTCTTGATTACCTTTTCATGCTTCTCTTGATTCTTGTGTTTGAAAGTCAAATTTTCTATTCATCTCTGGTCTTTTCACTGAGAAAGCTTGAAAGTCCTCTATTTTATTGAAAATCCATATTTTGCCTTGGAGCATGATACTCAGTTTTGCTGGGTAGGTGATTCTTGGTTTTAATCCTAGCTCCATTGACCTCCGGAATATCATGTTCCTTTCGATCTCTTAATGTAGAAGCTGCCAGATCTTAGGTTATTCTGATTGTGTTTCCACAATACTCAAATTGTTTCTTTCTGGCTGCTTGCAGTATTTTCTCCTCGATCTGGGAGCTCTGGAATTTGGTGACAATATTCCTAGGAGATTTCTTTTTGGGATCTCTTTGAGGAGGCAATCGATGGATTCTTTCAATTTCTATTTTGCCCTGTGGCTCTAGAATATCAGGGCAGTTCTCCTTGATAATTTCTTGAAAGATGATATCTAGGCTCTTTTTTTGATCATGTCTTTCAGGTAGTCCAATAATTTTTAAATTATCTTTCCTGGATCTATTTTCCAGGTCAGTGGTTTTTCCAATGAGATATTTCACATTGTCTTTCAGTTTTTCATTTCTTTGGTTCTGTTTTATAATATCTTGATTTCTCATAAAGCCACTAGCTTTCACTTGCTCCAATCTAATTTTTAAGGTAGTATTTTCTTCAGTGGTCTTTTGGACCTCCTTTTCCATTTGGCTAATTCTGTCTTTCAAGGCATTCTTCTCCTCATTGGCTTTTTGGAGCTCTTTTGCCATTTGAGTTAGTCTATTTTTTTTTCAGTATTTTTTTGGGTCTCCTTTAGCAATTCATTGACTTGTTTTTCATGGTTTTCTCACATCCTTCTCATTTCTCTTCACAATATTTCCTCTACTCCTCTAACTTGCTCTTCCAAATCCTTTTTGAGCTCTTCCATGGCCTGAGACCAGTTCACGTTTTTCTTGGAGGCTTTTGTTGTAGGCTCTTTGACTTTGTTAACTTCTTCTGTCTGTATGTTTTGTTCTTCTTTGTCACCAAAGAAAGAATCCAAAGTCTGAGACTGAATCTGGGTGCGTTTTTGCGGCCTGGCCATATTCCCAGCCAACTAACTTGACCCTTGAGTTTTTCAGCAGGGTATGACTGCTTGTAGAGTTTAGAGAACTATGTTCCATGCCTGGGGGAATGCACCAGCTCTGCCACACCAGCACTCCTCCTTCCCCAAGAACCCCTAACCTGGACTGATCTTAGATCTTCAGCAGGCTCTTCACTCCTGCTCTGATCTGCCATTTAATTCCTCCCAGCAGGTGGGCCCGGGGCCAGAAGCAACTGCAGCTGAACTTCTGTAGCTGCCCCACCTCCACTGCCCCAGGGGCAGTGGCTGAACCTCAAACTTCTTCCACTCCTGCAGCTTTTCCCACTAACCTTCTCCGCTGTCTTTGGGGTTTATGGGTTGAGAAGTCTGGTAACTGCCACAGCTCACTGGCTCAGGGCGCTAGGGCACACTCCGCCCAGCTCCTGGTCTGGTTGGTCCGAGCCGCTCACGTTGGGCTCTGCTCCACTCTGCTCTGCTCCCAGCTACCAGCTCCGTGTGGGGTAGACCTCACCCAGAGACCATCCAGGCTGTCCTGGGCTGGAGCCCTGCTTCCCTCTGCTGTTTTGTGGGTTCTGCAGTTCTAGAATTGGTTCAGAGCCATTTTTATAGGTTTTTGGAGGGACTTGGCGGGGGGCTCATGCTGGTTGCTGCTTTCCAGCCACCATCTTGGCTCCAGTCCCCGAGTATTATCCACCGTTTGCTTTTCTTCACACATTATACTCCGTCTCCCATCTCCACCTCCCCCATGCCAAACAAGTGCTCCTCCTCCGCCATCTTCCAAGAATTCCTAGTTTTCTAGAAGACTCAAGCATTACCTTTTGTGAAGCCTTTCCTGGTCTCCCCAGCAGCTAGTGCTCCCCTAAATTACCTTGTTTTTATTTTGTATGTATTTTCTACATAGAAGCAGTGGGGCTTAGTGAATAAAGCCAAGACCCGAATGACCCTTCTTTTTGGCTTTAATATCTTTCCCTATCTTTCTAGTTTTATTTCTTTCTGCTCCCCTAGGTATACTTTAATTTCCAGCCAAAATAAGATAGTTCCTTACTCTTCAAATGACTTTTCTATCTCCACTCCAGCAGGCTTTTGAGTTGGGGACTCCTCCACCCCTGTGGTTTTCTCTTCCTATTGATGAGTTCCTTGTGGGAAGCTTCATTTAAGAAAGTACTTGTGCCAGCCATATTTATTTCAAATCTGGCTCAGCTCCTGACCGTCTGAACTGCTTCTCCATCCTTCTCTCTCTTTCTCTTTCTGCTCCCTTTTATGTGTTGACTTCTCCCATTAGAAGGTAAGCTCCTTGAGGGTAGGGACTATCTCTTGAATCTTTTTGTATCCTCAGAGCTCAGCACAGTGCCTGACACATAGCAGACAGTTATACTTTCTTTTTTTTTCTTGTTCTTGTATTCCCAGACCTTAGTACATTACCTGAAAGTGCCTAATAAATGCTTTATCTAATCTAACTGAATTATTCATTATGTCTAAGGTTTCTCTGCCTCAAGTTTCTCCCATATCCAATCCATCCTTCACTTAGGTGCCAAAATGTTCATCTTTAGTATAGATCTGACTATTTTCCTCTCCCCTTCTCTAGAAACTCTTTATTTATCTTAACTACATACCAGTTACCCTGCTAAGATAGGGATATAAAGAAAAAAAATTCTTGCCTTCAAGAATCCTATACTAGGGGCAGCTAGGTGGCACAGTGAGTATAGCACCAGCCTTGGAGTCAGGAGGACCTGAGTTCAAATCTGGCCTCAGACACTTGACACACTTACTAGCTGCGTGACCTTGGGCAAGTCACTTAAACCCAATTGCCCTGCCTTCCCTCCCTCCAAAAAACAAAAGAAAAAACAAACAAAAAAAGAATCCTGTACTCTACTACCTCCTTATCACCCACAAGATCACATATAGAGAGCTCTGGTTGTCATTTAAAGCACTTTACGACATCCTTTCCTTTTATCTTTTTATTGTTGTTGAAGCAATCAGGATACAGTAGGTGCTTAATAAATGTTTATTGAATTAAATCAAAACTATGATACTTAGCATATTCAACCTTATTGTCATAAGTGTAAATAGGTTATCTCCCCTACTCCAGTATAAGCTCTTGCAGGTCAGACACTTTTTTACCCACCCAATCCTATCCCTACTACTCATAAAGAGTGTGTACATAGGCACTTGATACTTGCTAATAAGATATTGAGGTCATGTAACCTTGCATAAGTCACTTAATGTCTATGGGTCTTAGATTCTACATCTATAAAAGGATAGGTTTGGACTAGATGACAGATAGGTAGATAGGTAATAGACAGGCAAATGATAAATAATAGACAGATAATACATCTATCAATAGATGACAGATAATAGATAATAGAAAGATAGACAGTGGACAGATGGATAGAGGGATAGATGAGAAAGCAGTTATTAAGTGCTTACTATGTGCTATCACTGTGCTAAGTGCTAGGAATACAAAAATACAAGCAGAAAGACAGCCTTTGTCCTCAAGGAGCATATATTCCAATGGGAAAAGACACCTATCCATGCTACAGAAGGGAAACCGTAAAGGCGACATTCCCCCACCCTGCCCACCCCGGGATAAAGCCAACCACATACACCCTTTTCTGGGTGATTGCCTAGAACAAAGTACAAGATGTATCATTACGCCTTCGCCTGGGTCTTCCCTGGGAGGTAGGGATCATGCTTGTGTGTGTGCATTTTGCAGTGTCCTACTGGGGGCGGGGGGGGGATGCTCAGTGCTGGACTGGGGGCTTCTACCCTCATATGGTTATTGTTGTTATGGGTACACCCTGCTCTCAATAGCTTCAGGGTTTTGTTCGATCTTTTTTGGGAGCTAGTTTGCATTCCTTCCTCTTCCCCAAGACCAAGAGTCTCATCAGCAGCCAGCAACTAATGAGCAAAGATTTTTCTGCAAAATGTGAATGCATTTTTGCTCCCTCCTAGGACGTAATTGGTGCAGGGCGAATACCTTACTCTGTTCCGCAGCAGAGACGTTATGTCGATGGCTCCCTGTAGGACAATAGAATCCCCTGGTCCATATGTAGGAGCGGCAGGCAGTGACTTTCTGTTCCACAGCTCTAAAAACAGAGCAGAATGTACCTTATTATCATGTTTGCAGCAGGCAGGAGCCTTCTTTCACTGTAAACTCTCCTGACATCCCCAACTGAGATAATTACGGTGCTTAAGGGAACTTTTGGCCTCACTAAAAATACTTAGCAACAGTTTGTAGTAGTGAGGAATGTGAACAAGCAGGTGATCTGAGAAAGAGACTAGCCACAGCCTTCTCCAGTGCATCTGAGAGCACTAAGGGACTCCTCTTGAGTTGTGGGGGAATTTTTTAATTTTTTGATGTGTGTCTTTTGTCTCCCAGTCTCATCATCTTCTCATACCCTCATGACCAAGCCTTTGATGCCAGGAAGTTCCTTCACACACCAGGAGAGTTTTTGCTTTTTTTCTGGCTGGATACAGAACAGCTCGGAGAGAAAACTCTGTATTTCAGCTGTTTTGTTTTTGTTTCCACTTCCATTGCAGATACAGTACCTTAGCTTTTGATCTGATTGCTTTCGGTGAGCCATCTGGACCTGCTCTAGGGTGTTCTCTCAGAATCTCACTATGGGCAGAGAGTTCAGGGGCTTGCAAGTCCAACCTGGACCTAAATGAGGCTCTCTAAAACACCCCATAGGTGCCATTTTCTGGCCTCTGCTTGACAAATTCCAATGGGGAGGAGCCCACTATGCCTCTGACAAGCCACTCTACTTGAGAAAAACCCTAATTGCTAGGAGCTTTTTCCCTGATATCAAGCCAAAATCTCCCTTCCAACAATGTGCACCAGTTTATCCCGGTTTTGCCCTCTGGGGACAAGCAGCCTACAGCTAATCCTTCTTTCACATGGTAGCCTTCAAATATATGAAAGCAGGTAGCATGGCTCCCTTAAGTCTTTTTTCTTTCCTCTGGGCTTAACATCCCCAGTCCCTCCTCTTGATCCTCACAGGGCATGACCTTGAGGCCCTTTACCAGATCTGTTGCCTTCATCTGGAAATTTTCCTTTAAATCCTAAAATCTTATCTTCCACAGGAAGCCTTCCCAACTCCTCTTAATTCCGGTGCCTTCCCTCTCTTAATTATTTCCCACTTATCCTGTATACAGCTTGCTTTATATATAGCTGTTTGCATGTTGTCTCCCCCATTAGGTTGTAAAATCTTTGAGGGCCGTGCTTAGCACAGTACTTGACACATAGTAGGTATTTGAAAAATGTTCATTGATTAATTGATTATCAACATCCTTCTTAGAATGTGGAAATTTTGCAAAAAGTATGTGGGGTTTTTCTTGCCTGGATCCCACCAAGCCTTACTTTTTAATAGGATTTGTTCATTCAAATATTAATAGAGTGGTTGTAGTTTGTCCTTCATTCTTGAAGAGGACCATGACATCAGGAAGGCGATGCTATGACTTGCAAGTGAATTGGAGTTAAGTGAGGGAGGGCTGTGCAAAGTCAACAGCCTCACTTCCTCGTCCAGAGCCACTTGGATCCAGAGGCAAGATGACTCGAGGTGGCCCCCATTAGTAGAGTGCCCACTATATGAAAACAGTCATTGCTGGGCACTAGAAGAGAAAATGATTTACAAAGGACATTACAGACTGATACCCAACAATGCGAAGTAGATTGTTGGTGGTGTGAGTGAGACAAAAAGTGACAACATCCTCTGATAAGAGCTTCAGATATAGGCTTGATGGAAGACCAATATATATGGAGACAGAGAGAGAAAAAAAGAGAGAGAGTATATGTACATACGTATATATATATACACATATATATGTATATATGAATGTGTGTGTGTGTAACACACACATATATATTTGTGTGAATTTATTTTTTTTGTTTGCTCATTCATTCATTCGTTTGTTTCCTGGTGATTAGAGCTATCAGCAGATTAGACTGTCTGGGGAGCTGGTCACTAAGGATCTTCAGGCAAAGGCCTGATGACCACAAGTATCCAGTGTGTTGCAGTGAGGACTTTTTTGGGGGGTGGGGGGAGTTGGATTTGATGGCCATTGGCAAAAGTGGCCTATCTTTTGAATTAGAAGACCTGGGTTCGAAGCCCAACTCTGATGCTTATTACCAATTTGGCCTTGCTCAATTCCCTTTACCACTCTAGGGTCTCAATGTCCTCATTTGTAAAAGGAGGGGGATAAGACTAGATGGCCTCTGAGGTCCCTTTCCAACTCTAGAGCAGAAATTTAAGTACCCTACTCTATCTCTTCTACCAGGTTGCGTCTCTAAAATCCAGTTTCGTCATTTTAAAAATATACATAATAATACTATCCCTACCTCAGTAGTTCAGTGGAAAGCACTGGGCCTGAAGTCAGAAGACTTGAGTTCAAATGTGACCTCTCAGATACTTACTAGCTGTGTGACTTTGGGCAAGTCTCAACCTCTGAATGCCTCAATTTTCTCACATTTAAAATTAATAATAGCACTTACCTCCCATGGTTATTGTGGGGATGAAACGAGATAATATTTGTAAAGTGCTTTACAGAACTCAAAGTATTACGTAAATGCACTATTGTTCTGTCATGTCTGACTCTTCATGACCCCATTGGGGGTTTTCTAGGCAAAGATACCAGAGTAGTTTGCTATTTCCTTCTCCAGCTCATCTTACAGGTGAGGAAACTGAGGCAAACATTGACTTGCCAAGGGTCACACAGCTAGTGAGTGCTCAAGGGTGGATTTGAACTCAGGTCCTCCTGACTTAAGGTCCAGAATTCTCTCCACTAGCTCCTAGCTGCCCCATGTAAATGATAGTTATTATTGATTGTTATTATTAATACTATTAATTATTATTATTCTTATTACCTGCCTCACAGAGTTCCTGTAGGGATTCAGTGAGATATTGGGTGTTTAAAAAGCTTTGTCATTCTTGTGCACTATATAAATGTGAAACAGCTTTGCTTTATCTCCTGTTCAATTTCACAAATATTTATTAACTGCCCACTATATGCAGAGAGCTCTGCAAGGCACAGGGGGTAGGGGGACTAGAAATGTCAGGAGCATCACTACTCTTGGACAAGACAGTACCCTGCTCTCACGTCCCTTTATTATCAGCGCTCGCATCCCTAGAGATTGCTCAGAATGGATTCATTGGGTACAATCCTATCTGGGAGCTGAAATTTAATCTCACTCCCAGGCTAACTCTTGTGCATTCTGTCACCTAAACTAATCTGTGTAGTTTCCTGATTACTGTCTACCTGGCTTGTTCTGATGAATAGATTTGCTCTATATCCATGACTAACTTTGGTGTAATAAGATTATGGTGGGAAGGGAAAGCTAAACTGAATGAGATAAGCTGTTATCCTTCAGGATTGGGGCAGAACTATTTTCTCTCAGAGCAACCAAGGGAAGTAGCTTTTTCCCTGAACACCAAGAGAATAATTCTTCTAGATTTCAAATGTCTTCTATATAAAAGTTAGCTATGATTCCAGCCCAATATTCCTATTGAAGATGGGAGAGTAAGGGGAAGATGGCCCAGCATTGGCCATCCTCCGACTAACTACTAACAATGATGGAAGTGTTACATGAGGGGCATTCGGTGCTTTGTTACATGGGCCGATTGTTGCACAAAAAGATAAGAGGGTGTTTCAGGGGTAGACACTAGAAACTGGAGGGACTAGGGAAGGTATCACATAGGATATTGTCCTCTGGGAAGAGAGTTAAATATATAATATCCCCCAGATTCCCTTAGTGTAGTAACCTAAGAATGGATACCTTGATAGGTCACTGGAGTAAAAGAAGGACTCCATGGAATATTAGTGGGTTGCCTTGCTAGTAACCCGAGTTCATATCCTTTCTGAGTAGAGTCTAAACCACAGTGTAGTGCTATGATTATGAAAGGCATTAAGACTCTAGGGAGTAGAAACTCACCAGAGAAGGAAATAAATCTCACCAACAGTTTTATGGCTATTATGAACCCTCTTTGTTGTTTTTACATCTTCTCTGGAGTAAAATAAAGGCTGCCCTGCATCTGATGTATGCATTATTACCTTGAGTGATTTGTTCATCATCTGGGGACCCCACATCTGGGCAGACAAAAATCTATATTTGAGCTGTGTTCTGAGATAACCTAGAGGGGGAAATTAGATATCCCTAATATATCCCTGAGCGGGGGAAATAAGAGTATGTATATATGTGTGTATATATATATATATATATACACACACACACATATATATACAGATAGATATATAGATATAGATATATACAGATAGATATATAGATAGATATATACAGATAGATATATAGATATAGATATAGATATAGACATAGATACAGATATAGATATAGATATAGATTGATAGATAGATAGATAGACAGATAGATATGTAAAACATGAGGAGGATAGTCCTGATATTAAACTTGGTCTATATAAGCCTAGAGCTAAGGATGACAGGCTACAGCTTACACTCACAGCAGTCTTCTAAGGTAGATCACGTGGTTACTATCATTCCCATTCTACAAGTCAGGAAAGTGAGTCTCAAAAAGTGTAAGTCACTTTTCTCATTTCTTACTCGTTAGCTTCTGGGACATCTATCAATGTAGTCCTAAACATTAAAAAAAAAAGGTTCTGTAGCTAATAAATCTGACCACATTGTTTTCCCCACTTGTTCCTCGTCAAGTTTTTCTTGTTATGCACTGGGATCTATAGTATGTATAGTAGGTAGTATCAAATGAAATGCTGGCAGGGAGGGGCCCTGCTCTTGTTATTTCCTCAGTTCATAGAGAAAGGAACTATTTTTATTGTTTTTAGAACACGAATAATGGGGTCATTTTTACCCTAACCCTGACACATGTTGGCTACGTGGCCCTGGGCGAGTAACTTAACCTCTCAGTGCTCTAACCCAGAGAGATCAAAATAGTGGCCATCTTGACCGCATTGTAGGGCAACACTCCAGAGTTCTGTTGAACCAGATTAAAATGTAATTGAGACACACTTAACAAAATAAAGCTACAATAGAATATAGATAGTGTAAATATATGGTTTTGTAAGCCAATATACAGCCCATGGGCATCCTTATATATATATAGTTTGGTGGCCCCAATGTCTATTCCAGTTTGACGCCATTCTAGCCAACTCTAAGATTAAGATCCTGATTCATATTGGTAACAGGAGTTCCCTATGCCAATGAAATCACAGCTGTAATTCATATCCCTTCCTTTGCGTATATTTTATATTGATGTGTCTGTATACATTATTCACTTCCCCTCTAAAATATAAGCGCCTTAAGAGCTTAGCTGCTCATTTTTGTCTTTGTATTCTTATCCAAGTGTCCGGAACAAAGTTGTTGTTGTAGCTATTGTTGTTGTTTGTCCTTTGTTCTGGAGGAGGACCATGACATCAGGGAGGTGATGCAGGACATTGAAGTGAATTGGATTTAAGTGAGGGAGGGCTGTGCAAAATCACTGTGCAAAATTCTCCTCTGGAGCCATCTGGGTCCAATGACAAGATATAGCTCAAGAAGACTGGACATGGCCCTACATGCACTGGGAGGCCTTGACCTTTTTAAGCTAAGGTCTTTAACAATTGTTTCTGGCACAAAGTGGGTCCTTAACAAATGTTCACTGAATTAAAGTGACTTAATTGAATAAGTCTGGGAGTGGGTAGGCAGTAGAAGGGATAGCATTGAGCCATCACAGCCAATGGGAAGAGGAAACCTGGAAAGCATACATCCAGGAATCAACAGATATCCAATCCCAAGAGGACAGACAACCATATGCCTTTCCTAGATTCAAAATGTCAAGACAAACCAGCCAGGGCACAGGACATGGGTA
Organism: Trichosurus vulpecula; assembly: GCF_011100635.1. Lineage (NCBI taxonomy): Eukaryota > Metazoa > Chordata > Mammalia > Diprotodontia > Phalangeridae > Trichosurus > Trichosurus vulpecula. The sequence continues at coordinate 43,112,448 of NC_050573.1, read as the reverse complement.
TATGCTAAGATAGAGCTGTTGATTTTCTAGCCACTGGACTCTGACCAACCAGAAAGAATGAGACAAGAAAAAAGGAATAAATTCCAGGCTGATGAAATTATAGTAGACATCTTAATGAAAAAATGCTCAGTTCCCACTGAGCCATTAATGATTGGTTTCCACATGGAAGCACCCATCTCGGGTGACAAGTCTTTGACAAACTGTTTCTTTATTTTTCCATGGAACCATTCTGGATTTAAAAGATTAACCCAAAGAAAAGCAGAACCTGCCTTGTGAGTTTCATTTCACAGCAGTAAAGACCCATCTGAGGAGCTGGGACAAGGGCATGGCTAAGAAAGCCTTGTTCTTTCACATCCAGTCAACAGGAGGCACTAATTATATATTCTTAGTTGATTTCATAGGATCACAGATTCAAAACTAGAAGAGATCTCTCAGATCATCCACTACAACCTCTTCCTTTTACAGATCAGGAGACTGAGGCACAGAGAGCTAAAACAACATACATACCGGTCACAAAAGTGATGGGTAGCAGAGCTAGGATTGATTCATTTTCTTTATGGATGAGTCCTTCCTGTTACCCATCCCTCATCGAGCAGTTTTTGAAATGAAACAGATGAAATGAAAAATCCAACTCAAAAACAAAAAAGAAAACCTTTAATCCATACATACATGCATAGTCTCGCAAAAAAACCAAATTCCTACATTAGCCACATATTGGGAAGTTCATCACCTTTCTGCCAGGAGGCCGCTGATCTGTTTCATCTTCAGTCTAGGATTTGAAACCAGGTATTTCAGCTCTAATGCAATCCAACAAATGCAAATTAATGTATCAAGTGTTATTCATGCTATATGCACACAATGAGTTGCAATCAGTATTGCTGGAGGAACCATGTAAACCAATGAGCCCGCAAATCTGTTTGAGTGATTGAATATGTGCATGGTTCTGTGCTACATGCTTGGGGTAAAAAGCCAAATACTCTTGGCCTGCACAAAGCAGGGAGATATCCTCCAGAGCCATCTTTCTTTCCTCCCCATTCATGCTGCCTATATAAGGGTTTGCTCCAATAAAATGATGGGATAGTGCAATGAATGGAGCACAGGACTTGGAGTGAGGAAGATTTGAGTTCAAATCCAACCTCAAAGACTTACTAGCTGTGTAACCCTGAGCAAGGCACTTAAACTCTATCAGCCTCATGTTCCTCACCTATAAAATGGACATAAAAATAGCCCCTACTCCCTAACATTGTTGTGAGGATCAAACAGGTTAATATGTGTGAAGTGCTTTGCAAATCTTACAGCGTTATGTGTTGTTTGTTATCGAGTCATGTTTCAGTTGTGTCTGACTCTTTGTGACCCCATTTGGGGTTTTCTTGGCAAAGATATTGGAGTGGTTTGCCATTTCCTTCTCCAGCTCATTTTACAGATGAGGAAACTGAGGCAAACAGGGTGAAGTAACTTGCCCAGGGTCACACAGCTAGGAAGTGTCTGAGGCCAGATATGAAGTCAAGTCTTCCTGACTCCAGGCCTGTTGCTTTTATTTCCTGTGCTACCTACATGCCCTGTAGCATTATACAAATGCTGGTTATTATTATCTTTAAAAGAAAATTACAATTTACCATCAACATCTTCTAGTCTTAAGACAGAATTCATTCATCTTCCCCACAACTGGCTTTTTCAGATTCTAGTGTTTGAGGGCATTGGATAATGAGGAGAGAAATTCATTTTCTACAGCTTGGAAAAAAGAACTATGTTTGGCTAATTTGGTACCACTGAGCCATTAGTTAAGATTTTAAATCACTCTACTCAATTTCAGGTTGAAACTGGTCTCCCAAAGGTCTGTAATTAATCTACTGAGCTTTCAAAGGAACTACAGAATATTACAGCTTAACACGTTGGAAGATGCTCAGGCCCTGACACTTCTGATAAACTGACAGTCTCGCTCTCCCATCAGCTTACTTCAGAAGGGATGGGAAGCCACCTCGGTGGTGTTGGTCCATGAAGCATCACACCATGTTTGACTGGGAAGCTGTTCCAAGTCTGCTCTTCAAAGCCTTGGAGACAGCAGTCACAGGCTAGGCTAGGGCAGCGGTGTGGCCCAGTGCATAGAGCACTGGGCCTGGAATCAGGAAGACCTGCATTCAGATCCAGCCTCAGACACTTACCAACTGTGTGACCCTGGACAAATCATTTAACCTGTGTTTCCCTCAGCTTCCTCATCTGTAAAATGGGGAAAGTAATAGCACTCACCTCCTAGGATTGCTGTGAGATTCAATTGACATACTAATGGTAGTGTTTAGCACAGAGCTCAGCATATGTGTGTGTACATAAAAAATATAATATAATATAATATAATATAATATAATATAATATAATATAATATAATATAATATAATATAATATAATATAATATAATATAATATAATATAATGTAATATAATATAATAATATAACATAATATAATATGATATAATATGATATGATATGATATAATATAGTATAATATAATGTAATGTAATGTAATGATATGATGATATGATATGATATGATATGATATAATATAATGTAATATAATATAATATAACATAATATAACATAACATAATATAATATTATAATATAATATAACATAATATAATATGATATGATATGATATAATATGATATGGTATAATATAACATAATATAATATAATATGATAATAATAATAATAAAACAAAATAAATAATATAAAATAGCATATAAAATGATAGATATTATTATTATTATTAGGTATGAAATGAAGATTTCAGCTTTCAAATATCAAGGCATTTCACTTGAGTAAAGGCAAGAAAAGGCCCAAGGCATTTATTAAGCACTTACTACATGTCAGGCATTATGCTAAGTGCTGGGGTTACAAATACAAGTAGGAAGGTTTCTGTCCTTAGGGAATATTGAAAGTTATACTGACTCAGTGACCCCATTGTTCTCAGTCCAGATTTTAAATCAGTGTTGGGGGAGACATAGGGGGAGGCATCACCCAAGTGGTAGCTTTTGTATTATCTGCTCTTCTACACCTACCCCTACCTGTGATGTTTGTACCCTACCTGATAAACATCACCTATTGGCAATTGGGGAGAAACTGAGATGCATCAGCTCATTCTGTTTTGCTACCATGGACCTATCTAAATTGTCTTTATCTTATTATGAAAGTTATTAAGAAAAGCTGGCTCTATACTGAATCCCTTGCTGATCTCCAGCGATCAGCTCCATGTTGCTACCTTGAACTACTTAAATAAACGCCTTTGATATTTTCTTTAGCCTGAGTTTTGCCTCGTTAATCAGGTCAAAAGCCTGAATGAACAAAGAATTTTCTTTTTAACGGAACTTACATTTTAGTAGGGGAAGACAACAACAAAAGGGAACTGGAAAGGGAGGAGGAGAGGGGGCAAGGTAGGTAAGTGGGAGGGTGGTAGAAAAGTCCTATAAGTCAAAAGCAGAGCAGGGAGAAGAATGAAGCAAGGCCAGCCTGAGCCAGTCCCCAAAACTGAGACCTCAGTAGGAACTCACCAGAAAGAGCAGGAGGCTGGTATGGTGGATGTATATTCTAGGGTGAGAAGATTCCAGATGCTGAAGAAGATCACAGGGTAAGGATATAGCTGGGCATTGCAGTGAACTTCTAGAATAAAAAGATGTCTTTCTTATTTATATAGCTGAATTTATTAAAATTCCTGCTGTATTGTAATGCTATTAGCTATAGCAACATGCTGTAGTAGATAGGGTGCTGGGCCTAGAGTCAGGATCGAATTGGAACAAATCCCACTTCAGCTGCTTACTAGCTATGTGACACTGGGTAGTTCCGTGTATGTTAAATGAGAAGGGTTGGGTGGGATGGCCACTATTCCTATGAGCCAGGAGGGAAGGGGATGCAGATCTCATTCAGAGCTCCAGAAAGCAACGAAAACAAAATCTAATTTGGCCTTTCGAGGAATTTCCAATACCAGGTTGGTTTATATGTGGCTGCACATCATGAGGTGGCTGGTTAGAATGTGGGCACTGCAGCACTGTCCAGTGAAACATGTGGAAACAGAGAAAGGATGCCCAATTTTTCCTATAGCATGAAGTCATTAACTACAGAAATACCTTGAATGGGGCCTTCTTTATTTGAGAGATTAAGTTTTCTGAGCTTGGTCTCTCTGCTTGCTATGAGTTCCTAGGTGACAACCCAGAAAAAAGTGGTGTTTGGGGATCTAGAGCTGTATTAGGAGACTTGACATTCAGGAAAATTGCCATGCTACCTCAGTAGAAGACACCATCACTCCTCATTCAAAAATTTTTTGAGTGTGTATTACAGTGGGGATTCTTATTCAGGTCATATTTTCAGAGAATTAAAATTATAGAATCTCAGAGATGAAAGGGATGGCAAAGACTCATTCAACCTATTGCCTTAAGAAGAATCCTCTTCATTCATTCCATCCATCCCTAGAGGCAACTAGGTGGTACAATGGATGGAGCACCTGGCCTATAGTCTAGAAGACCAGAGTTCCAGTCCAGCCTCAGACCCTTACTAGCTGTGTGACCCTGGGCAAGTCACCTAACTTCTGTCTGCCTCAGATTCTTCAAGTATAAAATGGGGATCGTAAGAGCACCTACCTCCCAGAGCTTGGTGAGGATGAAATGAGATGATTTTTGTTAAATACTTAGCATAGTGCCTGACATATAGTAGGTACTTAATAAATGCATGTTCCCTTTCCTCCATTTCATTTATTCATTCATTCATTCTTTTAATCAAAAAAAATTTGTTATGCGCTTATTTTGCATTCTTTGAAGGACTTTGGAATCAATTGTGTGACATGGGAGATTCTGGAACAGGACTGCTCAGCATGGCGTGACTTCATCAGAGAAGGTTCTGTGTTCTATGAGCAAAGCAGAATTGAAATAGCTCAAAGGAAATGCAGGATGCATAAATTTAGAGTACCCACCCCAAATTTAGAGTACCCACCCCAACCTGTGGTAGAATATTCTGAGCTTGTACTGATCTGATCAGCCACAGTAGGATGCATTGTAACTTGACTCTAACATAGTAATGTCATTTTAATCCTCTATGAGAATGAAGGACAATAATCAACCATTTTGAACAGTGTATATCCAAACCTGAAGCAAGGAAGATTTGTATTCCTATCCCACCTTTGACACATACAGATGGGTTGTGTGACCCTGGATAAGTCACTTAACCTCTTAGTGCTCTGGTTGATTCTCTAAGTTCCTGAGTTGTAGAGCAGGTACTGACCTGCAAGGTAGAGGGAGGACCCTTGCCTGGGAGCTCACTATGCCAGTGAAACAGCAGGGCTAGGCTCTATTCCTATATGTTAGGCACTAGACTTAAAATGACAGGAATGAAACAATGCCTACCTTCAAGAAACATATTCTATTAAGGGGAGGGAGGAACCATGTATATATACAAGTAAGTACTTTTGTAGTATTTACTGTTTTTGTTGTCCAGTCATTTCAATCATGTCTTACTCTCTGTGACCCCATTTGGATTTTTTGGGGGGCAAAAATGCTGGAGCAGTTTGCCATTCGTTTCTCCAGCTCATTTTACAGATGAGGAAACTGAGGCAAACAAGGTTAAGTGACTTGCCCAGGGTCACACACCTAATAAGTGTCTGAGGCCAGATTTTAACTCAGGGAGATGAGTCTTTCTGACTTCAGGTCTGGAATTCTATCCACTATGCCCCTTTATAGTACTTACTATATATAATATATATAGTATGTATATATGTGTGTGTGTGTGTATAATTTGTTATATTACATATTTATTTATTATAAATAAATATTACATATTTATGTAAGCATTAAACTTAAGTATTAAAAAAACACTTTTCAACTAGGATGGTAGGGGTGGGGAGGAAATTAGCCCAGGTTTCCTAGAGGAAGTGGTACTTGAACTGAGCTTTAAAAATAGCTGGGGGTTCAATAAAGCAGAAGTGGCTATGTGAGTGCATTCTAGGCATGGGGAGTTGTTGGTATAAATGCATGTAGACAGCAGATGGAATGTCAGGTATAGGATATTGCAAGCAAGATAATCCAATTTGTCTGGAATTTAGCGCACATAAGAAGGAGAAGGAAACAAGTATTTAAGTGCCTACTATGTGCCAGGCATTGTGCAATTGATTTGGCTGCTGGTTGGAAGAGAGAAGAAAGACAGGAGGCAAGGAGACCAATTAAGAGGCTATTGAAATAGTCTAGATGACAAATAATGGGGGCCTGAATGAGGGTGATGGTCACATGAATAGAAAGAAAGGGACAGATGTCAGAAATACTGTGAAGGTACAATTAACAAGGCTTGGCAACTGATCAGACAAAGATGAGGGAGAATGAAGAGTTGAGAAGACTCTCAACCTGGGTTACTGGAAGGAGGGTGGTATCCTCAACAGAAATGGAGAATCAAGAGGAGGAGAGAGTGGAGGGAGAAGAGAATGAGTTCTGTTTTGGGCATGCTAAGTTTGAGATGTCTGTGAGACATCCAGTTGGAGATGTCCAATAAGAGGTAGGAGGTGTGGCATTTGAGTCCAGGAGAAAGATTAAGGCTAGATCATTGATCCGAGAGTCAACTGCATAGAGGTGATCATTGAACCCATGGGAGTTGATGGACTCAGTTAGCCCACAGAGAAGGGGAGGAGAAGGAGAAAAGTGAGAGTTGGGGGAATGGGAGAAACAGAGGGGAGAGGGAGGGATTGAGAGCAAGAAGGAGAGAGGGAGAGGGAGAGGAAGAGAGAAGACAGAGAGAGACACAGAGAGAGAGAGAGAGACAGAGAGACAGAGAGAGACAGAAAGAGGAGAGAGAAGGGGGCACCAAGTACAGAGCCAAAGGATATGCCAAGTGATAGAGCATGGGACAAGAATGATGATGCTAGAAAGGAGACTGGGAAGGAGCCATCAATAGGTAGGAGAACAATGGGACAGCAGTATTATGAAGGCTCATGGAGAAGGTATCTGGAAGGAAGAGAAAGTTGGAGATGGGTCAACAGAGATGGCTGAGAAAAGACCACCAGATTCAGGAGATAAGAGAGACAAGTTTCATTTGAGCAGAGGTCAGAAGCCATATTGCAAATGGTTGAGGAGTGAGAGGAGAGGAAGTGGAGGTAATGAGTACAATTATCCCTTCCACAACACAATTTTCCCCATTGTGGTGGTTTCATTATATCCTGTGTCAATGTAAGAAATTAAATGGGAATTTTGGGGGGAGTTTTGCAGAAGCCAAAGACAACACACAAAGACCAACAGATGACACAGAGCCTATGACCAAATACTTACCCAAATTTTACAATAAAGTACTGCAAACACCCCACAAAAGAAAAAGAAAAAAAAATTCAGACTTCTCCTCTGATATGGAGGAAGGGCAAAAAAAACCATTTATGTAGATTTTCCAGACCACAGGAAGGTGGGGAGGGAGCACCAGTTCCCCTAACCCCAGAGATGTGGAAGGGATAAGTGTAGAGACAGATTTGGCAATTAGGAGAGCTGTCATGTCTCCTGTAAGTCTTTTCTTCTACAGGCTAAACAACCCTAGTTCCTTCAACTAGTCTGCATAAAGGCATGCTTTCAAGGCCTTTCAGCATACTGATAGCCCTTCTCTTGACCTGTTCTAACTTTTTAACATCCTGATTAAATGGGGGCACCCACCAGAGTTGAACACGATATTTTTTTATCTGGTCTGACCACGACGGAATACAGTGGAACTATCATTTCACTAATCTTGGGCCCCATGCTTTTCTTCAAGCATACCAAACAGATCAGATTAGCTTTTTGGCCTCCATAACTGGCCGTAACTGATGGACTTATATTGAGCCTGTAGCCCACAAAGACTTACGAATCTTTTTTCAGATGAACTACTATTTAGCTGTGCCTCCCTCATCTCGTACCTTTGACATTGATTTTTTAACCCAAGTAAATGTATAGGAAGCAACTAAGAAGTCCAATGGGTGGAGCATTGGAACTGCAGTCAGGAAGATCTTAGTTCAAATCTAGACTCTGACACTAGCTGTGTGGCCTTGAGCAATAGTTCATATATTTGTACATAGTCATTTGCAGGTTGCCTCCTCCATTAGATTGAGAGTTCCTTGAGAGTAAGGAATATCTTTTAGTTTTTTGTGTGTCCTTAGTGCTTACCACAATGACTGGCATAAAATAAGTCCTTAATAAGTGTTTATAGACTAACTGGCTGAATTGATCTCTGCCTGCCTCAGTTTCCTTATCTGAGAAATAGGGATGATAATAGCACTATCTCCTAGGGTTGTTATTAGGATCAAATGAGATAACATTTGTAAAGCAGCTTTACAAACTCTTAATTCTTGTGCTTTTCCTCTATTATTTCCTATTTATCCTATAAATAGCTTGTTTGTATATATTTATTTGCTTATAGTTTCTTCCATTATACTGTTAGCTCCTTGAGGGCAAATACTGTCTTTTGCCTCTATTTTCTACCCCTGGCACTTAGTACAGTGCCTGGCACTTAATAGATGTTTATTGCCTGACTGACTAAACTTTAAAGCTTACGAATGCTGAGTAGCTATATAACATCTTATGAAAACTCAACCCAAAGTTCTAGCCTGCAAAGATCCTTTTGGATATTGGCTTTGTCATTTTGGTCCTAAAGTAATGCAGCCAGGTGAGAAATGAGAAAATGGTCTGAGGTAAGTTCCCTACTTAAATGGAGGTGTTTAGAGTTCATGGTTCCACCTTCCAATCAGAAGGACCGAGTGTGGTGATGAGGTAGAATACCAAGGCTGATGGGATCTTAGAGGATGATGAGGTTTTCCTAATAATGAGCTTCCTAGTCTCAGAGAGCCACAGTCAGTTGAGAAAAGTGTTATCCATCTCTATTTCTCACAGTTTTGTGTCACCTACAGATTTGATGGGCCTGCTTACTATGCCTTTATCCAATTCTTTTGATAAAAATGTTAAACAGCACAGAACCAAGCACACCTCCTTAAATTGGGGCATAAAGTTTTATTTCCTCTGAGGACTCTAAGGCACAAATTCAATTCAAAAAACCTTTGTAAAGCATTGGGTATGCACAAAGAGCCAGGGATTCAAAGACCAAACAAAACTGTCAAGGAGTTTATATTTCAAAAAAGTGTCATTTAAGGATGGAGTGAGGACAAGGCTGGGATTCAAAGATCGGTAATCTCCTGGATCCTTGCATGCCCTGCTTGCCCAATAGAGACAATCTGCATTTAAGCAGAGACTGTATACCCACTTGCCAGGAACAAGGTAGAAAGGATAGATACTTTCATGCATTCAATGTGCTCTATGCAGACCATTGTATAAGGCACTAAGTTTACTTAAGACACAATCCTGGCCTCTCAGAGTTCATAGATCTTTATGAGGAGAAGACACAAAAGACAAAAAACATTTAATTCTGTGCATTAGTTGAAGTTGTGCATTATTAAAGTGCAAAAGAGCAGAAAATGAAGTGGGGAGGGGATGTTTGCGGTTGTAGGTGCTAATCCACCAGGGAGGATGAGAGGAAGGCTTTAAGGAAGAGGCACTATTTGGATTATGTTTCATGATGGAACAATAGAAAGTGAATTTAGAGATGAAGGATCTGAGTTCAAATGCTAAGTTCACCATTTAAAACCTGTGTGACATTGGGCAAGCACCCTAATTTCTCTGGGACCTGATTTCCTGGCAGGTAAAGATGATGGGTTTGAATTAGATAAATTCCCATGTTCCTTCTAGGTACAAATCTATGATCCAAGGATGATTGACAGGATTAATCCCACAGGTGGGTGGGAAGAAGAAGGAGGCTATTCCAGGCCTGGATAGGGTAATGTTAAATAGGGTGAAACTTTTTTACTGTTTTCTCTTTTAGAATGCTAAAGTAATCAAGTGCCTTTGATTAAGTCTTACTAGGTGCAAAGCCCCAGGCCCACACTCTTTTGCTTATTAGGTATGAAGCATTCAGGCCCCAAGAAGGGTATGTAAACTCAGAGGTTAGCATTTTGTTTGGGGCTCTCACTCACTGGAAGAGTGTTGATGTAGAGACTCTGGGTAGCCACTGGAACCCCCTGGCTCTGAAGAAAACCCAGATGTTGGTGCTTCACTTTTTGATAACTATGTATGTGATGTCTTGATCAGACAAAGCCTGTCTGTTGAATTGTTGTTTGATCTGTTGATATTTTCTGTTTGTAATTTCTATTTGTATTTGCTCTGAAGTTCAAGGTGCTGGCTTCCCCCCTGAATTAATTTTATATATATATACACACACACACACACACACGTGTGTGTGTGTGTGTGTGTGTGTGTTTAATTAAAGTAAGATTGTTAACCCCTTAAAATTGCTTTTCTTAGAAAAGCAGATCAAAGAACCTGTGCTGGCAGCTCTTGTTGCTGGTCTTGTTGGGTCTTACACCCCTAAAGCAGCTGCTAGTAACATTGTTGTTACAGATACTCAAAGAGTATAGGGTTTATTGTACCCTGATATTAATACAAATTAGTATTACAGACAATACTGTACAAAAAGGAAAGCCCTGGTTTTAACACCAGACCTTATTTTGAACTCCAGCTCGACTAGTATGACCTTATTCAAATTACTTCACTTTTCTAAGCCTGTTTTCTCATTTGTATAATGAGTTATACTAAATGATCTTCCATCTCTGAGATCCTTCCTATAAAACTCCTCAATTCTTTGCCATCTCTCAGATTCTTTCATTCCTTGTTCTACCATCAAATGGCATCCCTACCATCTCCCCATCCAAACTATTCCTACCTGTGCCCTGGCCTTGTCATTCAGCTTTCTCAGATTTACTACTGATTGTAGATGCAAAGAGTCATTCAATAATGCAATTATTTAAGTCTTTTTGTATATTCTCCCATAAAAAAAAATGTTCTACACTAATAATAATAGCTAGCATTTATATAGTACTTTAAGGTTTGCAATGAGCTTTACAAGTGTTTTTTCATTTCCTCACAGTACTCTGCTGGGAGGTAGGTGCTATTTTTATCCCCATTTTACAGATAAAGAAACTGAGGCAGGCAGCAGTTCAGCAATTGGCCCAGGATCACACAGTTAGGAGGTGTCTGAGGTCAGATTTGAATTTGGGTATTGCTGATTCCAGGTCCAGCTGACTGCTGCCACCTAACTGCCATAACACAAACCAGTTATTGTTATTCACCCAGCTACCTTCCCCTCTTAGATTTAGAAATGGGAGGCATCTCAGAGGCCATCTAGTTGTGTATTCCATTATTGATTTAATTTCAGAAAGATATGCATTTGAAAGATACTCATATGAGTCATTTTGGATCTATTTTTCCAATAACCAGATTAAGTTATCATGAAGGTAAGACATGAGTTGCTCTGGGTGTTTGAATGAATGCGTATACCTTGGAAGCCAAGAAATAATTGGGGTGGGAGAAGAGGTGTGGAGAGGAAGAAGATGAGCAGAGGAGTCCACAGAGGTAGGCAGGCAGTTTCACCTAGAATTGCCTAGATGAAAATGTCTCTATGGGCTCTTCTTAGGCTTGGATTTAGAATAAAGAGACCAAATCAGCGAACAGGCTTCCTAGTTCACCTTCTAATTTACATTCCCCCACTTTTCCACTCCCTTACAAACAAATATTGTTATTAGTCTATCTGATTTTAGGAAATATCTAATATATTTCTGCCCTAAAGTGTAAAAAATAATAATAATAAAACCATGAAATCAAATATACAGAAACAAGTCAATGTGGAAAGCTTATTTCATGGCAAGCATGATTTTTGTAATAGGGCATCTTTTCCCAAAGAGCTTAGAGCTATTTCTAATGTTTCCATGCCTAGGAAGGCATGATTGTGTTAGAAATACTTTTTCTTAAGAGGAAGCTTAAGAGGAAGAGCAGAATTGTGTAATTCGTGAGAAAGTAGTATTGCTTTCAGCTCATGGACATCTCAGCCCGGAATGGGTTGAGTTATAAAATAATCTTTCAAAAAGCTGGTGGTAATTGACAAAGAGGAGGGCCTCCCCTACAAAATCTCTTTTTTTCTTAAAGGGACAGGTTGCCAAAGGTTCTGCCAGCATCCATCGGGGGGAGGAAAAAGAGGGTGAGGGGAGGGCACAAACACTTATTAAGCACCTACTATGTGCCAAGCACCGTGATGAGAGCTTTACAAATATTATCTCACTTGATTCTCACATTGGCCCTGTAAGATAGGTGCTATTTCTATTCCCATTTTACAGAAGAGGACACTGAAGTAGATAGAAGTTAATTCCTATGCCCAGGGTTACACAGCTAGTAAGCATCTAAGGTCAAATTTGAACTCAGGTCTTCCTGGCTTCAAGCCTAGTGTTCTACAAGGTGTTCCTAAAGTCTGGACACATAGGTAAAAATGCGTACTTTCAAGAAATAAAACGAATGAAATTTTCATCAACATTTTATTTAATTGGAATATTAACAAATAACATCTTCAATATGATTTCCATCATTTGTGATGCAAACATCTATGCGCTTTGCAAGATTCACGTGACCTCGATGCAGTAACTCCACACTGCCATCAATTTTAGCACATTCACTCTTTATGCACTCAATCAAGTGTGTTGCATCTGTAATTTTAATTGAGTACACCTTCTCCTTTAGCATACCCCAGAAAAAGAAGTCAAGGGGCCTAAGGTCTGTTAATATTCCAAATATTTCAAAATATGCATGTTTGGCTATGTGTCCAGACTTTAGGGACACCCCATATAAACTGCACCACCTAGCTGTGGAAAACCATAAAGGCTATTAGAAATAGTCTGTGGCATCTTGAGCCATTTCTGTGAAACAGGAAGTATATTGTATCGGGGTGGGAAACCTGCGGCTTAAAGGCCATGTGAGGCCTTCTAGGTCCTCAAGTGCAGCCCTTTGACTGAATCCAAATGTCACGAAACAAATGCCCTTAATAAAAGGATTTGTTCTATGAAACTTGGACTCAGTCAAAAGGCTGCACCTGAGGACCTAGAAGGCCACATGTGGCCTTAAGGTCCCAGGTTCCCCACCCCTGCATTATACCCAAACAAAGAGGTCAGCCCAATGCATAATGTCTAAGGGCTAGCCTGATTCCCGTCCCCGGCAGCACGGTTAAAAGCCCCACATTTAAAATTACCCATAAATGTCCTCTATTTCAATTTCTTGCATACTTTTAGTCAAATATGAATTCAATTATCTCACCTGCTCTACACTGTTCTATGTTAAAGAATCCCACTTCACCTGCCTTTCTAGCACTTCCAATAACATGCTGGCTGCCTTTTTATTGGTGGTAAGAACTTCCACAATTACCAGAGTTTATTTCGATCAGAATGGTCAATAAAACCTTAATTTTATAGTCATGTTTCACTTACCTGAAGGAACATTCAGGGAGTACAAGCTGAAAGCACGTCCTCCTTGGCTGTGTGTTTTTAATTCAGAAGACACAGGGCTTGAGGGGTTAATCAATAGAATGCAATGGCTTAGAACTTGTATTACAAATAAAGGATTTAGGGAATATGTAGGGAAGCTGTAGAAGACTGGTCTGAAAAATGAAGTTAAAAAAAACTCCCCCCTCCCCCCAAAAAAATGATTTGCTGTATTAAAAAAACATTGACCAGAGCTCAGGGAAAAGGCATTTCTGCCAGTTCAGGGCAATGTGGCCTCCAAAAACATTTTACTGTAAAGGTTACACAAATGCATAAGTACCTGAGGCCTCCTTTTGGGGCTGTAATTCTGGGGTCTACACCAAGTGTAATCTACTGGAATAGGCAGGTATAATGAGGCTTAGTCTGCCAGAGGTACCCAGGAAGAGGGGGCAAGACACGGAAGGGAAGTGGTCTTGGCATTGGAAATTGCTAACAAATGCGAGATGGGGGTATTTACCTCATGGGACAGGCAATGGAGGAAAAATGGTGAACAGGTTTTATGTGTGGCTTTGATAAGAGTGCGGGCTTGCCTAGAGTACAATGGAGGCTTTGGGTGCTGCTGAACTTACTGGAGACGGGAAGGACCACGTGAGGCCTATTTTCCTAAAGGGGAGCTTGAGAGACAGTTGGTTGAAATATTAGCTGTGGCATTCCCTGTTACCAGGGTCAGGGAACTAATGAAAAAAACAACTCAATGGAAAAGTTAAGGAGCTTGGGCTGAATTTAGAGTTTCATCTTTTGTGGTCTAAGAGCAGTATTTTATATACGAATCAGGGAGCTGACTGAATGAGGGCTGTGGACTAGAACGCTGTGTCCTAATGACTCGGAAAGGTTAAAATCCTGCAACAAGTTCCACAGATATGTATGAGCACGCACATATATATATATATATATATACATGCACACACATGCATATACACATGCACGTACATATAAATGCATCTGTGTAGCCATATAGTCCATATATGTGTATGCTACTTGTATGTACACATAAACATGACACATATACACGTACAGGGCCCCCCAAAAATAATGTAATTTTAAACTTATTAAATCATAGACATATATGCATATAAATACACACACATTATATGTAAGTGAATGTAATATGTATACATATCACATATATCTGTACATGCATATACACACATAACATTTGGTGTTTGCATTTCGATTTTTATATTATTTGCCCAGAAATCTCATTGCATGATTTGTAATGACGGGTCAGCAAGTGATGGCCTGCAGGCCAAATGTCACTCACTTTTGATGGTTTTTGTACAGTTAAGAATGGATTCTGTGTGGGGGCCATACAAAAACAGACAAAGCCAGATCTGGCCCATAGATCATAGTTTGCAAAACTTTTATTCATACTGCTGGGACAGTTTCTTGCTAATGGAAATATATAAGGCTTTTCCTGATTCCTGACTCTCAAACTTAGTGTTCTCTCTAAATTCAGAAATGATTTGGTAGGCAGCTAGAGCACTGGACTTGCATTTGGGAAGACACGAGTTCAAATCCTGACTCAAGATATTTAAGAGCAGCATGACCCTGGTTAAGTCACTTCACTTATTTTGGCTTGTTTCTTAGTCTATAAAATGGAAATAGTGCCTACCTCTCAGAGTTGTGAGGATTTAATAAGGATATATGTGCATATGTGTGTGTACATACACACAATACATATGCATGTATTCATACACATATGTACACGTGTGCATGCGTATATGTATCACACATATGTAATATACGTATACAGAAAATGGTTTGAAAGTCTTGTGCTGGATAAATGCCTTCAATTACCACACTGACATCTGTGCACCTATTTCTTCTTCCCAGTAGAATGTAAGCTCTTTGAGGGCCAGGACTATTTTGTTTTTTTACATTTAATACCTAGCATAGTAGCTTGCACATTGTCGTTCGGTTGTTTTGTTGAAGAGTCAGTATATCTGACTCTTCATGACTCCATGGACCATATTGTCTATGGGGTTTTCTTGGCAAAGATACTAGAGTGGTTTGCCATTTTCTTCTCCAGTGGATTAAGGCGAACAAAGGTTAAGGGACTTACCCAGGGTGACACAGCTATTAAGTGTCCAAGGACAGATTTGATCTCAGATTTTCTCACTGCAGACCCAAAGCTCTACGTACAGAGCCATCTAGCTGCCTCAGTAGACACTTAATAGATGTTTGTCGAATGAAAACTCCCAACCATGTCAGTGGGCCAATCACGTACTCACTGACTGATGTGTGTACTTAACTTTGTTAAACATGATCACAATTTTGGTTTTACTACAAAAAGCCACATTTTTAGAGTCCTCAGAATGGACGACCCATCCAAATCTAAGACATGGTTCATGTCCCTGCCTGGTTCCCTGCTTCCTAAGCCCATCCCAGCAAAAGCCAAATGAGGAACATTCTGGATGGAAGTGGTACACTTCCCCTAATTTCACTGACCACAAGACTTGGTCTGATAATTAAGTAGCCTGAATGCCTTCACAATTACACCACATTCACACAGACACCACCCTACCATTTTTAAATTTTAGCATCTCAATTTTATCTGGAAATTCAGTCATCATGTCAAGGTTTAAAACCCTGCTTAGTGTATGCTGTGTATGTACCATGGCTAAGTGAAAGCTATAAATGGAATATTTAAACATGGACTTAACTGAGTATGAAACAGTCGCGAGCAGAAGCTTCATAGAAAACTACAATTCATTTTATGCCCCTAATCTATTTTTAAATGGTCTGCATTTTAAATCCCTCTGAATCCTGGTTTCTTATTAAGATGGAAGAGGGGGAGAAAGCATCTTTACATAACACGAAACTTACAACATAAACTATGGCAACTTTTTTCTGTATATTGATGGTGAAACATTTTTTTATTGTCTTAAAAATATGTCCCTTTCCCAAAGGACTCTAGTTTACACTTTGAAAATAAAACCATAAATTAAGGATAGGGAAGCCTGGCATCTTTAATGCCATTCAATGAAAGACTGAGGCAGGTTTCCAAACAATCAGCATTTTATAATAGCAGCAACACTTGACAGTAGAGAAATGAACGCAAGATACAGTGGTCCCTCCTATTTGGGCCATTTTGCTCAAGCCAGATTCAGGTGCATTCAGTCACATCGACACACTGGATACTCACTGCCTGAATACAGCTGATGGGCTTTGCCATCCTATCTCTGGCCACAGCCATGGCTTCTCAAGCCCCTAAGACCCTTAGATAAAGTGGAGGTTGCTGTAAAGCCCTCTGCCAAAGGCTCTAAGCAGATGTTTTCAGTTCTGCAGAGACCCCGCCACTCACCAGCAAAGGCCTTTGGGGAATGGGACTGTGTTCAGAAGAAACACCTGAGATAAAGATGGCAGAATGTTATACCAAAGGGCTGAGTAGGAAAGGGAAACACCTTCCTCTGATTTGCAAGCTGTTATTGGAATATCTTTGCTTTGAGATCTATTTTTAAAATTTCAAAACAGATATAGTTTTAACCGATTATTTTAAAAATAGAAAGACTGAAAAGCCATGAATCCATAAGATCCTAACCTGCATGTTAGAGCACAGTCAGCTCTGATCACTCCTGGAAGGCATCGCAGAAGCAAAACCTCTTTAAACAAAAGACCTTCTCAAACGGGACATGGATGGCATCAGATAACATTTGCCTACTTTTCTCTCCCTTTCTACAGAAAGCCTTGAGTGCCTACACCATGGGTTGTAATTGATAGTTTTGTTCCCTCCCCCTTAATTAGGAGATGACAGCACATCCATGCAAATAAACAGACAGCTATCTATGACAGGGATTTTTCAAGGCAAATTCAGAGGCAGGTAGGAGACGGGAATCACAAATTTAGGAGCTGGGAAGACCTGAGTTTGAATCCTGACTCAGATACTATCTCCATGACCTTGGGAAAGTCATTTAACTCTTTCAGCCTCAGTCATCTAATCTGTAAAAAGCATTGACCTCGCAAGGCTTGTTGTAAGGATTGAGAAAATATATTTAAAGCACTTTACAAATCTGAAAGTGCTCTATAAATACTAACTGTTCATGGTTGCTGGTTAAGGAACATGACTATAAAGGATTCATATGTATTAACACAAAGGCAGTGTAGCAGAATGGATAGGGAACAGTCACAAAAACCAGAAAGAGTAGGGTTCACCTCCTGCCTCAGACAGCTGGCTTTTACCATGAACCAGTCACAACCTCTAACCTCTCTGACATTAAAGCACATTAAGGTACGGGGCAGCTGCCACATGAATTACTAGGGGTAATTTCTACCCCTGGGAGTTCTCTATCCCAGTGAAATCACAGGTCCCATTCCTATCCCTAAAATATATTGATGATGATATTGAAGATATGGCACAATCAAAAGAGTTAAGTTGAACAATGCATGTAACAAACAGGATATGGTTTTCTTGCCAACATGGGCCGCCTGTGTCTGCCATGGTCCTGAGGGTGGGTAGGAGAAGGAAGTTCTGAATTGGACCCAGATAGCCTCCTCAATCCTGGGGGAAAGGGAGGCACAGGCCTTGTGTACCCCAGATCAGCCTCTTCCAGACTGAGGGCAACTCTAGGCTATTTCAGATCCCACGGCCTCTTCCAAGGCTCAATCTTCTTCAGCCCCTCGAACTGGAACAAGTCAACTATTCTGAGTTTTGTTGCTTTCCTCTGGACTCTGGTTGGCACCTTTTATATAACTTTACCTTTACGTAACTGATGAGTTACTAGATGCCTGAGCAATGAACCATTTCATATCACTGTTTTGAGTGTTATGGATAGTGTATCTCACTTCAATGCTTCTAAGATCTGGGATTTCACGAGTAAGAGCACTCCCTCCCCAGGCACAGATCACACCCCATCCAAGATTTAGTAGATGGCCCTCGTGACTGGCTTGGCCAAAACATGCAGCATCCTGAAGCCAATCTGATGGGCCTCTCCGAACCTGGGGTGGTCCTCAGAGAACCTCAAAATCGTCTCCAAGCCACAAGGGATCATTAGTAGAGGAAGTCCACCCGCAGGTCTTCAAAACACTAAGTACAAACCAACCAACAGATTGCCAGTCCTTATATCTAGTATTTCAAACCTCACTTTGTATCTGCATTCCTAAGATTTAAATGCCAAAATACGAATTTAATTCACTTTACAAAAAAGACCATAAAGGACATTTTTTCCCTTAAGGTTTTCTTCCCACTTTAAAAAATGCTGTTGTTTATTGGCCAACCTAACGGTAGCCATCTCTAGGAAGGGGGGGTGGAGGGGGAGGAAGAAAAAAAAAGAAATTTACATGATAATTTTGTTGTATATTTGAAAGGAATAGCAAGTTGTGCATAGTAGATTTGCAATTTCATGTGCAATCATCTTTTTTATTGTACCATGTTATGGAAATGCCTGTTTTATTCCATAAATTAAAAAAAAAAGATGTATGAATGAGGTGGGGCAGGGGGTGTTGAGTATGTGTGCATCGGAGGTTTGTCTGCCTGAAATCTATAACTATGCTCTGCTGGGACAGATTCTGTAAACCCCAGTTCTCCTAAAAACCAGTTCCTCTGAAATTAGCTTCTGAATTTCCATCACAATCGGTTGATACAATTCACTGTAGATGTTACTTGACAGCACAGTAGTAAAATACTGGATGGATGTCTAACTTTAGAGTTTGAATGCCCATTCCATGACTGAACATCTGGCTCCCTCTAAGATTCCAATGAAACATGTCTGATTTTACTGAAATGGACCCCACTGACTTAAAACCAGGTCTGGATGTAACACCAGCGGGTTGTGGTTTGTAATTGACTTGAAGTGACACATAATGGATGCCATGCACATTTTCCTAATACTTGATGATTCATTGAAGTTTCCGCATAAGATTTTGATAGGTGTCTTTTTCAGATTTCCATGAATGACACAATCTGACATATTCTTTTCCTTTTGTCACGATTTTCTTTTCTAATGCAGGATCATTGACCAGTCTGGTGGCCAGCTGAACAAATTCCTGAGAGGAAGGGATGGGTGGTGGTGGGAAGGAAAGAAACAAACACAAATCACTCATTAGGAATACAATCTCTGCAAATACCTGCAAGATCATTTATCTTCTTGACCTTCTGGTCTTCCTTCTGCCTTTCTCCCCCTTCCCAGGATAAACTGTTACTGACTTTTGATACTTCAAGGATGCAGGACTGGGTCAGGTCAGGAGCTCCCACTGCCAACACAAAGCACAGTCCCTCGAGGATGCCTCAGGAGACTGTTTCTGTTAGCTGCTGTTCCTGAAGGGAAATCCCCTAGTGGCCAACCTTTCTGGGCACAAGTCTTTGTAAACTTAGCTGAGATAGTCTTCAGATGTCAGGCACACAAATGGACACTGGACCCCAAAGTCTTTCTAACTTGTATTTATGCCAAGGTCTGTTTGCCCTCCACTGGCATAATAGCTAAACACCAACAAAACCAGCATCACCTGCCCATCACAATAAGGCAGAGAAGAAAGGCCCCTCTTTACCTAGTCTATTTGCTATGGGGTATGGTTTGATAAAAACCTTTGGTAAGGTAGATAGATAGATAGATACATAGATAGATAGATAGATAGATAGATAGATAGATAGATAGATAGATAGATAGATAGATAGATAGACAGATAGACAGACACTGGACAAACTAGATAAGATGATAGATATGAAGAGAAATGGGCAGATGGATGTATAAAAATACACATATGGGGGGGGACTTTACAGGTATATGTGTATATCCATCTATATATATATATATCTATGTAGAAACAGAGATAGAAATATATATGATAGAGATAGAGAGGAAGAATACTAGAAGCTGGGGAACAGTGAAAGAATCAGGAAAGGCTGCATGTAGAATGTGACACCTGAGCTGAGCCTTGAAGAAAATCAAGGTTTCCAAGAGGTAAATTTAAAGAGAAATATACAGAAGATGGAAGCAAAGCCAAGTGACAGAGGATGGAGAGAAGAGCATGGAATGGTATTGGAGTTCTGGTCTCCGAAGGAGCTGAGACTAGAAAGGGAAACTAAAGTCAACAGAGAGGGTTTTTTTTTTTTTTAGGAGAAGGAGATAGGTTAGATTGGGAGGAAAAAAAGTTTAAAGAAGGGATGAGGCCTTTGTTTGAAGTGGATGAGACAAAACTAAGGAAGAGAGAAAGCAGAGCTGCTCAAATCTTTTATTTCTGTTTTCTCAACCACTGGAATGACTTTTGCACAGCAAATAGCAGGACACAAAAGACTAACAGTGAGATGATACTTTAGGTAAGATGTAAAAAGAGCACATTACATCTACCCTTGATGAATTTAAGTCACTTCACCCAGATGAACTACATCCTTGGTACTGAGAAACCTGGCAGACGTGACTGCTGAACCACTTTCAATACCTGCAAGATCACTGAGAACAGGAGAGCAACAATATGACTGGAGAAAGGCAAATGGTCCATTTCCCCAAAAAGGGGAGAGAACAGAGCCTTCAAACCATAGGTCAATGAGCTTAACTGATTCCTGGAAAACTTCTAGAACGGACCAAAGTTAAAAAGATGCTTTGTGAATATCTAGCTCAGGCAGTAGTCATAACAAAGAGCAGCCATGTTTTCATCAAGATCAGGTCACGCAACATGCCCACCCATTGGGGAATGGCTGGACAAACTATGGAGTGTCTGAATGCGATGGAAAGTTATTGTGCTGTAAGAAATGGTGAAGGGGAAGCTTTCAGAGACACCCAGAGAGATTTGTGTGAACTGATACAGAGTGAAGTGAGCAGAACAAGGAGAACAATTTATACATTAACCACTTTGTAAAGACTAACAACTTCGGATCCTTGGTAAGCACGATGATCAACTGTGGCTTCAGAGGACTCATGATGGAATGTCACACACCTCCTGACACAGGCATCACTACCTTTTTTGTCAGGATTACTGAACTTGGTGATGGGGGAATGGTGTGGATATCGCCTACTTAGATTTTAGGGAAGCTTTGACCAAGAATTTCATAC
Organism: Trichosurus vulpecula; assembly: GCF_011100635.1. Taxonomy (NCBI): domain Eukaryota; kingdom Metazoa; phylum Chordata; class Mammalia; order Diprotodontia; family Phalangeridae; genus Trichosurus; species Trichosurus vulpecula. The sequence continues at coordinate 43,091,077 of NC_050573.1, read as the reverse complement.
CGGAATTTCATTGTGGACAATATGGAGAGATAGAGACTGGAGTAGAATGCCATTAGATATAAAGTTAGAGTTGGATGGGTGGCTGAATTCAGAGTTGTTACCAATGGTTCAAGGCTAACATGGAAGGGTTACTCCAAGGGAGTAACCCAGGGATGTTCTTGGCCCTGCACATTTATATCAATGACTTAGTAAAAGATGTAGATGTCATATTCATTAAGTTTCCAAAAGACAAAAAGCTTGGAGAAAAAGTAACAAAATGGTGACAAAAGTGATAGACACAAAGGGATTTTGACAGGCTAAAGCATTGGGCTTAATCTAATAAGATGAAATTTGATAGGAAAAATGTAAAATCTTACACTTGGGTCCAAAAAAATCAGCTTCATTGGAAAAATATGGAGGAGGCTGTATTAGCAATTTTGATTTGAAAATCTTTCCCACCCATTAATAGGCCATGTGACCTGCTTACATTACAGGAAGCCTAAGTTACATGGTGGGAGGAGCTTTGTGACAGGAAAAGGAAGCAATATCAAAGGAAAATTCTGAGAGAGAGAGAGAGAGAGAGAGAGAGAGAGAGAGAGAATATGGCAGCTGGTGGCTGCTAATGGCTGCCCTCATGATTGTTAGAACTGAACAGGCTGACTTAGGTGAACTGTGAGTTTGTTTTGGGGAGGACCCCAGCAGGGAGTCGGAGAGGTTTGGGGATGATGAGTTTCCAGGCTATGATATGGTGTTTTAAGTTCCTTTGTGTTATGATAAAGTGGGCTGACTGGCTGTGGGAGCTGAACATTTGGTTATGGGATATGATCTTCTGGTGTCTGAATAAATGTTATACTTCTTTTACCTTCTTTATGGAGAGTCTCTCATACTTTGTGATACAGAACTACATAGGCATATTCACCATTATTGTTGACGTTGTGTTTATTGCCTTGCTGATTTAGAAGCACAGTTAGGTAGTATTTGTTTTGAAAACAACAACAACAACCTAAAGGTTTTAATGGACTACAAGTTCATATTAATCATAATTATGACATGGCATCAAAGCCAATGCAACCTTGAGCTATATTTAGAGGCAAAGATTCCTCGATAGGAAGGTGAGTCGCACTGTCTGGTTTTTGTCAGACTTTATCTGGAGTCTTGCGTTCAGTTCTGAGTGTCTCTGTTTAAGAAGAAAAATGTTAAGATTGAGTGTCCAGAGGGGAGCAGAAAGCATGGTGAAGAGCCTGGAGTTCATGTCATATGATAGTCAGTCAAAGACATTAAGGATGTTTGGCCTGAGGAAGAAAAGGTTCAGGGGGCTGAAAAGGTTCACACAGCTGCGTTCAAGTACATAAAGGACTATCTCACTGAGGTGGTATCAGACCTGGTCTGTTTGATCCTTGAAGCAGAACCAGGAATAATTAGCAGATGCTGTTGTTGCTGTGTGTTTGTTAGGTTGTGTCCAACTCCTCATGACCCTGCGGACCATACTGTCCAGGCAGTTCTCCTGGCAAAGACAGAATGGCTTGCCATTTCCTTCTCCAATGGATTAAGGCAAAAAGATGTTAAGAGACTTGCGCAGGGTCACACATACATAGTGTCTGAGGCCACATTTGAACTCAGGTCTTCTTCATTCCAGGCCCAGTGCTCTATCCACTGAGTCACTTAGCTGCCTCAGGGTAGATGTTAAAAAGAACTAATTTAGGCTATATTTCAGAAAAAAATGGATTGGGCTACCTTGAGAGGCAACAGGCTCCCCCTCCTTAGACATCTTCAAACAAAGGCTGTACAAGTCCTAGTCAGGTATATTATGGTCAGGATTTCTTTAGTGCATAGGGCGTACTAGATGGCTGCTGGGGTCCCTTTAATCTCTCAGTTCCTTTGAGTATAATCTAGACATGGGGGATGGCCAGTGCAGAGACACAGCGACAGGCACTGAATGTGTATGTAGACCAGCCAGGTGGCCAATTTGGCTAGACTGGAGCACAGCGTGCTTGAAAGGGAGTGATGTGTAACAAGGCTAGAAAGTAGGTTGTTGAATGACTAAATGAAGCTGTAAATTTAAAGATACAGACTAGATGATATCTCAAAGTCCTTCTAGGTTTAAATTCTGTTATCACCATTTTTTTTTTCAGATAAGGAAGAGAGGTCTCACAATCCTCACAAAGGCCGCGACTTCTAATAAAAAACAGATATGGATATCTGGTACAAGTAAAGATTTGGCCTGACAAATACAATGAGACAAATACTTACTAAGCCCTTAATGTGGGCATGACAGCCTGCCAGGTTCTGGAGAGATACAGTTAAATAAGGTACAATATCTCTTCCCCCAAGGACTTTATAGTCTACATCCATGAAGCAAATTATGATTTGAGAGTAAAATGAAGGTTTTAGTCCTACATATATGCAAGATTTATAAATAGACACAAGACTTTTATAAGTATATACATATATACACTATATTTATGTGTGTGTATGTATATATGCATACATACACACCCAAGACTTTTTACATATATATACATTATATTTATGTATGTATATATGTATACACACACACACAAGATTTTTATTAGAATGAGAGATTTTAAGGAGGTTAAGTCTAGGTGTCTGGAAGTTTCAATAAGACAAGAGCCAGTCATCTCTTCTGGGTGCCTGAGGGCAGGGGGCGGACTGGATCATTTCTCATGGTCTATTTTAGCTTGAAGATTATTTTCCTCTAGGCCAAACTGAATTCTAACCGGTTATTAGTGAGATCTTTTTGAGTAAGCTACTTAAGAGATAATGAGAAATGGGCTTCTGTATATAAAAGAATGCACATACTAACACCTCATCTAATTGTATGATAGAATCTGGAGGAGAGGCATTTAGTATGTAGCGTTCTTTACCTCTGTGAAACAAGCATTCAGAATAAAGCCGCAGTTTCGTGGCCCAAACTTCCAAGCCACCTGGTAAAATTCCTCAAGGCTTTTATCACGCAATTTTGGGTTGTATAAGCTGCCATGAAACAGATCTACTGCTTGTCAAACATTTATTCCAGCCCTCGCCCCCCCATGAGCTGGTCTCTCTCACTGGTGTTATTCTACTGCCAAATATTTCTTGGAATCATTTCTGTGGCAGCATACAAATATAAAATATGGATAAAGCTCGAAATAATAGCAAATAATGGAAGCCAGGAAAAAAAAAGGAAATGGACTGTGCACGTGTGAGAATTCTGTCTGCTGAAAGAATCAAGCAAAACTAGAGGGGGTTTATAAAGTCCATGCCAAAGATCAAGCTCTTACCACTCATGAGATCAACTGTGAATTGAATAGTATATGATATGAGGATCGGTCAGAAAATAATTTTTCAAAAGTTTCTTTCATCAGCAACTGGAAGGGCCACTCATCATTTTCAAGGAAGGAATAAAATAGAAAAATCTGCTCACTAAAGGTTTTCCTGAGCGTCCTGGATATTCTCTTGTCCAAAGGCAAAATGGAAGACTTCCTACAGATGGCAAAGTCCTTCAGATGCCCTTGTTTCCAGGATAACTTGTGCTGATTAACTCCAGCATGGGAAAACTAAAGGGTCTTTTTAATGATACCCACTGTGATTTAAGAAATTATCCTAGTGATCAGCACTGGAAAAACCAGGTGGATGAAGAATGCCCAATGGCCAGTTCAGTTCAACACCTCCTATGTGCAAAATACTGGGTTACATGCTGTGGATCCAAAGACAAAACAAAATAGCCTCCTACCCTTTAGCAGGTGGGGCTACAACCTTAAAAACAGGAAAATATGTATAGGCCGAGGACTGGCTGAGCACAGAGAAGACAAAGGGGGCCAAATGAATGGACTAACTATGGCAAAACTATAAGAGAATACAATGAAGACAGAACTGGTGTGATGGGCTAGGGGAAAAAAGAAGGGATAGAATGATGATGTAAGAAATGAGAATACAGAATAAGTTTACCTCAGAGTGAAACGTCATATTGGCACAATATTGAGAATGTTCTGTACATCAAGAGAGGAAGTGTGTGGCACAATGGCCACTCAGAAGACCTAAGTTGGAGTCCTACTTTGGACACATACTGGCTGTGTGACCTGGGGTGAGTCGCTTCATCTCTGAAGGACTTAGTCAAACTCTCTACGATGATAAGTTTCAGAGAAGGTGCCAACCCGAATTGATAGAGGGAGTCTCTTCACTCATGTTCCAGACACCAATGAAATGATACGTCTGATTATCTATCCCTGCTCTGCAGTAAGTAAAGCCCTCAGCAAATCTTACAGTGCTAGATAAGGTCAACCATTATCCTTGCTATCATATCTCACCTGGCTGCCAACTCCAGGCATTATTATACCTTGGTTACATGGATGCCAATTAGTACCACATGCAATGTACTGTACGCTGCCACGTAGTAACATATAAATAGCTACTCTGTGAAATTCCACTCAAGTGTATGAAGTAGATGTCTTCCTGTGGACTCTTGTCATGAATATGAACTAACTGGGAAAGGGAAATGAAGAAAGGGCAGCAGCAAGTGACCCTTGGGAGACACATGAGCAGCGCCTTCAACAACACAACAGGTCTTCATCCTTTCTCCTAAATCACAGCAACGGAAATCATTTTTATCCTCAATAACATGCCAAAATAATACCATGGCTTCCTAGAGAAACTTAGCAATTTACATAAATTATTTTAAAATTAAATATAAAAAATAGCTATTAAAATGCTTTTACAGATGGAAACTGAGTAGGGGGGAAAACCATAATCTGTGACTAGAAATGAGGGAGATTAGAGTTTAAAATAAATGATGAGCATAATAGTCTTATCTTTATCTGCAGAGAGCCTAATGCAGTGCCAGAAAACACGGGGAGATGTTGCTACCAGAAGGATGCTTTCAATCCAAAAGAAAGAATCTAATTTGTAGACTGCCTCCCCTACTTAGTGATACTGGTGGTGAGCATGTGCTGGTAGAGACTCCATTAAAATACTCTCCTGGATCTGGGATCATGTCCTTTCCAATGATTCAGATCACCAACCGTCCCAACCATCCATTCTGTGTGCCTCCCATCCACGTGCTCCCCCCAGTTTGCCACAGGACATGTGGGACCAGGATTACAGCAGAGCTGTTCACCTAGCACACCTCACCCTCACCACAGGGCCAGTTCATCTTCTTTTCCTGTCATATACTTTAGGGTGCAGTTGATGTTCTTAATGCTAATACCTAATTATCACTGCCTAATAAGAGCTTACATTTATGAAGTGCTTTCCTTATAAAGTGCTTTTTGTACCCTAACCCTATGAGGCAGACAGAACAGATGTTATACAATCTCTATTTTACAGATGAGGCACCTGAGGTTCTGAGAGACCAGGACTTTCTCGTGTAAAGGCGACCCAGCAAAAAGAGGAGCTGAACTGGGAACTGAGGCTTCCTAACTCTGTTGAGTGTTCTATCACAACATTCAGGGTCCTCCTGTGGTCTACATACAGCGTGCTAGATCTAGAATGCTGAAAATAGTGTTCCCTTTCTGAGGATAGAAAGAAAGAAGGAAGGAAAGAAGGAAGGGAGGAAGGAAGAAAAGGAGGGAGAGAGGGAGGGAGGGAGGGAGGAAGGGAGGGAGGAAGGAAGGAAGGAAGGAAGGAAGGAAGGAAGGAAGGAAGGAAGGAAGGAAGGGAAAGGAGGAAGAGAGCAAAAGGAAGAGAGAAGGAAAGAAGGGTGGGAGGGAACAGTCTAGGAAGGAAGGGGGGAAGGAGGGAGGAAAAAAGGAAACAAGCATTTATTAAGCACTCAGCCTCTGTGACTGTAATATTATCTCATTTGATCCTCACAACAACCCTCGATTGTATACTATATATAGCTGCACCCCCCATTTTACAGTTGAAGCTGAGGCAGACAGAGGTGACATACTTAATGGGAATCACTAGTGGATTTTAACTCAAATTTTCCCCACTCCAGGCCCAGCACTCTATCCACCGTTTTTAGGTAAGTGCTTAATAAGATGAAGAAATGGTTTCATTTACTCTACAAGTCTCATCATTATGTTTACCATCCCGCAGAGTTCATTTGCATTTCTTTTTCTTTTTAATTTTATTTTATTCTGAACTTCAACACCAAAAAAAAGGAGCATTGCTACAACACAAAAAGGAGAACTGAATATGAAAAAACTGTGATTTTCCATTTCATACTCCTTTTTTTAAGTATGTAAACAGAGTTCACGCATTGCTGAAGCCTCCGCACTTGCCATCAGGAAGGCAAAGCCGCTTGTGATAGTACCTGGATGTGGCCCTGGAGGCTTTCTGGGGAGAGGGTAGGCCCAGAGACACCTCCACTGAATGCGGAAGCTGTCTTGGCAAAACGATAGGGAGAAGAGGCAGAGCAGAAAAGCAGGTGCATTAGAAAAAATGAAAGCAAATTTGCAATGAAGTCATTGTAGTTATGCCTTTGGGAGATAAAAATGAAGCTGGAAACTAAATGGCTAATGGTGACCCAAGGGAAGCCTAACTTTAGCTGTGTGATTAAAGGAGCAATTATGGAGAGAAACAGCTCTGAGGCAGTGTGAGGCTCACCACCTGCAGCAGGCCCTTCCCAGGTACTGAGCTGCATCACCCTGCTAAACAGACAAATCTGCCCAAATCAAGGCTTTGAACCCCCAGGGTTTTCACCAGGAAAAGCTGGTGCATATCCTCACTGGATTTATTTCTCCACCCATATGATGGATGCCATGGATGGCCTGGTTCCTGCTGCCCCATTTCTTAGTGACCACTTATCCCCCAGGTCACATTAGCTCAGCCCACTTGCCTATTTCGCAAACTTTCCAAGCCCGAGCTGTATCAGGGATGAAACAGGGCTTTTTAACTGGTAAATAAACAGCTCTATTGGTATCAAGGAAAATGTGCTCTTTGGTAGATAAGCAGCTCTGGCTTACTGCATATATGTGACCTCTGGGTATGGCAATATTTCATAAACAAGGCCCCTGGTCTCAGTAAACTCAGCAGTAACATGTTTGCATTCCTCACCTGTGGAGAATCTATGCGGCAGTGGTATAATAATGCCAATGACAGCTAAGTCATGGAAACGCCTTTAATGACACAGGGTAGGGTGGGGATGGGGGTGGGGTGTCCCATTCCTTACATTACCGACAATTTAAGAACAGGATGCACATTAGTTTTTTGGGATAGGTTGCTGAAGTTCTGTGGGAGACAGGGGAAGGGAAAGTGACCTCTGACCTTCTGGTATAAAGGTTTTCCCACTAAGCACTGTAAGCTAGGACAAATACATCCTAGAATTCTTAAAGACAGAATCAGGTGGAGAACAATGACAGACCTTATGATTTCACTGATGCTATTTAAAAACAGTGCCTTGTGTCTAGTAGGCCTTCAATAAATGTTTGATAAATGAATGAATGGAATACTAGCTGCTAATTTAAAAAAAAAAAAAGATTGATCCATGCCAGAGTTATCTGTCTTAGATTACAAGCTCCTACAAAGCAGGTAACACACTTGTTAACCTACATAAAAATAAGAAGCAGCAGCATTTATAAAGCACCTACTACGTGCCAGGCACTGTGTTAGGAACTGGGGACACAAAGACAAAAAACAAAAGTCTCTGCCTTCAACAATCTTATATTCTACTTGGGAAAAACAGCAATGTACACAGAAGATTAAATATAAAAAATATACAAAGTAATTTCTTGGGAATGGTATGAGCAGCTAGTAGGGACCTACTAGGGGTGACACCAGAACTGGAAATATTCAATGAGGCCAAGAGGAGGAGGAGGAATTGCATGTAAGGGGTGGGGCTCAGGAGACAGCATGTCATATGCGGGGAATGGGACCTGGACCAGTCCATGAAGGATGGTAATATACAACAAGACTAGAAAGATGGGCAGGAGCCAGCCTTTCTTTAGAGGCAGCTGGCGTTGCAATGATTATAGCATTGGGCCTGGAGACAGGAAGACCTGAGTTCCAATCTGGTCTCAGATACTTCTAAATTGGGTGACTCTGGGCAAATCATTTCAGTTGTTTGCCTTAGTTTCCTCAACTGTAGGATGAGAATGATAATAGCACCTTCTTTGAAGGGTTGTTGTGGGATCAAATGAGGTCATATTTGTTAAAGGTGTTTAGAATAGTGCCTGGCACATAGTAGGTTACTATAAAAATACTCATTTCCTTCCCATTCCCAGGCTGTGAAAGGTTCTAAATGCCAAGAAAGGAGCCTGTATTTTATCTGAGAGTCCACAGAGAGCCACTGGAGCTTCAAACATGAGACCAGGTACATTAGAAATAGGAAATACTCTTAAAGAAGGACCTCTCAAGTGAGAGGGAGGGGATGAGAAGCTTTAAATTCCCTCAAGTCTGCAGAATCATTTTCAAAGGGATTTTTCAACCTATCTCTCTCATCTGATATCAACCCTGTGACTTAGTACAGCATGTCATAGGATCACATACCTAAAAGGGGCAGGGATCTCAGGGGCCATTGGGTTCGATCCTCTCTTTTTATGAGGGAGAGAACCAAGAGGCAACTTCTCTAAGTTCACGTGGGTAGATTCAAAGGTGGTGATTTAAGTCCTGCTATTTGTACAACTAATGAAAGAGAAGCCCAAGAAAGTGAAGGTATTCGGTGCAAGGTCACCCAGCTAGCCGGGACTAAGACCCAAGTCTTCTGAATCAGGGATCTTTCTCAGTGACCTGAGAAATGTGGCAAGGCCACTGTTAACATCTGCTCCTTTTGAAAACAAAGCACCTAATTAGTTAAAATGAAAACCCCTGAGTATTGTGTGTTTTGTTCAAATACAACACCCCCTTTTCCCCAAAATACCTCTTTGCTCTAGCTCTCAAGGTATGTGACACCATGGTCCCAAAACAACAGCACCCATCTCTTGCTACTGGGTAATTTGTGATTCACCCTGATCTCCTTCCATTTACGTCCAGACCCAGCTCATTCCTCCATCTGTTGGAACTGTATGAGGTATAAACACTGATGGATTAATTCAACGTAATATTTACCCAACAGCATGTTGTAATACGGGCTCTATATCAACACCTGGTAAACTGAGGTTGTCCAATAATGACCACTCCAACACTATTTTCTATTTTAAAACCAAAAGGAAGAAAAGCTTCATGGGAACCTGGAAAATATTTTCTCTAGGCGAAGCAGAGATGGGTTGGTAAAAGAACGTGGTCACTCTGTGCTATGACCAGTTCCTGTTTCTGTCTAATGTCCCTCAAGAAGGGCTCAGTATTGGCTCAGTATGCCAAGTATGCCCTCAGGCTGAACCCAAACCCGGGGAGTAACACAGTGAGAAGCAAATGCCAAGAGAAAATTCAGACTAAAAATTGTTAAGAGACTAGACTGCTAAGTCTAGGGAAAAAAGCTGCCTTTTTCCCAGCCCAAATCAAAGGGGAATTGAGTTCACCAATGTGAAAAAAAAAAAGAGGACAGGAAATGAACCTTCACCTCTTGCCCATATTTTAAGAGGGCTCCAGATATCATGCATCAGAAGCAGAATGTTCCCTGTGCCACCCAGAGTGCCACACACGGCTACTATTATTGCTGGGAACAGTGGATGTGCTGTACCTCCCGAAAGAAAGCCTGGCACACACACAGAGCCCATTTTGCCTGGTCCCAGGCGCTCGGCTTTTCTGAGGAGTGAGCCCCACCTTGTGGCTTCATCTGTATTTTTTATCCTGAGCTAACACTGCCCCCGTGGGCTCAATGCTCATTCCCATTCTGGTGGCTTCATGGCCCACAGAGACATGCCTGCACTCACTGTTCATTCTAGTTCATTCAGGATGTGGGAGCTGAGAGGAATCAGGGCACACCCCTCAATGGGGACAGAGACCTGGGAAAAGACTCCTCTGTCTCTGCTTTTGGCTTCCTAGAAGATGCGGAAGATAACTTGTTGGCTTTGTTTTTTAAATGGGATGTAGAAGTAGACAGACAGTGAGAGATTGTGGCATGATCTGAGTCATCCACAAAGGTACTTGTAGCTTGGCACAAGGAATGAAGAGATGGCCTAGGAGCCAGGAAGACCTGGGTTCAAGTCCTGCCTATCACAAGCTTTGTGACTCTGGGTAAGTCACTTGGCTTCAGCCCCCTGGGCAATTCTCTAAGAATCTAAATTCAAAGAAGCTGCCAACCTGCACCTTCCTCACCCAGGAGTTCTCCATAGCAATAAAATCACAGATCCTTTTAAAGGTACAACCACAGCCAGACTGTTGATTATTTCTTTTATCACATATCTGATTCAGTTTCATTCCAGTGACCACTTAATAAGCCCTCCTAATGGGAAAGGTATTATTCTATGCCTGGGGACACAAAGACAAAAAAAGACTTATTCCCCAGCCTCAAGAAGCCTACCACCAAGTAGGGGAGATAAGATACCTAATGCAAATTAGATTATGCTAAGTGCTACAAGAAATTAGAGGCCTGATCCCTTACCTGAATTCTCTGGCAACTTCTGTTTTCTTATTTGTCAGAACCACTCTGCACCATTTTTTTCCCCAGAGTCAGTGAATGCCCATCATGCCATCATCCTAGGAACTTCATCATTGGGAAATCTCATCCTTCTGCTAGATCTAATCAGCCTTGGGTCTCACAACTCTCTGTTCCTCTGATTGGATCTCCCAGATCTCCATCTAAAGAGGGGGCCCAGGCTGGCCACCTCCTCATTTCCTACCCCAGTAGAGTCCTTTGGACTTCTTTCAACTTATCCATCATGATCATGCCCCAGCACCAGGGACCATCTCCCTCCTCCATTCCCTCCAGCTTTTCAGCTTCCTTTGGTGTGTAATGTTTCTCCATTAGATTACAAACTCCTTGAGGGCAGGAGCCACCTTTCTTTTTATTTGTATTTGTATCCTCAGCACTGATTAAAGTAATGAACACCTAGCTCTGGACTTTGGAAGAAGCCTATGCAGGTAGAAACTCTTGAAGCCATTACAAGAAAAGTGAAAAGGAAACAACTCTCTTTAGGCTGCTATTTTTGGTCAGGCTCAGAAAAAGATGGCAAGTGACCGTCTTGGAGAAGACTACAAAGAAGAGATAAGCAGGACCCAGGGTAGGGCAGCAACTTTCCATCCCTTGATTGGAAGTGATTTTCCAAAATATCAGGTACAGAAACTAAAGGTACAATAAAATAAATAAAATATAAAATATAAAGTAAAAACAAAATAAACAAAAAAATAAAGATGCAGAAAATCCTGAAAATAAGTACCAAAGCAAAGACCAATACTAGACATAAATGATCATTGAATTTATTCATTTGGCTCACCTCCTCTACCAAAGTCCTTTCCCATTGCCTCACTGAAGCACTGAAGTGACCATGAGCTTTGTAAGATGAGACCAGAGTCATGCAAGCTCCCGAAAGTTTTCCCAAGCCAGAAATGGACCTCACGGTGGCTGGGCTACTGCCTGGTTGTCTGAGTTCAGGTAAGTTTGTAGAAGCTTGTCACCAGACCATAGGGTGACGAACATTTTAGTCATGACAATTCCCATACCCTGTATAGGGGTCCTAGACAACCTTTGTTGTGAAGGGAGGCTAAACCAATGAAAGCACAGATCTCTGACATACTGGTTCAGACCCACTTCCACTTTTTTAGAAAGGCAGTTTGGTGCCACGGAAGAGCACTGAATCCCAACCTAGGAGGAATTAGGTTCAAATCCTTTCTCTGACACTTACTAGCTGTGCAGATCACTTTAATTTCTCTGAATTTTAAGTTTCTTCAACTGTAAAATCATGACATTAGTAGCACCTACCTCCCTGGGCTGCTATGAGGATCAAATGAGCTTCTGGATTTGCCATTTCTAAAGTGCTACATAAATGTTAGTTATCCCTATTATTCTATTACTGTGAATAACAAATTGGGACTATATTTCTATTTGAGTTGGAATTAAAATTTCATAGTATTGTGAGCTCAAACATTAAACTGTCTGTCAAAACCATAATGACACAGGGAAAAAAAATTACCCAATAACTAAAAATTAATTTAACCTGGAGCTGAACAAATACAAGAATTAGCACACACAAAAATAAAAAGCTTGATCCCACTAAAAGTGTTTCACATAGAGCATATATGCACCCATCTTCTCTTAAATGATGAGGTTTCAGTTTTGAAGGAATGATCAATATCAGTCTTGTCAATATCAACAGGCATCTGTATAGCAGCTCCAATGTACCAGGCATTGTGCCAGATGCTGGGAACAGACCCTGCCTACCTACAACATACATTGGGAAATTCTAGTTCAGATTTTCTATTTTATTTTTTAAGACAAATCACCAGTATCATTTATGGAAATCAGAATCAACTGAAACTCCATCTCTAATCTCCTGACCTTGGCAATGCCTGAAATGCTCTTCCCCTTCCCCCTTCCACTTCTCAGAAACTATGGTTTCCTTCAGAGCTCAGTTCAGATATCACCTACCACGAGAAAACTCTGCTGATCCAAGCTGCTGGTGTCCTCACATATATTTTGCATTTATTCCTATATGTTCATGTTCTCTTCCCTATTTGAATATAAGCTCCTACTTTTTTGTTTGTATTCTCAAGACTTAGGACAGTGCTCAGCATGTAATAAGTGTTTAATAAATGTTTATGGATTGGTTGATTAACAGTATCTAGGACTATGGAAGTAATAGATACACTGTTTTCTGCCCTAGACAGATCAAATCTGGAGCACTGTATTCAGTTCCAGGTTAAAAAAAACAAAAACAAACTTTAGGGCAGAGGCAAGAAGGCCTCTGTAGACCAGAGGGAGTAAAAGGGGTGGAGGAGGAGCATTTTAGCCAAACTCTCCTTTTTCTTTCCTCTAAACAACTTTAAAATAACATATCAAACTGAATTCTGGAGCAGCAGAGCCAATAAAAGTTCAGAGTGAAACATTTCTGGCAACACTAGCAGCAGCAGCAGTACCAGGAGCTCTCTCAGGGATTCGACATCTAGTCAGAAAGAAATGGCAGGAGATACCTATGTGGGAACTGGGGTAAGACTGAGTGCCGTCTAGCAATTCCATTGCCCATTACCCAATTCTAGAGTGCAGTTTCAGGGCATAGAGGACTGCTAGCACTTGTGGTCGCAAGGGAGCAGAGGCTTTTACTGGGTAAGGACCCGAATGCAGACCAGAGGAGCAGTGATCACAGCTCTCCCTAAATCACACCACCTTAGAAGCAACAAAAACTTACAGACTCCCAGAACTAGCTAGGAAAACACCACTGCAAAAAATCCTGAAGTTTGGGACAATGATCCCACTGCCAACACCCTGTCCCAGGTGAACAACGCCCAACTTTAACATAAAGTTCAGAGTCAAGAAACAGGCTTAAAAAATGAGCAAACAACAAAAAAAGAACCTGACTACAAAAAGGTACAATGCTGACAGGGAAGATCAGGACACAAATTCAAAAAAAGACAAGAATGTAAAACAGCTACAAGCAAAGCCTCAAAGAAAAATTGCAGAATGGACACAAATCCAACAAGAATTCCTAGAAAAACTAAAAAAAGAGCTAAAATAGCAAAAACAGAAAAATATGACTTTAAAAACCAAATAAGAATAGTAGAGAAAAAATAGGAAAAGAAATGAGAGCAATGTTAAAAAATTATGAAAAAAGAATTGACAGCTCGGTCAAAGAGGCACAAACATACACACACACACACACACACACACACACACACACACACACACACACACAAACACACCCTGAAGAAAACAACTCCTTAAAAAGCAGAATTGGACAAATAAGAAAAAAAAATAGGTACAAAAATTCACTGAAGAAAACAATTCCTTAAAAATTAGAATTGGTCAAGTGGAAGGTAGTGATTTCACAAGAGATAAAGAAACAAAAAAACAAAGTCAAAAGAATGAAAATATAAAAGAAAATGTGAACTATCTCATTGGAAAAAAACAACTGACCTAGAAAATAAATTGAGGAAAGATAATGTAAGAAATACCTGACTACCTGAAAGCCAATATCAAAGAGAGAGCCTAAACATCATGTTACAAGAAATTATGAAGGAAACCTGTCCTGATATCTCAAAACCAGAAGGTAGAGTAGAAATTTAAAGAATTCACCTATGACCTTTGAGGTCCCAAAATGAAAAATCCCAGGAATACTATAGCCAAATTCCAGAGCTGTCAGGTCAAGGAGAAAATACTATATGAAGTCAGAAAGAAATCACTCAAATATGGTGAAGCTTCAGTCAGTATCACACAAGATTTAGCAGCTAACAATAGAAGGAGCAGAAGGCGTGGAATATTCTATTCTAAGAGAAGGCAAAGGAACCAGGATTTACAAGGAGGAATAATGCACCCAGCAAAAGTGGATATGATCCTACGAGGGTGGGGGAAGAAATGATATTTAATGAAATAGAGGACTTCCAAGCATTCATGATGAAAAGACCAGACTTTAGGAAGGCCCCTGGCAAGCTGAGGAGGATTATCAGGATGATGAAAGCCTTGAGTTCTTGCTCTCTAGGGATAAGCTAAAAGAAATGGGAGTATTTACCCTGGAAAAGAGAAGAATTGAGGGCATATGATAGCTGTCTTCAAGTATCAGAAATATTATTCTGTAAGAGATTAAGACTCAATCAGATTAACCCCTGAGAATGGAAAGAGAAGTGTATGGAAGTTGTGAAGTGGCAAATCTAGGCTTAGTGTCAGGAAAACGGCTACTGAGGAGGAGTATTCTCTTACAGGTACACTGGATTAGATACTTCTGAGGCCATTCCAACTCTTTGGTAATGACTATATGACTCTCAAATTTTCTCCAGACCTGACCACACACCTGTGTGGCAATCCAGGATTTCCAATTTTCTACTAAGTATTGGAAATATCAAAGCACGGATTGGGTGGCTGTACTAAAAGACTGTTGGTTTCACACCCAGCTCTAAGATTTCTATGATTCTTCATGCTCTGCTATCACATCAAATCAGGAAGTATAAAATCAAACTCCATCTATCCTCTGACCCTGTTCCCTTCAATAAGACATTCACGAACATTGTTTTTGCGTCCTCCATGTGCAAGACCCTATTGCTAGTATTCATGGTACAAACATGAGTAACAAAGAGTTGGGGCTGAAATCAAGTCGTCGATACTTAAAATCTATGTGATCATGTGCAAAACATCTCACTTCTCTGGGCATCAGTTTCCTGACTTCTAAATCCAGATGACTAATAACATCCACACCTCATGGGTTATGCTAAGACTCTGGATGATTGGTTTTGGGTAGAAGTATAATATGTAATCTTTTCTATGCTTATGGAATAATCTTATTTTTGAGACATCTGGAAAATAAACTAAGTTACCTTTAAAATTATGTCAATTTATCTGTACTAGATACTCTATTTTATGGCTCTAGGGTTGTCATAAGGATAAAATGAGATGTTTACAAAGCAGTTTGAAAACCTCAAAGCACTCCAGAAGTGCTAGCTGTTGTCATTATGAGACCACAGGGAGAAAAAGAGTATTTTTCAACTCCATAGATGTTGACTATGAAGCACAGTGCTAAGGAGAGCAGGAGCTGAGAACCTGTCCATCACAGGAGAGGGAATGAACATTGGATAGGGGGACACACAGTCTAGGGTCCTGTCAACAAAACAAGTCCAGACCCTCACCAACTCTGACTTCCCCAAGGTCAGAAGCTCTTGGATAGTTCTGCAACTCTGGTGGCTGAGAAAGAATGAGGTCCCTATGGTTGGGACCAGGCAATGGACCAGTTAAGTAATGCAAAAAAATTGAGAAAGAAGATAGATGACCCAGGTGCTACACTGGTGACCTCAGGGTATGCTAGGAATGAGGGGGAAGACCTCTAACATGTTGGGTAGCTTCCTTCAGGAGGATTTAGGAAAAGAACCCCATGGGTTAAGACAACAGATTTGGAGTTTCAAATCTCATCTCTGTTAATCACTACCTATGTGACCTCAACTCTCCAGGCTTCAGTTTCCTCATCGTTCAAAGAAGGGGACTAATCTAGAGGGTCTCTGTCATACCTCTTTGTAGCTTGAAATCTGTGATATATGATCTATGACATCACTGAGGGATTATGATCTGAATTGGAAGAGATCGCCCATACTTATGAATCACGGATCCATTTCTTCCCCTATCTATCTCCACATCAGAACTTATCCATCCCATGTCCTTTTACCAGGATTCTACTCAACTGATAAACTAGTCTACGTGCTAATACCAGTTCATCTCTCTATATATATTTCCCTGCAAGATGATATATTTCAATTTACACAGGAACTCTGCGAAATAAAATCCCATTTCCCAAAGGTTCACTAATAAGAATTGCTAATACTATTATAGATAGTAAAGGAGATATTGGCAACAGGTGATGACTATGATAAGCAGGTAGGTGGTGCGGATAGCGTCCTGAGCCTGGAGTCAGGAAGATGAGTCTCCCTGAGTTCAAGTCCAGCCTCAGACACTTACTAGCCGGGTGACCCTGGGCAAGTCACTTAGCCCTGTTTGCCTGTTTCCTTATCTATAAAATGTGCTGGAGAAGAAAATGGCAAACTACTCCAGTATCTCTGCCACGAAAACCCCAAATGAAGTCACAAAGAATCACATGTGACCGAAATGAAAGAACAACAAGAGGACTGTGATGTCCTTCAAATTATACCACCTTGGTGGCTGCTAGTCCAATGTACAAAAATGGTTCAGATGTTATATGTAAAAATCTCCACCTATAATGGACTGAATTACAGGAAGGGCAAGGGAGAGCTGATGCTGTAGCTATCATAAAAACATCACTAAATGGACTCTCCATATACTCAGGAAGGAAAAACCAGAAAATTGGGTTTTTATTTGTCACAGGTGTGGACGTTTTAAAAGAAAGACTGACAAAATGAAGAAAAGTATTTCAGAGATAGACCAACTGCAGATACACATGATGAATGTGTGATCAAACAGCTCTATAAATAATTGATTCAATTCAACAAATGTTTGTTAAGCCCATGGTTATAGGAAAGATAAAAAAAGATTAAGCCACCACCCAGCCCTCTAGCAATGTGCAGATTAGCAGGCAAGATAAAACATGAAATGACAAGGATCTTAGGCCCCTGGTAGGCACTTCAGAAGAGCTCTAGCGTTCTATGGGAACACAGAAGAAATAAGAAATGACCTAGGTGTGGTCAAGAGAGGTTTTAGAAAGGGCATAGCACTGAACACAGGTCCTTGAGGGATTGGCAGGATATAATAACAGGAGAAGTCGGGGGAAGGAAAGGCATTGTAGGCAGATGGAACCGCATGGATAAAAGCATGGAGGTGAGAGAGTAGAGTGGGTATTTGGGTGAATGAATTAGTTGGTTGGAGTGGGCGTAGAGGCAGATAAAGTAGGAAAATAATAAGAATGATAACAACCAACATTTATATAGCATTTACTATGTGCCAGGCACTGTGCTAAGCACATTACAAATACCACCTTATTTGATCCTCACAACGATCCTGCAAGGTTGGGGCTATTATTATCCCTATTTTACAGATGAGGAAACTGAGGCAAACAGTGTTCGAGTGACTTGCCTAGGGTTACACAGCTAGTAAGGGTCTGAGGCTGCATTTGAAAATGACAAGCTCTGGGCAGGATGACTGGCATAATTATACCCCATCAAACATTACACTCACACTAATAGAGAAGATGCAATGGAATTGAGAGAAAATGAGGACAAAGATCACTCAGAAAGTTACTACAGAAGGAAGTTACTACAGTAAGGAAGTGACGAGAACGATGGGAAGGAAGAAATAAATGAGTAAGATATTTGCAAAGATAGAATCAACAAAGTGATTAGACATGAGCAGGGGTGGGGGAAGGAGAGGAGAGGATGAGGGAGATGAAGGGTAGGGATGGACAGGTTCATCTTGATATATAACACCCTGGCTTCTTTTATAAGTTGAATTACAGGAGAAAAATCACTGTAGTTGCCATGAAGTTAAGATTTCGCCTGAATCCTAAAAATACCTATTATGGTGACATTAACTTTGAAAGCGCAGGTGGCCTCAAAGCTAACACAGAAACCATTATTTACTTATATACCAAATAGATTTTTAAAAGCCTAGTAGTGATGAAACCACTACTTAATCTCACCTGAGTTTCTTAGTTTAGATTTTAATATAACCATAGTCACTGACTTAATTAAAAGGCTTGTTTTTAAAGTAACAGCTGCTATCCTGTGATAGGCAAAGTACGAGCATGTCTATTCAACAAAAAGCCGTGTGAGACATCTGCTGTCTAGCACGAATCTTTCAAAGCGTGTTGGAAGTAAAAAATGCAGAAAGGGCATCAGGAAGCTCAATGCCAGAATCTGACACGCTTTGTAGGAGTCCTATTAAAGGATAGGTATTCCAGCCTGTGGACAGGGTAGGCCTATGCTATGCCTTTGCCATGTGACTAAAGCAGTGACTGGTAAAAAAACAATCATAAACCTCCCAGGCCTAAGATGGCTTTCCAGACATTAAAAGGAACAACCTAACAAGCAGTTACATGAGATCAGAAAAAACCCAATTAGCCTTCCTTCCTCTGTTCCGCACAAGGCCCCACTGAACCCCGACTACAAGTCCTTGCGAAAGATTCTTTCTCATCAGCAAGGTTTCTTCCCTCCTGCCTGTGCTGATGGCAGAAATTGTTTGCATCCAAGAGTACACCTTCATTGGGTATTGAGGATAGCAGGCTCAAGACTATTTTTGAACAATTAGAGGATGGATTAAAATTCATTTAGGGACAATTGAGAAAGCAAACAACCACCATACATCTGTTTGTGTTGCTTGTAATCTTCAAGGGTTAATTTCTATAGCATATTTCTTTGGTTCATAGTTTCAGGTTAATAATCAGAACCTATGTTTTTTTTTTTTTAATTTCAAGTTCTAAAACAAGTCTAAAATTTGTGGTACAGGGGGAAGAATGCTGGATTTGGAGGCAGAGATTGTGGGTTCAAATCCTGACTTTTTAGCCTTACGCTCAGTAAGGTCAGGTCACATAGGCAATCTGGGGCCTCAGTTTCTCCAATTTCAAAATGAAGGGGTTTGACCCAAGGACCTCTGAGGCACTGCAAATCTACAATTTTATGGTCTAGGACCCTAAAATGGAGTTTTCTATTTGTTATCTTCTTTTTCTAAAAATTAATTAATTTATTTATTTTTAGTTTTCACCATTCACTTCCATAAGATTTTGAGTTCCAAATTTTCTCCCCAATCCTCCCCTCACACTAGGACAGTGTGTAATCTGATACAGGCTCTATTTGTATATTCATATTAAACATTTTCACATTACTCATGTTGTAAAGAAGAATTAGAACCAATGAGAAAACAATGAGACAGAAGAAACGAGAGAGAGAGAGAGAGAAAGCAAATAGTATTCTTCCATCTGCATTTAGATGCCATAGTCCTTTCTCTGGATGTGAATAGCATTTTCCATCATGAGTCATTTGGAGTTGTCTTAGATCCTTGCATTGCTAAGCACAGCTAAGTCTATCAAAGTTGATCATAGCACAATATGGCTGTTACTATGTACAGTGTTTTCTTGGTTCTGCTCACTTCACTCAGCATCAGTTCATATAAGTCTTTCCAGGTTTTTCTGAAGCCCGCCTGCTCATCATTTCTTATAGAACAACAGTATTCCATTACATTCATATACTATAACTTGTTCTATTTGTTATCTTCTTCTAGAAAGCTACCTTTCCCTAATGCAGAGTTCACTGTATCTGCCCATGTGAACCTAGTTTAGAGCTTTGATTCATAGAATGAGTTAAGCCATGAACATAGCTTTTCACAGGAGAAAGCAATGCTTTCACTCTCATCTACAGACAGGCAGATCAACCAGAAAGATTATTATTTCCCTTTCAAAAGGGAAATAAACTTTTATTGACATGTTTAGTTAGGCCTAGGTGTGTTTATTACCTGAGGATGGGAGAACAATAATCCTGTCTCTTCATGTTTAACAATGGCTGCATTGCCAGGGATGTTTCTTACCAACACAGGAACTTCCAGGTCCATTGCCTAAAGAACGAAAAGAGGAAAAGAAGACAGGTGGGTTGATAGCAATCATTTTGAGAAGTGTTTGCACAGAGAAGAACCTAATTTGCAAAAGCACTCCCTCCCATTAACTGGACTCCAGAACTTCACAAGAATGCAGCCTTGGGGACTGTTCAGACGTTTCTGCCTGTCACATGTTTGAAAGACACCTGAATTTTTAATCGCTGTAAGCAGATTTGGAAACCTGGAAAGCTCATAGATGAAAACAGCATTCTGGGCACAATTACTGGGGTGACACTGAGAAAACCTACCTCTCAGTGGGTACATTTTAAACTGATTCACCGACAGGTTGGAGAATACATTTTTAATTACCATCATTACTTTCCCTGATGAGTAATTTTCCTCCAGTGCAAGTGGGCTGAGTGCCATGAGGACTGAATGTGTTTCTTTGGCAGGCAGACAGGACAAAGAAGGAACCTGAAAGATCACGCTGATTGTGCACTGAGCATGCCTTCCCTTCCTAAGAATGATAGGTGGAATCACGGACTGATATGTCAAGAACATTCTGAAAAACAGACCATCCAAGGGGTTGATGGGCTGACCCAGCCTTACTCAAGCAGAGGGAGGCCGTGGAGAGAGCACAAGATTTGGATTGAAAGGGCCTGGGTTCGAATTCCAATTCTGCTCCTTATTGCCTTTGGGCAAGACATGTCATTTTGCCCTGGCAATTTCAATTTCTTCATCTACAAAACAGGGATAATAAGACCTCTAGGGCAGCTAGATGGCACGGTGGATACAGCGCAGGGCCTGGAGTCAGAAAGATTCCTCTTTGTGAGTTCAAACCCAGCCTCAGACATTGACTAGCTGTGTGACCCTGAGCAAGTCACTTATTCTTGTTTGCCTCAGTCTCCTTTTCTGTAAAATGAGCTGAAAAAGCAAACCACTCCAGTATCTTTGCTGAGAAAACTCCAAAGGGACTCATGAAGAGTCAGACACCACTGAAAAGCAAATGAACAAGACCTCTAGCACTTAGCTCACAGAAGGATGGGAAGAAGGAAGGAAACCAGCATTTATTAAGTGCCAGCTATGGGCCTGGCACCATCCTAAGTACTTTACAAATATCATATTTGATCCTCACAACAATTATCATCTTCATTTTATAGTTGAAGAAACTGAGGCAGACAGAGATCAAGTTTGTATATGTGTGTGTGCATGTGTGTGTGTGTGTGTGTGTGAGTGCACACACAAATGAACACATAAATTACATAAAATTCTTTTGCAGGGATCAGCAATTATTATTTACAGAAAGAACAGCTGACCCCTTCTTGTTTACCTGGTGTCTGGGAATGAACGAACCTGCTTTGTTGGCAAGCAGCTATACTCTACCAGGCTTCTGCTGGCCAATGTTTTAGGGAATACGACTAAATTAAATGGCTTGATTGGTGTCTTGCATCAGGAACTTTGTTCTGGCAATGACATGGTATCAGGAATTCCATGTTAATAATGAGCTCTCATAATGGGGCTGTAAATTGTTTCCAGAGATGACCAGGCTTATAATCCTAATATATAAATTCCATTAATGGATAACTTTAAAAATCCCAATTTCTCATAGGACTACAGCTCTACGCTGAATGGTCCCTTTCGACTATGGCTGTGACCCAAAAGAATCTGCTTACTTGCTAGAATTTGGCAGTAGGGAGTAAGGTCTATGGTGGAAGAATCTGGGTATATAGACCATAAATATAAATTGGCAATCCATTTATATTGCTTTACTGTGTCTTCAAAATATGTCATAGTGTTTCCGTCAAAGATGGTTTCCACAGCCCACTAAAGAGATATTTTAGTCAATATCTATCCTTCTCCCTGCTACCTAACCAAAACAAAATTTTGGCTGTTATAGGACGATCTCAAAGAGAAGCAAGTTAACAAATAGAATTTTATTTCTTACATGTCTTTTGGAAAATATATCTCACTGAGGGACCAAGAGATTACTTCCTTTGAAGTTAAACAAAAAAACACAAAACACTTATTCAATGATTAAGCATTTTGGGTGAGTTAATTTTAATTTCATATACCTTCTAGGCTTTTTAGACCTGATTTAATTGAAAGTCTAGGGCCAAAGATGGTTTAAGAGTTTTAAGAAGAACAAAAAAATCAACATTTTAAGGCAGTCAGAATAGCCCTGTCTTAGAAAGAAATAAGGTTTGACGGCAATTCACTAAAGAGTTCCACTGAAATGATAGTGGATTGCCGTGTGACATGTATATGCTAGCAAATTACTCGATGAATTCCACCCCATTCCCTCAACAAAATGAAAACTGATTTTTAAAAAGGAAGAAATATATTTACGTATAAGATATCAATTCAACAAAAACCTTATGACTGTTATTGCAAGAATTCACCTTTTCAAGGTTAAAAAAGGTAGCTAAACATTTTATGTCAACAGCTATAGCTAAAAAGCAAATTCCAAAACATAGTAAAGACTAAATACTAGGCTACAGACCTTGGAAATGTTTGGATTCTTGACATCTAGCTGTACGTGAACACTAGGAGAAAACCAAAACAAGTGATTCTGAGCTATGGAAATTTTTCTTATCATCGTAGAGGGAGAAATGGGCAGACCTCTTCTGTCTTTTCCATTTTGTTTTATTAAATGGCATCATATTCAAAGAAAATATCAGATGAACAATGTAGGTTAGTTCTGCTATGACTGGTTTATTTTTTGTCCCCTGCTTCAACTCCATGCAGTTTTAGGAACACCAAGCTCTGGTAAAATAACAGAATGTCTTTTAGATCTTAATGTGAGGGTAACTGGTATCCAGCTGAATAAATAGAAGTATGGTAGAAGTACCTGTGAGAAATAATAACCCAGCAAGGACTGATGCAGACATAATGGAAAATATAAAAGAGAACTCGAAATACAACTGCAAGAAATGCATTTACAGAAACAGAAAATAGGATGCATATGGACAAAAGGTGAGCACTGCTCAGGGAGGCTGTGGAGAGATTTGTGGGCAGTTGGACTTCATGTCCTTCATCTAGGTCTCAGACAGCACGGAGATTTGATGATCTAATCTTTCTGACTTGTGCTCAAACACAAGACGACATTTTATACCTTAAGTTAACGAATATTTGAGAGCCCTCTTTGGTAGGTTAGAGGAGACGAGCAAAATAGGTCTCGTATGCTGTCCTATTATAAAATACTATATTTAGAATAGTAAATTAAGCATAGTCCTGGAAGGGCTCTAAAATGATGGGTTTATTTATCTGATACTCAATGAAGAATAACGGCTGATTTTATCAGGAGTTACTTAAGGACCTTCCACCCTGAGATTACCCTCCAGGATGCTAGAACATGTTGAACTGAAAAACAAAGCATGGAAAATGCTTGCTATTAGGGAAAATACTAGTGACTTACTGCACCCTACCACCTACCCAAGGTATAAGAAGAGTAACTGAAATTTCTGTAGCTTCTAAGGGTTTCTAGAGGATTTTCCATATATGATCACATTGAGGCTCACACTAACCCTTTGAATAAGGCTGGGATAGCCAGCTGTTTTGGGGGGTGAGATTTGCTGTTATATAAGACATGATTTTTCTGATGGATTAAATTTAGGTATAAGGTATGTTTCTCTATATGAAAGTCATTTTGCTAAAGTTGTAGTACTAGTATTTAGTAGCACAACTTTTTTATTCCAGAAATGCACTGTCCATCATCTGTACTCCTGGCTTATTAATGGTAACTCCTCAGATATGGAGAGCACTAGTAATCTCACAAGGCAAGATCTCCCATATTACACAAAACTTGGCTAAAGCAGAGGAGGCTGTATCATTGTCTATCATGGCTGAATATGGAAACATTGAAGATGTTCATATATGACCCCTATTACACCTTCATCAAAGCTCCATGAGTGTCATCTCCAGAGGCCTATTAGTCTTTAGTGTGTCCTTCCCAAAGAGGTTGGTCATTGGTACTAATGAGTATTAAAAAATACAGAAACCTAACCCAGTAGGAAGGTCTCTTCTTGCTCTCTGCTCGAAGTCCAGCATTGTCATGGGTAAACAGAGGATCAACCAGGTTGATAACTACTAGGATTCCCCTTCCCAACTACCATTTTTTTCCCCAGATTTGACCAAACCACTGCTCAGAACTGTCTTATCAGTCTCTAAAACTTCAAAGTAGGTAGTAGAAGGAAAAAATATGCCATCGATGGCATATTTATAAAATTTACAGATGACATTGTTCTATCAGAAGCACACCATTTTTATGCCTGAGTTCTTACTCAGACCTCTCTTAAGTCGGCTTCTTTCCCAAACAAAGATATTTGCAGGGACAGAAAGGCACTGAGCGCACTCTTGGTTTTATTTTATTTTGTCCCTTGAAAAGGGAAGTAGCAATAAGAAATTAAGTGATTTATTTAAAATATCAACTATGGAAAAGTTCCTTTTAGACTCCAGAAAACACAGCATCGCCCTCTCAATTGTGAAATGGGCAGAACTTTATTGACAAAGACTTCACCTCTATAAATAAGCCAAGGAGTGACGGGCAATTTCAGGTTCCTACATTCAACCATCAAGTGATATATAATTACCTCCAGAACTGCAGCCGACATTCCTTCTGAAATGGAGCTATTCACAACAGCGAAGCAATTTTTCACAATGGCGTGAAGATCTTCTCGAGACATCTCCCCTATCAGTTGTACCCCAGCTGCCCTAGAAATTAAGCAAGTCATGAAGGGCATCTCCCTCAACTTTCTTGCAGGGGTGGGAAAAGATAAGAAAATGCCATAAGTAAACAGATATTATGACCAATTCAAGGCAGCTGGCAGTACAGTAGAGACCTGGACGTGGAGTCAGGAAGCTTGAATTCAAATCTGGCTTCATATACTAGCTGTACGACCCTGGCCAAGTCACCTCGCCCTTTTGCCTGTCTCAGTTTCCTCCCCTGTAAAATGAAGATAAGAGCACCTATCTCATAAGGTTGTTGTGCGGACCAACTGAGATAATACGTATAAAGCACTTAGCACAGTGCCTGCCACATAGTAAATGCTACACAAATGCTAGTTATGTATTGTTATTATCATTATTCTGCACTCAAAGTTGTATGAAGATGGTGACCCAGATTTCTACTGGGGAAACCTCTTTATGCATTTCTCTCTCTTCAAGTCCATATGGAGGGAGGGAAGTACAGGTTCAAAGTGCCCCTGTGATAGAAAAGCTAAGGAAATCTCACATTCAAAGCCCAGTTTCGGTACTTATCTTTTAAAATTAGCTCCTAGGACTGCTGCCATCTGTTCTGAAATATATGACGATAACAGACGAACTCTGGCCTGCTGCCTTGTTGGTACTTTGAAGGAAGGCTAGAAAGATGGTTTCGCTATTTTTCTCTCTTTAGGTGTACAGCAGGACAATCCCCCTACCTTTTCACTCTGGCTTTCACTTCTCTTGTAAACACTGGATCAACCTAGGAGAAGGAAATAAAGAACAGTCTGAAAAACGCCACACAGTGAATTGTCACATACATCTCTACATGGTTACTTCATACATGAAGGACAGAAGCAGGTCTAACGAGGCAAGAAAAGGCAGCTACTTTCTTACATTCAAGTCAAAAGATGCCCAGAAATCAGGCAAGGGGAAGCAAAATTGAACAATAAATCAATCGATAAAGTCTTTTCACCCAACCAAAAGCATCCTCCAGAGAGGAAGGACCATGTCAAAAGAGTATTCGGCCACAGTTTGAAGCAAATGAAACCTCAAGGAGCAACAGAATGTTTCAGCCAAGCCAAAATATCCATCATGTAATGGACAGGAGGGCTAAATTTAGAATGAAAGGACCTAGATTCAAAAACCAGAATCTGCATATTTAATACTTATGTGACCATGGGCTAGCTACTGCCCCCCTGTGGGCCACATTTTCCTTAGCTGTCAAGTCAGAAGCTTGAACTAACTGGCCTCTAAATTCTTTTCTCATTCTAAATAATTCCAATTCTAAATTCTATGATTAGAGTTGATTTTTTTCTAATATGAAATCACACTGAAATTAAGTCAACACTACTAAGACTGCACAAGAGCTAAGTGAACGAAGATCAGGAAAGACTAACACTGGGTTTTCTTTTTAAATGATGGGTTTTTTTTTTAATTTTCTGTAACTAGCAATATACAACTACATAATTATGCTCAGTCTGTCAGGGAAGATAATGGAATTGGCTAAATATAGGCCAGAGATCTTGACTTCCATTCCAGGCAAAATTCTAGATTGTATTATCCTTTATTGGGATGGACAGCTAGAAGAGGCCACAGCTCACAAAGCCCAAACATGGTTTCATCAAGAACAGGGCACTACAGACCAAGAACAGATCGTGCCAGACTAACTTCATTTCTTTATTTCCGTTCTAATAAAGTACTTGGTAACTGACAGATCTAGGAAACGCAGCAGAAATAATTTACTAGGATTTTAGCAAAGCTTTTGGTAAAATCTCTCACGATATTGTGCTGGAAAAGAAGACAAGATGTGAGCTAGACAACAATATAATTTTAGATGGACTTAGAAATGACTAAATGGCTAGGCCAAAAGAATAATGCCTTTGTGTTGGTTAGGAAGGAGGGATCCAACAGAATTTCCCAGTGGCTTGTGATCTGGCCCTGTGCCTGTGCTATTTAATTTTTTTTTTTTACTGATGTCTTCAGTGAAGGCATTGATGGCGTATTTATAAAATTTGCAGATGACATTGTATTTCTGTTGAGGGTACCACCATCTTTCCAGTCATATAGGTTCATAACCTCAGAGATGGCATCTGTTCTTCACTCTCACCCTCCATATCTAATCAGATGCCAAGTCTCGTCAATTCTACCCCTACAGCATTTCCTCCCATCCATCCCTTCCCCTCCCTCCGCTCACACAGCTACCATCCTAGTTCAGATCCTTATTGGCCATCACCTGGATTATCCCAACAGCTTCCTAATTGGTTTCCTCACCTCAAGTCTATCCCCAAAAGTATGGCTAGAAAACAGGTAATCCGAAAAGCACCTAGGAGTTACTGTGGACAGCAAGGTCTGTCTGCGTCAACAATGTGACTTAAAATTAGGCTGCATTAAGAGAGTCCAAGTCAGGAGTTACAAAGCAATAGTCCCATTGTACTCTACAATGGTAAGAATACATCTGGAGTAGTGCATTCAGCAGTTCTGAGTGCCACATTTTAGGAAGGGCATTGGTAAGAGTCAATATCCATAAGTAGATGACCAGGATGGTGCCATATGAGGATGTAGAACTTTGGATGAAGAACTATGGATTCCCTGGAAGAGGGAAACCAAATGAGGACAGCGAGAGGGAGACCGTAGCCCTGTTCATGCTTTACAAGGACCATAGTCCTGTCATGTGGAAGGACTGGCTTGTTCCCAGGAGGAAGAAGTGGGACCAATGGGAGGAAGTTGCAAAGAGGCAAAAAGGAAGAACTTCCTGACAATAAGAGCTATCTCAAAGTGGAACAGCTCAGGAAGTAGTGGGTTCTCCCCTCACTTCAAGTCTTCAAGCAAGACTGGATGACCACATGACAGGTTGAGGACAAGTTTTCAAGCTCCAAAACTGGTTGGCCTAGATAACTACGATTCCAAATATAAAATCTGGTGATTCTGAGACTCCCAATTTCAAATTCTTCTTCCATTACATATCTAGGGATCAAAGGCTTAATAAGCATGTTTCCAAAAGGATCTATTACAATAACCACTTCTCATTCTCAAGACTGATTCATACAACAGTGCTTCCCAAACAGTCAAATTTAGAGCACGCAATTCCCTACCCTCCAAAAGCTTGCAATCTTGTAGGGGAGATAAAACCAAGTGAATACAATCTAATTAAGGGTGAGTTACCTGAATTCTATTACAGAAGACTTTCTAGGAAGTAATAAGACTAAGATTATTGTAGCAAATGGAATTTTATCTAAATCCACAAGCATGTAAGAGAAAGTGTCAAATGTGTTTAGCTACTTCAATAACTGCTATCATCATTCTCGTGAACTCTCCAAAGCTTAGTAATAAAGATATTCCTTAATGCCTTGAAGGCAATTTCTTTTTAAATAAAGACCTGTCATTTTTCTCCCATTTCAACCAAATCATAAATATAATCTACCAATTCTTCCAATACTTGAGAACCTAACTAAAATTCTATTTGCTGAAGAGCCAAATTTAGCAGAGGGTAGATCTTGTTCCCAGCATGTAGTAAGTTTACTTCCTAGAAGTACAGAGAGAACTTAATTAAAAGACCTTTTCAACTGCAACAAAAGTTCCACAGCAGGAACCTCCAGGGCAGATTTCGAACCAGCATCTGTTTAGCACATCTGACTCATCTAAATACAACTAACTCTTCGGCATCATAATAGAGGTGTCTGCTTTTTCTCCAATAAATTTACTCCTTCTCCAGTTGCTATCCACGAGTACAACCAAAGAAAGACAAAGGTGAAGGCAAAAATCTGTAAATTGATGGGAGCACAACAAAAAAATGTCAGTTTCCTTGTGAAGGATGAGAGTGTGAACATGTTTAGCTAATATTCTATTCCTAGTACCATCTTTATTTTTGTCAGTGATGAGCTAGTAACACAATCCGATTGAAATCGAATCTCATTGACACATTGTACCTACAAGGAGCTTCAAATACAGTGGTTGCAAAAGAGAGGATGGCAATCCAGAAGTATAAATGCTGTTTATGCTGACAAAATGCCGTTGTGAACTCCAAGTATTTCATTTCACAGATGATTCTCGAACAAAGTGTGTAGCGGATATTTGAATTCGCTTTGGTTATTTTTTAACTTGTGAATTTTCAGACAGCTTGGGTGATACAGCAGTTGTTTTCTTTTTTTTTTCTTTTCTTTTTTAACCTTGAGAGGCTGGTGAAGTGGTAAAAACTCATCTGTATCACTTAAATGATTAAATCGCTTTGGAAGCATAAAACATGAAGTTGTGATACATTTGAAAGACACTTCTAAAAACTTTTCTCAAATGTCTTTCAAGCCTAAAAACAGTTTTGAAATAGTTCTGCCCAAGTTACATAACAGTAGGTTCATTAAAACTATGGAAAACCTACTCATCTGTTGCTATGCCATAACCCAGACATTTATTTCACCCAATACCGTTCGCCAGCTTTCTCCATCTGGAAGCGAAGGCTTTCATCTCTGCCAACTCAAATGCTACCGGCTCCATTCCTGCTCTGCTGGTCACCACCTCTCCATACACTCTCTCCCCCTCCTCCTGAACTCTGTACAATTTTTGTGACACACTTCATCTATTACCTGCATCCTAATTATCCACTTTGTCTCCCCACTTTAATTTGAAGCTATTGCTGTTCTATAGACTGAGTAACTGCTTAACATACAGCACAGGACCCTACCACAGAACAGGCACTAAGAAAACATTTGATGAGTGAGTAAATAGATGATTCAATCACTCGCCAGTCCAACCAATTTAGGGAAGCCTTCCAAAGCTCATTATAAGATCAATCTGTTGGATCAATGGGTAAGTCAGCTTAGAAAAGATAGCATTCTGAATTGTAAGGGATTCTGTGAATTATTTTATGATTATTTCCTATTAACATTCATACTTCACAGTACTTCCTCACATTTATAAATGCTAGTACAGTGTGGGAATACTGAGTCACTTAGCCAGTCACTTAGCATTTATGGAGCATCTACTATGTGCCAGGCACATAGGAGATACAAAGAAAGGCAAAAAAAAAAGTTCTCACACTCATCTTCTTACAGGGGAGACATGAAAATAAATATGTGCATGCAAAGTATGTACAAAGTAGATGGAAGGTAACCTCTGATCCTAAATTTAGATTACAGAAAAAGACTTCAAACTCCTATTCCACTCCTCCCTCTGAGCAAAACAAACCATTATTTGCTTCTTGCATGGTTTCCTTATTCTCTTTGACCTCTTCACCTGGCCTCTTTGTCCTCAACACCTTCAAAATGATCACTACATTTCTTGATTCCCTTCTTAGAAAGCAAAAGGCTGAGGTTCAGGTGTGGGAAGTCCAAAGTCAACTGAAGGCAGCCACTGTTTCCTAGGTTCACTCCAAGCTCTCCACTCTCTAGGGCCTGGGATGAGTCAGCAAGCATGTGCAATAATTCTGGGAAATTCCTGGCTCTGGGAACATACTCCCTCACCAATGGGCAACACCATCCACCAAAATTCTCTTCTAAGGGAACAGCTGCATGATATACTAGACATATCAATGACACAACCAGAAACAACTAGAAGCAGCAGGTCAAGCTTCAGAGAAGCAGATTTAAGTTTGATGTCAGGAAGAAAAAAGGGACTAACGACAGAGCTGTTCAACATGGCCCAGGTCATAAAGTATCAAATTCTCCATCACTGGAATTCTTCATCACTGGAAGTAAAGGTTGCATCACCACTTGTTGGGCATGTTATGGAAGGCATTTATCTGGGTCAGGATGAGAGCCTTCAAGATCCTTTCCAGCACTGAAAATAAGAATTCCGATGAAGTTTACTCTTGTTTTCCCATTTTTGTCTTATACACATGAATTAGGTGATATGCCTAATTTTTAAAATTTTCTTTCAAAAAAAATGAAAGTTGAATATCACATATGGATAGGCCCAAGATAAATTAGTCTCGTATGTAAATAGATATACACACTCAAGTGCAGGAAGATGGTTCCTCTAATTCTACAAATATTTATTGGGAAACTACTGTGTGTCAGACTGTGTTTTTACTCTCCTCTAAACATTAAGACTTTGCTTAATCTATTTCTTTGTTTTCTAAGATGTTCATTCTGGATTTTGTTCTTGTGATCATTTATTTAGAACACAATTCATTTAAGAACAAGTGAATCAGACCTTAAAAGACCAATGAAATGCTTTACATCTTAACTACAGGCATAAGCACAATCTTTAAGGGTGAAAATCAAACTGCTTTATTCCA
Organism: Trichosurus vulpecula; assembly: GCF_011100635.1. Taxonomy (NCBI): domain Eukaryota; kingdom Metazoa; phylum Chordata; class Mammalia; order Diprotodontia; family Phalangeridae; genus Trichosurus; species Trichosurus vulpecula. The sequence goes on along the minus strand of NC_050573.1, from coordinate 43,060,226 downwards.
TTTCTAGTTTTACCTTTTATTTGAGGTCATTTTTCAGCTCTCTTGGTGCAGCGGATATGAACAAAATGCAAATTCAAAATGAAGGGTAGGCATTTTGACTTAATGAAAACACATTAGGACATTTTAAAAGGCAATAGCATTATAAACAAAAAAGAAAATCCTTATTTCCTCCATGGGTGTGTGTTTTCTAATTTAAAAAAAAAGCTTCTGTTTTCAGGGTTAAAGAAAATAAACTTGGATTTGGTCAGGTAGGTTGAAAGATTTCCTGTGATAATTTCTTGCATCATGCTTCCATATTGTACTATTTATCATGGAGCCTCAGAAAATATATCCATTCATGACTCTCTTACAAGCTGGAGCAATATAGGAATTAAGATGTGTGAATTAAGAATAAAAGGAACTTTAAAAAAAAAAAAGGAAGGAAGGAGGGAGAGAGAGAGAAGAAGGAAGGAAGGAAGGAAGGAAGGAAATACCAACAGCAAATTATACTGGTTTCTCTTTTATATAGATCTAAAACAAATGGTTTATGCTGTAAATATGGTTGATATAGGGCATGGCCACAGTTTATAAATTTTCCTTTGCTGGAAACTATACTAAATAGCAACATTAATTCTCATACCATAAATGTGGTGGAATGAAGTGAATGCTGTACTTGAAGCCAGAGGACGTTGGCTCTGCTACTTAGTCTCTTTGCTTTTGGACAAGTCACTTCAAATCTCTGGCCTCAGTTTCCAAGTCTAAAGTGAAGCAATTTAGAGTTAGCATGATTTCTAAGGTTCCTTCCAGCTCTAACATTTCATGACTCCACGCAAGTTAAAAAACAGACAAATATCCATGTTTTAAACTTGGTAATGTCACAGCCTGGCCCTTTGGGAAGTTAGCTGAAGCAATGCTGGGAGGAGCAATGCTGAGGCAGGCGTAAAGCACAGAAAGAGGCTGCAGAGCCCTGTCTGTCTAGCAGCGTGAGAGCATTACCCCTTCCAAGAAACCTGAGGTCAGGGAGGATGCTCTGGAACAGGGTGAGGCCATAAAGACAGAACCAATGGGTTGTGGACATAACTTCTTGGAATTAGACTTTACATCTCCCACCCCTTTATAGAATCACAGACTTTCAGGGGAATCTATATCTACATCTATATCTATATCTATATCTATATCTATATCTATATCTATATCTATATCTATATCTATTTCTATATCTACATCTATATCTATATCTGAAACAGGAGCCATTGTACAATATCCCGGACAAATAGTCACTGGACTTGTGCTTAAAGATCTTAAGGGAGAGAAAACCCACTATCCTCTGGGGCAGCCCCTGTCACTCTGGGTCATATCTAATTATTAGGAAGTTTTCCCTTACATCAAGCCTGAATTTGCATCTTTAAGAATTCTGCCCATGATTCCTAGTTTTGTCTGTTAGGATCACAACAATGCTTACTCTACCTTCCGGTTGCTGGCCTTTAAAATACTGAAGATGATTATCACATCCTCCCCATGGCTTCTCTTCTCCAGGCTCAACCTCTCCGGTTCCTTCAACTGACCTCAGAGGGCAAGAACATGAAGCCCTGCACTGTGCTGGCTACCCTCCTCTGGATGCTCTCCAGCTTACCAGTGTCCTCCTTAAACCACGACACCCAGAACTGAACAAGATACTCCATATGTGGTCTGAACAACTCAGAGTATAGCAGGCCCATGACCTCGTTACCTACTTAGATGCTATCTTCTCTTTATGCAGCCTCAGGTTGTGTTACTTTTCTTGGCTGTTACTCATAATAGGCCAGGAGACCACATAAGCCTCAGGATCTTTTTCAGACAAACTACTAAGGAATCATGACTGTCTACACCTTGCATTTATGAGGTTGATTTTTAAACCCAAATTTAAGACTTTACATTTTTCCCTATTAAATGTCATTTTATTCAATTGTGCCTAATATTCTAGCCTGTCAAGATCTTTTTGAATCCTTACTGTCATCCAGAGTCTTAGCAGATTCATTATTGATAAGCATATCACCGATGACTTTATCTAAGTCACTAATTTTAAAATAATGATAATAAGCAGCAGCACAAGGCTAAACACCAACACTGGAGCCCCCTACTGAAGACCTAGCTTCCCAGCTGACACCGAATCATTAAAAACTACCCTTTGGGTTCAGCCATTCAACCAATTTCCAACTTCCTGAACCATTGTCTAACCCACACAGCAATGACCTTTGCTCAAGAAGAGCCTACAAAACTTTATCAAATGCTTTGCTAAAATCTGGATAAACTATGTCTGAGGCACTGTCCTGACCTGGAAATCTTATAATCCTGTCAAAAAAGAGAAAATAACATTAGTCTGGCATGACCTATCCTCGATGAGGCTTCTATGCTGGCTGTATGTGATCAATGCTTCCTTTTCTAGACGTTCACTAATCAGATTTCTAATGGTACATACTACAATTTGCCCTGATCTTCATATGCCCTGTGTCCAATTCCATTCAATCAACTCACCTACAAAAGATATGGAGATAGTCTGGGGAAGAATGGAACAGATCCCGCACCCACTTTCTATTACAATCTACCATTTTCCTTTAGCTTACTTTCTGGTTTTTTATCAGTCTTCTCACAATTTTAGACTAGGAAAATATATGAAAGGTCACAGAAAAGCATCTGCAGCTCTCTGAAGAAAGAGATGCTGCATAAGAAGAAACTATGAATTAAGAGACTTGAACAAATTTCCAAAGCACATTAAATTGGGCTTTGCCATTTTCTAGGTGCTGCTGTATGGATAAAGAAGCCACGCCTACACGTGAACTGGGATTTGAGCATGTTTCTCTAAACTGAGAAGCATTTCCAGACATGCAATCTTTGCCACAGATTAGAACAGGCAAAGAACAGAAGCAGAGGGAAGTAATAAAGGCCCATCTTCAAGAAAGCTCTGCCTCATGGGCATGTGACAAGAGACAGAAGCCAGTATTTAATGGCAAAAATCACTGCTTCTTGGCAGAGATTTATGACAGGAAAGAAACATATAAAGCACCCAACCATTAGAGCTATCCGAAAATAGAATCTGCTATTCGGGGGGAGAGAGGCACGTCTGATTAGGGGGAAGGGAGAAGGAAAAAGTATTCATATAACACCTACTACATGCCAGTCACTGTGTTAAGTGGTTTTTACAAATATTTCATTTGATCCTCACAACAGTCTGGGAGGTAGGTGCTATGATTATCTGCATTTCACAGATGAGGAAACTGAGGCAAACAGGGTTAAGCAACTTGCCCAGGGTCACACAACTAGTAAGTGTCTGAGGCTGGATCTGAACTCAGGTCTTTCTGACTCCAGGCCCAACACTTTATCTACTGTGCTACCTGCTGCCGCCTCAAGGTCTTCAAGCAAAAACTAGATCAGGGGTGGGGAACCTGCAGCCTCAAAGTCATATGTGGCCTTCTAGGTGCTTGGGCACGGCCTTTTGACTGAGTCCAAGTTTTAGAGAACAAATCCTTTTATTAAGGGGATTTGTTCTGTCAAGTTTGGATTCAGTCAAAAGGGCTGCACTTGAGGACCTAGGGGGCCACATGTGGCCTCGAGGCTGCAGGTTCCCCACCCCAGGCTAGATAATCTCTAGCTGAGGATGATCTAGACAGGATTCTTCTTCAAGGACAGAGTGGATATTATTTCCCTTTAAGTTCTGAGATTTGATGATTACAGCCACCATGTTACAAAACTCCCTGTTATAAGAACAAAAGAACATTTCAGAAAATGAGTCCAACGTCATCGAGATTAACAGTGTCTAAGGTAAAAAGGCATTAATCTTCTTTAGCTAGTATTCACCTCTGTCATTAGTCATTAGCCACTAGAATGAAATTAATTTCTGAAAATATTCAAGGAATCAACTACTTTCAAGGCAGAAATTGTATCTACAATAGATCTTTACATCTATTCTTCTTGCAAAAAAAAAATGACAATGTTAATTAATGTCAATAAAACCCACCTAAGCATTCATTCATTCAAAAAGCCTTTGTTCCCATTGGTGTGTAGACCAGTCAAACTGGTCCACTCTCTGGATTTATTTGTAAAAATCACTGCTTCCTGGCAGAGATTTATGACAGGAACAAAACACAGAAAGCAGTCAACCATTAGCGCTATCCAAATATGGAAGAGGAGGAGGAAGGTGTGATCACAAGAAAGGGAAAGAAAGAGAAGGGGGAAAGGAAGGAGAAGGGAATTGCATTTATATGGCATATTCTACATCCCAGCTATTGTATTGGCTGTCCAGATGTTTAATGTTGACCTGAATGCACCATGCATCTGTCTGACCGTATACCTTTGCTCGTCAGTCCCCTACACCTGAAATATCCTCCCTTACTCCCTTCACTGGTAAAGTTCTACCCATCCTTTAAAGCCTAATTTGAATACTACCTCATACCCAGAGGAAAGTGGCCCTTCATTCCCCAGATTAGTCATGAACTTCTTTCTCAAAATCCATAAAACCATTTTGTTCACAACTCTTTAATGCCCTCATCATCTAATGGTATACATTATTATTATCATATATTAATGTCTTATCCTTCCTCAAGCTTCATGAGGACAAGAACAATAGCTTATTTAAATCTGGGCAGCTGGGTGAAAAAGTGAATAGAATGCTAATCCTAGAGTCAGGAGTTCAAATTGGCCAATTACTAGCTAGGTGACCCTGGGCAAGTCACAACACCTGTTTTGCTCAGTTTCTCTCAACTGTAAAATAGGAATAATACTAGCACCTACTTTACAGGGTTGTTCTGAGGATCAAATGAGATAATATTGGCAAAGTGCTTAGCAGTACCTGGCACATAGTAGGCGCTACAAAAATGTTTGTTCTTTTCCCCACTACATTGTCAACGACTCCCAGCTCTCAGCCCAATGCTTCATGCCTATTGAGTATTTTTTTAATGTTTGTTGAATGAACCAAGCATGAAAGTTGTCAGAAGAATTAAAATCAATAAATGCTTATTAAGTGGACACTACATACAAAATCAGTACGGCTAGGTGGCTCAGCAGATACAGTGCCAGGCCTGGAGTTAGGAAGATTCATCTTCCTGAGCTTGAATCCTGCCTCAGACACTAAATAGTTGTGGGACCCCAGGCAAATCACTTAACCTTTTTGCCTCAGTTTCCTCATCTGTAAAATGGGCTGAAGAAGGAAATGGCAAAACTATTCCAGTATCTCTACCAAGAAAAGTCCAAATGTGGTCACATAGAGTCGGACAGGACTGAAATATGACTGAATAACAATAACAACACACAAGGTCCTCCAACAAAGCTCTTTTGATACCTCTCCACAGTGGAGGCAGATGGTGCCCTGGAAGGCCACACCATTCACTCACCAAAAAGCATTTATTAAAACTCTACCATATGTAAGGCACCATGCTATACCAAGCCAGACAGCTGCAATAACGAACCCAGCCACAGACTGTATGTCTGTTACCTGAACACTAATGTAGAAAATCAATGGACAAACATTTATTAAGTTCCTCCTATGCGCCAGGCACTATGCTGAGTGCTAAAAATATAAAGATAAAAACAAAACAGTGACCGTCCTCAAGAAGCACACATTTTGAAGAAAGACAACATGCAAAAATATAGGTATATACAAAATGGGTACAAGGTCAACTTTGGGGGAAGGGGAAAGGAAGACACTAGTAGCCAAGGAATCAAGAAGGGCCTCATACTGAATGTGTCACTCGAACTGAGCCCTGAAGGCACCTAAAGTTTCCCAGAGGGAGAAATGAGGAGGAAGGGCTTTCCAGGCATGAAGGACAGTCAATGCAAAGGCACAATGATGGGAGATGGAGTGTTATGTGTAAAGAACAGTGGGAAGAGCAATTTGGCTGGACTATAGCTGTATAATAAGGCAGGAAATTTAGTATGGCACCAGGTTAGGAAGAGCCCTAAATGGCAAAGCAATTGCTACTGGATCCTCAGAGCAGTAAGGTGCTACTAAAATGGACTGAGTAGGGAGGGAGGGGTGATGGCATGGTCAGTTTTCCACATTAGGAAAACTGATTTGGAGAATGTGTGGAAAATGGAATGGAGTAGGCACAGACTTAAGGGAGAAGTACTAATTAAGAGATGAGAGGTGATGAAGTCTAGAATTAAGCTGGTAGCTTTGTGAGCGGAGAGAAAGTGACACAAGCAAAATATGGTGTGAAGGTAGAAACAGCAAGATTTGGCAATTTACTGGATCTGCAAGGTGAGGGAGAATGAGAAGCAAAGGATGACCCCAAGGCTGAGAAGTGGGTATCAGACACTTCAGAAAGGTTCATCCACAGAGGGATGTCTAGACAATACGGAATTCTTTTGGATACAGCCCGTCATGAAACTATCTCCTAAGGCATGAAGGGGGTAGTAATCTGCTTTGGTGGAAAGAGTGTCCACACAGATGAAATAAACAATTCTCTAAATAGTTAACTATGAGCAAGGCAATGTGCTAAGAACTAAAGATATAAAAAAGAAAAATTACATAGCCCTGGGCCTCTAATACCTTAAAATCTAACAGTGACGATAAACCATACACAAAAAATTAATATACAAGTTAAAAGTACTGCATTGCATAGGACAGGTCAAGGAGTGTCACAAGAGACTCAAGACGAGGAGTAAGGTCTGGATGGGGGGATCAGCAAAGATTACACAAAAGAACATCACATGACCAATAATATGGTCAGTTAATAAGTTTTTCCTGATCTCTTTAATTCTCTAACCCTCCAAAAAAAAAAAAAAGAAATATGTGCCAGTCATAGAAAAATTGCAGCTAAATACACAGAACCAAGAAAACTCTGCTATGTAAAATCCTTGTGAGTTAACACTAGAAAACTCTACTACTGAAGGCACTCACTCAGCATCAAACTTCAATATCCTTGAGCAAGACCAAAGGTTGGCTCCCTGCCCTGTTGACTGATGATACAAGCCTAGTCTCTTCCTAATCCCTTAACCTGCAGTAAATAGCACAAACTAATTCTGCCCAACCACATCAGAGGTTGTGGAAGCAAGGAGACTGAAAATATGAAGCCCTTAAGACTGGGGTTTGGCCCTAGGTTAAAGACCCCCAAGGCTACATGGACTTTTCCCAGGACACCTTTCTTGTCCCTGCTTGAACATTATAAAAAGTAGTGAATGAGAGAGGCTGGAGAAGGAAAGAGGGAAGAGACAAGAGAAAAAGTGGGGCAAGGAGCCAGTGTGCCAGGCATAGGCTGGCCCCAACAAACAGGGACTGAAACCCAGGTAGGAGCAGCCCTGTCTTCTTCAGTGGGTATTCAGAGCAGGAAGCAAGATCAGTGACTCTATAACACCCAATGAGGGGCCTTATGGGTGGTGGTGGTGTTTAGCCATTTTTCACTCAAGTCCTACTCTTCAGGACTTTGGGGATTTTCTTGGCAAAGATACTTGGAGTGGTTTTCCATTTCCTTCTCCAGCTCATTTTAGAGAGGAACAAACAGACCAATAGGGTTAAGTGATTTGCTCAGGGACACACAGTAAGTGTCTGAGGCAGGATTTGAACTCGGGAAGTAAGTCTTCCTGACTCCAGGCCCCAAAGAGAGAAGAGCCAGATGGTAAGTGATAGAACTAAACAAAAACAAAACAAAAAATCAAGAGGATACTTTATAGGATTCAAAAACCAAAAGGAAGGACAAGTAGTAAAGCCCAGAAGAAAATATGAATCTTTCTTAACTAGTATTTCAAGACAAGGGAATGTGAATTAATACTATATGATATAAATAAAAAAACATGTGAACTCCCAAGAGAGCAGAGAACAACCATGAGAAATACAACAATGGTTTAAGAGACAACATGAAAGAGATGGAGCGAGAGCTGGGCCTTGAAGGGAAGAGAAAGACTTTGGAAGATGAAAATGTAAGTGATGGATGCTAGATGGTCTATTATGTATGTACAGAAGCAGGAGGTAGCTGGAGATCAGGAAAGAGGAAAAATGGAGTTTGGCTGCAGGGGAGGTATGGGAAACAGGCTGGAAAAGCAAGTTAGAACCACAGAACTGATCTGTGTCTTATGAAAACAGGGAAGCATTAGTAGATTCTGGGTAGCACAGGGACATGATGAGAACTAGACATGAGGGGGCAGCTAGGTGGCACAGTGAGTAGAGCACTGGCCCTGGAGTCAGGAGGACCTGAGTTCAAATATGGTACTTGACACATTTACTAGCTGGGTGACCCTTGGGCAAGTCACTTAACCCCAATTGCCCTGCCTTCCCCTCTCCAGAAAGAAAGAAAGAGAAAGAAAGAAAGAAAGAAAGAAAGAAAGAAAGAAAGAAAGAAAGAAAGAAAGAAAGAAAGAAAGGAAGGAAGGAAGGAAGGAAAGAAAGAAAGAGAGAGAAAACTAGGCACGAGGAAGACTAAATTGGCAAGAAGGTGATGGACAGATGGATGGATGGATGAACTGGGGAGAAAAGGATTACAGCAAGGGAGAACAATTAGAAGGTTATTATAATGAAGAGGGTAGAAGGAGTAAGTATAAGTGACTAATAAATTTCACTCATCCTCTCTCTAATACTGAAGTGGTTGAGAAAATTTTCCTACTTCCTTCAGACACTTGAGAATTTCACTTGCTGCTGACAATGGTAGAGGCAGATAACAAAGAATGATGGTAATGACGGGGTTCAGTTATACGAGTTAAACATCATGGCTACTATATCCATATCCACATCCTCTCAACAGCTCCATGGGATTATAGCATTGAATGAATTCTTCATGGCCAAATCAACAATGGTAGCAAGGAGATTAGCTATGTTAACTGATATGAATTTACTTATACCCAAAATGGTGGGTTTTTCCCTGTATCACACCAAAAGGAAGGAGCCACCAAGTGTTTGTGCTCTTCACTGTGAACTTTTCATGTTCCACAGAGCTCCTTGGGGAGAAGAGAGAAGAGGGAAGGCTTCCCACTGAAGGGCACAATGCATTATCACGCTCTCCACAGTCCCACTGCTGTTGTTTGTCCCTTGTTTTCGAGGCGGACCAGTGACATTATGAATGAGTGATACCTTGACTTCTGAGTGAACAGAATTTAAGTGAGGTGGAGTTGCACAAATCATCAGCCTCACTCTCTCTTCCAGAGTCATCGAAGTCAAGTGGCAAGACAAAAGCCAGGATGACTGGCAATGACCCAGCATGCAGTGGATGACCTTGGGGTCTTCAATGTCTTGCCAAGCTCTAAGCGCTCCATGGCGCCTACTTCAGCCACCTTTATGGCCATTGAAACAAATTGTTCTTATCTGCCTATTCCACCAGGAAAGTATTCACACGATTTGGGTAGGCATCTCCCTAATTCATTAACAGGTTTAAAACCTGTCAACTACCTTCAACCTGGTTTAGCCCATCTGCAGAGACAGTTTACCAGGGTATGGCCACAGCACAGACTACCAGCTTCTTGGAGCCACAGTTAAAAGTAGCATACAAGTGAATACCAAAGCTGGACCAAAAGCCCATACAAAGCTAAGGAGGGCACTGTTCATTAGCTATTGCAGTATTGTACTGAAAGGTATCCTGACTGACCTGGAAGAGCTATTACAACTCCAGAAGTATATAATTTACACTCAGACAATGTAATCATCCATCTGACTTTGTAGCCACCAAAAAAGCAGGCTAAAAAAGCCTGTACTATAATTTTTCACTTGTGTTTAAAAAGAACTCACTGCAAATGTCGGATATAATTGCAATCTTCAAGATGTTTAATTTATTATAAGAGAAATTCTGTTAAAAGTATGAATTTTAATGCGATCATAAGATTTGACCTCTCAACCACTTTCTATAAATCTAAAGCAAATTTTCTGCATAATAACCCAGCATAAGTAGTAAATATTCAAAATCAAATGTGAAATTGTTTCATTCTCTTCTTCATTCTATAGTCAAGTGACATTAAAGGGAATCCTTGTCTCAGAAAATTAATGGTAAAGCTCTGCCCCCAGGGACAACTCCACCCTGGGGCAGTCTCAATAATTGATGAGTCCCTGCCTAGAACTGCTCTATCCTAAGAAAGCTCAATTACAACTGCCCACTCCTGCCTCCAGCTTCACCTCCTTACCAGCTGCCTGGCTCCCTCGGGGTGATTCCACTCTACCCCCCCCCCCTTCCAGCTCCCCATTATGCCTTGTCCTCCCCTAATAGAATGTAAGCTTCTTGAGAACAGGGACCATCTTGTTTTCTCACTTTTGAATCCATAGAGCACTACCCAGCGGATAGCAAGAGAGCTTTAATCTATCTTATTAGAATTAAGATATTATGAGAGGATTACATAATAATATCTATGCTACGCAGTTGTATAAATCAATTCTGAAGGGAAGCCTGAAAAGGAATCCTAAAATTTCAAGAAGCTTATAACATGAAAGCCTGAAAGGAACTGCAAACTAGTGTAATGTCTTCTTGACCCAGAAACCATTCTAGAGCATCTCCAACAAATGGCCATCCAGCCTCCATCTTAAGACCTTCCTCTGGGGAGTCTCTGGAGATGTCCAAGCTACTCTCATTACAGGAGAGATCTTCCTTCCTTTATATCTAATACAGTCCATCCACAAAACAGAATGGTTCCTAGTTCCCCATGCCGAGCCCAGGCAAAACAATTTTCATCACTCTCCCACATGACAACCTTGCAAATAATTGAAGAATGCCATAGCAACAAGCAGCAAAACCATTAATAATAACAGCTCAAGTTTATATGGCACCTTCAGGTTTGCAAAGTACTTCACAGACATGGTCTTATTTGATTCTCACAACAACCCCAAGAAGCAAAGTCTATATACATATCATTAGTCCTCCTTTACAGATGAGGGAACTAACGATCCTTGAGTGAGATGCCTCACCCAAGACCTCATACTTGGCAGAGGTAGGATTTAAACCCAAGTCTTCCTAACTGCAAATGGATCACTCCATCCACTGCAACACAGTGTGGAGGTCCCAAATTATGTAGTATGTTTGCCGTATTCCAATTTTCATATATGTTCAAAACACAGGCTGATCTTCCTATTAGAAGAGAAGGTAAAAGGCATTTGAAAAATGCCCCTCCAATTTCCTTGTTATTAGGGAAAATGAATTCCTTAACACACCCACACCCACACACCCACACACCCACACACTCACACACTCACACACTCACACATACGAGAATGGCTTCAGTGTGTAAACAGGAAAAAAAGGATCTCAAGAAGAGGAGGAAAAGTTTGATCCATGCCAAATGATCTAGAGCTGAAAGGGCCCTTAGTGGTCACCCTCTCCATTTTACAGACAACAAAACTGGGACCCAGAAAAATAGGGAGATTTGCCCAAAGACATAGGTAGTAAGGAGCAGAAGTGGGATTCAAACGTAGGCTCACTGACTCCTAATCCAGTACCCTTTCACACTGCAGGTGATTGGGGTGTGTAAAAAAGAAAAGGAAGAAGGACCACCAGATTTGGGATTAAACACTAACTGGATAAAGTGTTTCTAAATCAGAGAAAACTGAATCCTCCAAAGAGGAAGAAGCTATTTGTTCTTCAAGAAAAAAAAATGACATGAATCCATAGCTGTTGTCAAGTGTTAAGTTATCCATGAGGGTCCCCAGAAGAAGAGAGAAATGGCGGTGGTTGGGACTTCCTGTTTAGGAGATACTGAGACAGCTGATTTGTCTACTTGTGAATAATAGAAAGTCCTACAGTCTTCCAAAGCATGACAGAGAACTTCCCAAGACTTGTCAAATTAAATCATGACTAATTAATTCTGGCAATTCATGTGGCATAACTGATACTGCCAGGAGGACTCTATAAAGCAATGCCACAGACCCCCCAGCTTCCTTCAAGTTTCAACAAAGCTTCCACCTTCTACAGGAAGCCTTTCCCAACTCCTCTTAACTCTAGTCCAGGGGTAGGGAACCAGCTGCCTAGAGTCCACTTGTGGCCCTCTAGGTCCTCAAGTGTAGCCCTTTGAGTGAAGTCTGGATTCAGTCCAAGGCCTGTACTTGAGGACCTAGAGGGACACATGTGCCCTCAAGGTTGTAGGTTCCCCACCTCTGTTCTAGTACATTCCCTTTGTTGATTATTTCCCATTTATCCTTTATAAGCTTGTCTGTACATAGCTGCTTGCGTGTTGTCTCTCCTATTAGATATTGAGCTCCTTGAGGGCAAAATTTATCTTTTAGCTCTCTTTGTATCTCCAATATTTAGAACAGCATCTGGCCCATAGTAGGCATTTAATAGATGCTTACTGATTGACTGAGAGCACCAAGTCTTGGGCAGGAAATTGAAACCTGGACACAGGTGTTGCTTTCATCATTGTTACTTAGTTCAGTGGCTGGCACACAGTAGGCATTTAATAAATGTTTACTGATTGACTGATGCCAGATTTTGGATTTCTGGACCATGCCTTAAAATATAGGAACGATAGGCTCCCAGAGTAGGAAGGAAGTGTATCTAGTTAGGGCTAGTAAGTTTGTCTATAGTCTTGCAGAATGGGTTTAAAGTGAAAAAGGAGAATAAAAAAAGAGATATCTGCTGAGTTGAATACCTCACCAGTTAGCTATAAAGCAGGAAGATGACTAGTGGAAATCATGAGAAATTCACAGGAAGCAACCCAAGAAAACAGCCATCAGTAAAATGCCTACCTTCTGTTTGCTGCCTACAAAAATGGCCAAGTATGAAGATCAAGACGAATAATAGATCCTAATGTAAGAAGACAAATTTGATCTGAGAGTTATTGAAGAAACCCACAATTGAAACAGGGATCTGGAATAACATATTTTCTTAAAAAATAACAGGATGTGGCTTTCAGAAAAACTTGGAAAGGCTTACATGAACTGATGCAAAGTAAAGCAAGCAGAACCAGGAGAAGAGTAACAGCAATATTGTAAGATGATCAGCTATGAATGACTTAGATGTTCTCAGCAATACAACAATCCAAGATAATTCTGAAGGACTTATGATGAAAAATGCCATCCACTTCCAGACAAAGAACTGATGGAATCTGAATGTATTGAAACATACTGGTTGTTGGGGGGTTTTTTTTGTCTGTTTTCTTTCACACCATGACTCAGGTTTGACTAACATGTGGCTTCGAGGTCCCACCCCTAGTTAAGCTGTGTGTTGAAGGAAGAGAGGAATTGAATTCCAGGCATAGAAGACTGCTGCCACAATGGCATGGAGAGGGGAAATGAAACCCCATGCATGAAGAACAGAGAAAGGGTCAGTTTGGCTTATTATAAAATCTGGAAAGGGAGTTAGGTAAAAAGAATCTGCAAAGACAGATTGGGTCCAGATTGCGAAGTCCTTTAAAAGCCAGACTGAGGTATTGATATTTTTATCCTAGAGGTAATCAATAGCAACTGGGGTTTACTGAGTAGAAGAGAGGCATTTTCAGATCTGAGCTTTAGGAAAATCATTTTGGCAGCTGTGGACGAGATGGATTCAGGGCTTGGGGCAGGTGGACAATTAAGAGTTATGGTGTGGTGTGATGAGGGATGGAACTAGGCAGTGGAGAGGGAGACTTTGAGAAGAGAGAAGCAGTCAGGTATGAGAAAGGTCATGGATGGAGAAAGGGCAAGATGTGTCGACTGGTGGAATCTGCGCAGTGCATGAACCTGCCTAAGAGATGCATGAATTTGCGAAATACACACACTTCCCTAAAAATTCCAATTCTGCCTGAAAAACCTTCTAAAACTTCAACTTAACATCTAAAGGAATATATAAAAAATTTCCAGAAATAATATACTGCCTTTCTGTGAGCTACTTCTTGCTCCCTTTCAAGTCAGATTAGATCTATTTCTTGTATTACAGTTACCCTTGCCCATGGGTTTTATCCCCTGAGTAGGCCCCATGAGGGCAGTGACCATTAGCCTGCCCAGTCTCCAGGGCAGCATTCTGCACATCAAAGACAATGAACAGACAAATGTTTGTTTTATCACCATTCTTCATGTTCAACAAGGAAGACAAAATGATTTGCTCTAAATCGGCAAGTATTCCTAATGCATGAAAGAGCTCTTTCTCCTGAATGAACAACCACCAGTATTGTTGTTCCAGTTTGCCGTATCCAAACCCACCACTTGGTCATTTAAAGTAAGCTAGATGCAGGACCTGATTAGTGCAAATAATGAATCTCTTGAAGTGGTCATGTCAATTTGAATTTGCACCATTCAATGTTATAACTTTATGAAATACAGTCATTGGTTCCAGTCCAATAGAAATACACTGTTCATATTTGAATATTTACCACTTCAGGGGATTCATTATTTGCATAAATCACAACTTTGCATTAACTGTGAGTTATTATTACTGTAATCTACAGCCTCACAGTTTCCTTTAACTAATAAGATTCTATAATGCCTTGGATTATGGTTCTTTTAAAGTTCTCCAACTGTCTAGCAGTGTGAAAAGGGAACTCATTAGGAGTCAGTGAGCCTGGGTTCGAATCTTGGCTCTGCCACTTACTGCCTGTGCTCTTGGCCAAATTGCTACACTTTTCTGGGTTCCAGTTTCCGCATCTGTAAAATGGAGGGGGGGGGGGGGTCAGATATGTTGACCACTAAGGACCCTTCAATCTACGATCCTTTGACATAGGTCAAACTTTTCCTCTCCTTCATCAGATCTTTTTTCTTCAGTGTTTATACACTGAGACCATTTGTGTGTGTGTGTGTGTGTGTGTGTGTGTGTGTTCTAAGGAATTAATTTTCCCTAATAATAAGGAAAGTGGAGAGGCATTCTTCAAACTCCTTTTATCTTCTCTTCTAATAGGAAGACAAGCCTGCATTTTGAGTATAGATGAAAGTCACCTGAACATGGCAGAGATACAAATATTATGCAAGTTACTGCAGAATTATCCCTGCTTTCCATATTTGCCAGAAGTGAAATCCTCAGTCCTAGGTCATCCTGCCTTGAAGCTCCCTGGAAGATGACTAAGGCATTCTGCTGTCAGAAGTCTTCAAAGCTGTCAAGTCAGCCAACCAGCATGGATAGCACCTAACACGTGCTAGACACTGTACTAAGCAATATTGGAAGGACAAAAAAAAAGCAAAAGACAATGCCTGCTCTCAGGGAGCTCACCATCCAAGAGGGGAGACAGCATGCAGACAACTATAGACAAACAAGATATAGTATCTAGGATAAATTGGAGAAAGACATCAAAGGCACCAAGATTTTGGGGGACTGGAAAAGGTTTCTTATAGAAGGTGGGACTTTAGTTGAAAACTGAAAGAAGCCAGAGAAGTAGAGACAAAAATGAGGATGGAGAGTGTTCTAAGCATGGAGAACAGCCCGTGAAAATGCCCCAAGAAGGGAGATGGAATGTGTTTTGCGAGGAACATCAAGGAAGCCAATGTCACGGGATCTTAAGAATATGTGGAAGGAGTACAGTGTAACAAGACTGGAAAGATAGATAAAGGTCAAGTTATAAAGGGCTTTAAAAATCAGAGGACTTTAAATTTTATGTTGGAGGTCATGAGAGCTAATTCAATAGTAGGATGTCAATTCCATCTCACCTCAGCAGGTACTCCTAACTTCCCTTTTCTTCTCTTACTAACTTCTTATGTTTGTCTTGCCAACTTGTCTTTCTTATCTTCCCAACTATCTTCTCCTCAAATCTTTTTCTTCATCATCCTTCCTGAATTCTTTTCTTCCTTCTACTCCTCTCCTCCATCTCAAGTTATTCTTCTTCTGTTCCAACCATTCTCTTCTCTTTCAATCAGTTCTCAAATCCTCTCAAATCCCCCTTCTCAAATTCAATCTCTGGCCTTCTCCACAATTTCGAATCCTTACAAATCCCCATAATGCCATGTCCTTCTTCAGGTCAAATACTTCTTCTATATAACTTTATCCCAGAGAATAGCACTGGCAATAAATCACTTGAAAGTACAAATCTACTACTGGTTGGGTTCAACTATAATTCAATTGAACTCTGCCTTTATCATGTTTAGAATCTTCCACTACAGTGCTGCTTCCATCCCTGGTCACAATATAGGACACATCGAGTTCTCAGGTTTTGGCAGGTTCCACCAAGGTGAAAAAACTTCCTGTACAGGCCCTAGGACAGATTGTATGTCATCTAAGGACCAGTCTTGCTAAGTTAAAAAAGTTCAGGTTGGCCTCAAGTGATTTTTTTTAGCCAAAGTGACACTCAAAGACAATTCTCCTAGGTTGAAAAGCAGTCACAGCCCATGTCAGTGAAGGGCATTTGTATCTCAATGACATCCTAGGTCCATGATGTACAATGCAAAATACTGTGATAAATATTGGACCATGTTTGCTGCCTCAGTGGATCCATGATTCCAGTGGTGCGGGTGCTCCTTCCAATGAAAGAGACCACTACCCATAGGTACCATCTCCCCCTGCCCCCTTAGTCCACTAATTCCCATTAATCTTCTATAGAAGTCTATACTAGGTCTTTCTCTAGACCTTCTGATCTTTGCATAGATAACAATGGAATATGCAGCCAGACCTCAAGGGATTCTCCCAGTCTTGCTGCATGACCAACGCCCTGCCTTGTCCAGGCCTACATGTCTCTGATCTCCTTAACACCCTCATTCGTATACAATTCTTTAAGCTTTGCATCTCTCCCAGTGTCTAGTGTATAACAGGTTAGATGCTGAAAGAGAGACAAAGATTAAATAAGACACAGTTCCTAACCTAATGAACATGTACAAATAACTGTAATGCAAAATCTATCATGGTAAGTACATAAAAGAAGAACAAAATGCTATGAGACCGATGCAAAATGCTGCCTCATTTGAGATGAGGGAACAGAATCATTTCTGACTGAGGGAATCAGGGATGACTTCATGGAAGAAATTCTTAAGTTGGACCTGGAAGGATCTAAACAGGCAGACACAGGGGAGGGAACTACAGGCCTAAGGAACTGTGTGGGCAAAGGCACAAAGGTAGGGAAGCCAGTCAGCCAACAGCATTAAGCACCTACTCTGTGCCAGGTACTGTGCTAAGGGCTGGGTATGTACAGGGGATATGGTCCAGTTTGTCTGATATGTAAAAGATATAGAGGGGAATAATAGCATTAGGTAAGAGTGTAAAGATAGATGGTTCTGGATTGTGGAGAACAACACAGGAGTCAACAACTCTATTAATTCTGGTGAAAGAGCAGACCACCAGGCCTTACCATTACCATACGCTGGCCTCTGTGCCCTGAAGAGGCATACGTGACTGGACAGAATGCCAAGCGTGGAGTCGGGAGGATCTGAGTTCAAAGCTGGCCTCAGACACTTATTAGCTGGGTGACCCTAGACAAGTCACTTATAACCTTGTTTGCTTCAGTTTCCTCATGTGTAAAATGAGCTGGAGAAGGAAATGGCAAACCACTCCAGTATCTTTGCTGAGAAACTCCCAAATGGGGTCATGGAGAGTTGGATGTCTAAACAACAAGCCCTGAAGATCCTTGGTACTATCATCTGACCTGCTGATTGAACCTAAAGACATTTGGGCATTGGCATCTACCCTACAGCCAAACTTTATTTTATGCTCTATCTCCTTATAAGAAAGGGAGATCCTGCAGGGAGGGACTTTCTCACTTTTTTCTATTTGCATCCTCAATGCTTAGCACATTTCTTGGCACATAGTAGGCACTTATTAAATGCTTTTTCTTTCATTCATCATTCACTCATTCAAATAAGATGGCTTGTAATTTACAAACATATCAACTTACTTCAGGTCCCACAATAACCATGTAAACATTGGGCTCTTCTCGGTGCCACTCTTTAAAGAAAAAGAAAAGAAACTTTTAAAATTGCTTCTCAGTGGAAATATGTTTAATATGATTGTATATATATGACCTATATCAGACTGCTTGCCCTCTTGGGGAGAAGGGGAGGGCAGGGAGGGAGAAAAAATTCATAACTGAAAACCTTTTAAAAGTGAATGCTGAAAAATTAAATACATTAAATAAATAAATAAAAATTGGTTCTCGGTCATACCTCATTGTACATGTTATCACAATTTAATTTAAAAGTAAAAGAGCATAGTTTTATGCACAATATGCTCTCTTTATTGACATCATTCTTCAATTAAAATTCCAGATGTGAACAATTGTTACATATCTGCATTTTTGCATCTCCTATGAGAAGGGGTATTATTTCTAATTGCTTCTTGTAGAAGACATTAATGCTTTAAATGAAATAATTTGCAATCACTTATGATTTCTATAATTATTAAAACTGCAGATTAATAAGGAAGCTAAACATAATGCTGTATATTAGCAGCTCAGTTTAGATCTCCAGAGATATTAATTAGTTTTGTCTCAAAGAATCCCTGTGATTTTCTTTTTTTTCATTCTCTTGCATCTGTTTTGTCAGTAACCCTTGAAATGAAAGCACTGCTACCCTTCATAAGGGAGCAAATACTACAAGATTTTAAAATTGATACGATTAAATAATGTGGCAATTTGTCTTACAGAACCAAAAACTGTAAATTCAAGTGATTTTCAGGGAGTGATATGTCATGTATTCGATGAATGTTAGCTTGCAGTTAATTCTAAAAGGGTTTGTCAATATTCAGACAAAGGAACATGGTGAGCTTGTTCCTGGGAGCTATCAGGATTCCCCTACCTGGGGGATTCTCAGTCTGGAGAAGGACTGTAAGGCAGACCTAAAATAGGTCACAGTGAGGAACATGATACAAAGCACTCCTTCCATACAGTTCACAAACAGCCCTACAAAATACTGAACAATCCTAAAGACTGACTGCCTTCATCACTTATTCCTCAGCATTTTAGACCATTCTATAGTGCACTTTATTATGTGTTGACCTACCTCCAATTTTACATTGAACCAATGGGAAAATTAGCATCATGATAACATTTTTTCCCTGTTTATACACACTGATTCTGTAAAGCAAAGGATACCAGTTTCACACTTGCTCACATGATAGCCCGGACATCATTAAACATTTAATACCCAGTAGACTTTAACTACAAAAGAAGTCCTTCAGACTCAAAGATTCAAGATTTGGGTACAGCTGTCCAGTCTGGAGGGTGTGTCAGTCTTTTATTTCTAGAACCCAAATGATCTCATTCCCTCATGCCACTCACCAGGACAGCAGGGTCTAAGTAATAGGGGCATCTTGCAATCTGCCCTATCTCCACATTTGCCTTCCATTCCCCTCCTCCTCTACCATTTCCCCTTGGGAGAAATGATTATTTCTCTATTGTACTTAATGACTAATAACTGAATTAGGACCAAGGTTTTTCCCCTTTTCTATTTCATCCAGAAATCAACCACCATGGGAAATCTTGCTCAAAGACTTGCCCAGCCAGGAAAGCTAAGATCTAATCAAAGACAGTAAGGAAATTTTAAGTTTAGGCAAATGGGTGGATTCTTGCTCACTGTGTTTACTCAATCAGGTCTGGGAAAATGTGGATTCTCCCTTTTGTCAGACAGGTGCCATAGAAATTGATAAGTCCCTTTGAGCAAGATTTTGGTGCTCAATGTCCCCAAACTCAAGACACAGAATATTGTAACATTCATTCTCTCTCATTACTTATTGACCAATCAGAGTTGATCGTCAATCTATGGAATGTCCACTTTTTCAGGGGCATATAAGCCATGAACCTGCCACCATGATTGTCTTTAGCATTCAAGAGTGCCACTGACCTCTTTTATTACTGTGCTAGCATTATTAATAAAATGATTAAAAAGTACCGAGAAACTGTATCTCTGAAACTTTTTAAATAGTACACCCTTGCTCTGGGAATAATCAATATCACAACTGCTACTGGAAAGGGGGTGAGTACATGTGGTTCCACTTCCAATCCTTATGATGGACTAAATGAAAGCTCTCTTACTTCCCTGGCTATCACTTGTTGTTGGGTTATACCCACCTAGTGGAATGTCAGTTTCTTGAGGGGAGGGACTCCTCATTTTTCAAGCTATATCCCTCACACCCAACATAGTGCTTGGCACATAGCAGGCACTTAATAGATATTTGGTGAATGACTGCATGGTTGCTTGATTGTGACTTTGGATATTTCCTATGTACCTTGACAAGGATTTGACTCAGCCCGTCACTCTCTCGCTCAGTGGTTGTGCCTGCTGTCTAAAGGTGACTCAAGGAACAAACCCAAGGCACATTTTCTGGTTAAATGATTAGCAGTATTAAAGACAAATTAGTCCCTAATGAGGCAATTTTGCTGATATAAATTTAGAAACCAAAAAAGCTAGAAAATAAGGAAAGAGCTGAAGAGAAAGTGGGTACTATGGAAAGTATTAAACCCACTATAAGCACTGGGTCAGAATCAAACATTTGAGGATATGTCTGGCTGCAAAGAATCTCTAGAACTTAATCCCCACTCCCATACAAAATGAATGGTGAAACTGTCTTATGCTTCTAAACACAAAAATATTATTTACTTCATAAATCTTTTGCAATACACATGTAACACCCAAATTTTACTGAAAAAAATAGTAATTCTAATTATCCCTTTAGAACACAATAGGAAATTTAGCTGGGAATTATTGGTATTCTTGTCATTCAATAATGATTATTTTAAGATTACTAAACTACATAGCAATGGAAGATTACTGTCAATATCAAATATTTGTAAGTCAAGGCATTTTGGTCATATGTGAAAATATCTTTGTTATTTATTTGTTGATTTTACTATTTTCTTCCCACCTGAAATTCACAGAAAAAATTTAAGGCATAGCTGAAATGCTCCAATGAGCTGCCCTTGAAATACTAGTTATTATTATTTTAGGGAAAACTCTGTTCCTGTACATGCGATGAGATTAAGGAGACCCCCTACCCTCACCTCTGACTGGTTCACACCCTGGGCCTATGCTAAGATCATTTCTGGGGTCACTTCCACCCAACTCTGTAGGATCTGGTCCTTAGGTCAAAGCTCATCAGAGAGGCCTGGCCACAGAACCAATCATCAGGGAAAGCATCACCCCAAAGAGTTGAGTAGAGCAGACCATTTCCCCAGAAGAAGCCATGGCTCCCAGCACTCCATGGAGCTTGCTTTAGTCAAAGCATCCCAGGGAGCCCTGCCACTTACCCCCTTTACAGACAGAAGGGAGAATGTATTCCCTAGAGTATAAGAAGCATGTAGTGTATTAGAAATATCAAGAGATTTATCCAACCATTCTTCCATAAACAAAAGAACAGAAGGAATGTACACGTAAGAAACCTACCTGAGAAAGCATCCACCAAATAAAGAGGATCTTTGACTCGTCTAAGTCCACATATCAAAATAAATACGTGCAAATTATCTGCACGTTGGTTAATCTCTGCAACAGAATATTTAAAATATTTTTATTGCTATGAAAAAAGAACAACTTTTTCCCCTGTAAAATAGCTTTAAAACCAAGGATTATATGCACAAATAGAAGGGAGGTGGCTCCATAGTTTCACTGGCCCTCACTAGTCTTTCACTTCTAGGTCAGATTTTCCTGGGCCCTGTTTCTCTTCCAGTTTGTAAGCCTGGTGTGTCTGGTACACAGGTTGGCTCCCTCCATGCTGGAGAAGATGGAGTTCAGGAGGAAGAGGAGGGGGAGGAGAACTGACCCTAGTTATTTCTTTTTTTTAATATATTTTTATTTATATATTTTCTCATCACCAAAATTTTCCCCATGCCCCCGTCAGCCCTCCAGGAGCCCCATCATTTCTTAAAGAAGACATTCTGAGCATTCCTTTAATTTGGCTACTTAGATTGGTTTCATTTGTAAAAAACAAGAAAACAGGAGATCTGTGTACACAGAAAGGCAGCCTACAGTTTATGAACAGGGCATAAAGGATGTACTCTGAGTTCACTGAGAAGTCAATTATTTGGAACCTCAAATGCATTTTCACATAGGACAGGGAGTGGGCCTGCGATTTCACTGACAGAGGAAATTCCTAGGTGAGGAAACTCCCTCTGCCAGTGCAGATCTACACCTTCTCACTTTAGAGAGTTGCCCAATAGACCAAAAGATTAAGTGACTTATCCAGGATCATACAGCTAGTATGTAGCGGGGGTTTCCCTGACTTCAACACCAACTCATTATCCGCTATACCATGCTGTCCCTTTCTCATAGAGCAGTGTTTAAAAATAATGGTCAGAGTCTGAAGCAGGCTCTCAGAAATCTCCCCAACCCATAAAGCACCTGTCTAACCAAAGGGAATTTCTGTAAGGAAATGTGTTCCAATTTAAGATGCTACAATGCTATATCCTTTTGTTATGAGTTCAACAGCTCTCCCCTTCCACCTCACCCCTTTTTCTACACACTATCCCACTTAGGGTACTGGAAATGGTTACTTCCCTGTTCCATTCTGGAAAGCCTGGGGTGCAGTGGTTTGAAAACTGAGATGCAAGCTCACTTCAGGGTAAGGAACAGGGTGAGAATTATGAGTAAAGAGCTAAGCTGAGTGGATGAGATGGGCTAGCTAAAACTGGCTCTGACTCTGTGGGTTCTGCTTCACTCCACTGGGCATCATCTATCATTCCTTCTAGGGGACACAGAAGTTAGTCAATTGCATTACCCAAGCCCCACTCCTTCTCACCCCCATGTTCCTACACATAACAAAGGAAGCAGAAGGCATTTCAACATACCTTTCTTCCTTCCTCCTTTTCCCCCTCCTAATTTACCCATGACAGAATCTTCCCACACACAGACAACTCTCTACCAGATTAACAAGCCCGGAACTAAGGCTAAAAGAAATGGAAAGAAATGAAATAGGGGAAATGGAAGAGCACCCAAGAGAGCAGGAATAGAGTCTTGTTTTGAGAAAAAGGAGAAATAAGTAGAGAAGAGATAAGTGACCCTCCCCTTCTAGCTAGGTCATTTATTTGCCTGTGTGACCTCACCTCTCTGGCCCCCAGCTTCCTCACCTCTAAAAGAAGAACCCAGGCTAGATGATCTCTGAGGTCCTTTTCAGATCTAAATCTATGATTCTATGATCTTGTAATTCTAGTATCAAAAAAGTACTGCCTATTCAACTATACAAGTACAAAAACGTATATCCATACCCTATCACACAAAAAAAAGACAAAGATGTACCTAATGCTTGCATGAAAGATTCCATTTCAGGCTGACATTATTGTTATTTTTAATATTAACTAAATTAAAACTTCAGATTTTTTTAACTGGGATACCACAATCCTCCATAATTGGCCTTTAAAATATGTAAGAAAAAAAGATAATTATAATGACCATTTTTTTTTGGCCCTGAAACAGGACAATCTCCTATCGTTTCTCTCTTGGCAAAACTTAATTTTCCCTGTGCTCAGGATCCACAAAATAAATGTTCTCTTTGCTTTTCAGTCTTCAGGGTGAATACATCTGCTTTGGAATTTAATCAAGGCTATTGATACTACTCTGACACAAGCACAAAAGCTAAAAAAAATTAATTCATAATCAGCTTGGCTGCTATATTTTATTCAAATGTGAAGCTGAGATGAATTTTTTACAAAAGTCACCTTTTTTGGAGGAAAAAAAAGGCCTAAACTGTTCTCACAGTACACAGTTACTCTATTAAGTATTGATGTTTCAATAGGGACCCTGAATTCTGTCTGTATAGAGAAAAGACTGTACCGCCCTACTCTGAGCTGCTTGAATATTGACATAAAAATGAAGGTTTGACGGTAATTTTTAGTCGGTTAAAGTTAATCATGTATCAACTGGATTTGGGGACATGAAAAAAATCATTGCTCTTTAATAGATAATAAGGGTAAAAGACAATCTCTGAGGATACAGAGGGCAGGGAAGGATCAAAGCACTTGTTGGTCAGTTTGGGGTAGTGTAGAACTATCAGTGTTTAGACATGGAAAATTTTTGAGAAACAGTGGTGGCAGAATGAATAAATATTTCATATCATACAGTATATATTAACACATTAAAATTAATATATTTGGCTATGTTACCAAGTAGAAAAAAACCCTAACATTTCTCCTTTCTCAATCTATCCCCCAATATCTTCATGAAGAAAATAAGGCACACATAAGTCAGCGTCTGAAGAAATCTCTTATCCCTAATGCAGGAAACATGAGAAGGTTCTACAGCACGTGTATACCTTAATCTCAGACATGAGGATAGGAGAGAAAAATCTCCCTTCCCTGATGACAAGGAAGGCTTAGCTGCTTGGCCCAATTAGGTCCAAGAACCCAAGCCTACACCCTTAAGCAAGTCTGGCCAGCTGAGTGAGTTTTTAATGTGTCCTAGACCTCAACCCCATCAAACCAATTGCAAAGCTACTCGGACTACCTCCCTCTCCCAATGGATTGGATAAGAGTTATCATATGGGCCACAGCCTACCCCACACTTCACAGGCGTCCCTGTCCAGACAGTGAGTCAGTTGGTGTGCTCTTTATTGGAAGAGACAATGACACAGGACATCTGAATAGGAACTGGAATTAGAAGAAAGGCTACCTGCCATCTTTTTTTTTCTTAAAAGAACAGAAATACAAATTGTAGCGGTGATGCTTTTTTCTATTAAACTTAACAAATTCAGAAACATTATTTTTGATTCAAGTTGGGTAGTCTCATAATACATAAGCAACACTTTCAGGAAAATCAAGATAGTGGTTAGAAAATCCTGATCGAGCTGAAAAGCATTTAAGCTTCCCTGATTTGGGCATCAATCCTTACAATCCTTGGTTTGCAATTATAGCCTAGAGACCCTAAGATCCAATCCAGTTCTAAGAAAACTCATCCATGTCACTTCTTTTTATTTAGAAAGTAACTAAAAACAGTACTGAGAGGCTGAACAACTTATCTGATCCTATTTCTTCATTCATTTCAAACTATGACAAGATTTATTCTTCCTGAATGTAATGTCTCAAAATTCCAATTCATCACTTCCATATCTATAAGTTTCTTTCATAGATTGCCATTTTCTGGATAATGGGATTTTTCTCTTCAAGAGAGTCCGTTGATCCTAGACGGTTTTATCAGCCTCCAAAGTTAGGCTGGTTGGTCTTGACAAAGAGTCTGGCAGCTGAAAACATTCTCTTACACTCTGGGTAAGGGGGATGCTAGCTCATTTGATTCTTGAATAATCATCAAATATATTATTGTTCCAAGTTTTTTTAAAGGCAAATGATATTCAGCCATGTGTTGTTTTCAATATACCTCACTGCCTCTTGGCACTGGGCTGGGAATAAAAAGACCGGGGTCTCAGTCCTGGCTCCACCAGCACTGGTGGCATAAACAGAGGCAAGTCAAATGCCTATCTAAGTAGGGTCTCCTTACCTTCAAAATGTAAATAACGATATTTATTTGTTCTATGAGCTTACTTACATGTGTGGGAAAACAACTGTATCTAAAGCATTAGATACATGAGTATCTATGTAATCATCATTGACTCTATAAACCTCTTTGATCCTGAGAGTTTTCCTGCATAGTGCCAACTTTCCACTTTGGTCGATATACCAGTGTCTAATGATGCAATATTTACCAGTTATGTGACCCAATTAAATGTTGCAATGCTTTCTAACCATTTCCCTTTTTCTGTCTCTTTTCTATGTAGATTTTGTCTTTCATATACTTAAAAAAAAAAGCTAATACCAACATATTAAAGTCACCAGCCAAGAGAATATTCGAGTGTAGAATTAATCTGTGAATTACAAAAAATACAAAAATAAAATTTACAGGTTTTCCAGGCCCATACGAAGTAGCCCCAAATCAAATTGCCGGTTAGATGAGGAATGGCTCAGAAGTCAATTTCATCAACAGAAATTTACTAGAACCGACTTTTCCCCTGGAAGCTATCCCCAGTGTTCTCTCTGGGTTTTTGATTCTGTAGATAACTTGACATACTGTTACAAGGACACAAGAAACTTTGTGCACTCCAGGCAAAACGTGTCGTTTTTACTGAGTTTGAAATGGAGAACGCATGGATTTGAGAATATATCCTAAGTAGTGTCACCTTGGGAAACTGTAACAAGGCCACGTAACAGTCACTTACTACCTAAAATCTACCTGGATTTTAACGAAAGAGAAATAATAATGTGGTCCAGTGGAAAATACCCTGGTTTGGGAGTGGACCAACTTGGATTTGATTCCTGCCTCTGCCACTTACTCTCTGGGTAGCTTGGGTGGCTAGGTAGCATCATGGTGCACAAAGCACAGGGCATGGAGTCAGGAAGACCTGAATTCAAATTTGACCTTAGACACTTATTAGCTGGGTGACCCTGGACAAGTCACTTAACCCTGTTGGCCTCAGTTTCCTCAGCTGTAAAATGAGCTGAAGAAGGAAATGGCAAACCACTCCAGTATCTTTGCCAAGAAAACCCCAAATGGGATCACAAAGAGTCAGTCACAACTGAAAAACAAATGAACAACAAATCATTTATTCCCTTTATGGAAGTCAGTTTAATCAGACCTCTAAGTTCTATCTCTTTCCAGCTCTAAATCCATGATCCTGTGAAAAATAAATTTTAAAAAAATATGTTCCTAAGGAAGTCACAACAACAGGTTGGGCAAACTTGAGCTCCCAAAGTGAAAAACCTAAGGAAAGAAGAAAAGAGTAATCTCTTCTACTACAATCCAATGTAGTTCTTGGTACTTTAAATAGTTCCACTTGTCAAGGAGCCAGCCTGAATTCATTCGCATCAGGTGTATTTGAAGTAAGAAAAAAAAAATCCATTAGGAAAATATAGAGCTGTTGCATCATGCAGGATTTATAGGCATTCCAAAGGGAAATGTTCTAGGGAACATGTAATTAGTTTAATGTCTATAAACAGATCTTCTGATGAGCACAGCTAGTAAAAGTATCCCATGAGAATTCGTAGTAAGGGCACCTGACCTGCATTATTGGTTCTTAATTTAATGGTAGTTACTGTGTTCTGCACTGATAGGTAGGATCCATTTAGCACAAGCAAAGTAATTTAATCCTTAAACAAATATTGAATATCTTATATTTGTTATCAATGGCATATGAAGGATGTGTATGTATATATTTTTATATTTATGTACATATATAAATGTATACATGTGTATATATTTTATATATTTGTGTGTGTATATATATATAAGTGCATATGTATGTACATATTTTATATAGTTATAGGCCAATAATTTTTAAATAATATTCCTAAGGAATGGTATAGGAAAACATAAGAAAGCTGGGAATATCATAAAATTGGAGACAGATGTTTAAAGAGCATACAATAAAAAAAATGACTCATGGCCAAACACCCACTCTAATTATACTAGGTATCATTCTGCTAGGTATTTCCCTTCTCCTTCTGCCTTGACTTCTCAACTGTTAATATTTCCCAAGAATTCTGAGTAGGGGTACCTGCCCTAGAAATAGCCAATTTTCTCCTAAGAGGAATTGCTAATTTTGGACTTTTAACTACATTTATGCTGTCTGAAGTATCAACTGGAAGTGACATTCCCAAAGTACATGCTACAACTGGAAAGCTTCTCAATATTCAGAAATGATGGAGAACATGGAGGAGACACCCAGATCATCATCTCTAGAGTCTGAAATATATCAATGACTGGTAAGAAAGATTACAGGAAGTCCTTTGATTATAAAAACCACTAGTCAGAATAACTTTACATCTATTTTCAAGCTACTACCAGGCAAGCTCAAATAGGATGGTAATTCAAATAAGTTCCTCTTGTCTATATGTTTTAAATAAATCTGGAATTTCACTCTAACAGATGTTTAAGATCATGTTTTATCAAACACATTACAAGAGAAAATAGCTTCAAAAGAGCCTTTTTAATACCTTGGCTATATTTTTAATTACTGAACAGTGATGCTCAGAGACAATCCACAGTAGGACTACAAGATTTGATGATGAATTCTTCTATTTTGGAGAATAGCTAACTTCAAGTGTGTTGCTATTGTGTTGTAAGAACACATCATAACTGATGGAGTCTGAATGCAGATTGAAGTATACTATTTTCACTTTGTTTTTTCATGTTTTTTTCCTTCTATTTCCTCTTTCACAATACGACTAATGCAGAAATATGTTTTACATGATTGCTCATGTATAATCTACATTAGATTGCTCTCCATCTTGGGGTGGGGGGGAGGAGAAAGAGAGAGGGAGAAAAATTTGCAACTCAAAATCATATAAAAAATGAATGTTCAAAATGATCTTTAAATGTAATTGAAAAAAATTAAATACTATTTACATTAAAAAAAGAAGACATCACAGTGATCAATTTAACATGAGCACATGAGGCTTGAGTGATGACACACATTTATTGACATGACCAAGAAGCTAAGTAACGCTGGTACTTTGTAATGCTGAGAGCAGAAGCTACTGTAATTCATTTAATTGATGAATGTACCACTAAAATGATTTCTAATCAGAGGATCAGAGAATCATAGGTTTAGAACTGGAAGTGACCCTAAGTTATTCTAGTCCAACTCTTTTCATTTTATAAATGAGAAAACGGAAGCCCTGAGTCGGGAAGTAATGGGGGTGGGATCTAAAATCAGCGCTGTTTACAAATGGTGAAGGATTTTTCTTATTGATGAAACATTACATTCGTATGTAGCATGTGATGTAGATTTCCAGTGTTGAGGCGTGAAAACTGTTCAATTTGAAATGAGCACATTTAAAATGGTTGCAGGCCCAGAAAAAGAATTTACAATTTAACTTTCACCC
Organism: Trichosurus vulpecula; assembly: GCF_011100635.1. Taxonomy (NCBI): domain Eukaryota; kingdom Metazoa; phylum Chordata; class Mammalia; order Diprotodontia; family Phalangeridae; genus Trichosurus; species Trichosurus vulpecula. The sequence continues at coordinate 43,031,693 of NC_050573.1, read as the reverse complement.
TCATTAGCCTTCACTTTTTGCCCAGCTGTTACAAGTCCTGGTTTGTAATCTCTAGCGAGGAAAATTGGGAAGGGGATGGCGGGATGGTGGGAAGGGAGACGGTGTTAGCATATAGGTCGAGTTTTATAACTTGAATTACATGTTCAAAGTCATGTTCAAGGGGCAGGTAGGTGGTGCAGTGGATAAAGCACCGGCCCTGGAATCAGTTCAAATCCAACCTTAGATACTTACTAACTGTGTGACCCTGAACAAGTTACTTAGCCCCAATTGCCTCCAAAAAATAAAAGTATACAGTCAAAGTCAAGTTTAACTCCTTGGCTATATTACCAACATTGCTAATTTCACATCTCTAGGACAACTGTGAGACACATATAATCAAAATAAAATGTAACTGAGGATTATCGACTATTAAAAAAAAAGAACCTACTTATTTATAGAGATTTGTTTTTAAAGAATAATGTAAACACCTTAACTCTATTTGCTTGTATCTCACTGTTTAGGTTCAGTTAGTGCATAGGAGAAAAGAGGCTGCCCTCTAAAAAAAATGAAGGGGGAGAAAGAGGGATGAAGAGAATTCTCCAAGTGATACCTCAGCCCCCAGGTTAGAAAGAACCATAGCTGTTCTGCTGCTCCCCTCCTGTTTTGTGCCCCCTATCATTGAAGCAACTAATGAAATCTCAGGGAATCAAGAGAGACCAGGATTGTTTCCTGTCTGGCTCTAATCCAGGCCCCCATGCTCTATGTCCCTTAAGCACTGATGTCCTAATTCCTCTCCTACCTGTAAGAACCAGGTTTCCTTATCTCAGGCCCTGCTTAACATAAGCAGACCGTGCAGACATTGATTTACTCAGAGGGATTTTAAGACAAATCCTACAAAAAGAGTTAATACATTACCTGCACTTTGTAGAAATGTGTTCCAGTTAAAGGTGACATTTGGCATAGTTGAAATTCCTAAGTGGAAGGGGAAAAAAAATTTCACTTGAACTAAGTTACCAATATATAATTAAAGTTATCCTGTTATGAATTTGAAATTATAAGAATGAGTCTTATGTGGCAGCTAGGCTACCTAAGCACTTTGCTGAATTCTCATTAATCCTTGCAACCACCTATGAGAAGCTGGCAAGCTCCCTGGATTTCAGATACTGATTTCCACTTCCTTGGCCTTACTGAGCCAAATTTCTAACATATGGAGATCCATGGGAAAAATGAAGTAATTGATTATTACTAAAAAGTACTACAAGATTAAACAGAAGTGAGCACAAGTGAATATATTATAAACAGTCTAGATTATAAACTCCCATTTAGATATCACACTGCAAGAGAAGTTTTGCTTTGCCTCCTATGAAATTTCTATAAATTCACTTGTTTCTGGTGAACCTAAAAATTCTCATTTAATACTTGACCATGGAGACTTGGGAAGTTACAAGTTGCTGAAATTTCATAGGCTAGATATAACTGACATCTATGATATCTTTCAAATGTCAGAAATTTAATGAAATGGTCGATCAAGTAAATTCAAGGTAGTTTAACAATCTCTAGTCCCCCAGAATGCCATTTAAAATGTGTTATGCTTAGTTCACTTTTCTTTTCATTCGAAATGTTTATAGACCATTTAGAAGTTTGCAAGTGAGCATTGGAGCTTTGAGAAATCTAGGGTCTTCATGTTTCTGTCATTTAATAGATTTATGCCCTTGGGTAAGTCATATAATTTTTCTGTGCCTCAGTTTCCTTCTCTGTCAAATGGGGTTTTAAATATTTTTACCTGCCTCATAGAGTTGTGAAGATCACAACACAACACATTTAGATGCCCAGGGTAAACCGTAAAGGGCCATTCACATTTAAGGCACCACGGCCATAATCACTTTGAAAGTAAAAATCCCAAATTGTAGACCCAGGGCTGAATTATATAAATTTATAATTCATAAAACCTGTCTCAACTTTTTTACATTTGAAAATCACATAAAATCCCAGTTTCTGAAGTGAATGCCATATTTACTTCAATATTTCAAATACTGCTGATTTCATCTATAGGTATAGTCCCCATCAAAGCAGATAGCAAAAGCAACCCTGTTTCATACCTTTATAGTCAAGTTTCATGAGTAGATATGACCAAAAAAATAAAAAGCACCTTGTAGCCAACCTTGGCTAGTCTGGAATTCAGGTGCTAGAAACACAGCCTAAGTTGGGTCTGTCAAGAATTTGTGCTGAGAAAACTTAGTCTTCAAAAACCAAAAGTCAACTCCACAACATAAGGCATCAGGGCAGAGATTTGGTGGAAGGAGAAATTTCACTGAATTATGAGATCTTAAAGCTCGAAGGGAATCTAGGGCTTACTATCGAGATAAGGCTCCTGCCCAGTGAGAAGAGAAAGAGGAAGAATCTGAGTCACAGCAATCTAGGATCTTAGAAGTGGAAGAAGCCCTAAAAGTCATCATGCCCAACCTCAACAGTTAACAAGCAAGCAAACTGAGGGTCATGGGGAGGGAAATGGCTAGCTAGCAGGAGAGCCACTACTATAAGCCACATATTCCTCTCTCCCCATCTAGGGTGTTTTTTTATCATGCCCATGATTCTTTTGAAGTGTTTTTTCTAGTATGAGATTTAGACCAATCCACCCTGAGCTTTCATCTGATCTTCTTTTGTTACAAAGTCTGCGTATGCATAAAATGGATAAGGTCAAAAGGCCCAATCTTCATCCATTCAACAAGGTCCTTGAGACCTTGACTTTGGAATGAAAATGAATGAAAGTATTCTTTCAAACAGGTTTTTCTGTTACTTATGTAACGAAACCTATTTGTTATTTTTAATTTTTTTCAATTATTATGGATTTGTATTTTTTTCTCCATACTCCACTAGAAAAAAAAGAAAAAGAAAAAGAAGCTCTCTATAAAAAATTACCACAGTCAAGCAAAAATTCCCATTAAAAAATGCATGTTGAGTCTCTCATCTCTCAGTCAGAAAGGGGGCAGCATTCCTCGCCAATGGTCCTCTACAATCATGGTTGATCACTGTGTTGATCAGAGTTCTTAAGTCTTTCAAAATTGTCCAGAATTTTCCAGAGTTGGCATTTTATAATAGAAATCATTCTCCTGATTCTAATCTATTTGTTATTAATAGATATTCTAAAATAACATTTTCAGGTAATCTTAAAATCGGGTTCTCCACTAAAAATACAATTGGTAAACATTAGAAAAATGATGAAGATGTATCTAACTTACTAAGTTGAAAACTATGATGCCATAGGGAATTATAGGCCTCTTAATACCAACGAAATTTGACTACGGTAGGAAAAAGGGACAACAAGGAAACAGGTTGTGACCATCAAGAGACTCTGAGTCGCTAGAGAAAATACCCTTTGAATACTAGGTCAATGCAATCCTAAAACTATACTCAACAAAAAAACTTCAAGAGCAGATATAAATAAGCAAATAAATAAATGAATAAATAGAAAATAAATGGACAGATAAATGAATACATGAATGAAGATAAATAAATAAATGAACAAATAAATAAGTAAATGAATGAATGAGTAAATAAAGTTGACCACCACCTAGGGTAAAAGCAAAGAAAGAACATACCTTTTTTATGTTTGAAAATGCTTACCTTGGCCTTGGACATGGATTTTGCCCTTAGCATGTGGCTTATGAAAAGAGAAAAAAGAAAAGGTAAATTTTATGGCCCGCAATGACATTTCAGAAATATAATAATGTAACCATTAATAGCCTACTCAGGAAACAGTTATCCAAAATCATCTATGCAGCTATTCAGACTTTTGACATTTGCCAAAGCAAAAAGCTATCCTTGTATTTTAATGAGTTTTGCCCATTAAAACAACACATACACACACACACAAAGAGAAAGAACAAAATCTTTGTTAGGCCAAAAGCAGAGTGAAAGGAATAACCTAAAATTAGATTAAATGCATGTTATAACAGACACCAACCAAGCTGATGATTTTGTACTTACCAGGCTAGTAGAAAAGTTAAACGAGCTTGAACAGAGTACATGCCAGCAACAGAGAACATCTATTTAACTTGATGATTCAGGTGGAGAGAAAACTTTTTCAGACAATTTGTTTTGGGCATCTTGCTTCATTGGGTAGGGGTGGGGTTTCTCTTTAGAAGTAGTATTCCAAAGGGGAGGGAAAAAACCCTAACATGACTGACTCATGTACTATGTGCCACAAGCACATAATTTACTATTCCTTTTGGGTTAAATGGGTAGGAATTTTCAATTAGCTACCAGAGAGGGAAAAAAAATCAATTTTTCAGCTTGATTAATAGGCCTATTTCAGAATGCTAGCATAAATTCCTACATATGATCAAATCTAGAACCAAGACAACATTTAGCAGATAAAGATATGGAGAAGTCACATTTTCAACTGCCAAAGACTCTGAGTTGGTGTCAGGAATATGATCAGAGACTGTGTCTATATGACATCAAAATGGTCCTGTAAATTCAATAAAAAAGCCAACCTGATTGTTTGAGAACTTGGTGTCTCAGTAAATATCCAGATGATGACTGTTGGACCCAAACTTTTCGACATCTTGGCATTACATAAATCTCAATGGCCCTGCCTATTAGTATACAGGGCTGTCCCCAGAAAAGGGCCGGTGCTCCATGAAATCTCTAGTTTGGACTTACGAGCAAATTCCAACCAGTGGTTCTGCTCCACCTCTCTCACATTGCCCATACAAGAACTAAATTTTAATTGCTATCATGAGCACACTGGAAAAGAATTATAAAAAGACCACCTGTGTAGAGGAGATAAGACAATCACCCCTTGGCCTCTTGATTATGGGGCACTGTACACTGTGGGGTTGGGGTGAGGGGATGTGAAATGGTAGTAGGTTCTTAAGCACATCCTCATTTTAGCAACCACTTGTAAATTCATCTCTACTAGTTGCCTTCCTGGGTTACTATCCAGCTGGCAGAAATGCAGGAGGACACAGAATAACCGCCCATATAAATCGTATACCAGAATGACTATGTATAGGAAAACATCCTGGAAGCCGACAGTCATAAAATCTTCCTTAAATGTCAGGTGCATTACATGTAGGCAGCAGGGCCTTTTAGCGTTGAATGCTTCAAGAATCAAGATGGTTCTAAAGATATGTGTTAAGCTATAGTATAATCTTCCTGAAAAATAAAAGGAAAAACTACTTGGGTGAAGGAAGATAACAAAATTCTGAATTGTAATAGAAACTGAGATTCTCATTCACATTGCTAATCTTCAGCCCTAAAATATACTGTAAAAGGAAATAAAGAGGCCTAAAAAGTTTCTACACAAAGGAGAAAAAGATGGATTGAGGGGCTAAGATTTCGGTCTCATCATTGTTTCTTATTCAGGTTGTTTGTGTCCACAGTCATCACTAGCACACAGACTTAAAATGTTCCTCTTAAAAAAATAAAAATAAAAGTAAAAATACAAAAATTTTTTTAAATTTTTTTAAAAATTAAAAAAAAATAAAATGAAACAAAAACGTTCCTCTTAGAAAGATATTGCATACTTTTCAACCCACAGGGGAAAAAAAACACAGTACAGAAGTGGAATGAATTAATCTTTTGAAAAGCCTTTGGTATATGTACAGTGTGCACTTATGAATCAAAGCAGTCTTTTACCAAAATCTGTTTCACAACATGGTAAAAAAAAATTGAGGTGGGGGAGAATCAAGTTTACTTAATTTTGCAGTAACATATGGTTTTCAATTTTTTTAAAGATGTTTTAATATCAGCTAGAAAAAGCAAAAAAAAATAAAAGTTAAGGGGACAAAAAGGCTGAGGCTATTTTAATCTTTATAATGAAATCAGCCAAAAGGCTGATATTGATTTTTAAAAGATTTTATATATTAAAATACCCTATATATAGATTACCTTTCTTTGCTCATTTCTTATTATGTCCTTACTTTCTTTGAAATGATACGACTCCTTTTGTCCTACTAAAATATTTACCCAGCAGTTATATTCTCTAATTATCACAGAAACCATAAAGATCATAACGATGAGTCTGAATTCAAGTGATTTCTGAAAGAGATTAAAATAACCCTCATCTATACTTTTTCAGTCAATAAGAAGCTATTGTTTAATTTGATCCATTATAAAAGGCAAAGAGTCTTTTGGAAATAACGTATATTAACATATGTATGTGTGACTGAACAGAAAAGTAAAAAATCTTTTGGGACATATCTGTTACTTATATCTTGATTTATCACATAAAAATTGGTATATGTACATATATTCATGTAAATGTATCTCCTTAAGGCAATTTCTTCTAATATATGCTGTTGTTGAATAACAGAAACAAATATTAGAAAAAGAATAACTTAAAAGTGCAGTATACTTTGACCTAAAGACAGAAAAAGTTATTTGTTTAAAGAGCCAAATATTCTTCATCAAAGCCCTTATTGATAAAGTTTTTAAAAGATTACTCAAAATGTTTTTCAAAATTTGAAAGGGAATTTAAATATGAGCCTTGTATGTAAAGACCTCTATAATAACTTGTCAGTTTTCACTTCATAAAAATGAAAAGTACCTGCAAATGGAGATGATACATAATATTCAAATTTTTCAAAGGATATATGCAATTTTAGTAATTCCCCCAAAGGGCTTAAATAAAAGTGATTTAATTTTAAAATTGCTAGCGAGCTTCTGATTAAGTTTTGACTTAAAGAGCTGAAAACCTATAATAAATAGTGAAAGCAGGTTTGACATATTACCAAATGTGTCTCCATCATAGAAGGAAATGACTCACAGAAATAGATGTACGTATCTTGAGAAGATTTCTCCTTCCCCCTCCCTAAGCCCAACCATACATCCTTCCCATCCACCTGCCCACAAGCAAGAGGAAAAATGAACATTCTCTCAAGCCTACCCCCAAGGTCAGGAAACTAGTGAAAGGAAAATATTTCAGATAGGAAACAAAATAGAGAGAGAGTAGTTAAGATGAGAAGGAAATTGAACAATGAGATTTAAATAATCATTTGCTCTGATCCACAATGGAAACAAACAGGTGGGTGGCTGTGATACCAAAACAATCCATGGACTCTGCTGGAAACAAAGCCGTATCATGTGATACATGCTGTGCGTTCCTCCATGGTGGCAGAAAGAAGATGTAGCTACACACACATTGTCAAGGAAAATTCCAGGGAATGTTGTGGCTTTATAAAAATCCAACTTGGAAGAGAAAACAAATACTCTGTGAATGTCTCAGAGGCTACTTTTGCCTTTCCTCTGCCTTGGCAGTTTGGGCCCAACTGAAACATTTTCTGTTCATTCTCAAGGCTTGAGGCCCAGATAAAATGAGGTATTTTCAGGTAACATAACCTAGGAATATGCTAATCGGTTTAGAACGTCAGATTCCTGTGGTCTCACATGAAAAAAGAACACTTGGGACAGTTCCACAGTTCCTCCAACAAAAGTTCTCTGCAGAGAGTATATCTTATTAAATATTTATCAAACTAAAAGCTGCCTAAGATATGATCAGTCCTAGAGGTTTCACTTAAAAGGAACTTAAGAGGTGATGTTGGTGTAAAACTTCTCAATCCCAAAGACCCAAAAGGGGGGAGGGGACGAAATTAATGTATATAAAAAGGACTTGGTACATGGTAGGCTGGGCATGTGTGTGCTTTTTACTATTGTCTGATATTTTGAGATGATCAGAAGAGAGACAAAAAACATGCAGGAAAAGTACATAAGAAGTCATTAGGGCCAACATGCTGGGAATCAGTCATTAAGCAGCTCATTTAGTTAGGCTAGTACCAGTTACTAGGTTGACTTTCTGAGCTCACCTGTGGTATGAACTGCTCTTGTAACAGCCAATGAAACCTGTCTTGCTTTCTGCATATCAATTTCCAAAAGAATTTCTGATGAGTTTATGTACAGATGGAAAGTAAATTGCACATATATGTATTGCCTACAATAACTACCGCAGAAAAAGCAATTTCTACCTAAGATGCAGAAGGAAAGATAAATGGCCAAAGAAGGATGAAAATGAGGCTACTTTTCAAAATAAATAAATAAAAATCATTAAATGGTCTGGCCCCAAAGAACCTATCTGAATACTAACCACTCCAAAATGCATTCAGTGATCACTTCCATTGTTTCATAGGACTCAAATGTTAGTTGGTTTTAACAGAAGAAATTCTAAAAAATAACATTCATTCATTTTTTTTTTCCTCCTGTGTTGGATTCCCATTTTATATAACAGTCTTGAAGGCCCTTTCTCAAAAAAAAAAAAAAACAATTACTTCTAAATCTCTGGGGCCAATGATTTGTGCTTAAACTTGAAAGCACAAATCAGCCATGGAAAATCCAAACTGGGCAAGCACAAGAGAAATGGGGAAAAGAGCCCACAACAATTGATCACATGAGTTAGACAGGTTTGCATCCTCTTCATCCCATTGGACTGGACCAGGCGAAACTTATCATAAGCCTGTAGGCTTTGAAACAACCCAAGGCCTGTGTAGAGAGAATTAGGATGATAGACTCAGGCTGGAAGAAACCTTCCTTTGGTGACCTATGTTTTGGCCAGGTTTCAGGCAGACCAAAGAATTTTTCCCCTTGATAAATGAAGCAGTTGTCAGAATTAGACACAGTATTATAAATTCAGAAATGTAAAGTACATTATTTATAATGAGCAACAACACATCTACAGCAGCAATATATCTACACTCGATTATAGTTTTACGAAATGCTAATGATAGAAATTTTGTACTGTTAAAATGTTGCCTAAATTATACTTATGATATTTATATATAACATACAACAAGAATTATATATGAAATATATAAGAATACACATAAAATTCTACAAACTAAAAATAATTACGATACACAGTAGTTACCTCTGCCAAATATCACATTATATGAACTGAAATTTATCCAAAAATAAAAGGTTACTATGTAACATGGTGGGATTCATTATTTACCATTAGATACAGTCTTACATTGAGGTGTTGTCTAGACAATTCTAAAAGACAGTGAAAGGGGACCAGAAAAAACAATGGTAAAAAGCAAATTATCTTACTGGGATCTGATCAAATTTCATGGCTTCATGGTTCATGGATACCCAGCCAAAAATGACCACATGCCTAAATTGCAAAGAAAACTCTACCTTGGCATATTTTTATTAGCATAAGTCATCTAATATTAAGTATTGCAGCAGGAACTGCTTTAGAATGATAAGGCAGGTTTTCCCTTCGCCTTGGTAGAGCTCCTGTATGTATAAAGACATAGATATAGATACAGGACAAAATTAAAACCACAGTGACTAAGGAGAATGGTTACTTGAGTTCTATACTGGCCAACATATTATCAATGACCAAGTCTAAGTATATTCCTACTTAAAGGTTACATAGATAGGTTTGCCTACTTCAGGAAGAAAAAACACCACAAATGTTGAACTAGTTCATGTCAAAATTATGAATACACAAATATGTGGATATGTATGTACATGCAAGACCATACAAGGACATAGTACATGCATGTGTCTACACGTGTAGAGAGACTAGACTTGTGATTTCATTGTCAGAGGGAACTCCCAGGTAAGGAAATTCCTTCTGCCAATGCAGATCAGTACCTTCTTTGCAACTTAGAGAACTACCCCTGACACTGAGAAGTTAAGAGACTTGGCCAGAGTAACACAGCCTGTATATTTCAGGGGAGGAATTTGAAGTCAGGTCTTCCTAGATCCAAGGCCATTTCTCTATCCAATAAGCCATGCTGCCATGTGTGTGTGTGTGTGTGGTTCTATATAATATATGTATATACATATATATACATATATACGTGTGTGTTTTTTAATTTTGTGTATGTATAAATGTATTTATATATAAACCTATACATAAGCCAATTTATAATCTATATTTAAGCCTATACACAAAAACCCATCTAAGTCTATATATAAAATATCTCTAGAGAGAAAATCACATCTACATAAACACACATACACACACACACACACACACACACACACACACACACACACACTTCCTCCTTAGTAATCAGGAGAGTATCCAAAGAAAATTCATAAATTTCTTTTGTCTGAGGTTTATTGGAATTAGTTGATTTTATTGTGGTTTTATAATAATTAGGGGATTAGTTAATCCATTATGCAGTAAAGCAAATCCATTCACTAATATAAGCATTACAAAATTAAAGCTCTAGCTGACAATAGTGCAATTAAGAACCAAATTGTAATTACTCAAATACCATGTAACCGTTAAGAATGTAAAAGGAGTAAGTTCTTTACAGAAATTATTATATAAGTGCCTGATCCTAAAAAACCCAAACCAAAAACATATGGACCTTGTATTTGGAGTTGGAGTTTATGTACTTTTTGTTGCCATATTATTCAAAATATAAAGCAGTATAAAAGTAAGTCACCCTCATAGATTCAACTACCACCTCATGTAAGTGACTCCCCAGTTTCTGGCCTCTGTCTCCAGTTCAGGCCTCTTTCATGAGCTCACCAAATGTCCACTTGAGATTTTTCCACCTGGGTGTCCTATCTGCAGCACAAATTTAACATGTACAAAATAGAAATCTTAATTCCATATGTCCCTCCCCACACTAACACCATCCTTCCTTCCCTCCCCATAAAAAAAGGGAAAGGAAATAAAAAACTCAGTTCCTCCTACTAGCTTCTCTATTTCTATTAGTGGTACCACTGCTTTCTTAATCAGTCAATTTCAAAACCTCACCATTAGTGCCTCTTCCACCTTTTTCGTACCTTCCCATATCCAAAGAGTAACCAATTCTTTCTTTGAATCCATGCCTTCCCATTTGCATTAAGCCTCTCATGCTGGGACAAGAGCTATGCCTCCCAACTGGTCTTGCTGCCAAAAGTCTCTCCTTCCATCCATTCTGAATAATTTTGCACAATTAATCCTCCTAAAACAGCACCTTAATCAAAAGCCTTTTATATGTGTGCAAGGCACTGCAGGAATGCAAAGATGTGGACTAGGCCCACAGTCTGGATGGGAAAGGCTTAGTTGTGCGGTCTGTTTTGTTCTTTGATTTTAAAACGATTTTCCTACTACAATCTTGATCATGATTAGGAAAAAGTAGAAACTGAAAATGGATTTCATAAAAATGATTCACCTACAACAACTATTAAGAATGTAACACAAATATCGAGTGAAACTATCAAGTCTTTCTTGCTACCTAAGTGGGAGAATTCAGAGGAAGGCTATCAGGGTGGTGAAGGGCCGAGTTTCTGTCCTATGGGAGTAGATGAAGGAACTGGCTTGTTTAGCCTGGAAAAAAGATTCAGAATAAATATGATACCATTCCTTAAATATTCAAAGAGCAGTGGAAGAGAGATTAGATTTGTTTTGTCTGGTCCCAGAATGAAGAACCAGGAAGACACAGGTGGAAGTTACCAGAATGTAAATTAAAGTCTGACCCCCAGGGAAACCTTCCTAACAATTAGAGTGTTCCCAAAGTGGACTGGAATGCCTTAGGAGTTAATGAAGGAGGAGTTTCCCCTTCATGGGGGTGTTGTAGCAGAGGGTGCATGGCTATTTGTCTGAAGTGTTAACAGTGGGAACTATTTTTAAAGCGTGTTTTGGACTAGCTGTATTCTGAGGGCCTCCCAACTCTGAAATACTGAATCCCAGAGTCCATAAGGGATTTAACTTACAGGGAAACCACTTCCTCAACTGAACTGTACTGGTTTAAATGGTCTGACTTTGGAAAAGGACATCTATTCACCAAGAGTTTGTTGCTATCAGTCGATAAGAAGCCAATGATCTTTACATGACTAATAATTTATAATACAGGCCCTGAGCCAGCCAAGCACAAAGGAGAGAGAGAAAAAAAGTTAATGTTTGCATTGAAGGGTTGGTTGTTACTTTTACCATTGAAAAAAATCCATGAAGGTTCAAAGTAGCTGCACAGAAGAAAAACATTAATAAGTGAAAAACAAAATGCGCTAAACTTGGTTGTTACAATCAGTAGTAGTGGGCAAAATTTCCACATCCAAATGGGATTCCCTTCCAATAGATTGATTTTCACTTTGCCCGTGATTCCATTTGTTCAACTATAAATAATGATAAAAAATTAAAACATACCCACTTATTTAGTGCCATTTCCTTCATTGATTCTGTAAAAGCCACTGCAAATCTAAGAAAAGGGACAAAAATGGTAGTGACAATTACTATGAAAACCTTTCCACATGACTATGAAATAGCTCTTTGGAGCAAAATATATGAGAAAAAGCAAGAAGCTGACCAAAATGCTTACTATTTTCTTGAAAGTATTACTTCATGGTCACCAAGGGAGGTTCAATTTTTTCCCCCTTCAAACCCCTTCGAGACAGTTTTGCCAGAGAGAGAAACAAGTCACTTCAGGGTGCAATGCCTGTTATTTTTCCTGCCTGTGCTGGAAAATTCTGATCCAGGACCTAGGCAAATGCCACAGAACCAGATTGAGGAGGAAAGAGGTAAAGCCTGTAATCAACCATTAAATATTCGAGAAAATGTTGGATTCTGATTTTTTTTTTTTAAAACCAATGGTAAGTTGTAGGCCCTTATCACCTATGGCCTGGACTACTGCATTGGCCTCCTGATAGGACTGCCTGCCTCCAGCCTCTCCCCTCTCCATTCTATCCTCCACAGCAGTCAAATGGACACTCCTAAAACACAGGTCTGACCATATCACTCACTTACGCAAAATTTTCAGGACCTCCCTAGGACCTTTAGTGTAGGATAACAGATTCTATGGAGCACTGAAGGTCCTTTACAATCTACTTCTAACTTATCTTTCCAGGTTAACTACACACTACTCCCTCTTGTATAATCTAAATTCATGCCAAAAATGCTTGCCTGCTATTTCTCATGTATAATATTCCATCTCTCACCTCCATGTCTTTGCATAGACTGTCCCCCAGGCCTACAATGGTCACCTCCACACTGCTCTCACTGCCATCTCCTGACCTTCAAAGGCTCAACTTAAGTGCTGCTTCCAACAGAGGCTTTTCCTGATTTCCTCACCCCTACCCCACTACAGAATCCCTAGTGCTCCTTCTCCTCACCAAAATCACCTCATATGTACTTTGGGTATATTTTAAATTTATCTATCTTATGCCAGTTGTATCCTCCAGTAAGAATGTTAAGATCCTTGAGGGCATCGATACTTTCATTTCTGAATGACAAATGAATTTTCTTTTCAAGTTTATGAAAATATTTATCCCCATCGTTGCTTGGTGCACCATGAGCACCATTGGTTCACCATCAATGAGCAAATGCTCATTGAATCGAATTATACTTTTTGAAGGTAGATTTTCCTCTAGGAAATAATTTTCCAATGAATTGAATTTATCCAAAAATAAAAGGCTGCTATGTAATATCATGGGATTGGTTATTAATCATTAAATACAGTCTTACATTGAGGTGTTGTCTACTTCTTCCAAAGTCAAGTATTGCATTGAATCTATATATCAATTAAAAAGTATGGGTATTCTTATAATATTGGCTCGATCTGGCCACTGGCAGAGGAAATAATTGTTCATTTCTTTCTGACTGTCAAAATTGGTTTAAAGTTGTCTTTATATAGTGTTCATGTGTTTTAATGATTGAATATCTGGTTTCATTTAGTCACCATTAGGAATGATTGGGACAGCATGGCAAAGGAGATAAAATGCTCCAGAAGCCAGAAAAACCTTAGTTCAAAACTTGACTCTAAGTAAACAAACAAGGGCAAATTCCCCCTCTGCCTACCCAGTTCCCTAAGGGAAAAATTATAGGCGGGCTTGGATCTGCCTTGGTGGTGGGAGTACCTGTACCTGAGAAAATCACCAGGCCCCAACAAGTAGATAGAACCCTTAATAATACTAACATCTTTGACTGAAAATAGAGCATTTAAATTTTCTGCGTTTATGAATTTAACTAGGACTTAGCTATGACAAAGAATAAGACACATTGTGAAAGTCCCTGTATGCTTGAACAAAAATGTGCATTCTTTCTTTTTCCCAGTGTTTGCTCTCTCACTCACGCTCTCTCTCTATCTCTCTCTTTCTGCCTTCATACGTGTATACATGTAGTTATTAAATCTAGTTTGTTCAATACGCTCAAGTCTGTTACTTTTTTATGAGCCATATTCTGATAGTGAGGTGCTAAAATCTCACTTATTTTCCATCTATTTCTTTTTTGCAAAATTACAAATATTTCCTTTTTAAATTGAACTGCTAAATTAATTGGTCCACATGTATCCAAAATCGATACTCATTCCTTTTCATTTGTGCTTTTCAGTGTGATTTCCTTGTTCATCTCTCGGTATCTTCTAGTTTGATTTTGACTTTGCTATCTACCAAAGAATTCTCTATTTTCTGGAACTAGCTTTAAAGTTTTAAACTTTACTTCCCTCTTTTGAAATCATCCTTCCTAGAAACTGCTGGATTCCATTCTTTTAAAACATTCTAAACTAAATATCTCTATAACACTAGAGCATTTTCTATAATTTTCATCTCTAAAACTTGACCCCTCCCCAATTTAGGAACTTTAACCAATGGTATCTATCATTCAGTAATTTACCTAACAATAACATAACTATATATATATATATATATATATATATATATATATATATATACACACACACACACACACACACATATACATATACATATATATACACACACATATGTATACATATACATATATGTATATATTTGTATGTATATATACATATACATGTACAGATATGTGTATATATATTTGTATGTATGTATATATACATATACATGTACAGATATATGGATATTTAACTGTGATTATTATATATATTCAATATTATAAAACTATACATCTATATGACATATATATAATATATGTAAATTATATAACTTCTAGGCAATCACAGCTGTAAAGTATTCATGTTTATGTTCTAAAGTACTTGAATCTTTGTGCTTCTATAGCTAACTGAATTATATTTGTTTTCCCATGAATTTTTTAAGGTTTTCTTGGCTTTTAAAAGTCTAATTTTTATATTCAAAATGAATTCTTAGATTTGACACCAAATGAAGTCTAGGATCAACCATGTTTTGAATTTTGTATAGACACTGCCCAATTTCTTCTGTCATTTTTGGTTACTGAAGGAAAAACAAACAAAAAAACCCAAAAAGCTTAGGCAATCCTAATCGATGTTTTTGATAAGTCACTTCCTTCTTGGAACTTGAAAGAATTTTTTTTGTGGGTGTGGGGGGGGTGGGAATGGATGGGACAGGCTGGATTTAGTCCTGAGAGCTCACAATAATAAGCCTGAGTTAATATCCATCCCCAGGATTCTGTGAATTCTTTTATCTGTGGAATACTGCTGCCTTTTGATAATTCTAGGGAATTGTCTTGTACAATTTCATGAAATGTATCTATCAAATTCTTTTCTTCATTAATTTCAGATACTCTAGTAACTCTGAGGGTTCTTCTCCTAATCTCTCTTCCAAATCCATAACTGTCATTACAATTGCTTCCTGATCGCTTCTACTTAAATTCTTTTTTATTTTTTTTTTAATTTTCCATAGTATTGTCTGCCATTTTGTCTTCTACTATATTAATTCTGCTCTTGGTGGCATTCATTGATTTTTAAAAATTCTCTGCAATATTTTTCATTCTGCCAAATTTTGGCATCTCCTCAAAATTTCTGATTATTTGGGTCTTTCCTTAAACACATGTGTTACCCATTCTAACATAATATCATTTCTTGCATTATTTGTGACCCTAATTCTAGAAGCATTCTAATAGTTATAGCATCTTAGGGCAGGAAGGGACCCTTTGAGATTTTAAGTATGGAAACATGTACCCAGAAAAGTGAAATCATCCAAGATCAGAGGGGGAGACTACAGAATAAGTAGCATAGCCAGATTCAAACCCATTACTTCTGACTTCTAATCCAGTGTTCTTTCTACTCCACCACATAGCACCAAAAAGATAAAGAAGGATATGTCTTTATCCTGGTGGTTTTCCCCTTGCTTCTCTCACTTTCTATTTTTCATATCATTGGGGCGGGGGGGAGGTGGGCAGGGAAGGAAGGGAGGAGAAGAAAGGGGCTTGTTTGTGATATTTTTAGTGAGCATTAATTTTTTTTGAGAATTTAGAACAAATTTATTTCTTTGGGGCATTTCTGTTTTTCTTTTTACTGGGTTCTTGAACAAACAGGTACCCTTACAACCTCTTTCATTCTGTTTCTGTCTCTGTCTTTGTCTCTCTCTCTCTCTCATGGTTATCTTCACATAAGTCTCTCCACTGTCCAGTTTTTGCCATTATACTCACAACACTTCACCTAAACAAGCAGAAAATCACTTGTTCTAAAGTTCACCAAATGCTACAAAAAGAGAAAATAAACCTTATAGGAAAACAGCTACCATTTAAGGGAATTTGATTAAAAATAAAGCACTCATTATAAAGCTAGACGCAGTTCAATATTTTGTTTTTATAGAATTTTCTGGTATATTGTGCTGGACAAGTAATCTATGATTCAGGCAATGTTCCTACACACTAGCATACAATCAATACAGGAGAAAAATCAATGTTTGTTTTAATAACTATGCAATGAATAATACTCGTGATAATACTACAAGAGGAATTCATTCAATACTGCTTCTAGGGAAAAGAATGACTTTTTCTCTATGAGATAATACATTATGAATGATATCATACTAATTATTTTCAAATAAGAACAAAACTACTATAATAAAGTATCCTTCAATTTGTAAATTAATTATCCTAAAATTTCTCTGATGCCTACAGAGTTGCAAAATAACTTCGCAAAGATTTTTTTAAAGACCCAATCTTAGCTAATTCCTTGAAAATATTTACAAGGAGATAGCTCATTTAAAGCCAGTGGCACATTTAATAACACTAATTTTAAGGGACAAGACTGACATCTACCATAACACAGGAAGGCAACACTAAACACTGGAAAGACCACTGGCTTGGGAGTCTGAAGTCCTAGATTCAAATTCTTGTTTTGTGACTTACTATCTCTGTGACTCTGAGCAAGTCATTTAATTTCTGGGTTTCCTTATCAGCAAAACTAGAAGACTGAACTACATTTATAGGACTAAGGTCTCATCAGCTCTAAATCTACGATCCTAAACTTTTTTTTCTTTTTGTACAAGGTTCAATAGGAATTCAGATGCCTTAAGGACTACAAACTGAATGTGAATTATTTGAAGATCAGGACAGTCCACATTTCCATCAAGCTATCAGGTCCTCATTTTGTCATAAGTCTTTTTTAGTGACACACTCACACTTCTCACCAGTTTCTCTCTCTGTTGGACAGGTGGGCCAGTGACAGGTGGGGAAGGGGCCCAAGCCAAAGCCTGGAAATACTGCTGTCAGACCCTACCTAAAACAATTTAGAGGACCCAGAGGTCTAGATGCATGGGAATCAGAGAGATGATGTGGTTTGGGGAGGGTAGGGAGATAAAATGTGATGCATAAAATAGCCAAAATATAGGAAAATAACTATTCCCTATTGTTAACTCCCAGAAGGCAGGGCAGGAATCATATATTCTCCATGATCCAAAGAGTAATATGAATAAACACATTCAATTTTAGTTCAATTAATAGTCACTGATGGTAAAGGTAATTTTTCTAGATAAAGAAGTATTCCCAGAAATCAACCTGCTTATGCACTGTTTCTACAAAATGCCAAAACAAATAGTTGAAGGGAAAATTCTAATGAGTTATAAGGCATCTAGTCAATGCAACTAAATACAATTGTTTGTACAGCTGTTTTATTTTAATAAATTCATTCAGGCTGGCTTGTTTGTGTTGATACAGCTTAATTCAACTTACAAACAATTTATTAAGTTCCTATCATGTGCAAGATATTGGAATAATAATAGCATACAATTCTATGGCTAGGTTTACAAAGTACTTTAGGCCATTATCTAATTCGATCTTCATAATACTGCTGGCCATATTACAGAGTTACTATGATTCCTATTTTTAAGATAAGAAAACAAGGGTAGAAAGGAAAACTTATTAAGCCAGTGTGATAGAACTAATTGTCAGAGGGAGGATTTGAACCCAAAGATCTCTGGACTCAGCCCAGTGCTCTCTCCACTACACCAATTACCCATAACTGATTTTCTAAAAATTACCTGGCTTCTTCTAGAATAATCCCCATTATCTGTTTCTTTTCTTCATGGTTAATATCTTCATTTATATCTGTTCCTCCAAAGATGATTCCAAAAGGTATTCTTTGACCTGCAAATTAATAATAATTTTAAATAGTAAATCACTGCCAAAAAAGCAAAGACATTTAAAAATTATGCTTCCTAAGTAGTACAGGAATTGCCCACTGTATCATCCAAAGCCACCTTTTCTTTGTTAGTTAAAAAAGGGTCAAAAAAAAAGGGTCCACTACCTATATATCTGAACCCAAGAACTGCTCAATCAAAGCTGACTTTAGCTCTTTCCCCTTGAACGCTGTAAGCTGTTGTTTGTCCTTTGTTCTCAAAGAGGACCAATGACATCTTGAGGGTGATGTCTTGACTTGCAAGTGAATTGGATATAAAGTCAAGAGCCTCACTCTCTCCTCCAGTCACCAATGTCCTGTGGCAAGATGACTGGCCATGTATGGGGAGACCTTGGCTTTTCTAAATTAAGGACTTTCCCAGGAGTCAGTTTGTCTACAGCCACTCCCATTCAATGACTGAGGGTTGGGTAAGAGTTGAGACAAAAGATGGTTCAATTTACCATCAAAAAGATATCAATCAGGGAAGGAGAGACCCTCAGACTTTCTGGCCAGAACAGAAAACAATTGCTATTTACACTCATTCTAAGCCATCAAAACCTAAACAATGATGAATGCCTTATGAGGTCTGCACAAACATATCCCAATATAACTGTATAAGGCAATTTTAGTCAAAATCCATTCAAAGCCATGAAGTTACAAGAAGCCTTTTAATACATTCTAGCTTTTTCTTGTTTAATTTGTTGTGTTTTATTTATTTTTTTTAATTTGATAGGTGCCTTCTCTGAATATAACAGATCATTTATTGTTGACCAGAAGGATCTACTCCCAGATCCCATCCAGTCTCTCCCAAACTTCTCCCAAGATGGTATTAGGGGAAATACTTGTTATCTCTAACAAGAACTTAAAAATGCAACTTGTCAGAGAAACAGTGTTATAAATAGATGTTAGGTATCTAGGCCAGGCCAAAAAAAACTATTTAATCCACAAGATCTATGAAATAGACCATTCTTTCAATCATACCCAACCACCATGGAGATAATTTTGGTGTGTGCCAAATGAATTTAAATCAATTCAAAAAACATTTATCATGTGTCTATTACATGCAAGGCACTGACAACCTCTGGAAATAATGAGACAAAAAGCAAAGACTCCCCGCCACACCCCAAAGAATTTACATTCTAATTGGGGGTAGGTGGCATAAAATGTATACAGATAAGTAATTTTGAGAAGAGGAAGCATAAAACCAATTGTGGAATTGGATGAAGATCTTGGAAGACCTCATAAAGAAGGCTGGGCACCTGGAACTTGGAATGTATTTCCCCACCTACACTGTACTACACCTGTTGCATGGTTGTGGGCACACCAACATGCACACACAATGCTACATCCATGGAAAAAAAATGCATCCTGAGTTCTAAATAACAACATACACAGGAACTTTTTGGAACACATTCAATGGCCAGGATGGGGCCTGCCTGTGCATATTAAGACTGAGCATCAATCATGTCTTAGTCTCAAAATATGGGTCTCAGTGAAATTAATGTTCAAAAATGTTAGACCACCAAACTCAAAATAGCACTGTTTTACTATATTCTGTGTGTGTGTGTTTGTGTGTTAGACCAACAAAATGCATCATTCAATTCCGTTTCATTGGTTACAGGAGCTTTGGGACAAGTCAAACCTAAGTCTAAATGTTTTTTCCTTGGGCATATAAAACCAAGGGTAGGAGAGCAAACTATATCCTGAAATTTGAAGCTGTTTCTTCAACTGGACTGTTAGTTAGAAAATAGTAATAATAATAATGGATCATGGAGCCTTGTGGACAACCCTGCAACTACTACAGTGTGGAATGCTGGGAAAAGAACTGGCTTCAAATCCCTCCTTTGTCCCTCACTATCTGTCTCCCTGAGGCTGAAGTAATTCATCTTTGGAATGAGAGGTTTGGACTGAATGAATTGTAAGAGCTTTTCTATCCAGCTCAAAATCTATGATCTTATGGTGTAAATTTTAAAATAAGCAAGAGGAGTAAGAAATCATTTCCCCATGCTCTGGTTCCTGCCTCACCAAATATACGTGTGTGTGCATGTGCATGTGCATGTGAATATATACTAGAGACAGAGGCTTCTATGTGAGGCTGGGGTGTGGGGGAAGGGGAGCAGTTAAACATGCATACGTTGTCATAGCTGCCTTTTATCTATTGCAGGCTTTTTATATTTCTTTTGTTTTTAAATGTTTGCATTTGTATCTGGGAATATATTTGTATGTTAGAAACTACAAATTCTCATTTTGTTTTGTTGTTCTTCTTAGTTCAGGCTTCCATCACCTCTTTCCTGGGATACTGCAGTAGCCTTCTAGGTGGCCACCCTGCCACAAGTCTCTCCCCACTCCAGTTCAATTTTCATATACTCACTCACTCAGTAAATTCCAGTGGCTTCTGTGAGCTTTAAGATCAAGCACAAACTCCTGTTGGGCATTTAAAGGCCTTCACAACTGCTCCAATCTATGTCTCCAGTCTTACTATACATTATACGCCTGCACACACTCAATGGTTCAGTCAAATATGTCTTCTTGCTGTTCCTCACATATGATGCTCTGTATCTCTCATGCATTTGCATGGCTATCCTCCTTGCCTGGGAAGCATTCCATCTTCACCATCATCATCATCATCGTCAATCATCATCAACAAGCATCTATTAAATGCTTACAGTGTGCCAGAAAAGAAAGGCAAAAACAGGGTCCCACCCTCAAGGAGCTTACATTCTAAATTTTGAAAACAACTATGCACATGCAAGATATAGCTTCGTTTGGACTGAAGTGGGGACAGACTGAGGGCAAGTAGACCATCCAGCAGACTATTGCAACAGTCCATGCATGAGCCTGAACCAGGGTGGCCATGGTGTCAGGAGAAGTTAGATATGTAAGAGATGTTATGAAAGTAGAAAGTACAGTCTACGAGATTTGGCAACGAATAAGACAGGGCTGGGGACTGAGTGTGAGAGAATGAGGAGTGGCGGATAACACCTGGGTTGCAAGCCTGGAGGATTGAGAACAAGGTAGTGCCTCTGACAGTAATCAGGAAATTTGGACATGTTGAATTTAAGAAGTCAGTCTACTGGACACACAGTTTGAGCAGTTGGATATGCAATATCAGAAGTCAGCACATAGTAGATATAGAATAAACTCTTACTGATTAACTCACAACCACCTATGAGTTTGTCAGGGCAAGGTCTAGTGGAAAGAACATTAGAGATCTGGGATTGAGTCATAGCTCTGCCACTACTGTGTATTATCGCACTTAAATATACATGCACACACAATCTCTAGTGCTTTATTACATAAACAGAGGTGGTGTAACAAAACAGAAAAGATCATTGGTGTACTGCTCCATCACTAGTCATGTGAATGAGAGAATCATTTACTCTTTGTTTCCTCATCAAATAAAGGTCACACACAATAAAGATAAGGGTAGGTCCCATTTATACTGGGCTTTAAGGTTTACAAAGTGCTCTTTTCACAAAAGCTCCCAGCAGGTACTATAGGGATGGATGTCACCCTTTTATAGATTCAGAAAAGAACCTTGGAAGGGAGAAATGATTTGCCCAGAGTCACAAGGCAAATGGAGCCAGGAGCTAAACCCAATTTTTTTTTACTCCAATTCTTTCCATTAGCCTATGTCGCACCTAGGTCACCATCTGCAAAATATTTTTTTTTAATCCACCAAAGAGAAAAAGGCTGGAGTGAATAAAAGGCAAAACAGGGCTACTGGGTGTGCCAACAGCCCTCAAGAGATTTTCCAATTAGTGACTTCTTACAAAAGCACAGCATCAAGCATTTCAAGCTGGAAGGTACCTTACAGGTCACTGAGTCAAGTCCCCTAATTTTACATATGAGGAAACTGAGGCTTGGAGATGGGAAGCAATTTTCTCAGGGTCACAAAGGTCACTTGCTTTAGTCACTGTATTTGATAGACATGTTCCAACGATATTCTTTTGACAGCATTTCTGTAGAGTGAGAAATAAGGCTTTATACTGGCCACTTTGAGAAAGGGTTTAGAATGTGCACTCAGCTTGGAGTCAGACATCACCTCCCTAGGCCTATTTCCTCTTCTGTAAAATTGGGGTGATGCCACTTCATAGGGCAGCTGCAAGGAAAATGCTTTGTAAATTATAAAGTGCTCTATCAAGGGGAGCTGCTTTTACTGTTTTCTCTCCATTTACAGAAAACCAGTGATCTAAGGATGGATGTAAGGATGTAAGGATGAAGCAGGAGAACTTGGTACTAGAAGGGAAAAGAAGGGAACACATGCACAGGGCCTGGAGTCAGGAAGGTCTGAGTTAAAAGACTATCCTCAGATACTCAGCTGTGTGACCCTGGGCAAGTCACTTAACCCCAATGGCCTCAGTTTTTCATCTGTAAAATGGGGATACACCAGCAAAGGAAATGGCAAACCACTCCAGTATCTTTGCCAGGAAAACACCATGGGGTCACAAAGAATTGGATGTTAACTCAACATACAACAACAATAACGTGGCAGGCACTGTGTTAATCACTTTACAGTTATTATCATTTCCCATTTTACAGTTGAGGAAACTGAGGCAAGGTGAGGTCAAGTGACTTGTCCAGGGTCACTGACTGAGTCTAGATCTGAACCCGGGTCTTCCTGACTCCATACCCAGCACTGTACCCTCTGTGCCTGTAAGATTTGGCCATGTATATTTCAAGTCCTCCCAAAAAAGAAACACTGACCAAGACAACCTGAAGAAAGAATGTTAAAATACAGAGAAAGCAAATGTGCAAAG
This sequence comes from Trichosurus vulpecula, assembly GCF_011100635.1. Lineage (NCBI taxonomy): Eukaryota > Metazoa > Chordata > Mammalia > Diprotodontia > Phalangeridae > Trichosurus > Trichosurus vulpecula. Next base: position 43,008,694 of record NC_050573.1, on the reverse strand, counting down.
TTATCATTGTCAATGATGCATGAAATTTCAGAGACTAGACATGTTTTGCCCACAAAAATTTAGGCCTACTGTGCTGTGAGTGACAGTGATAAAATGATAGGCTGCCTCCTGGAATTTCACTAACAAATGACAACCACCCAGTTTTATTTCTTTCAGGCAGGAAAAAAGCAAGTAACTGTAAAATATAAAAAATAAAAAAAATTTTTAAAAACAAAAACTTTCTCATCTTCTATTTCTCTTTGGCTGTTGTCTTTTTACCTTGCTTGCTACATCTGGCCTTGAAAACAGCACATCTATTGAAAGCATTCCACAGAATTCTCTCGATATAGTAGAAGTACTTCATTTTAAAATACAATGCAATTATTCTCCTCCTTTTGCATATTTATTTGGTTATTTGGAGTTTTAGGCTTATAATAAAAAGTTCTGTAAATCTGTAGGTACATGTGCTTTGGCATTATCTTTGAGAATATTATTTATTAGAAGACTGCTCTCCCTCCCATTTGTGTCTTTTGTCCGATAATCCTTCCCCCAAAGGCAAAAAACAAAAACAAAAACCATAGTTATTAGGAAGAATAATGTGTTGTTCCCCCTCAGCCCCACTTGCAGACCCCAATAAAGGGAATAATTCCATTTGGAGGCATGTTTAACACTGATGCTTCATTTGTCACTGGGTGTGTGTTGGCTGCTGTTGGTTTCTCAAGGTTCTTACTATTAAACAGAAAGAGGTTACCTTGCAAAAGTCTGCCTCCTCTATACAGATGAAGGGCCAGAGCTGCCTCAAACTTCTCAGTGCCAATTAGGTGGGCTACTGCCGAGGAGCTTTCAAAGTCAAGGGCGTCTTTCAGAATACATGTGTGACCTACGGCGTCTAGATGATCCCTTCATCAAGAAAATGCCCAGAAAAGAAAAAGAGGCAGAAAACAAACATTAATATGCTACAGGCTAGCTGTTATGATTAATACTTTAATCAAAATAGATTTTCTTTAATAATTCTTGGTTCCTGAGCTGACTTTTTTGGGCAATTTGGCTTAAAATAGATGTTATCCCTGGCAAAAGCCTAATAGCTATTGCAAATGCCATTTTACCCCCACCCCTAGGCGGTCTGGTGACTATGGTTATGTCTTTGCTCCCCCTCTCCCCAAGGACCAAAGATGACAGAGCACTGGGTCTTTATAATTTTAGTGGCCACACAACACTCCGCCATTTGTCACCATGACATTTGACATATAAATTTCCTATTTACTTTGTTGACTTCATCTCACTCTTCAACTGTGGGAGTCCACAGGTTCTTCTTTCTCCTTGGACCCTCTTCCTTTGGAGAGCTCATCCATTCTTATGGTTGCAGTTGTCACTTCTATACTGATCACTCCCAAATTTAAATCTCTAGACCTGACCTTTGCCTTACCCACATCATCTGAGGAACATCTTCCCACCTGGTTGTACCTCAAAGTCGGTATCACCAAAAATGAAGTCTTCATCTTCCCCACCTCAAACTAATTCCTTTATCACTCTTCTGTTAATAGCCCTTTCATTGGTCCTGTCAGCTAGACTTCATAAACCTTGGAGTTGCACTCTCTCCTTCACTCTCATATTCAGTCATTCTTCCTTATAAATGTTCTACAGGGTAGTTACCCCCTTCCACATCGAGGTGGTTATGGACACAGTGCCCCTGTGATCTGGAAAAATGCAGTGCCCCTGAGATCTGGAAAATCAGCTTAAAATTTTTTGGCCCTCCCTTCATGCCAGAGTAGAAGTTGGAATTATTATGGTTTTAAAAGCTAAAATATGTTGACACTATATAATACTATACATATATTTTATGTATTTCTGAGTTTTCTAAACTTTTTCTGTTGTCTGCAGCTTCCACAAAATTCTCATTTAATGTCTTATGCCAATCCATGATATATCAAAACCATGTTGGGATAACTATAAATGGCTTTATTCCCACTGCTACTGCCCTAATTCAAGCCTTTGTGCCTGTATTCTGTTGCTTATATTACTATTAATCATGATAATTAATATTGATGAAAATAACACATGGGGGCAACTAGGTGGCACAGTGAATAGAGCACCAGCCCTGGAGTCAGGAGGACCTGAGTTCAAATCCAGCCTCAGACACTTGACACATGTACTAGCTGTGTGAGCTTGGGCAAGTCACTTAACCCCAACTGCCCTGCTAAAAAAAAAAAAGCAAAAAAAAAGAAAATAACACATGCCTTGTATTACTATTTTTTCTCTTTTTTTCTTTTTTTGGAGGGGGGAAAGCAGGGCAATTGGGGTTAAGTGACTTGCCCAAGGTCACACAGCTAGTGTGTCAAGTGTCTGAGGCCGGATTTGAACTCAGGTCCTCCTGACTCCAGGGCCAGTGCTCTACTCACTGCACCACCTAGCTGCCCCCTTGAATTACTATTAATAGTCTCCTATGGCTAGTCTCTCTTCAGTCCTACCCTATCCCATTCCCCACCCTCTGCCAATCAATTCTGCACGAAGTTGCCAATGAATCATCCTAATTCACAATCCTGATCTTGTTAATCTCCTACTCAAAACTTTCAGAATTAAATTTTAACTCTCAGTAATACAAGGTTCAAAGACAGCTCCAAAAGACTCATGATGGAAAGAGCTATCTACACCTAGAGAAAGAATTATGGAGTCTGAATGCAGATTGAGGAAAACTATTTGCTCTCTTTTTTTCTCTTCTTTTTTGTTTTTGTTTCTTCTTTCTCATGATTCATTCCATTGGTCACAATTCTTCCTTACAACTTGACTATTGTGTAAATAAGTTTAATGCGAAGGTATATGTAGAACATATATCAGAGTCCATGCTGTTTTGGGGGGGGGGGGCATATTGGGGATCCTTGAAGTGTTTGGCCTTTGTTTCCTTTGATAAATTCAGTGTCTTTGATTGAGTCTTACTAGGTGCTAAGTCCCAGGCCCAAACTCCTGTTAGGTGCCAAGCCTATGTGAGTGTGAATTGGTAACTAAGGTGGGGCTCCAGGTGGGGCCAATGAAGGGAGGTGCTAACACCAGAGCCAATCAAAGGAGCTTAAATTCTGGTTGCTCAGATGATGTTTGATGACGTCTGAAACTGCATAAAAAGGGAAGACAGAGCTATTTGCTGAAGGCTCTCACTCCCGGAGGCATGGGACTCTGGGCAGCCACTCCAAGGGCCTTCTGGCTGAACCAGATGTTGATGGTTTTCTTGGTAACTATGAATTGTATTTGGTCTGTTGATGTTTGTAATTTGTTTGTATTTGCTCTGAAGTTCAGGGGGCTGGCTTTTTCCCCTGAACTAAGTGAATGATATTTGTATGCTGCATTAAATTGAGATTATTAACCCCTTGACTTTCCTTAGTAAAGGAGACCAAAAGAACCTGGGCTTGCAGTGTTCTGTGAGCTGGTTGTTGTTGGTGCTAGCTGGATTGTTGAAACAGGGGGTGGGGGGAGGGGAGAGAGGGGGAGGAAATTTGGAACTCAAAAACTTGTGGAACTGAGTATTGTAAACTAAAAATAAAAAAATTTTTAAAAAGAATTAAATTTTTACTCTCCAAGATGACATTTCAAGACTGTAAAACCTCACCTTACCCTACCTATCCATCCTATAGGACAGAGTTGATAGGAGGTGATAGGAGGGTTCTACTCTGAAAGTCCAGTTTCTTTGACTACCCATCTCTAGGCTTTGGTCCATGTTCTTCCCACTATGGGAACTCAGCTACCTCCTACCTAATCTTCAAAGCTCGACTTACTCCATAGTTGTTGTTTTTCCCAACTCTTCTAGCATATATTGATCTTTGCCTTTTTTCAATTGCTATAGAATTCCAAGGCATTGTTCCGTAAAGAGTTTAATCAAATGCTCTTGTCTATCTTGTCATGGGTATATGTCTTGATTCTCAAAGAAATGACAAGTTACCTGAAAGCAGGGTCCATGTCTCTTGCTTCTCTGCCACTCCCCTATTCACCTAGCTGAACTGGGCACAGTAAGCACTCACTACATGAAGAATTGAAGTGAAATTCAAGAAATTCCAGAAAATGAAGTGAAAGAGATGGCCTCAAACCATCAAATCATACAGGACTCTCTTGTAATTTCCAACACATTCCCAAGTCTAGGCTCTAGAAACACAACTCTAGAGAATGTGCTATAAGAACAACAAAGAATGAAACAAGACAATAAGAGAAATGGAAATCAAAACAAGCCAGGTGTCACCTCTGTAATGGCAAGCAAAGAGGGACTTTTTTGTTGTCCTTTGTTTTGGAATGTTTCTCAATGCCTATGAGTCTTGCCTTTTTTTCAATCAAGAGTCTTTGATTGAATTGTGAGTCTCTGATAACCTGCTTAAGTCACTGGAAGGCCTAGGTCATATGGGTTTGAGTCTCATGGTTGTGAAGCCCTCTGACCTTGAAGAAGCATATATATTTCTGAGGTTAGAATTTTGCTTGGGGCTCACTTTCTGGAAGAGTGTCATATGATTTGACCAGACAAGACTCAGGGTAGCCATTAAGGAGCCCCCCAGCTTTGAAAAACCCAGATGTTGGTGCTTCTCTCTCTGGTAACTATATATGTATGTATTGCTATGGACAGACAGAAGCTCTGTCTGCTTATTTGTGTTATTTGCTCTGTTTATATAATCTCTGTAATTTCTGTTTTTAATCTGAAGTTCAGGATGCTAACTTTTTCCCCTGAATTAAGCGAATGATATGCGCATGTTTAATTAAAGTGAGATTATAAACCCCTCAAAGTTGATTTCCTTAGAAAAGTAGATCAAAGAACCTGTGCTAGCAGCCCTCCTGTGTGCTGGTGTTATTGGTCTTACACAGTCACAGTAGCAGTAAGCAGCATTGTTGTTACCACCTCACACTCTGCAAATTGGCAAAGCTGACAAAAAGATGGGAAACAGTCAATGTTGGAGGGTTATGGGAAGATGGGCACACTAGAACATTGTTGGTGGAGCTATCAATCAGTATAACCATTTTGGAAAAGCGATTTACAGTTATGCACATAAAGTGACTAAATTGTCCATACCCTTTGGCCCAAAGATTCCATTTGGAATTTGGGTTTATATCCCCAAGGAGGCTACTGAACAGATAAAATAACTTTTTATGATAGCAAAGAAGTAGAAACAAAATAGAAGTCCATCAATTGGAAAATGGCTAAACAAATTGTGACATATGAAAGCAATAGAATATTACTGTGCTGTAAGAAATTCTAAAAGTGAATAATACAGAGAATACTGGAAAGAGCTACATGAACTGATGCAGAGTAAAGCACGCAAAGTCAAGAAAACAATAGGCACAATAACTACAAGAGTGTAAATGGAAAGAATAAGTATAGAAAAATCAAAAATGAATGTTGCAAAATTAAACAAGTATGACTTGAAAGAAAAGATATAAGAAGCCACTCCCTATCCCACTCCTTTGCATGGATGGGAGGCCCACAAGTGTTTCACATTGTATATATTTTCAGACTTTTTCAATGTCTTAATCAGTTAGGCAAATTCTTCCTGTTCTTTTTTTTTCTTTTCTTTTTTCTTTTTTTTTGGTGTTAAAATACCTTTTGTTACATAGGCCAGCTCTAGAAGGGAGGAGTGGGATACTGGGGAAAATTATGGTGGTATAAAAAAACAAAATATATCAACAAAACTTTTTTTTAAGAATAAAGCAAGAGATCAAGAAAGGAGAAAATCCTTTTTGTTTGCTTGAAACAGAAAGGTGTATTTTTTTTTAATCAATAGCTTTCACAGGTATAAATAGGTACCTTGAAACATGTGCCACCATTCTCATTTTACAGGGAAATTTTAAGGGTTGTCCTATTCAAACTTTGTTCCTCTGGTCACCATTTCTCCTGTTCTGTTTCCTATTTTCCAACATGCTGGCAACTATTCCTTCTGCTCCATTCTCCTAACTGGGCAATCTCTGCCCCAAACACTATTTCTGGTGGGAACCCAGTCATGATTCTCTCCAGACTTCAGGTCCTCCTCCTCAGCAGCCATCTTGCCCTTTCATGGTACCCTCTCCCTTCAAGCTCTCCTTTACACATTGTCTTCTTCCTGTTGAAATGTCAGCTCCTTGAGGGCAGGGACTACCTTGCTTGCATATGTTTGTATCCCCAGTATTTAGCACAGTGTCTGGTACACAGGAAGTACTTCATCAATGTTACATTTATCTATCCATCTATCCATTTCTCTGTCTCTCCCTCCCTCTGCCGGTCTCTGTCTCTGTCTGTCTCTTTGTTTCTATCTCCTTCCATCCCCCTCTCTCTCCAAACAGGAAGTTCAGTAGTTAAGGCAGTAAGGAAGGGTGGTAGCAGGTTTAAATGCGGCAAGTATTGTAGCTGAGCTGCAGAGAAGAAGAAAGAATATGACGGGAAGGTACACAGGATATGCATTTAAATGTAAAACTAACACTATCCGGCTAACAGATCTTGATATATTAATACGTACTAATTAAATAGAGAAACAGCCTGGCATAGTGGATAGAGAACTGACTGGGAAGACCTGAGTTCAAGAGGTGCCTCTGACCCATATTGGCTATATAACCCTGGCCAAACCATTTCACCTGTTCTCTAGGTAACTCTCTAAGCTAACAAGTTTCTGAGAAGGTGCTGACTTGGATTGCTGGAGGGACTTTTGTTACCTGGGAGTTATCTTTTCCAAAGAAATCACAGGGCCAAACATTTTGTTCCTCTTAAGAAGCTATTAGCAACAACTTTTTATCATGATACCTGACAAATGCAAGAAAAAGGCTTTTGTGATTCTAATTTCATTTCTCTTACTGCCTGATAATGTTGGACATGATGGGTCTTTAATTTCTGATTGATCTGCAGTCAGCAGTGGCTCATTCCATGTTCACATGCTCTGTCCCTACTCTTTCTGTCAACCAATAAATAGCCCTGTAAGTATGCTGAAATTCACAAGGCATGCTCCTATTCACAAGAAATTTGCTTAAAGCTGCAAAATCTTTCAGGGATGCAAATAATCACCCCTGAAGCATCTGCTTTGTCAGCTCCCTAATTCTGGATATCATGCTGTCCTCAAGTATTGATATTCTCTATTATGTGGCCCTTCAATATGAGGAAAACCTCTTAAGACATAATTTAGATATACAATTCAATAAGCAGCAGAGTACAAGGTACAGAGTACAATGGCTAGAGATGTGAACCTGGAGGAAGGAAGGCCTGGTTTCAAATCATCCTTCAGGCCCTTCCTAGCTATATGACCCTGTGCTAGTCACTAATCTGTCTGGGTCTCAGTTTCTTCAACTGTAAAATGGATAGATGGATCGATGGATAGATAAGATAGAGGGAAAGATATATAGTTAGACAGACAGACAAAGAGACAAATGGACAAAGAGAGAGTTGGGTAGATAGATGAATAGAGAGATGGGTGAAGATATAGATAGATAGATAGATAGATAGATAGATAGATAGACAGACAGACAGAGAGACAGACATTCTTAGGAAAGAAAGAAGCATCTCAAATTCATTAGGCAAAGTGACCTAGTTCCCAAACTTATCAAAGAAATAAAAATATTGGCAGGAGAGGAGTCTTCTAACTTAATTCTTATGTTCTACTCTTTCCAACAATTTCTGACCATTTTTTTGTCAGACCAACAAAGACTGACCATTAACTTCTGTGAGTCTGTTAAACCTAAAATGCTTCATATTTTTAAAATACTAATTAAAGTCTGTCTTCTATGGGGAGGCAGAACAAAAGGTTGCCATCTTCTTACTCAACTAGCTCTTCAGATGAGCAGCTAGGTGGTGCAGTAGATAGAACACTGTGCTTGGAATCAGGAAAACTTATCTTCATAAGTTCAAATCTGGCCTCAGACTTTTACTAGGGGTAAATGACCTTGGGCAAGTCACTTCAGCCTGTCTGCCTCAGCTTCCTCATCTGTAAAGTAAGTTGGAAAAGGAAATACAAACCACTCTAGTATCTTTGCCAAGAAAACTCCAGTTGGAGTCACATGAGCTGTGTTCCAAATGATGTTATCACGTATGGGTAACACTATCCCAACAGGAGCCACCCTCCATATGTGTGGGTGGAGAAAAGGGAGTGAGGCTAAGAATACAATGAGTCAGTGGTGCATTTTTTTATTACTGTTATCACAATTGCCCAGCACAGTGCCTAACATGAAGTAAGTGCTTAATCAATGTCTCTTGCATGAATACAGGTATTTCCTTAGCCCTCAAAGAACTGACTGCCCCAAGATCACACAAGGAGAGTTAATGGCAGAACCATAACTAGACGAACGTGTGCCCCCAAATCCAAATTCAGTGCCCCTACAAGTAGCATATTTGTGCACCAAATCATTCATTTCACAACATTTCCAACAAGAGAAGTCAGTGCCGTTCTCAGAACCTGGCTCTAAATAAGGAGAAAACTGAAGCTGACTCTGTTTTCTCTAATCATAAAAAAAAAAAAATGCAATTTCTTTCTTTTTTCATTTTAACAACCCCAAGTCTTCTCTCACTGGTGTCCCCAAAGTATTCCTATGCTGGTATTACCATTCATTATTTCTTTTATGTGAGAGCCAAGTAAAATTCACATGCACCCCAAAGCTTTTAGTGTTCATTTACAGAGGCTCATTGTTTGTTGTTATATTATCTGTGCCATCAATTCTTCAGAAATGTTCTGATTACTTTTCAATACTTAATATTTTTTTGAAAATGAAGCTGTATTTCCCTTTAGATTTAAATGCAGCTACTATTTCTTCTGGAAAAAGAAAAAGGCACAATAATTTTCTAGCTATTTTAATCCTCAAGAAATACAGAGGCAAAATTTCATTCCCCCCCCCAAAAAAAAATCCCAACAACTTTTTATTGTCTTTTCTTTATTTCTAAATGTTTTGTAATAGTAAGATCATTAAGAAGAATAATACCATGAAACTAGTTTGGCTCCCCCAAAACAGTGGAATACTGGGGGGAGGGGGGTCTTCTAACTCACTTCTTATGTTCTACTCTTTCCAACAATTTCTGACCACTGATTTCTTTGGATCGGTTAAACCTAAAATGCTTACATTTTAAAAATACCTATTAAAGTCTGTCTCCTATGGGAAGGCAGAACTTCTGCATTTGAATGATCTTTCTTCTCAAAGCTAACTGCAAGCATGGTGGCCAGGCCTCCTAACAGCAAATCTCCTAAAAAATCCTTTGACTTTTTCCTGTTTTCCAGCACTTTAATCATAGTCATAAAAACTTCAGGCTGGAAGGGTGCTTACCTTTCGACCCCACCCCTTCATTACTAAGGTACAGATACTGAGGCTCAGTAATATGAAGAGACAGACACCAGCCTCCCTACTCCCTAGGTGGTTACTTAGCAGCCCAAGATGGAGATCATACATCTGACTCCTCACCCAATGCTCCTTCCACTGCTGGAAATTTACTTCGGAATCTTAAAGAGGTAATTTGTTTCCTTTCATTCCTGGCATTTGAGCCAACTATTTGTTTTATATAATTTTGTTTTCTTATACCTTATATATATCCTTTCCAGATTCTACCAATTCAGTGTCAGGTATGAAACACTATAGGGGACAAAGGCCTTCCAGTATTGCTTTAAAAGGAAGGATATTTCATGGTTCCTAAACACTAGACTCTTGTGCAATCACCAAAAGGGCTGAATCCCTTTCTCACTGTGGTTCTTCTGCTGACAACTTGGGTTCAGCTTAATTCTGAACCATCCGCTGTTGTACTTTCAAATTCACAGAGCTTTCGTGGGATCTGAGACGACTTTTGAGGTCCCCTAGCCCAAGCATCTTGCCAAAGGAGACACAGGTAGTAATTGGCAGAGCTAACATTTGAACCTGGGCCCCTCCAGCTGCTGATCAATGCTCTCTCATATTTGTACAACAGATTTGTTCTTTCTCCACAACTCAACTCTATGCTTCTCCTGTGGAACTGAGATCTGTTTATTTCTTTCCATTCCTATAAGTTACTCTAGTCATGTTTCATTCCAACCATATTTCCAAGGAGTTGGCCAATATCTAGAGATAGTATAAAGAGGACCTGATTACAATTCACATAACCTAAGAATCAGACTACTGAGGAACCACAGAATCTAACCAGGCATTCTGGGAGGTCCAACAAAGACTAAGAAGCTTCAGGTACAGATCCAGCAATGGGCTGTTGTACGTGGAAGGTCTAATGAGCAGTCAAGCTAAACTTAGAGAGGGTCATCCCCATAATGGCCAGAGTGGACTGAATTTTGCAACTACAGTCTATCTTGAATAGGCTTGAATCTGATAAACAGAAAATGGGGTATGTGATCTATGTTGTAAGAGAGAGAATCCTCAAAGATGAAAACAAGTCTTTTAAGTACCTCCCCTACTAGGGCCCAATATCATAGAAGCTGGGTTTACCGAATGAATAAGTGAACCTGATGGGATAATGGGACCTGAACACCTAAAGGAAAAGACCAAGCCCCTGAATTTTCCCATACATTTCAGCAGCCCAGATCACCAGTACCTCTGCCCAAGGCATCTGCCCCCCTACCTAGATCACTTAATTAGCTTACTTGACAGTCCGTTCACTGTCTCTCTAGACTCACACCAGACTACTTATTCCTTTCACCATGGAACCTGGCCCACCCCAAACTGTTTAACCACTCCTTAATCCCAGCCAGATCCATTATCATTATTATTATCATTATATCACCACCACCATCATCATCATCATCATTAGCTTCCAATCACCAGGTCTGCAATACAGTGATGAATCCTTCTAAGTCTTCTATGAGCTCCGGCTGAGCTCAAGCAATGTTTAATGAGCAACAGATAGGTGTGCCAATAAATGTTTATAACAACTGGGCTCTCCCAGAAAAAAAAAATGCATGCACAATTTTAAATTTAATCTGAATCATTAACACTTTATGCCTTGATAATCAAAAAAACAAAAAATTAAGCCTGAAGTTTTAGCAATTGCTTCAAAATTAGATTTCTGAAATGTGAATTCTCACATTGAAAACATAACAATTGGCTCATGTAAGCAGGTTAGAGTTGGGTGGGCATGGATTTTAGGAGTGTTTACCCCAAATGACTAAGTCGTTGAAAATTATAGGGGGAAAAAAGCATCCACCCACTGTGAGAAAACAAGCACATTAATTCACTAGTGAAATGATTCAAAAGTTTTGAAAAATAACTTTGAAATAGGGAGAAATAGTTACTAAAAACTACCATACCCTTTGACCCTGCAATTCTTCTGGGGGGTTCAGGTTTATTCCCCAAGAAGGCAATGTAAGAAATGGGAGGAGGAGTTTTGTTTCCACAGAACTAAAGGTGTGCTTCCCCGCCCTCCCCCACCCCAGTTTTAGCAGAGACCAGGCCTCAAGGTCGGTCAGGTGAGAGGTCAGAGGCTTGTACACATGTGCATGCTTTTTGAGAAGGCAGTCTGGGGAATTAGAGAGGCCAAAAACACTTGAACCAGTTCAAGCTTATCTAGGGTCTGGTCTTGGTCAAGAATCCAGGCCTACTGATTTGCATCATTTGCATATGTTAAAGAGGGAAAGTAGGGGAAGTAAAAGAATATAGTTTAATCCTAAACTAAGACAAGAAAAATCTAATTAACATCACTTTTGCTTCTGTATCCTTATTATCCTACCTGTATAAACTGTATAACCTAGGAAAACTAAGTAAAAAACAAAGATTGTAAACTAACCATAACTCTAGCAGGAGTGGAGGGAATGGTTACCCCTGCTCCTGCAGCTGTATTAGTGTGAGTATTCTTGTAAGCACTATACCTGCTCTCTCAAAGAGTATAATAAAATGCCTTCCTCTGCCCACTCTGGTCTTGAGTTCTTTGGGTGAGAATGGGCAAATCACGTGGCTTCTCCTAAGGTCAAGTGAAGGAAAGCAATAGGTAACAGAAGCTTGCTGGGCTTACTTGTGGACCTTGTCTTGGGGTGTCCTGTGATGTCTGGCGTTAAGAGGGCAACCACTCTGGATTCCCTTGGGGAACCCTATGGTCTGCACAGCCTTCTTAAGGGGCTATCACTTGGGACTTCCAGCCCTGTCTTGAGAGCCTTGTGATCTTCTGTACTAAGGGGCCATCACTTGGGTCCTCCTTAGGGTCTGACCCCTAGGAGTCCCTGTAATCCCCACAGATTAAGGGGTGGCTACCACTTGGTCTTCCTCTGGGAGTCCTGTGGTCTGTACAGCCTTCCCTAGGGATTATCACAGGGTTCTTCCTCAGGACTTTGGCCCTGCCTAGGAAGTCCAATGATCCCCAAAGCCCCATGTTCTCACAATTTGGGGAAGTCCAGTGATCCCCAAAACCACGTTTCTCATAGCAATGACAGACAGAAGAGCCAAAAATTCAGCACTATTTGTAATAGCAAAATGCGGGAAATAAACTACGTGTACATATCTAACAGTTGGACAGTACTACAAAAACCCCCCCACAAAACTATAGCATTAAAGATGTCTTTCCTTTTTGTTAACAAACAGACCACCAGAACATAACAGCACATAATCCTCAACTAGTGGGGTAAAGACCCACTACAAAAACTACTTTAGAAAGCCGTCTGACAGGAATGAGATGTAGACGAACAACTCATACCATATACCCACATAAATGGATACTTATAAATGATCAAGTCTAAACCAATCATATATAGAAGCTGAAGAAATCTGAGATCCAGAGAGGCTCCAAACCACCCTCACTCAACTGCCTCTCATATTCCATAAGGATGGGTCTGGCTATATCACTCGTCTACTCAATAAACTTCAATAGTTCCATATGTATCAAATAAAAACTCCTCTGTTTGCCATTTAAAGTCCTTTGCAAACTGGTTTCAACCAATATTTCAACTTTATTCCCTTTTTATACATTACTTCCCTTCACATACTCTACAGGATAGACTTTTCCTGTTCTTCACACAAAACAGGTCTTTCCTCCAGTCACTCTAACTGCTATGGTTACGCCCTACCCCCCCTTTTCAGTTTCTCCATCTTGCCCCAGCTCACTCTACTGTTTGTGTCCCCATCTCCACAGAAGTGATCCTGCTTCAGCTTGCCCCACTGTTTGTGTCCCCATCTCCACAGAAGTGATCCTGCCTCAGCTTGTCCCACTGTTTGTGTCTCCATCTCCACGGAAATCTGTGTTCTTTCCCTTTAAATACTCTTTCTTCCCCCTTTGCTCAGGGCTGTTCGATTTGAGTAATTACTCCGAACAATCACGCGCTTCAATAAATCCACATCTAAATTTATATCCACGTCTCGCTCGCTTTTTTTCGGCACAACACTACTGCCTTCCCTCTAAGACTGCTTCTCAGTTACACTGTGTATACAGACTTCGCAAGGTCTCCCTCATTAGAATGTTAGCTTCTTGAGGGCAAGCACGGTGTTTTTTGTTTATTTTTTTTGCCCTTGTGTCTGCAGCACTTAGCACAGACATTGTTATTCAGTCAGGTCAGACTCTTTATGACCTCCATTTGGGGTTTTCTTGGCAAAGATTTGCCATTTCCTTCTCCCACTCATTTTACAGATAAGGAAACTGAGGCAAACAGGGTTAAGTGACTTGACCGGGGTCATCCAGCTATTAAGTGTCTGAGGCGGGATTTGAATCAGGAAGATGAGTCTTCCTAACCCCCAGCCCAGTGCTCTTATCTACTGTGCCACCTAGTTGCCCACTTAGCACTCTACCTGGCACATAGTAACACTTAGTAGACATTTGCTGATGTAACTTGACTTGTTGATTCATTTATGGATATACAGTCCTCCCATCTCTATGCCTTTACTTAAGCCAGGGCTGTCCAAAATGTGCATGCAGCCTGCAATGCAATTTTATGCAGCCCGCTTGTGTTTACCGTGGGCGTGGAAACTGACATAAATGGTGGACACAGGCGGGCTGCATGGCCGTTTTGGACAGCCCTGACTTAGCATATTCTAAATACTTAAAATATACCTTGACTGTGCAATGTAGAATCTCTAGTTTATTTCCAAGTGTTGAAGAAAAGCCTCCTCTTCTCCCACCCTTCACACACACCCTTACAGAAATATCCTAGTCCAAAAGCAGTTGGGCTAATCTGAAGAAACCCATTATCAGTCTTTAACTACAGATTGTAGAACAAAGTCCTACTCTCCACTCTCCAAGACAGCTATAAGAAGGGCTCCTCCCTTAAAGTAATTAGGGTGTAGACCAGAGCCAGGTGAGGCTTGACAGGTCCCCTTAAAGGGATTAGAGAAATTACCAACCTAAGGGTCTTTCCATCTAGTGGTGTGTGATATCAGGGAAATGAGGATGTGACTTCCAGTTGACTTTGACTTGTGTGAGGGAGGGCTGTGCAAGGCCTCACTTTCTCCTGGCCCTTTCAAGCTAAGGTCTTTTCAGGTTCTCACTTTGAGTGAGGTAACTGCCATTCAGCGAATAGGCCTCTTTAAGAAGTTAATCAAGGGCTGGCCCCTTTAATTGAAACTCCAAAAAAGAAAAAGAAAAAATCAAACTGGGAGGGAAAGACGCTCAGGATTCCCAGCCAAAAAATAAAGTTACTATTTAGTATTTATTTATTTATTTCCAGGAAGGGATTAGGGTATGTATTCATCAGAGAACTCTGGGAGAGCCCTTTAGGTGAGAGGCCAAAGAGATTTTGTTGTAGAGTTTTGTGACCCCATTTGGGGTTTTCTTGGCAAAGATACTGGATTGGTTTACCATTTCCTTCTCCAGATCATTTTACAGATAAAGAAACTGAGGTAAACAGGATGAAGTGACTTGCCCAGGGTCACATGGGTAATGTCTGAGGCCAGATTTGAACTCAGGTCTTCCTGACTCCAGAGACAAGGCTCTTATCTCCTGCACCAACTAGCTGCCCAGGACAATGATTTTCCAGGAGTTTCTTGAAAGATTAAGTGACTACTGTTCTATGAAATGTAGTAGAAAGCTAACTCTAAACTCTGTAAATATACTTTGAAATTTTCCCTGTTCAAGATTTCTTTGTTCAATTTTGAGGCAGTTAGGTAGCACTGCAGTAAGACTGCTGGATATAAAGTCAGGAAGCCCTGAATTCAAATCATCCTTCAAATATTTGTTTACTAGTCTTATGACCCTGGACAAGTCACTTAACTTCTCAGCCTCAGTTTCCTTGTTTATAAACTGTGTACAATAATAGCATCTAGTTCACGGGTTTGTTGTGAGGAACAATTGAGATAAGTGTTTTACAAATCTGAAAATGCAATGCGAATGCTGACTGTCATGATGATTGTTCTTATAAATGTTAAGAGTTAGGTTCCCATAATGAATCCCGCTGAAATGGGGAGATTATTCAGATTTGCACTGCATATTCCCATTGAGCTAGAACAAATTACCATATTTTCCTTACATTACAGCTTCTTCGAATAATCTGAATTTGAATACATGTGACCACTTCAGAGGATTCATGATTCTTACTCATGAGGAATAGCAGGGTCCAAAATGACTCAGGATCAAGAGCATATCAAGCATACCAGAGGGCAACAGGGATGTTCTGCCAGTTAGGACATCTCTCTCTGTCTCAGGCAGAACAACGCTTGAATTTAGATTAGCGTTAAGTTAATTGAAAATTGTTTCTCACAGGCTTGTGCCTAAAATGCAGAGCACTGATATTTTGTTCTTTACCAAAAACTTGGGGTGTCTCCTGATTATTTCAGAAGCTGGTGCTTTCACCCAAAAGCTTTGTTCTTGTTCAGGCAGGTTCAACTCTTTCGTGACTTCATTTGGGGTTTTCTTGGCAAAGATACTAGAGTGGTTTGCCATTTCCTTCTCCGAAGCTCATCTTACAGATAATGAAGCTGGGGTAAACAGGCTTAAATGACTTGTCCAAGGTCACACAGCCAATAAGTGTCTGCAGCTGTATTTGAACTCAGGAAGATGAGTCTTCCTAACTCTACCCACTGTGTCATCTAGCACCCTTCACTCAAAAGTTACCTTGTATATATTTATACACACATACACACACACACACACACACACACATTTTTTTCTCAGATACAATAGAAACTCCTTGAGGGCAGGGGTGGTTTCATGTTTCCCTCAGTATCTCAGTATCCTGCACTGTGGCTGCTGTACAAGAGCAGAGGATCACAGATCCAGGGGCCTCAGGGACCACCTACTTCACCCCTCTCATTTCACAGATAAGGAGACAGCCTCTCAGAAAAGTGAAGCAACTTGCCCATAATCACACAGCTAGCTAGAAAGTTGATAGAAGCAGGCCTTGAACCCAAGTCTTCCTGAGCCCAAGTCCAGCTCCCTACCCACTAGACCACGCTGCCTCTCTCCAGAGCAGATGCTTTTTCCTCACTGATCTCTAAGGACCCATCCAGCTCTGACATTCGACAATCCCCAGTGGTATGCCCAATGACAGAGAAGTAATTAAGTAATCGAACCAATTTTAGGTCTCAGCTTTCTGACTCTAACGCCTGGGATCTTTCCACCACAACATACTACCTCACAAGGATGTTGTAAACAAGCAAATGACATACTCCAGATTAAATTTCAGAATATTTCACAAGCTTGGGATTGCATTTCAAATGTTTACTTTAGATGGACGCTCTCAACACTTTCATGAAATGTTTTTGTTGTTGTTGGATAGAATTTTCCTTCCTAAAACAGGTCATGATCAGCTCTAACATAAAATGACAAAAATAATTTTAAGAGATTTTAAAGACAGATTTGACAAGAATTAAATATTTTACTCTAAAGCCAAGAGCTAATGTTAGGAAAATAATATCAATTTAACTGCACTGGGGACTTTCTCTCTCTCTCTCTCTCTCTCTCTCTCTCTCTCTCTCTCTCACTTTCTCCCCCTCCCTCTCTGTTCAGTTGTTTTTCAGTAATGTCTGACCCTATGTGACTCCATTTGGGGTTTTCTTGGTAAAGATGAAGGAGTGGTTTGCCATTTCCTTCTCCAGCTCATTTTACGGATGAAAAAACTGAGGTAAATAGGATGAGCCCTTTAGGTGAGAAGCCAAAGAGCTCTTGTGGTTGAGTCAGTCATTCCGACTCTTGTGACCCCATTTGGGATTTTCTTGGCAAAAATACTAGATCGGTTTGCCGCTTTCTTCTCCAGCTTATTTTACTGATGAGGAACCTGAGACAAAGTAGTTAAGTGACTTGGCCAGGGTTACTCAGCTAGTAAGTGTCTGGGGCCAAATTCTAACTCATGAAGATGAGTTTCCTGACTCCAGACCTGGTGCTCTATCTACTTTAATGCAAAATATGTCTTGTCAGTATTATCTATATTTTATATGTATTATTATCTATAAACCAACTTTACCTTTTCTTACCTGTAACTCTGAATCCAGGCAAACCTACTCTAAGAACTTAAGCAAGGACTATTTCCTTCTATATAATGTGGGGATTCACTCTCAGAGCTGGCAAGTAACCTGGCAAAAGTGGGCATAGATCGATATCTTAAAACATTTACCAAGACAAGGTCAAAATGAAAACATGACCTAGATATGAAGAGAGATATCACAAGAAAATTAGAACATGGAACACATTACCTATCAGACTTATGTATAGGGGAACAATTTATGAATAAACAAGAGACAGAGCGTTGTGAGGTATAAAATGGATAATTTTGATTACATTTAATTAAAAGGCTTTTATACAAATAAAGCCAGTGTAGCTAAAATTAGAAGGAAAGCAGAAAATTGGTCATAGAAACTCTCTCAGATAAAGGTCTCATTTCTCAAGTAAATAAAGAACTTTGTCAAGTTTATAAGAATATGAGTCATTCTCCAACTGATAAGTGGTCAAAGGAGGTGAACAGGCAGTTTATAGATGAAGAAATCAAAACCATATATAGTCATATAAAAATGCTCTAAATCATTATTGATTATAGAAATGCAAATCAAAATAACTTTGAGATATTATCTTACACCTATTAGATTGGCTAAAATGATAGATGACCTTCATTTGAGGAATAGCTAAACAAGTTATGGTATATGATTGTGATGTAATACTACTGTGAAGTATATATATTATAGTTTTACAGATAGATAGATAGATATGTATATATGTGTGTGTATATTTTATTGTAGCTTTCTCTAGGGTGGGATGGAAAGGGAGAGAGAAAAAAAGAAAAAGTGCACAACAGAGAGCAAAAGAATACTTAAGGAAGAAGCACAGAAAAGCAGAATAGCTTTGAAAATAATGTATAGTACTTATTACATGGTGTTTTTTTTTAAAGGAAATAATCTGAAATTGAAATAAACTCTCTGCCGTCTGCCGTATAACCTTATCATTCAACCAAAACTGCTCTTTCCAAAGTTACCAGTGATCTGTTCACTAACAAACCAAATTTTTTCTTTTCTCAATCCTCATCCTTCCTGACTTGTCTGCAGCTTCTAACACTGTAGATCTCCCTCCTTTCCTTGAAATTGTCTTCTCCCTAGGTCACAGGTGGGGAGACTGCAGGTTCCCTACCCCAGCTCTAGATATTCAGGACTCTCCTCTCTCCTGGTTCGCCTCCTACCTGTCTGACTGTTCCTTTGGGTCTACTTTGCTGGCTCTTCATCCAGGTCATCCCCACTAACCATGGAAACCCCACAGAGCTCTGTCTTGAGAAGTTTTTTCTTCTTCCTCTATGCTATTTCACTTGGAGATCTCATTAGCTGCCCCCCCCCATTCAGTTATCATCTTTATAATGATTCTCAGATCTATTTATCCAGCCCTAATGTCTCTTCCGACCTCCATTCTTGCATCTCCAACTGTTTAACAGATATCTTAAACCGGATGTCCTGTAGACATCTTAAACTGAACAGGTCCAAAACTGAATTCATTATTTTTTCCCCAAACCCTCCCACACCTCCAAACTTCCCATCAAAGTTACCACTAGTCTTCCCAGATCCCTCAAGCTTGTAACCTAGTTGTCATACAGCTTTCTCATTTTTTCTCATCCCCCATCTTCAATCTGTTGCCAAGACCTGTAGATTTTACCTTCATAATATCCCTCAAATATATCCCCTTCTCTACTCTGAAATTGCCACCGCCCTGGGGCAAATTACTTCCTTCTATGGCCCTTTCCTTATGGGGTTGTTCTGAGAGCCAAACAAATTGATCTGAAAGTTTTCTGAAATGAAAGCATTGGCCTAGAAGTCTCTAAGGTACTTTTTAGTCCTAAAACCTAGAGATTTGAACTGAGGTCTTAGGGGAAAGTTCTCTGAAGTTGTGTCATTTTTCAATCATGTCCGACCCTTCATGACCCTCTTTGGGGTTTTCTTAGCAAAGATAGTGGTTTGCCATTTTCTTCTCTAGCTCATTTGACAGGTAAGGAAACTGATGCAAACAGGGTTAAGGGACTTGCCCAGGGTCACACAAGTAGTAAGCGTCTGAGGCCAGATTTGAACGTGGGTCTTCCTGACCTGCTAACCCAGCACTCTATGCACTGTGCCACCTAACTGCCCACTATCCCTATGACCTTGGGCAATTAATTACCTTCCCCCTCTATGGCCCTCAGTTTCTTCATCTATAAAATGTGACAGTTGGGCTAAATGGTTTCCAAAGTCCTTTCTAGTTCTATGTCTGTGATCTTACAATTTTTTTTCCTGATAAGATGCTACAAGGTAGAAGGGGAGGTAGGGGGATGAAAATACTTTGTATATGTTTTGTATTTATGTAACTCGATACATCCTTGCCAAAAAATGTCAGCTCTCTGCTGGATGGAATGTTGAATTTGGAAAAAAAGAAGCCCTGGGTTCAAATCCCACCACCCTACTTACAACCCACCTGACCCTGAATAACTCACTTCTCTCTGGGCCTCAATTTCATCAATAAAATGGGAAGGGTGCACTTCTAAGGTTCCTCTCAGCTCTAAATCTATGGCTTTCTGAGCCTCTCTCTAGAAACACCCCCACCCCAAAGGGAAAGCAAGCAAATGTATTAATGCACATGTCTAGCCTTACGGTAGCAATGATTTCTTTGTTTTTGTCTTTGTATCACCAGGCACAGTGCCTGCTACACAGTAGTGCCTATAATACTAGGACAGGAGAAAGGAAAATATATATGGATATAGATATAATTATATTATATATAAATATAAAATATATAAATTTTTTAAAAACAGTATCAAAAATAAAAGGAAAATTCAAGAGAGGATACAGACCAGTAAAGCAATGTTATTACTACAGTTTACAATATAGTATATGTGTGTGGAACAGAGATTCTTATATTCTTGTAGAGAAAGTCAGTCACACAATAAAGGCATTCAATTATTAATTATAATAAATTAATTAATTTTTAAGATCGGTCCTTCTGAGATCCATCAGGTTCACTTGATCAATCAACAAACATTTCTTAAGAACTACATTTGCCAGGAACAATGCTAGACCCTGGAAAGACAAAGACAAAAAGGAAATAGACCTTGCCCTCACAGAGCTTACTTTTTATGAATATATACATATTTTCTTGTTGTTCAGACATTTCAGTTGCGTCTGACGCTCCATGACCCCATTTTGGGTATTCTTGGCAAAGATAATGAAGTGGTTTGCCATTTCCTTTTCTAGCTCATTCAGCAGATGAGGAAAATAAGGCAAACTGGGTTAAGTGACTTGCCCAGGGTCACACAGTAAGGATGGATTTGGACACAGGAAGATGAGTCATCCCAGCCCAGTACTCTATCCAGGGCATTCCCTGGGGAGGGGGGGAGAGAGAGAGAGAGAGAGAGAGAGAGAGAGAGAGAGAGAGAGAGGGAGAGAGAGACCCTCTCCCAAAGCTGGTAGGGCACCTTCTCTGGTGTCACAGGTCACACAGAATTCGACAGAACTTGAAGCCAGGTCTTCCTGGTTTCCCAGATGGTTCTTTAACATCAGCCTCTTTTTCTTGACAAATTAATGTGGAATTGACCCAAATTTAGAGTGTGTTAATGAAGAAGTGGGGGAAATGTATTAGTGGGGGGCATTTTAAGAGGTGAGAGGGTATATTAATAGGAGAGGGTTGAAAGTACACTAATGGCAGGAGGAAGCATCCTAAGGGAAGAGGGGGAGAAGATAAGGCATATTAATGGGTTGGGTAGTGGATGCTTTATTGGAGGGAGGAAGGTGCATTAATAGGGAGAGGGAATATTAATGGAACGAAGGTCATATTAGTGGTAGAGGGCATATTAATGGCAGCATGGGAGAATGCACATCATTGGGAAGAGAGGTATATTACTGTGGGGGAGGTCTTAATGGGAAAAGGGTATATTAATGGGAGGAAGGGCATTTTAATAAAGGAGGGCATACGGCACATTAATGAGCAGGGATGGGGTATACACTATTGGAGGAAGAAGAGCATATTATTAGAAGGTATGTTGATGGAAGGAGGGCATAAAGTACATTAAATGCAATGAGGGGACGGCCATATCGGGAGAGTACCTCAATGGTAGAAGGGCATAAGGTATATTAATGGGAAGGAAAAGGTACATGTTTGGAAGGAGAAGGTGCATTAATAGGGGAAAGGCACATCAATGGGCATAAGGCACATTAATGAACAGAAGGGTGCATTTTGGGAATGTGAAAGGGTGCATTAACCAGAAGGCCACAAGAGGCAATGGGAGAAGGGTGAATTGTTGGAGGAAAAGGATGCCTTCATTAATGGGGAGGACGCACATCAATGGGCAGGGGGAAGGTACGTTAATGGGGAGAGAGCATATAAATTGGGAGTAAGGGCATATTAATAGGGGGAGGCAGAAGGCACATTAATAAGCAGGGCAGGGTGCATTTTGGAGGGGAAATTAATGGGAGAAAGGATATATGGAGGAAGGGGATTGGCTCCTCAATGGCATGAAGGCACAAGGCACATTAATGGGCGGCGGCGAGGGGTCCTCAGTGGGGCTCCAGGGGCCCTCCCTAGCTCGGCTAGCTGGGAGCAGGGCCTCCTGGGCCCTGGGAACTGGGGCCGGGCTGAACCGGGCTGCGCATCCTCCTCCCCCCTCCGGCCCCCGTGCCTCCCCGCACGTACCGGATCCGCGCGGCCGTCACGGCGTTGCCGGTGTGCGCTCGCAGCACGGCCAGGAAGAGGATCCGCATGATGCCAGCCGGGGACACAAGGAACCCTGGCCATGGACCGGCCTGGCCGAGGATCCGGCTCCCAGCGCCGCCCCCGGCCCCAGCCCCGCCTCCAGCCAGGCCCCGCCCCCGCCCCTAGATAAGCCCCTCACTCAGGCGGCTTGGACCCCTCACGTGGTTAGGAGACAGTGCGCGCCCTGGGACCCTGGCGAGTGCGTGATCCATCCCCAGGGTCTATCTTTGGCTGCAATGGGGAAGAATGGGATGGGGGCGGGGCGGAGGAGGTGAGGAGGAGAGGCTAAGGGAGGTGAATTGGGGATGCTCCCAGCTGATCGAGCATCTCCGAGAGCACGAGCGGCCCCTGGTGCCAGGACAAGACGAGATGAAGAAGAGAGGAGGCAGCGGGACATCTCTAGCCAACTTGTCTCCAGGTTCACCAGCATCCTCTGGCATTGCCCACCCTTACCCCCCCAGGAGTAATCTTCTCCCTCCTGGAGTTTTTCACCGCTCAGTTTCTTATGCTTACCTATTCCTGTCAGCCAATCAACAAGCGCCTCCTTTGTGCCAGGCCGAGAGCTAAGAACTGAGGATACAAATATAAAAGCGAAAGCCTCTGCCCCCAAAGAAGAGTATGAGCTCCTTGAGGACAGGGTCAGGACTTTTTTAATATCTTATACTGGGAAGTTAGCACAGTGCTGTGCGTGCGGTAGGCACTTAAATGTTTCAGAATCAGTTTTTCGGCGTTGGAAGGGATCTAAGTGGTGATATTAAGGGATTTAAAGAATAAGGTCACAGAAATGTCCTCGGTACTATCTGTCTGGGAATGGATGTCGTTAGAAACTGCTGGTCAGAGCAGGGTAGGAGCCCAGATTTTCCCAGGGGCATAGTAAATACAGCATTGGACCTGGAATCAGGAAGACCTGAGTTCAAATCCAGCTGTATACACTCATTAGCTAAGTGACTCCGGGCAAGTCACTTAACATCAGTTACCTAGTCTGCAAAGTGAGAATAAGATCACCTACCTCCCAGGGTTGTTGTAAGACCTCAGTATTTATAAGGTGCTTCGTAAATCTTCAAGTGTTACCTAAATGCCAGCCATTCACTATCCCCAACTTGAATAAGGAATCACTTAGCCTTAGTTTGAAGACTCCCATGGAGAGATTGCCTGGTGTATCGAGGGAATAGAGTGGTGAACTTGGAATCAAGAAGATTTGAGTTCAAACTTAATCTCTAACACTTCCTAGTAGTACGATAGTGTGCCTAATAGTGTGAATTACCTCCTAGCAAGTCCCCAGCTCTGAATCTGTTTCTTCATCTCTAAATAGGATAATGGTGGTGCCCATACTGACTTCACAGGGTTATTGTGTCTCAAATAAGAAGCAAATGGATGTAAAGCCCCTTGCAAATCTTAAAGCTGGAAATGCCGTATTGTTGTTATTTCTACTTCCCAGACAGCATATTCCCTTTCTCAATAGCACCAAGAATTGAACTGAATTGCCTGTCAGATGCTTCTGTGGATGTGTGACCAGGTACCCCCATTTGAAGAAACATGTAAGGCACAGATACATAGAATTTAGAGCTGGAAAGCAACAATGTAGAAATCTAGATTCAAATTTGAATTTTGTTACTTACTACCTGAATGAACTTGAGCAAATCACATCATTTCTCAGAACCTCAGGCTCTTCAGTAAAATAAAGCCAAGAAGAGAAAGTAGAAAGAGAACAGGGTGGGGAGAGGAAGCAGGAGATTGAATTCCATCCATTTCTAAACAAATGATCCAATCCACATCTATATTTTACAGAAGATAGGATTCTGTTGTTGTGACTTCATTTCAGATTTTCTTGGCAAAGATACTGGTATGGTTTGCCATTTCCTTCTCCAGCTCATTTTACCGATGAGGAAGTTGAGGCAAACAGCGTTGAGTGACTTGCCAAGGTTCACACAGCTAGTCTGAAGTCAAATTTGAACTCAGGATCTTCCTGACTCCAGGCCGAGCACTCTATCCACTGTACCACCTAGCTGCCCAAGATATAATTTAGAGCTGGTAGAAACCTTAGAATGAAGCTAGTCCAGGGTTGGGGAACTTGGCCTCCTTCCCATCCCTGATCTAATCCAATCTTTTCATTTTACTATTGAGGGGACTGTGGCCCAGAGAGGTAGAGACTTGAATAAGGTCAGTTGCATAAAGACAGTACAGGATTAAAACTTTTTATGATAAAACTTTAATATTTTAGGAAACAAGTAACCTATAATAAAAATCCTAATTAGGAGAGGGATAAATTAATTTCCCACACGTGATAAGCCTTAAGCCAAATTCACTCTGGATTGCAGGGATTGGACAACAATAGGTCCCTGCCCAAGTACCACTTAATGGTTGTTTTTTGGGCCCTCCTGGCTCAGAGTGAATGTAAATAGGAACTGTTTCTCTTTTGGCCAGCAATCCTGAAGGTCTTACCCTCCCAGTTTGATGTATTATTATTATTATTGTTACTAAAGGGGCCATCCCTGGATTCACTTCTAAAAGAGGTCTATTCACTGAATGGACCTTACCTCCCTCAACGCGAGAACTTGAAAAGACTTTAGCTTAAAAGGGCCCTTTTCTCCCACTGTATCCTAGGCCATCTCCAGTCTTCCTGATAAGTATCTGGCCACCGGATCCAGGGGGCTCTGGAGGAGAAAGTAAGGCTCATGACCTTGTACAGCCCTCCATCACTCAAATGAAAATCAACCCCAAGTCATGTCATCATCTCCCGGATGTCATTGTCCTCTTTGAGAAAGAAGGACAAACCACACAACCACACACTCAACTGTTTACCTCATCTTGTCTGGTAGTCCTTTTGAACTCCTCAACAAACACTGATTTAGGTTATTTTGGTGAACTTCCTTCTTTCTTCTCTATTTTATTCTTTGATACTGGGGATGATTCTCTGGGTAAGGGAAGTAGGGAAAGGATGTGTCTGAAAATGAGGGTGATAAAAAAACAAAAGATTTCAAGAAAATGAAAAAAAGTTTTAAACATAAAAAAAACTAATAGAAAAGGGGAAAGAAATATTGATTTCTCTCCTAAGTTCATAATCTTATGCCAGTTACTTTCCTTTTTAGGTCTTAGCTTCCCCACCTGTGATATGAAGAGATTGGACTCCCAACCAACCAATCAATCATTAATGATTTTGTAACTGCTTACTCTGTGGTAGGCATTGCCCTAAGCACAGGGTACAGAGGAAAATCCAAAAACAGTCCCTGTCCACAAGGGGCTTAAATTTTCATGGGAGAAACAATGTGCATCTGGGTAGGCATAATCAAATCAGTCAGGCTCTTCATTGTGTGAGGTAAATAAAATGTGAAGACTTCACAAGGAAGATATGTATAAATATATATCTATATCTATACTACGAAATATTTAAAAATCAAGAAATAGGGTAGTAAAAAAAAATGAGGCTGTGAGAATCTGATGGCTCAGCCTCTGGGAAAGTTTACTCTGAAACTTTTCGTTCTTCTGGTTCTGGTTTAAAGATTTGTTCAGTAAGAATAGGGTCACTGTGACCTGCTTTCCTTTACTGTAAAAGTATTGTAGAAGAATGGAGAGGGTCTTCCCCTCCCCTTATCCTATTCTCCTTGTTTAGATTTGTAGATGTCACCTCAGTTGTAATCATTAACTAAGGGAATGGGAATTGGAGTTTCTGTGCCTCAATTTCCCAGTTCTTTGTCTAGCTTTCGTGCTCAGATTGTAAGCCCACCTCCCAGCCAATGGTGAGAAGGGTCAGAGGTGGGTGGGAATTCTCTTGTGTTAGGTGTAATTATTGGTGCTTTGCCCCTTGTAAAGCACCTCCTTTGCTGGCACCTATCTGTGCTAGCAGAGGACACCCAATTCTTGGGAGAATTGAATAAAATTTATTTCTGTTCCCACCCTGAGATGGCTGAGGGTTAATTGATGAGGGTTTTTCATCCCGCACAACTGGAAGGTCAAATACTGAAGCTTAAATATTTTGACCACATAATGAGAAGACGGGACTCATTGGAAAAGACCCTGATGTCGGGAAAGATTGAAGGCAGAAGAAGAAGGGGACAGCAAAGGATGACATACTGTCATAGAAGCAATGAACATGAACTTGGACAGACTCCAAGAGATAGAGAGGATAGAAGGACCTGGGGGGCTATGTTCCATAGGGTCATGAAGAGTCGGACATGACTGAACAAAAGCAACACTAAGTATGTCTACACAAGACATAGATAAAGTGTAGCAATGAAAGGTAATCTCACAAGAAGAGGTACTACCAGCAAATGGGGGATGATCAGAAAAGGCCTCCTGAAAAAGACAGTGTTTAAGCTTAGTCCTGAAGAAAGCCAAGAGTTCTAGAGCTTAGTAGTTTTCATGAATTTGCTGTGTTTAAAAAAAAAAGTCTCCTCCCCCTCCTCCATGGCTAACCTTCTGATTGAGTGAGTTCAATGGTGGGATTGCAGTCAGAGGTGTGGTGATGAGGTTTAGATTGTGGGAGCCCCCTTGAACTCTCCTTGAATCTTCCACTAGATGAGGTATTTGACTGAGGCCATTAACCTTTCATTATTGCTAGACCCAAATCTCTAGGCTAGGTTACTCTTAACCTAGCCTAGCCCTCAATTGTCTGTCTAGTTTCCACCCTTGAAACCTACCAAAATATCTATGCCTAAATCTGTTACCCTTAAACTAGCCTAGCCCTACATTGTCTGTTATCTCCAGGTAGCCTCCAGCTACTTCCCACCCTTAATCCCATTCACTTGGTTCCTGGAGTCTGACCTCATCCCAGTCCCATTAAGCTCCTCCTTAGACTCCTCCTCAAGACCCTCCTAAACCCCTCCTCCAATCACCCCAAGACCACCCTGGATCCCTCCCACAATCTTTATGTATATAAGTTTCATCTTGCCTCCATGATGGTGCTCAGATTCCATCTACCTCAGATGGAATCTGACCCTCTTGTGAAAACATCACAAAGGGTGAGATTTCTTAAGACAATCCAATATGGCAGACCTGTAATAAACTTTGTCTCTCTTTGGCTGTGAGAAGATTTGAGTCCAATTCATTCTAGCAGGACCCGGTGTGTTGGTATTTTGGGGTCTTGACCACCCCCAAAAAACACATGGTTCCCTAATCTCTTCAATGGTAGTATATTAAAAACCTCTTTTCTAAAAACCTATTTAGAAATAAATATTTCTCTGGTCTAAAAGCCTTTGCCAGACTTGTCCCCTTCCCTTAGAAAGATGGGTGATAAATTAAGAACAAAAAGGCCTTTCTTAGGGAGGTGAATTAAGGGCGGCAATTAAATTTAGAACTAAGAGTACCTAGGTATGCGTAAGATCATGACATTAAAATATTGCCTATATTTTAAAATGTTATAACATTTTCTTTCTTCAAGATTCCTATAAATATTACCTCAAGCTCTTTTGGGGGAGGGCATAGGGGACACTATTCCAGTCTGGATATCTCTCTATGTCTTGTGTGTTTGTCTGTCTCTAAGCTGTCTCCATTTCTCTCTCTGTCTCTCTCTGTCCCTCTGTCTCTCTCTCTGTCTCTCTGTCTCTCTCTCTCTCTCTCTCTCTCTGTCAGAAGTCATATAGACCCAACAGTGCTTAAATTAAATAAAATCATTTCTGGCAGACTTGTACCTAAAGCATAGAGTATTAATATTTTTTTCTTCAACACAGCTTGGAATCCCAGCTCTGCTACCTGAGCTGTGTGGCCCTGGGCAAGAAACTTCCCCTTTCTGAACTTTATTTTTCTCAAATGTAAAATGAAGATATTGGATTAGGTGGTCTCCAAAGTTCTTACTGATTGTAAGTCTATGGTCCTTATGATCCACTCTTAGCTAGACTGTTCTTCAGATGACAAACATACAGCCTATATTTGAGCTATATTTAAAATTTTCCCGTTTAGATAAGACTTACTTACCATGACTTGAGCTCTGCTGGCAGAGCCTTTTAGACCTCTAGATCATCTTCAAATTCTCATGAAGCATGAATTATAGGAGGAATTTTGTGGAGGAATATGTTCTAGTGAAACTGGCCTACTTTCTGTTCCCTGTACATTAAATTCCATTTCCTACCCCTACACTTTTGTATAGGCTGACTCCTATGCCTGGAATGCCCTCCCTCCTCACCTCCACCCCTTAGAATCCCTAGTTTCCTTCAAAATTGAGCTCAAATGCCATCTCCAATGTGGAACTTTTTTTAATCCCACCCCTCACCCATGATAAAGAATACCCTCTTCCCCTTGGGTGGTAAGGGCCTCCAGATGCTCCAGTTTGCTTGTACTGGTTGAATCTAACCCCCAGAATGCTATGGAACCTCCCGAAAGAGTTCTATGATTGCTCACTGTGGTCAACTTGCAGAAAGACTTGGATAAGACTCACACAAGATGGACAGCCATGGCTGGATTTTTTTCTGCATTATTAATGGGAAAAACCAAACCAATGAGATTATAGATCCATTTGGAATGTGATGGGACGCTCCCCTCAACCCTACTTGAATCAGGGAAGAATACTTACATGGGGAGGTGGGATTTGGAGAGGGAGGGAAAAGAGCCCCATTACAATTTAATAGGAGAATTAAACTTCTGTTATATTTGTTGTATTTTGTATTTACTTAGGTAGCCTTCTTCCCCAACCAATCCTCCCACCAAAAAAATGGAAGCTCCTTGAGATCAGGGACTGTTTAATTTCTGACATTGTATGTACTGTGTTTAGCTCAGGGTTTCTAGAAGGCTCTCAACAAGTTCACATTGATTGCTGAATGGATAAATAACACTAGTAGTAATATTCACATTTCTACTGCAACTTAAGGTTCACAAAGCGCTTTTCTGAGTTTCCCCATGAAACCTGTATTCTGACTATTGTTCATGGCCACTAGGTGGCACAGTGGATAGATCACTAGGCCTGGAGTCAAGAAGATCTGATTTCAGTTCCATTCTCAGACACGTGGTTGGTTGATTGGTTGTTGTCCTTCATTCTCAGAGAACCAAAATGACATCACTATGCTAGAGTCACGCTACAGTGTGTCTGACTGTGGCTGATCAGACCAATACCAGCTTGGAATGCTCTCCCACAAGTCAGGCACAAGTAGTCCATGTGACTATTTGGGGTGGATTCTCTAAATTTGCACATGTTATGTTTCTTTTGAGCTACTTCAATTCTGCTTTGATCATAGAGCACAGCACCTTGAGGGTGTCATGCTGAGTGGCCTGTGCCAGTGTCTTCTATGTCACACAATCAGTTCCAAAGTTCTTAAGAGAGACTTTGAAAGTGTCCTTGTATTGCTTCTTCTGACCACCGTGTGAACTCTTGCCCTGTGTGAGTTCTCCATAAAATAATCTTTTTGACAAACAAACATTTTGCTTTCAAACATGGCCAGCCCATCGGAGTTGCACTCTCTGAAGCAGTTCGAATGCTTGGCAGTTTAGTTCAAGTAAGGACCTCAGTGTCTGGTACTTTGTCCTGCCAGGTAATCTTCAGAATCTTCCTAAGACAACTCAAATGGAAATGATTCAGTTTCTCGGCATGGCTCTGATAGACTGTCCAGATTTCACAGGCATACAACAATGAGGTCAGCATCACAGCACTGTAGACCTTCAGTTTGGTAGTCAGTCTAATACCTCTTCTCTCCCATACTTTCCTTTGGAGACTCCCTAACACTGAGCTAACTCTGGCAATGCATGCGTCAACCTCATTATCAATGTGTACATCCCTGGAAAGAACACTACCAAGTTAAGTGAATTTATCCATTCAGAACTTCTCCATTTACTGTAACTGATAGTTGCATGTACCGATGGTGTGGTGGCGGCTGATGGAGCACCTGTGTTTTCTCGGTGTTAATTGTTGGACCAAAATTAGCACAAGCAGCGGAGAATTGATCCATACTTCATTGCACCTCAGCTTCAGAGGCTGCATTAAGTGCACAATCATCTGCAAACAGAAAATCATGCATAAACACTCCCTCCACTTTGGTCTTGGCTTGTAACCTTTTCAAGTTGAAGAATTTACCATCAGTGTGGTAGCTGACCTTGGTGCTGAGTTCATCCTCATTGAAAGCATTTGACAACATGGCTGGAAACATGATATTTCCCAACTGTATAACCACGGGTAAGTCACTCAACTTGTGTCTGCCTCAGTTTCCTCAATTGTAAAATGGGGATAATAATCATACCTATTTCACAAAGTTGTGAAGATCAAATGATATTGTATTTATGAAGCACTTAGTACAGTCCTGGTGCATAGTAGGCACTATATACATGCTTATTCCCTGTCCACCAGCCTTGTTAATCTCCATTTTCCAAATGAGGAAGCTGAGACTCAAAGAATCTTAAATTGTTCAGGGTCTTACAGCTAGTGAATGGTGGAACCAAAGTCGAAACACACATCTCCTGACTTCAAGTCCAGAGGTGTATTTGCTACACAACAATGCCTTTCATAGGGAATGGAATAAAGCATTAATATATTACACATTATGTTATAATTGTTACCTCATTTGATCCTCACAACAACCTTGTGAAGTAGATGCTGTTATTGTACCCATTTTACTGTTGAGGAAACTGAGGCATTAGAGGTTAAATGACTTGATCACTCAGTCACTTAGCTAGTAAGTGTCTGAGGTAGAATTTGGACTCAGGTCTCACTCACCCTAGGTCCAGAGTGCTATCATTGCACCACTTAACTGCCTCTAATAGGATAGAGACTGGACCTGCTATTAAAATGGTACAGGGAACTTCCCTGTACGATGCAGGACAGCACCTTCTCTACAATTTATAGTCTTCTTGTTGTTGCTTTAATTCTGAACTTAACAACAAAAAAAGCATTCTTTAAACAAAAATAGAATACAAAAAGAGAATTGCATTTGAAAACACAAATCTATTCCATACTGCTTGCTTAAAAAGAAAAGGATACAATAAATATAACTCATTACTTTCAAAACCGCCCTGCTTGTCCATGTTTCCTTCTCTATATCCTTCTATATACCTCTCTGCACTTTTCAAAGTTTCAATGGCTCTCCTTTTCTTTTTGGGGGTGTTATCACCATCACTATTTCTCTCTCCCCCAAACATTCCTCTCAAAAATAAAAACTGGGGGGGAAATCCTTGTAATAAATATGCATTGCCAAACAAAGCAAATCCACATAAAACTCTTGCCAACAAAGTATTTGCTTACTTCAACACCTTGATGAATCCATCACCTCTTCGTCAGGAGATGGGAAACACGTTTTATCATAAGTCCTCTGGTAATATAATTATTTATTGCTTTAATATGAGTTCTTAAATCTTTCAAAGTTGTTTTCCTTCAAATATTTGTTGTCATTGTATATTATTTTTCTGGTTCTGCTTGCTTTGTTTTACCTCAGGTCCAACTTCTGAGGATTTTCAGAAATATCTTTCATCATTTCTTACAGCACAATAATATTCCATTCCATTCACATTCAGCCATTGACCACCTTGATAAGCACTTCCCTATATACTAATTGTAATATTCACATTTCTATAGCAACTTAAGATTTACCAAGCACTTTTCTCACAGTTTCCTCATGAAGCTGGTAGTCTAAGTTTTGTTAAAGGGTGGCTAGGTGATACAGTAGATAGAGTGCTAGGCCTGGAATCAGGAAGATCTGAGTTCAAATGCAGTCTCTTTCTAGTTCTTCCCCCCTTTTAATCCCTGTTTTGAGATCAGAAAGTTGTTTTCTTTGTAACTATTCCCTTCCTGGTATTATCCTCCCTTTTAATACCACTCCCCTCATGCTGATCACTGGTCTCATCACCTTTATCCCTGTTGGGTTTGCTGTATTTCTACATTAAACTTTTGTGTGTATACTTATGTATATGTGTGTGTCTATATGTGTATGTGTATGTGTATATGTATGTATATGTGTGTCCAACCCTCCTTTTCAATTTCAGATATGAATTAGGTTTATCTAATACCTTTTCCCCCATCCTTTCCTCCATGTTTGTATAATCTTCTCAAATACCCAAATTATAAGAAATAGTGAATTCTATCCTCTTTTCTTTGCTAGTGTATTCTTTTTCTCTTCCCTTTTCATTGTCCTCTTCAAACCCTCAGAACAGAAACATACCCCACCACAACTACCACAACTCACCACTTATATTCTTATTTAACTCCCGTGATACCTTTTGAAGACATCAGGGTTCTGAAGGGACCCTTGTTTCTTCTCCCCCTATTAGAATGCTATGCCTTGATCATTAAATAGCCTCTGTATTCAAAAAACATTTTCTTTTTTAGATTTCTCTTGACTCTTTGTGTTTGTATTTCAAAGTTTCTATACAGGTTTGGTCTGTTCATCTGGAATGCCTGAAAGTCCTGCATCCCATTCAAGCAGTGTATTTGTTTTCCTTCGTAGAGTTATACTTAGCTTTTCGTGGTAAATCATTCTTCATTGTAAGCCTATGGCTATTGTCTTTTGGAATATCGTCTTCCAAGATCTCCACTAATTCACAGTGAAAAATTTCTGTGTCCTGTGTGATGCTGAATATTATTCCTTAGTACTTGAACTCTTTCTTTCCTACTGCTTGTGATATTTTTTCCCTTGACCTGGAAGTGTTGGATCTTGCCTGTGACATCCCTGGAACTTTTCCTTTTAGGATTTGTTTCAGGAGTTGATTTTTTTTAACCTATTTTTTCATATTTTTCACCTATTTTCACTTTTCCCTCTGGTTCTAAAATGTAAGAGTAGTTTTCATTTATCATTTCTTGAATTACAGTGTCTAGTCTTTTTATAATTATGGTTTTGAGGTATTCCAATTATTCTTAGATTGTCTCTACTTGAGGTGTTTTATAGATAGAGATATACAGACAGGTAGATATATACATACATGCAGACATGCATGCATATATACATACATGCATGCATGCAAGCACGCATATATGCATACACACACAAATATGCTTGTTCCCTTCCTGGTATTATCCTCCCTCTTAACACCTCCCTACCACATGCCGACCTAATGAATTTGATGTATTTTTGATGTGTGTGTATACACAGACACATACACACACACACACACATATATACACATACTTAAATATGTGTATGGGTGTGTGTATATGTGTGTGTGTGTGTGTGTGTGTGTGTGTGTATACATCTTGACATTTACATGTATATATAAGATACTTTACCTTTTCTTCTGGGGTTTTTTCCAATCTTCTGATTTTATTCTAACATTTCTTGCTGTCTTGTGGAGTCATTGATTTCTTTGTGGTCCATTCTGATTTTCAGGCATTCCATTACTTGTTTAAGGTTTACCACTTTCTGTTGCAAGCTATTTATTCTCCCACCCATTTTTTATGCAAAGCCTTTAGTACATTTTTTAATGTCCACTAAATATTCACTTAGTTCTTGTCAAAAATCTATTTTTCCCTTGAATCTTTACTTACAGTTGTAATAGCATTATTCTCTTAGATTTGAGGTTTCTCTGGATCTATGATAATTATTTTTAGTGGCCTACATTTTACTCTGCTTGTTCATCTCCCTAATCTTGGCTCTTGCATTGGGACTTTGTACCAAGGTCACGCTCTAACCCCTGCTTCACTTTAGGGTCCTACTTGGTTTTGACCTTGGTCAACTGGGTTCCTGTGCTGGCATCTTTTTTGAGATATTAGGCCTTCTTGGAACTTTGAGGTTCAGAGTGCTGAATTTTCAGGGCTCTTTATGGCATCTCAAGGTAAAACTGCCTGGGGAGAACCAGTATGAGCACTGATGTTCCTGGTCCCTTCCACATCCCCTTTGTGGATTTATGACAGTACTGTGGCTTTGTTGGTGAACCTTCTTCTCCTGTTGCTTTTGTATAGAGTCTTGAAGGCTACGTATTCCACATCTCTGGTCATGCTGGGAAGTTGCCATCATGTTTACCTATGGTCACGTTTGCTTTGCTTTTTCTTGTAGACTGTTAGCTTCTGGCTGTTTTCTTGTATGGTTCTAAAGTGGATGGAGTCTCTTACTTTAGCTTAGCACTGGATTTCTTGATCATTATTCAGTCCAGTGCTATTTTTAGGTTTTTGCTGCTAAGTGCTTTATAAATATTATCTTGTTTGCTCCTCATGACAACCCTATGAGGTAGGTACAAAACTTTTATCCCCATTCTATAGTTGAAGAAACCGAGGCAGACAGAGACTAAGTGAATTGCCCAGGGCTACAACTAGGAAGTGTCTGAAATTGGATTTGAACTCAGTTATTGAATATCTAGATTATCTTGAATTGCCTTCTCCTATGGATTGTTCCTCTTACAAGATTATAAACTTGCTCTCCCCAATTCCTTCTTCTGTTTTGTCTGATTTCCTCCACATCTTGGCTACCTAAAGCTACCTTAGCTTCTAAACTACCAAACTACCAAAACATTATTTTCTAGAGCTAGAAAAAATAATAGCAAAATTCATCTGGAAGAACAAAAAGACCAAAATATCAAGGGAATTAATGAAAAGAAATGATAGGTGCCCTAGCCATACCAGATCTTAAATTGGATTATAAAGTAGTAATTATCAAAACTACTTGGTACTGGCTAAGAAATAGAGGGGTAGATCAGTGGAATAGGTTAGGTACACAAGACATAGTAGTCAATGATTACAGCAATCTACTGTTTGATAAACTCAAAGACCCCAGCTTCTGGGATAAGAATTCACTATTTGACAAAAACTGCTGGGAAAACTGGAAAACAGTATGGCAGAAACTGGGCATAGACCAACGTTTGACACCATATACCAAAATTAAGTTGAAATGGGTACATGATTTAGACATAAAGACTGATACTATAAACAAATTAGGGGAGCAAGGAATAGTTTATCTGTCAGATTTATGGAGAATGGAGGAATTTATAACAAACAAGAGATAGAGAACATTATGAAATGCAAAATGGATAATTTTGATAACATTAAATTGAAAAGTTTTTTGCACAAACAAAGACAATACAACCAAGATTAGGAGGGAAGCAGAAAACTGGGAAAGAATTTTTATAACTAGTGTCTCTGATAAAGGCCTCATTTCTGAAATATACAGAGAGCTGAGTCAAATTTACAAGAATACAAGTCATTCTCCAATTGATAAGTGGTCAAATGATATGAACAGGCAGTTTTCAGAGGAAAAAATTAAAGCTATCTATAGTTATATGAAAAAATGCTCCAAATCACGATTGATTAGAGAGATGCAAATCAAAACAACTCTGAGGTACCACACCACACCTATCAGATTGGCCAATATGACAAAAGGGAAAATGATAAATGTTGGAGAAGATGTAGGAAAGTTGGAAAACTAATGCATTGTTGGTGGAGCTGTGAGCTGATACATCCATTCTAGAGAGCAATTGGGAACTATGCCCAAAGGGCTATAAAAATGTGCATATCCTTTGACCTAGCATTTCTAGGGCTGTATCCCAAAAAGATCATAAAAATGGGAAAAGGACCCACATATACAAAAATATTTATAGCAGCTCTTTTTGCAGTGGCCAAGAACTGGAAATTGAAGGGATGCCCATCAATTGGGGAATGGTTGAACAAGTTGTGGTGCATGAATGTAATGGAATACTCTTATGCTATAAGAAATGATGAACAGGTGGACTTCAAAAAAAACCTGGAAAGACATATATGAACTGATGCTGATTGAAGTGAGCAGAACCAGGAGAACATTGTGTACAGTAACAGCCACAGTGTGCAATGACTGATTTTGATAG
This sequence comes from Trichosurus vulpecula, assembly GCF_011100635.1. Taxonomy (NCBI): domain Eukaryota; kingdom Metazoa; phylum Chordata; class Mammalia; order Diprotodontia; family Phalangeridae; genus Trichosurus; species Trichosurus vulpecula. The sequence goes on along the minus strand of NC_050573.1, from coordinate 42,973,059 downwards.
ACTTAGCCCTTCTCAGCAATTCAAGGACCTAAAACAATTACAAAAGACTCATGATGGAAAATGCCACCCACCTCCTGAGAAAGAACTATGGAGTCTGAATGCAGAGTGAAGCAGACTATTTTCTTGTTTTGTTTTGTTTTATTTTGTTTCTCATGGTTTCTTCCATTCATTATAATTCTCCTGTATGACATGACTAATGTGAAAATATGTTTAATAAGAATGTATATGTAGAGCCTATATCAGATTGCAGGCCATCTTGGGGAGGGGGGGAGAAAATTTAAAACTTATGGAAGTGAATGTTGAAAATTAAAAATAATAAACTAATTAAAAAATAAAAAGCATACCTACTGTAAGAAACTTTTCCCAGCTCCCCTTAATGTTCATGCTGCTTCCTAAGATTATTTCCAATTATATATATATATAGATATACACATGTATGTATATATTTATATACATACAAATACATGTTACATAGCACATTTATGTTATATTAAATGCATATTATTAAATATTAAATACATATTGGATATATGTATAACTTATGAGTACATAGTTGTTTGTATGTTGTCTCTTTTAGACTGTGAGCTCCTTGAGAGCAGGGGCTGTTGGATTTTTTGCCTTTTTGTGTATCCCCAAGGTTTAGAACAATGCCTAGCACATAGTAGCCACTTAATAAATGCTTTTGGCTTGATTTGAAGGCAAAGGCAATTAGCATAGGGTTATGTCCTTAGCAAATGTCCAGCGATTTAAATAGTTGAAAGATTAAGGAATTTCACTCTTGTTTTATTCACATTTATAAAGGGATCGAAATTGGTTCTGGTTGGAAACAGGCTAGAATTAGCTTCCAAATCACAGGAGGCACTTTGCTCTGGATGAAATGTCAATCTTGTCTCCTTTTTTGTAAGAGCATTATATCTCATGGAGAGTACCACCTGTAAGAGGGAGAAAGAAGTAAAAGCCTATTTCTCACAGTGGTTTCAGATTTTGCAGCTGTTCCTGTTTCAAGGGTATCTAAAATGTCTGGAGGTCTGACACCATGTTCACAAATGAGCAGATTTCCGTGGCTTGACTATACATACACAGAAATCTCTTCTTCCTCTTTGGTAAGGCATCTGAAGTGAGAGTGACATTTTGGTTTACTTTTTCAAAAGTGTAGAAATAATTACCAGTTTTCTTCACATCATTCTAAATCTACAACCAATACCAGGGAACCCTATAATGCTGGGAAAAAAAATAATTGGGAGTGTGTATGATGGATTCACTTCCTTCATTCCTCAGAATCACAGTTTCAGAATTGCAAGTTATCTCAGAGGCTACTTAGCCAATTGATAAACAAGCTTTTATTAAGTGACTACTGTGTTAGGCAATGGGGACACAAGACACAAATTAAATACTCCCTGCCCTCAAGAAGTTTGTGTTCTACAGGAAGAGATTCATTATACAAATAAAAGTATAAATATACACATATGGATGTATGTGCATATATATAAAATCTTCAAAAACCAATAGTATTTCTATGTGATTACAATAAAACACAAGAAGCAATAATAGAAAAGGAAATCTTATTTCAAATAACTACGAAATGCATAAAATATCTAGAGATCAACCTCCAAAAGTACACCAAAGATTGGTATATATTCAATTACAAAATGCTCCTTAAAAAAAAAGAAAGAACCTAATAGAGGGAAGAATATTCAGTGCTCGTGGTTAGGCCGTGCCAAAAAAAATTAAAATGACAATATTACCAAAATTAATTTATACTTTTGATGCTATGCCAATCAAAGTACCAAGGAGATATTTGCAGAAGTTGATAAAATGACAAAATTAGCTTAGAAAAACAAAAGATCTAGAATATCAAGGGAAATGATGAAAAGAAGTAATGTTGAAGAAAGAATAGCACTTCCAGACCTCAAACTATATTACAAAGCAGCAGTCATCAAAACCATCTGGTACTGGTTAAAGAATAGAGAGATAGATCAGTGAAACAAACTAGACAAGGAAGATTCAGAAACAATAGAACTCAATAGCCCAGTGTTTGATAAAATGGAAAATATAGATTACCTAGGGAAAAACTCTTTTTTTGATAAAAACTATTGGGAAAACAGGAAAACAGTCTAGCAGAAATCAGGCTTAAACTAACACCACACTCTATAATACATTCTAAATGAATACATGACTTTAATATTAAAGATTATACTACAAAAAATTAGAAGAGAAATATCATATGCTTCTCACAGCCATGGGTAAGAGATGTATTTCTAAGCAATCAAGAGATAGAGGCAATTTCAAAAGATAAAATAGATAACTTTGATTACTTGAAACTGAAAAGCTTCTGCACAAATACTAATTCATCTTAGATAAGAAGAGAAGTGGTCCATTGGGAAAAAATATTTGTATAAAATTTCTCTGCTAATAGTTTGGTATCTAAGATACAAACAAATATATATATATGCATACATATACATATGTGTGTACATGCATGTGTGTATATGTGTATGTACATATACACATGTATATACCTATGTGTGCAATAAATACATGTGTGTGTGCATGTGCTTTTTGAGCCTAATGCACACTCTTCTCTCCCCAGACTACAGTTTAAGGGAGATTATGCCCTTGAGGTGTTGGGGGGTAAGAAATGTTTTTATGCTTATTATTGCTATGTCTATAAAGTAAATATACCTTTTTAAATGTTAATCAATGTTAAGTGGTTAAATGGAACTGCAATGCTAGGCATTAGATTTCTAAAAATGAAGGGTGAGGGGCATGGAAGACTTGTGGCTTGAGCAGATGGCAAAGGAAAGAGAAACCCCAAACTTTTCAGGACACACAAGAACCCTGAGGGATCAGGTGTAACAGCCCTGACCCTGACAAAGTGGGGCCAGAGTTAACACTACCTTGTTGCATATAAAATGATAAATACTAGGTAATTTTAGTGAGAGAGACATTAGAAGTTTAGGGGATCAGGAATGGTTTCATGTAGAAGATGGTTCTTGAGTTGCACCTTGAAGGAAACTTGAATCCCCTCTCTGGCATTCCCAACCAAGACTCATTTGGCCTGTGCTTGACGACTTCTACTTGAAGGATACCTTGCTACCTCCAGAGGAAGACTATTCCACTGCTAGATAGCTCTGAGGGTTAGCAAGTTTTTCCTGTCATCTAAGCCCCAAATCATCTCACTCCTAACCCTATGCAATATCCACCTATTGCTCCTACTTCACCCTCTGGAGCTAAGGGGAACAATTCTGATTCCTTGACAACTCTTCAAATACTCGAACACAGTTGTCATATTCCCTTACCCCTAAGTCTTTTTTTCTCCAAACTAAACATGCCCAGTGTCTTCTGCCAAATTCTCATATGGGATAGTCTCCCAAGCCTTCATAGAGAGATAGCATGGTACAACTGACTTTAGAATCAGATGACCTGGACTCAAGTCCCATGTCAGTCACTTACTACCTCTGCAACTTTAAGCAAGTCACTTAATGTCTCTGGGCCCCAGTTTCCTCATCTGTAACATAAATGAGTTGCATTGGAGAGTCACTTATGTCCCTTCCATCTCTAAAAATATGTTCCTATCTTTTTGATCAATGTTCTGTTGACCCACTTCATTTTGTCAACATCCTTCCTAACATGTGGTGCTCAGGTCTGACAGTCTGGCTAAGGTAGGTCTATGTTTTTTCTCATGGTGGATGCTATATCTTTGTTAATAAAATCTAAAATTATGATGCCATTTTGGTTTCACATTGAGTTTATAACCAAACTAAAGCTTCCACTTCTCTTTCATATAAACTGTTCTCTAGCCTTGCTTCATCCCAAATGTATTTTTCCCCCAGTCATTCAGTCATGTCTGAATCTTCACGACCCCATGGACCATAGCATGTCCAGCCCCTCTATCCTTATATCTCTTGAAATCTGTCCAAGTTCATATTGGTTGTTTCTATGACATTATCTATCCATCTCATCCTCTGCTGTCCCCTTCTCCTTTTGCCTTAAATCTTTCCCAACATCAGGGACTTTTCCAATGAGTCCCATCTTCTCATCATGTGGTCAAAGTGTTTAAGCTTCAGCATTTGACTTTCCAATGAATAAATAATCTCAATTAATTTCTTTTTTTGGACCCTGCTAAACAAGGAACTCTCAGAAATCTCCAGCACCACAATTTGAAAGTGTTAATTCTGTGGCGCTCAGCTTTCCTCGTAGTCCAACTCTCACAGCCGTACTCATGGCCTACTGGAAAAACCATAGTTTTGATTTTGGCAAGGTGATGTCTCTGCCTTTTAGTATGTCATCCAAATTTGCCATAGTTTTCCTTCCAAGGAGGAAATGTTTTTTTTAATTTCGTGGCTGCCGTTGCCATCTGCAGTGATCTTGGAGCCCAAGAATATAAAATCTGACACTGCTTCCATTTCTTCTCTCTCTGCTTGCCATCGGGTGATGGAACCAGTTGTCAACCATACATTGGCTCTCTATTCCTCTAGGATAAAATACAATTTCTCAGTTTAGCATTTAGAGCTGTGCACTATCTGGCTTCAGCCTACCTTGCCAGATTTATTTCATGTTACTGCCCCTCACAAAATCTTTATAAATCATTGTATATCACACCCTTTTCCAGAACTCTGTACTCTAGCCAAATGGTTATTTCCTTTTTTCTTTCACATACAGCATCCCATCTCTCACCTCCCACCACCATGCCTTTGAACTGACTGCCACTCAATCTGACAATGTACTCCCTCCTCACCCTCCTCACCTTAGAGCATCCTTCAGTATTTTCATGATACTAACTTCAATACAAAACCTTTGTGAGTTCCCTCCAATAATTGGTGTTCTCCCTCCCTAACTACCTTGTATTTATTTTGTGTTTATTGTGTAAATATTTATTGTGTATATAAATATACATGTATTTTCTGTCTCCTTGAGAGGAGGGGAAATTTTCTTTCTTTCTTTTTCACAGCATTGTGTATCTCAAATCTGCCTTCCTACAGGTTGTTCAACATGTCTCAGACTTGCTGCTTCCCTTTTTATCTCCTTTCTGGAATATAAGCTTAGCTTTCTTCAAGTCTCAACTCAAGTTCTACATACAAAATGAAACCTTTCCTATTCCTTCTACTTAATAATACTCTTCCTCCAATGAAATTACTATCTCTCTAGAAAATCCCTCTGCCTCTGTGGCCTCTTGCTCCGACTGATGAGCTCTTCTCAGAACCTTCATTTTGAGGAAGTGCCAGGCCAGTCATGTTCACTCCTTCACTCCTCTCCTGGCTCTACTCCTGACTCTCCAGATTTTCCCACCAAACCCCGGAATGGGTACCTTCTATCTCTGCCCCACCCCCCAACACACACACACACACACACACACACACACACACACACACACACACACCAACACACACACCCTTTATCTCCCCTGGATGTGTTATATTTCTCCATTAGAATATAAGCTCCCTGAGAGCAAGAATTGTCTTTCTTTCTCCTTGTATTTGTATTTACATCACTTACCACAGTGCCTGCCATATGGAAAGTGCTTAATAAATGTTCTATCTATCTATCTATCTATCTATCTATCTATTTATCTATCCATCCATCCATCTCCCTATCATCCATCTATCCATCTATCTATCTCTTTGTCTGTCTGTCTATCTGCTATCTAGTATCTGCTATACTTATTTAATTAACTGGGGGTGATACCAACCCCTTTCTTGAATCCATCTGTAGAAAAGATCCAGACCTGGGTGACCCTACACTGGTGATGGTAGTTTATGTGTATTCATCATTCTGGTCAGAAGTGATGCGTAAATTCTTGACTCCCTAGGGTTGTCAGCTACCTGATATCCTTCAGCTTGCCCTCTCTTCCAAGGCCAGTACCTACTCTTTATCTAGAGGGGTGTTGATTGTTATGAAATTATCCAATCAGAAATAAGCATGAGTCCCCACCTCTGGTAAAGTCCACTTCTTCCATTACCTTGTTATGTTTCTTGAGTCCCTAGTCACAGGGTTTGCCAAATGGAATCAACTCTCCACAGAAGAAAACAAACATATTTAATTGCACACAGTGTTTTTACTGTTAGGAGCAGCTAGGTGGCGCAATGAATAGAGTGTCTGGCCTGGAATCAGGAAAACTCTTCCTGAGTTCAAATATGGCTTTAGACATTTACTAGCTGTGTGACCCTAGGCAAGTCATTTATCCCTGCCTGCCTCAGTTTCCTCATCTGTCAGATGAGCTGGAGAAGGAAATGGCAAACCACTCCAGAATCTGTGGCAAGAAAACCCCAAATGGGATCACAAAATGTTGGACACAACTGAACAACATTTTTAGTGTAGAATCAATAAATAATCAGTATGTAGTAATAATTTTTAAATGTGAATAAAATATCTACTGTTCAGCTTTGCCCCGCAACCTCTTCCAGACCCCAATAATGGCCAGACAGGTTGCTACATATTACTCCAAACCCAAGAGTTCTAAGAAATAATGCTACTCCTTTGCAAACACACTGAAGAGTTCCAGGGGTGGGTAACCTGCGGCCTCGAGGCCACGTGTGGCCTTCTAGGTCCTGGGGTGCAGGCTTTTGACTGAGTTCAAGTTTTACAGAATAAATCCTTTTATTAAGGGGATTTGTTCCCTCTTCTATTCTAACTTCACAGAACAAATCCTCTTAATAAAAGAATTTATTCTATAAAACTTGAACTCAGTCAAAAGCCTGCACCCCAGGACCTAGAAGGCCACACGTGGCCTCGAGGCCGCAGGTTACCCACCCCTGGTTCAGACAATGCCATAGTTTGTACTTGATGTAGAACTGCCAGGATTGTAGATGAAAATACAGGAATCCTGAACCTGGAACCTTGGGTTCCTCTATGATGTGAGGTCATGGACATGGGATTCAATGGACTCATGAGAAAAGACAAACCCCTCAGTGCTTTTCTAAGTCTCATCTCTCCTATTTATTGTAAGGACCTCTGACTTGACTGATTGATTGATTGACTGCCTTCTTCTTGGCTCTGCTATCATGAAGAATGGTGGATAGATCCAATGCCTGGTCCTGGAGGACCCCTTCACCACCATACCACTCCTCTTATCTTTCTATGGCACTTTCCCCGTGTAGTTATATCTCACATCCCAGAACACCCTTTTCCCCTCCTCCCCAAGAAGTAGTCAAATTTAGACTTCACTTCCTCTTCCCCTAACCTTTGAGCTATTGAATAGGCTTCAGGAGGAGGGAAGTTGTTACAATTACCTGCGAATTTACACTATCTCCTCAGGAGAATGTAAGCTTCTGGAGGGCCAGAATGGCTTCACATTGTTTTTTGTAACCCTACCACTTAGCACAATGTCTTGCATGTTTTGTCGTTGTTCAGTCACGTCCTACTCTTCGTGACCCCATTTGGGGTTTTCTTGGCAGAGACACTGGAGTGGTTTGTCATTTCCTTCTCTGGCTCATTTTACAGATGAGGAAACTGAGACAAACAGGGTGAAATGACTTGCCCAGTGTCACCCAGCTGGTAAGTGTCTGAGTCTGGATTAGAACTCAAGAAGATGAATCTTCCTCACTCCGGGCCCACTGTGCCACCTAGCTACCGTTGCTCAGAATACACTCTTAATAAATAAACACAGAATTGAATTTATTTGAGTGGCGGAACAGATGAATTCGGTTTCTAAGTGAGACCCTGGTTGGAAGCCTGGCTTTGCCAATGACTACCTCTATCACCTTGGTCAAGTCACTTTTTTCCTCTATGCCTCAGTTTCCTCACTTTTAAAATTCAGCCTGTGGCATCCCTTCTCTAGGGCTGGACTAGATGGCTTCTAAGGTCCCTCCCAGATTTAAGTCTGCTACTGTGATCACTTTGAACAGAAAAGGTAAGGAATACTTCCTGGAGCACTCAGCATTCCAGCAGGGCCTCCAAGCACACGTAAGCAGCCACAGTAATTCAAAGGGAAGGCTATTTGACTTCTCTAGGACTCTGTTTCTAGCTTCAGTGTTGGATGTAATTTTTTAAAAATCTGTTTGGGAGCACTCACCTTTTGTTTCTCCCTTTTTGCCTTTGCAGTGATCTCCTCTCCCTACCACAGTGCACAGAGCACTCACTAGTCCTGGACTCAGGAAGACCTGAGTTCAAATACAACCTCAGACACTCACTAGCTGTGTGACCCTGGGCAGGTCACTAAACCCTGTTTGCCTCAGTTTCCTCACTGTAAAATCAGCTGGAGAAGGCAATAGCAAACCACACCAAGTATCTTGACCAAGAAAACTCCAAATCAGGCCAGGAAGAGTCGGACACGACTGAAATGACTGAACAACAATTAGCAGTTGGAGGCGATCAAGTAAGGCTTCATGTATAAGGTGGTATTTTAGGCACATCTTGAAGAAAGACAGAGATGCAATGAGGTAGAGGTAAGGAAGCATATCAGGTGTGAAGGACAATCCGAGTAAAGGAAAGAAGACAGATAATGGTGTGTTGTGCGTGAGGAACAGAGTGAAGCCCAGCTTGTCCAGGGCCACATAGGTGTGTATCCTCATAGAGTAAAATAATCTGATAGTTTTTTTAAAACAATTTTATTTTAGCCTTTCTTTGTATTCTCAGAGCTTATTGCAGTTCCTGGTGTATAATAAGCACTTAATAAATGGTTGTTGACTGACTGCTAACTCATTAAATCTAGGTTAGTAGCAACTGAAGGACAAGAAGGGAACAGTCATTTATTACGTGTCTATGAGTGCCAGACCCTGTGCTAAGCACTTTACAAAAATGGCCTCATTTGCAGGAGACCCCCTTTCAAGGGGTTTTAGGAGAGAGATCCTGGGTAGAGATCTGTATTTTCCAGGGTAGTACCTAGGCCCACATGGGAGAGAAGTAGGGGAATAAATGGATCCTTTCGCTAGGTGCCAGGCACTGTGCTAAGCCTGGGAGATACAAAGAATTTTTTTGTTCATGTTGTTCAGTCATGTCCCACTCTCCATGACTGCATTTTGGGGATTTTCTTGTCAAAGGCCCTGGAGTGGTTTGCCATTTCCTTCTCTAGCTCATTTTACAGATGAGGAACTGAGGTAAACAGGGTTAAGTAACTTGCCCATGGTCACACAGCTAGAAGTGTCTGAGGTCATATTTGATGTCATGAAGATGAGTCTTTCTGATTCCAAGCCCAGTGCTCTATCTGTTGTGCCCCTTAGCAGCCCAACGGATACAAAAAAAGTCCCCCACCCCAGAAAAAAACCCAACCCCAAAACAAGCAAAGAGTCCCTGCAGTCAAGAATTTCCCACTACCGCTGAATTTGTTCAGCAAAAATATTGTTGTTTAGTTATTTCAGACTTTTGTGACCCCATTTGGGGTTTTCCTATCAAAGATATTGAAGTGGTTTGTCATGTCCCTCTCCAGCTCATTTTACAGATGAGGAAACTGAGGCAAACTGGGTTAAGTGACTTGCCCATGGTCACATGGCCTGCAAGTGTCTGAAGCCAGATTTGAACTCAAATAGAGGGTCTTCTTGACCCCAGACCAGGTATTTTATCCACTATGCCACCTAGCTGACCCTTACCTAAGAGCTGCTGCCTACTAAAGACAACCTGGGTGAGAATCTTGATCAGGAGTGCCTCTGAAGATAGCAGCAAAGGCTGTAACAAACACAAAACATGTGATGGTGTTCTTTTTTCTGGTATAGACAGAATACCCATTCAATGAAGTCATGAGCTATTCCAGATATTTATGGTTTTTGTGAATCATTTCTCCCCAAAAAGGAAGTGCTCACCAAAAAATGTTTATGTACCATAGGTCATCAGGTGGAAAGAGATTGTAATCTTTAAGAGCAAAGGAAAACAGGAAGATTGGGCTTTATCAGACAAGCAGGCACAAAATCTCAGAATTGGAAGGGACTTCAATGGCCAGCTGGTTCAACCTGATGAGGGTTTGGGGTGAGAGGTGCTCGACACCCCAAAGTACCGACACACCGGGTCCTGCCGAAAGAATTCGACTCAAGCTTTCTCAGCCAAGGGAAAAGATAAAGTTTATTAAGAGTTAGCCAAATAGGCCTGCCCCCAAGACATCCCACCCCTTGCGACTGTAAGGAAAAAGCGAGCCAGACCAATCTGGGCTAGATTGGATCTGACCACCTTCATGGAGGCAAGATGGAAATTATATACACAAAGGTTGTGGGAGGGATTGAGGGGTGGTCTGGGGTGACCAGAGGAGGGGTCTAGGGAGGGACTTAAGGAGGAGTCTAAGGAGGAGCTTGAAGGGACTGGGATGAGGTCAGACTCCAGGGTGGGGGAAATAGCTGAAGGCTATATGGAAATGACAGACCTTAAAGGGCTAGGGTAACAGAGCTAGGGTGTAGATATTTTGATCAGGATTAAGGATGAGAAACAGGATTAAGGGTGGGAAACACCTGGACAATAGAGGACTGGGCAAAGTAGGCATTTGGGCTTAATGGTTATAGCCTCAGGCCAAGGCCAGGTCGAGTGGGAAGATTCAAGGAGAGTTCAAGGGTTCAAGGGGTTCCCAGAGACTGTGCCCTCATCAAACCCATAACTCAACAAAGATTTCTTTCCCAACATGCCCCACAAAAGTGGTCATCCAGACCCTGTTTGAAGACTTCCAATGACTTGGAATTGACTACTTTTGAAGGCAGCTATTCCACTTTGGGATAGCTTCATTAAAAAGTCAGCAAGTCTATTTTTCACTTTCTTTCTTTTTCTTCCTTCCTTTCTTTCTTCCTTTCTTTCTTCCTTCCTTCCTTTCTTTCTTTCTTTCTTTCTTTCTTTCTTTCTTTCTTTCTTTCTTTCTTCTTTCCTTCCTTCCATTCTTTCTTTCTTCCTTCCTTTCTTTCTTTCTTTCTTTCTTTCTTTCTTTCTTTCTTTCTTTCTTTCTTCCTTCCCTTCTTTCTTTCTTTCTTCCTTCCTTCTTTCCTTTCTATCTTTCCTTCTTTCTTTCTCTTTCTTTCTTTTGACTTTTCTTGTACAAAATGATTAAAATATGGAATATTAATGTTTTGAGTAATTATACATGATTGCACATGTATAACCTATATTGGATTGCTTACCATCTCAGGGAGGGGGGAGTGTAGGGAGAGAGGGAGGGAGGAATAGAATTTGGAAGGCAAAACTTTAAAAACATCAAAAATTATTTTAATATGTAATTGGGGGACAAATTGTGTGTGTGTGTACGTGTAATTTTTTTAAGAAAGCTGAAAGGGGATGGAATGGGGAAGAGGACAAGACTCCCATCCAGGAGCATGATAGAGAAAGGTCCAGAAAGTCAGGAACAAAGCCTGAAAGGGAATGGAAAAAAAAATAGTCAGCAAACATCTATTAAACACAATAGATTCGAGGCGCTATGCTCAACCCTGGGGATACAAAGAAAGGCAAACAAGTCCCTGCCCTCCAGGAGCTCACATTCTAATTAGAGAGATGATATACAAATAACTAAAGTATGTACAAGATATATACTCACAGTGGAAATGGGAGTTAATCTCAGAGGGAAGGCACTACTAGCACTGAGGGGGTCTGGGAAAGGATTCTTGCACAGGGTAGGATTTGAGCAGAGTCTTGAAGGAAGCCAGGGAAGCCAGGAGGCCACACTGAGAAGGCAGAGCATTCAGGGCATGTTAATAGCCAGCGAAAATGCAGTCAGGAGATGAGGTGGCCCCCCTCCCCAGTTCCCACCAATTGCTCCTAGTTGTACTCTCTGAGACAAAGCAGAACAAATCTATTTCCTCTTTCATGAGATAGCCTTTCAGAAACTGAAACCCCAGGTACCATACCCCACCTTGGGCTTAGAATCTCAGAATTTCTGAGCTGAAAGGGAGCCGGGAGCTTGGTCTACTCCAACCTGTATGAGATTTCCTTCTAAAAACTGTGGTCTTCTGGCCTTTACTTGAAGACTTCCATTGTCTCTAAGATAATATCAAAATTCCTCTGCTTGACATCCAGAGGCAAATGAGCAGATTTTAGTGGCTTGACAACTCACAACCAGGAAGTGGCTTCTTCCTCTTTTGTAAGGCATCTAAGGAGTTCCTTCCAAATCAGATTATTTCCCTCTAGGATAGTTTTAATTGTTAGGTAGTCTTTCCTATTATCAGACCTAAATCTGCCTCTTCTTAGTTTCTACCCATTGTTCCACCCTTTAGGGTCAAGCAGAACATAAGTATCCTTTAAAAAACCAACCAACCAACCAACCTGGTTACCACAGTTCAACATAATATTACAGATATCATCTGACCAATGAGGAATACAATGAGCCTTTCTGTGATCTATGACTTCAGTCTAAGATTGCATTAGCTTGTCTTTAGCAACCAAGATCCTGTGACTGGCTCATCTTGAGCTCATGGTCAGCTGAACTCCCCCAGCTTTTTTTCACAGAAATTACTGTCAAGCCAAATAATTCAAAAAGTTGAATCAGCTAGCTATCTGAACCACCAATTCCAGACCTAATACTCTTTTTACAATTTCTTTTAAGGCATTATAGATAAAATTAATTTTGTATCATTTATGCCATGGTTGCCTCATGCACTGTGGATAATTGGAGGCTCATTGAACATTTCTCACTTTCATCATATTTGCAGTGGAAGAGGGGTTGGTTGTTGTGTTCTTGAAGAGGACCATGACATCAGGGAAATGATGACATGACTTGCAGTTGACTTTGATTTGAGTTAGGAAGGGCTGTACAAGGTCACTAGCCTCATTTTCTCCTCCAGAGCCATCTGGGTCCAGTGGCCTGATATCTACCAGAATGACTGGAGATGGCCCAGGATGCATTGGGAGATCCTGGCCTTTTCAGGCTAAGGTCTCTTCAGGTTCTCACTTTGAGTGAGGTAATGCTCATTCAGTGAATAGGCCTCTTTAAGAAGTAAGTCAAGGGATGATCCCTTTAATCAAAACTCAAAAAAAAAAAAAAATCAAACTGGAGGGTGTGAGAAACGTGGTTTTGGCGATCACTGGACTTCCTAGGCAGGGCCAAAGTCCTGAAGAAGAACCCTGTGATAATCCCTAGGGAAGGCTGTACAGACCACAGGACTCCCAGAGGAAGACCAAGTGGTAGCCATCCCTTAATCTGTGGGGATCACAGGGCCTCCTAGGGGTCAGACCCTAAGGAAGACCCAAGTGATGGCCCCTTAGGATGGCAGTAAGATCACAAGGCTCCCGAGACAGGGCCGGAAGTCCCATGTGATGTCCCCTTAAGAAGGCCGTGCAGACCACAGGGTTCCCCAAGGGAATCCAGAGTGGTAGCCCTCTTAACACCGCAGTGGGGATCACAGGACACCCCAAGACAAGATCCAGGAGTAAGCCTGGTGAGCTTCCGCTGCCTGTTGCTTCCCTTCACTTGACCTTAGGAAAATCCATGCGATTTGCCCATTCACACCCAAAGAATTCAGGACCAGAGTGGGCAGAGGAAGGCATTTTATTACGCTCCCCGGGAGAGCAGGTGCAGTGCTCGCGGGAACACTCACACTGAAACAGTTGCAGGAGCAGGGGTAACCATTTCCTCCGCTCCTGCTAGAGTCATGGTTAGTTTACAATCTTTGTTTTTTACATAGTTTTCCTAGGTTATATAGTTTATATAAATAGGATAATAAGGATACAGAAGCAAAAGTGAAGTTAATTAGATTTTCCTTGTCTTAGTTTAGGATTAAACTATATTCTTTTACTTCCCCTACTTTCCCTCTTTAACATATGCAAATTACGCAAATCAGTAGGCCTGGATTCTTGACCAAGACCAGACCCTAGATAAGCTTGAACAGGTTCAAGTGGGTTTGGCCTCTCTAATTCCCCAGACTGCCTTCTCAAAAAGTATGCACATGCGTACAAGCCTCTGACCTCTCACCTGACCGACCTTGAGGCCTGGTCTCTGCTAAAGCTGGGGTGGGGGAGGGCAGGGAAGCACACTTTTAGTTCTGTGGAAACAAAACTCCTCCTCCCATTTCTTACAGAGGGGAAGACTCTCAGGGTTCCTGGCCAAAAGAGAAACAGTTACTATTTGATATTTACACTCACTCTGTTCTAGAAGGGCGGGGAACCTATGTCTAATCTATGAGCTCCAGAGTGAATTGGGTTTAAGGCTTGGTTTTTGAGAAAGAAATCTAGCTAGTAAACCTGAAGTTAAGGAGGCAGCCTTCAGGCATCGAAATGGAGCAGGGAGAGGAGAGAGAGGGAGAGAGAAAGAGGGAGAGGGAGAGAGCAAAGGAGAGGGAGAGGAAAAGGCTACTCGCAGGTCATGTTTGTCCTTCGTTCTGGAAGAGGACCATGACATCAGAGAAATAATGTCATGACTTGCAGCTGACTTTGATTTGAGTGAGGTAGGGCTGTGCAAGGTCACCAGCCTCACTTTCTCTTCCAGAGCCATCTGGGTCTAGTAGCCAGGATGACTGTATTTGGCCCAGGGTGCATTGGGAGATCCTGGCCCTTTTACGGTAAGGCCTTTCAGGTTCTCACTTTGGGTGAGGTAACACCCATGGGTGCTGGGTAATCAGAAGCCTTGGGTTCCAAACCTGGCTCTGCTACTTATTACCTGTGTCACCTTGGTTGAGACCCTTAATTTCTCTGGTCTTTAATGACCTCCTCTATAAAATGAGGGGGTTGGACCCTAAGGTCCCTTCAAGCTCTAAATCTAAGATCCTCTGAAGTCAAATCCTTTTCCCACATGATAGACCTAGAAATATTTGAAAACACCTAGAAATACCTAAAGGGAGAGTTCATGTCTCCCCTGCTACCCGCCTCTACCCCCTCCATGGGTTCTCTCATTTAGGTTAAATATCCTCAATTCTTTCATCCCTAATATGTTGTGATCGTAGTACAGTTCTTGGCATGTAGAAAGAATCTAATGAATGTTTTTTTTTTCATTTCTTTTTGCATTGATTCATTCATCTTTAAGATTCTTTACCATCTTGGAGCTCCTCTTCTGTATGCTGTCTATATAGAAATACAGATACACAGAGATAAAGCCTATCAATTCACCCTCATCTTCATCCTCATAATCACCATTTAAATTGCATTTTACATTTTGCAAAATATCATCATATTTTATTCTCACAACAATCCAGGGAGGTAGGTCTTATTATTTGCCTTATTTTAGAGATGGAGGTTAAATGACTTGCCCAAGGTCATGCAGCTAGTAAGTTTCTGAACCAGGATTTGAACATATCTTCCTGATCCCATGTTCAGTGCTTTATCCATTGTGCCAGAATGCATTTTCCCACAAGAAATATAAATTATAAGGGTCCCAGATGTAATTGTAGTTAAGGTGTTTCAGGCTAACCCACCAAAGCTCAAGTCAACTCAAGAAATATCTATAAAGTATCTACTATGTACCAATTATATACCAGCTAATATTATTGTGTCATAAGAAATGATGAATGGGAAGAATTAAAAAAAACTTTGGAAGACATGTGAACAGATGCAGAGAAAAGTATGCAGAACCCAGAGAACAATACAATGACCCCATTAGACTAGGAGCTCCTTGAGAGCAGGAACTGGTTTCCATTTTTCTTTGTGTCTCTGGCTGGCACTTAGTGCAGTTTCTGGAACTTAATACATATATATTGACTTGACTTGACCCCAATAATTAAAAGATAGTGAAAGACAAAAGAACTCTGATCAACGCAGTGACTAAGCTTGACTTCTGAGTACTGACAGTGAAACATACCTTCCTCCTTTCAGTACAGGGGTGGCCTCCTTTCAGTACAGGGGTGGTGGCCTATAGGTGTGAAATGACGCTGTGTTTGTTTATTTACTTAACTTCAAGCCCTTTGCTATGGAAGCAGCTGCTATGGGAAGGAGTAACATTGGGAAATGATGGTGACATAATATAAAATATATCAATAAAGCATCTTTTAAAAAGTTCCTGTGTCTGGGAATAACTAGATGGCAATGTGGATGGAGTACTGGCTCTGGAATCAGGAGGACTTGAGTTCAAATCCAGTCTCAGACACTTACTAGCTATGTGACCCTGGGCAAGTCACTTAACCCTGATTGTCTCCTTTCCACCACCCTACCCCCACAAAGTTAGAGTTGCTAACATTTAAATTCACTTCTAGGTCTAAATTGATGATTCTATGGTCTTCTGAAAATGGAGCTGGACAGGTCCTCAGACAACAAACATAATGTTTCTCTACCTATACCTGAAGCCTTTCCAACTTGGTAGGACCTACCTATACTTGGACTCTGCTGGCATGACCCTTCTAGAGTGATCACCACACCACAAGGAGGCATCAGAAGAGGACTTTGGTGGCCAATTTCTCAGATAACAGCTGTAAAATGTGTATGAAGTAAGATTGTTTTTTGTTTTCCCCTGTGAACAGTACATGTTTGCTTAGGCTCTTTCCCTTGTTTGAGGTTGCAGAGAAAAATGGGACTTTTTTTTGTCTATCTTGTGTAAAAAGGATGCCATTTGCCAGAGAGAGCAATGCAGCATATTGACTTTAGTGATGTTAAGGTGATAAAACCCCATCCCTTGGCATCTTTCATCATATGTGGGTTTTACTTTTATAACATTAATAAGTGAAACACTGTACTCCTTTATTGCTATCACGGTTTTCAATCTCTGAATCATCAATCCTTCCCATAGCACTGACTGTAAACTACAAATGCATTTGTGTGTGTGCGATAAGGAAAACTCTGAAGGAAAAAAAAGATATATACAGAATTGTACTTTATAGGTGAGGGCTCCAACAGACTATTTCTTTTCATAACTTGGATGCCACATGACTAGAAATTGGCCCATATGCCAATGTAGTAATACTGGGATATTGAACCTTTTCTTCTTTCCTTTTTTATGTGAGTAATTGGACAAAATAGTGTGTTAACCCCACCCACCACCTCCAGAGATATGCAACATTTTGGATGGGTTGGATAATGGAGAAAGACTGAAAAGGGGGAGATAAGGGAGGGCCTAAACACAGAAAGAAGAAGCAATGAGAGAAGAGGAATCTGGAGGTGGGGAGCTGGGGAGGTTTGCCCCACAGAGAGGTAATTTGGAAAGAATGATGAATTCTGGATGTCTCGGAGGAGAGAGAGTAGACTTGATCTGTTTATCCCTCAGAGACAGCACTAGGAGGAAAGAGTGGAATTTATTAAGAGGCAAATTTAAGGTCAATGTTTTAACTTCCTATCGAGTTAGCCAAAAGTGGTTTGGCTATCTGGAAGGGTAGTGGGTTCCTACTCATGGGAGGTCTTTGAGTGGGAGGCCAGATAATCACTTTCAAGTTATGCTGTAATGGAGATTCTTACTCATTCATTACTCCATTCATTCAAAAAGCATTTATTAAGCACTTATTATGTAGTCGATGCTGAGAATACAAAGACAAAAAATAGAAATACTCTCTGCCCTCAAGGAACTTATATTCTACTGTGAATATAGATCGTTGAATGATAGGATCATAAATCTAAGACCAGAAAGGACTTCAGAGCACATTAATCCGACCCTTTCACTTAAGAGATGAGGAAACTGAGTCCTAGAGAGATTCTGTGATTTGCCCAAGGTCATACAGGTAGTAAGGATCAGAAGCAGATATTGAGACCAAGGCCTCTAACTCCAGACTCGGGCTTCAGTGTGTCACACCCACTCTTAAGGTAGAGACAGAATGTCTTCTTGTCATGTGTGTTATATTGGGGTAGCTCAAGTACAAGGTTAAAAAGATGACTTTCCCTCACTCACCCTACTCCCACCATGCTGAGATTCTGTAACACAAGAAAAGCTTGCTTCATCCTGGCCTGAGAGCCCGGGGCCATGTTGGTCCCAAGACCAGTCTTGAATATTAGATTTGTATTGAGTCAGAAGGGAACTCATATGCCATCTAGCCTAACTCTACACGTACACACACACACACTCGCACTTGCAAACGATCGTGCACACAGGCACAATGAGGCATACGTGCTTCATTTTTATAGGTGGGGAATTTGAGATTGTGATATTGTGGGCCAGTATATTGAGGCTCCTTGAGTTAACCACATCCTCCTGCCCCACTCATCTTCCTTACTCTTCTCCCACACCACCACCACCCAGACAGGGATGGTGTGAGCCAGGAAGCTATAGTTGAGTTCCAAAGCGATTTGAGTTAACTTTGCCCTGAGAGTCTCTAAATATATTTTTAGTAAAGTCATTGTTTTTTCTGTATACACTTGGGCTATGAGTAACTCATTGCAACAGATGTGGGAACTGTTCCCATGACAGTGACTTGTCCATGGTTGTAAGGCTAGTAAATAACACAAGTGGAATTTAGCCATTTCAATCTGGATATGAAATTCTTATTACTTCTTAATGACGGAAGTGCCCGTCACACAAGCTCCTCTGAACTATAAGTCACTTTTAGACTTTGCATATATCTTTGGGATTAATAGAATAATTTGATTATATGTTAATTATTATTAATTATTTAAATTAATTAATGATCTCAAATTAATTAATAAAATTAATTAAATATATGAATGAATATTTAATTATTATTTTGTTTTCCCTTCAGAATAAAACTTGCTTCTCTCTCTTTTTTTTTTTTTTTTTCAATTTTTCATTTGTGGTTTTCTAAGTCAATATGTGGTGGTAGCTAAGTGGCACAGTGGATATAGCACCAGACCTGGAATCAGGAACAATCATCGTTTTGACTTCAAATCTGGCCTCAGACACTTACTAGCTGTGTGACCCTGGGCAAGTCACTTAGTCCTGTTTGCCTCAGTTTCCTCATCTGTAAAATTAACTGGAGAAGGAAATGCAAAACCACTCCAGTATCTTTGCCAAGAAAACCCTATATGGGGTCACAAAGAGTTGAACATGACTGAAAAAGGACTGAACAACAGTTTCCCTCAGGTTGTGACCTTAGGGATCATTATATTTGAGTTTGAAACCACTGGTGTAGATAATCCACTAAACAATAAATCAAGCCCTCATGTGTTGTGTTTGCAGATTTCTGAGGTGTAAATACTCGCACTCAAAAGGAGCAAGCTCAAGTCTGCTTCTAGTTCTCTCTTCTTTAATTTTCTTCTAGCTAAATAAATCTCTTTTTTGTTGTCCCTACTTTCCCTTTCCAGCCTCAGCTCGTTCTAGGCTTTAACACTCTTCACATAATTTTGAACAGGCCATGCCATGCTCTTAGCAATCATCTTCTGTTATCTGACATTGTAAATTCCTTTATTACGCATGTGCTGGGCACATAAATAAGCTTTTAATATGTGCTTGTTAGCTTATTACATAGATAATACTACCTATAAGTCATTGGACAAGCCATTTTTATACTGCATTGGAAAGAACATTGGCTTTAGTGCCAGAGGACCTTGATTCAAATCCTGATTTTACCACTTACAACTTGTTTGATCTTAGGCAAGTTGGCTTCTCTAGTCCTCAGTTTTCTCACACATAAATTGAGATGGCTGAATGAGATAGTTTAGAAGATGCCTTCCAGCTCTGAGTCTATGATCCCTATGATCCATATTAGGGGTGTGTGGGAAATGTTTAACATCCAGCTCTCTGAAAAAAAAAGTCCTCTCAATACACTTTCAAGTTTAGTCTTCATTATTCATATTTTCTCTGTCACTTTCTTAAGTCTAGTCAACATAAGCAATAAATCAGGCTCTGATTTGTAGCCTTTTTTATAGCCTAAGAATTTCTGAGTTCTTAGGAGCCAGCTTTAGCACATTCCTGGTCCCTAAGAACCTGTTCTTTCTGAAAATCAGTACTGTTGTCCGTCAGATGGGAATAAGGATACCCACATCCTCTCCTTTTCACACTCTGTGTTCTAGCCAAACTGACTGTAATAGCAATTTAGATATTGTGATTATTGCCTTGCTGATACACTGACTTACTTGTTGTCCCCTGGCTTGTCATCTGATATCCAACTTCAGCAACCTTGTAGAGGCTATTTTCCAGTGTCCAGAATTCACATAGTTTCTCCTTATCTTTGCCTCCCAAATTCTTAGTTTTCTCTAAGACTCAGCTCAGGCGACAACTCTTCCATAAAATTTTTCATTAACTCCCCAATTATTTTCCCTATTCGATAACACTCATAGGAATATTGTAAGGATAAAATGAGTTTGTCACTATAAAATGCTGCATACTCCTAAAAATGTTATATGAAAGTCAGTTATTATTAATTTAATAACAACAAAAATAAAGATGAAGACCACCATAAAGCTTCCTCAGTTTTGAGGCATTTTGTAAGTCAGTATCCTCTCAAAATTCTAGTTTATAAGCTCCCATCAATGTGTTTCTTTTATTAAATTAACTAGAGAATACATTAGTTTAAATGGAAAAAAAAGTCAATCAAATAGCATAGAAAAATAAGTGGCAAGAAATCTTCTTGGAGTGGCATTGTATAGGGAATGCCTACAAAGTGATACATACATAGGAAGCATATCTGGCCGGACTACACAGAGTCAGGGCCAGCTAGGTGGCATGATGTTTAGAGTGCTGGGCCTGGAGTCAGGAAGACCTGAGTTCAAGTAGACCTCAGACACTCACTAGTTGCATGTCCCTGGGCAAGTCACTTAACCCTGTTTGCCTCAGTTTCCCTATCTGTAAAATGATCTGTAGAAGGAAATGGCAAAACCACTCCAGTATCTTTTCCAAGAGTGAGATAAGACTGAACAAACAACAACTACAAACACCAAGGCAGGAACAATTCATGACTCTTCTGCTTCAGATCTACTGATGTCCTCTGGTAATGTCATCATGTTGCTCTCTGTTAGAAATCTCTACTCTGCTGAGCCGCTTTTTGCCCTGCTATAATCTTCCGGGCTTCAGCTGGGATATATCATCTTGTTGATCTGACATTGCAAATGCTGGTATCTTAGATCTAAAAAAGTTTATAGCCAGAGGGTATTTTAACTCTTTTTAGTTGCAGACCCCAGTCTGGTGAACTTTGAATTTTGTCTTTTGAACTGCCTCTTCTCTGCTGCCCTTCTGAACTCTTTTAAGCTAAGTCTCATTTGAATAATTAGTTATAGAATTGATTTTAATTACTACCATATCCCTAGTTCTAGCAAATTATTCTCCGGGGTTCCACTTCACAAAGGAGATGGGTGAAAGTATGACAACAAGAACTGTCTCAAACCACCCTTCCTTCCTTCCTCCCTTCCCTGTCATGCCTCTCAAGCTCAATGCAAATTTCAGGGGCTTAAATTTTAGGGGCCTAAAAAGGGCTCATGACTTTAGCCCTACTTTACCCAGAAACAAAATTGTTCTGTTTTTACATGGATTTAGATGGTTCCAGAAGTTATAAAAGTTGGAGTTATAGCCCAGGGCTCAGATGTGATAGTTTACTGTTAACAAGCATCTTTTCACTCGTTTACATAAGAAAGAAGCCATCTCTCATATTATTTCTTTCCTTTTACTTTTTTTTTTTTTTTTTTTTTTAGTAAACATCTTACATTAGCAGCTGGCTCTGCTGGTTTTATAAACCACAGAAGAAAATTCTCTGGTAGAGGTTGACATTCACATGACAGGCAAGTTTCAAATAAAATGGGAGTAGTTAAAAAAAAAAAAGGGACAGATCAAAAATAGACTTCCTGACCACCCTCTTTCACATCCTCTATACAAATTAAATGTTTACAAAGAAAAACTAGTGATTTATGTCTCAGAATGCAAGAAGTGCTGTGCTCCATCCAGCCCAATAGTTTGTGTATCAGTAGATCCAAGGGCCTTTTTATGGGGAAGGAGTTGATAGTTCTCAAGAATTAAGAATGTATATTGAACTTTGATCCCTTCCCTGTGGTAGCATAGATTTAGGGCTAGAAAAGCTCTTCAAGATCATTGATTTCAACCTTCATCTTACAGAAGAGAAAATTCAGGCACAGGAAAGCTAAATGATTTTCCCAAGGTGACATGGGGTCATAGAGAGCTGGGAGGAACCTCCCAGGCCATACGATCTAACCCTCTAATATTACATATGATATAACCGAGGCCCAGGTAGGTTAAGTGTTTTGCCCAAGGTTGTACAAATAGTGTTACAAGTGGGATTTGAACCCAGATCTTTTGACTCCTATGACCCCATATTTCTTCTCTTAGACTTAAGTGAAAATTGAATGCTTTCTCTGATGTTTCACTCTCATGTGAAGGTGCCCCAAGGTTCTCAAGGCCAGATCAGGGGAACAAAGGGTTAATGAATGCCACAGAGTTTTACAGGCTGTAGATACAAGCTTCAGGGTGGTCTGCATGTCTGACATCTGAAGGCTAGCCCAAATAAGTAAGGAGGAACTTCTTGCCATAAGGTTGGCTACCAACTACTAAATGTTTTTGGCCACAGTAAATAGTAAAGACCATCTACTGAGCTATAGAAGGGATGCAATCTGGGTCAATTGCAGGAGAGTCTACACTGATACCTGGGATACTGAAGAAAGCATGACCTGAAGATAGGTCACTGATTTAGAGAGGAAAGCACCCTGACCTAATCAGATGACTCATGCACAAGATTCCCGTGGAAGCCACCAATAGGGAAAGATTCATAGAATCATAGATTTAGATGTGGGAAGAATCACAGATTGAACCCTCCCCATGCCACTAATCCCCCACACCCCACCACTTTACAGATGAGGAAACTGAGATAATGTGTCTGAGATGGCGTTTGATTTTTTTCTTTAATAATATTTTTTCCAATTACATGTAAAGATAGTTTTCAACATTCATTTTTGTAAAATTACTAGTTCCAAATTTTTCTTGCTCACTCCCTTCCCTCCCCTCTCCCCAAGACAGTAAGCAAACTGATATGGATTATACATGTACAATCATGTTAAACATATTTCACCATTAGTCATGTTGTGAAAGAAGAACATTTGAACCCAAGTTTCTTGATTCTGAGTCTAGTGCTCTATCCACTAGACCAACCCTTTCTTCCAAGAGGAGAAGTCAGAATTATTCTCAATCAGAGGGTCTTCAAGCAAAGGCTGGGTGACCATTTTGGGGGCAAGTTGTGGAGGGCATTCCTATTCAGGTACAGATTGGACCAGGTGGCCTCTTGGAAGTCTTTTCTAGGCCTGAGGTTCTAGGAACTCCTTGAACCTCAGTTTCCTAATCTGTAAAATGGGGGGGGGGGTGTCTTAAGGATAGTTTATCGTATAACTCTTTATGATTCCAGGAAATAACTGAAATCCTTGAAAAAGCCCAAGTTGTTTTATTTTTTTCCTCTGCCAAACTAATTCTATTTTATCGATTAGAGAGTATTTGCCATTTTTTGTGTCCTAGTGAGGAAAAAGTTGCAGGAAGGGGGCAGAGCTCATAGCCACAGGGAGCTCTGAGTCTTGGATTGACTTCTGTGCTAAAAGTGTAAAGTCATTTGAAGGAAATCACTTATTGGTCCATTGTGATAAGAGATATGTGTGTTCGCTTAACTTAAATATAAGGAGAAAAAGCAGATTAGGTTTCTGTAGGAGAGTTCAGTCAGTGAGTCCATCAGTAAACATTTATTAAGCACCAACTGTATTCCAGGCACTGTGCTAAGTTCTGGGGGTACAAAAAGAGGTCAAAGACAGTCCCTGCTCTCAATGAGCTTATAATCTAGTAAAAGGAGGCCACATGCAAACAAATATATAGAAAGTATCAACCTGGAAGAAAGCAAACAAGCTAGGTGATACATATTTATATTGTTTATTCCCTTAAGCTGGTGGAATACATGTAATACATGGGAGCCAGAGGATAATTCTGACTTGGAGATGAATGGGATGAGAAAACCTTTTACACATCTGGAGCAATCCTGACTCAGGATGTCTGTGTCACTCAGATTTATGGTCTCCATATATGTTTAACCATAACTTGAGAAAGGAATTTTTTTTCTACCCTCCACCCCACTCCAAGATGGCATATATTCTGATTCCCCCATTCTCCAGTCAGCCATCACTTCTGTCACCCTACTCCCCCCCACCCCATCCCCTTCTCCCTTATTTTCTTGTAGGGCAAGATAGATTTCTATGCCCCATTGCCTGTATATCTCATTTCCTAGTTGCATGCAAAAACTTTTTGTTTTGAACATCTGCTTTTAAAACTTTGAGTTCCAAATTCTCTCCCCTCTTCCCTCCCCACCCACCATCCCTAAGAAGGCAAGTAGTTCAACATAGGCCACATGTATATCATTATGCAAAACCCTTTCACAATACTCACGTTGTGAAAGACTAACTATATTTTGGTCCTTCATATCGTATCCCCCTTCATTCAATTTTCTCCCTTGACCCTGTCCCTTTTCGAAAGTGTTTGCCTTTGATTACCTCCTCCCCCTATCTGCCCTCCCTTCTATTGTCCCCCCCTTTTTATCTCCTTCCTCCTTCTTTCCTGTGGGGTAAGATACCCAAAAGAGTGTGTATGTTATTCCCTCCTCAGGTCAAATCCAATGAGAGCAAGATTCACTCATTCCCCCTCACCTGCCCCCTCTTCCCTTCCAATGAACTGCTTTTTCTTGCCACTTTTGTGTGAGATAATTTACCCCATTCTATCTCTCCCTTTCTCCCTATCTCAATATAATCCTCTCTCACACCTTAATTTGATTTTATTTTTTTAGATATCATCCCTCCATATTCAACTCATCCTGTGCCCTCTGTCTATATGTGTGTGTGTGTGTGTGTGTGTGTGTGTGTGTGTGTGTGTGTATGTATGTATATTCCCTTCAACTACCCTAATACTGAGGTCTCATGAATTACACACATCATCTTTCCATGTAGGAATGTAAACAAAACAGTTCAACTTTAGTAAGTCCCTTATGATCTCTCCTTCTTGTTTACTTTTTCGTGCTTCTCTTGATTCTTGTGTTTGAAAGTCAAATTTTCTATTCAGTTCTGGTATTTTCACCGAGAAACCTTGAAAATCCTCTATTTTATTGAAAATTCACATTTTGCCTTGGAGCATGATGCTCAGTTTTGCTGGGTAGGTGATTCTTGGTTTTAATCTTAGCTCCACTGACCTCCAGAATATCATATTCCAAGCCCTTCAATCCCTTACTGTAGAAACTGCTAGATCTTGTATTATCCTGATTATGTTTCCACAATAGTCAAATTGTTTTTTTTTTTTCTGGCTGCTTGCAGTATTTTCTCTTTGACCTGGGAGCTCTGGAATTTGGCAGCAATATTCCTAGGAGTTTTCATTTTGGGATCTTTTTCAGGAGGCAATTGGTGGATTCTTTCAATTTCTATTTTACCCTCTGGCTGTATAATATCAGGGCAGTTTTCCTTGATAATTTCTTGAAAGATGATATCTAGGCTCTTTTTTTGATCATGGCTTTCAGGTAGTCCAATAATTTTTAAATTATCTCTCGTGGATCTATTCTCCAGGTCAGTGATTTTTCCAATGAGATATTTCATATTGTATTCCACTTTTCCATTCCTTTGGTTCTGTTTTGTAATATCTTGATTTCTCATCAAGTCACTGGCTTCCACTTGCTCCAGTCTAATTTTTATGGTAGTATTTTCTTCAGTGGTCTTTTGGACCTCCTTTTCCATTTGCCTAATTCTGCCTTTCAAGGCATTCTTCTCCTCATTGGCTTTTTGGAGCTCTTTTGCCATTTGAGTTAGTCTATTTTTTAAGGTGTTATTTTTTTCAGTATTTTTTTGAGTCTCGTTTAGCAAGTCATTGACTTGTTTTTCATGGTTTTCTTGCATCATTCTCATTTCTCTTCCCAATTTTTCCTCTTCTTCTCTAACTTGCTTTTCCAAATCCTTTTTGAGCTCTTCCATGGCCTGAGACCAGTTCATGTTTTTCTTGGAGGCTTTTGATGTAGGCTCTTTGACTTTGTTGACTTCTTCTGGCTGTATGTTTTGGTCTTCTTTGTCACCAAAGAAAGATTCCAAAGTCTAAGTCTGAATCTGAGTGTGTTTTTGCTGCCTGTTTGTGTTCCCAGTCAACCATTTGACCCTTGAGCTTTTCGTGGGGGTATGACTGCTTGTAGAGTTGAGAGTACTTTGTCCCAAGCTTGAGGTGCTGCACTGTTATTTTCAGAGCTATTTCTACACAGCAAGCTCTGCCACACCAGCTTTCCTCCTCCTCCAAGAACAGCAAACTCAGACTGCAACTCAGATCTAAGCAGGCTCTGCACTCCTGCTCTGATCCGGCACTTAATTCCTCCCACCAGGTGTGCCTGGGGCCAGAATCAACTGCAGCTGTAGCTCTGGAAGCAGCCTCAGAGCTGCACCACCTCCACTGCCTCTGGGGCGGTGGCCAACTGCAAACTTCTTTCACTCTGTCCCTGAAGTTTTCCCACTAACCTTTTCTGTTGTCTTTGGTATTTGTGGGTTGAGAAGTCTGGTAACTGCCACAGCTCACTGATTCAGGGTGCTAGGGCCTGTTCCGCCTCATTCTCAGTCTGGTTGGTCCGGGCGTGGCCCATGCTGGGCTCTGCTCTGCTTCCAGCATGGTGCAATAGACCTTACCCAGTGACCATCCAGGCTGTCCTGGGCTAGATCCCTGCTTCCCTCTGCTATTTCATGGGTTTTGCAGTTCTAGAATTTGTTCAGAGCCATTTTTTATAGGTGTTTGGAGGGTCCTGGGGGAGAGCTGTAGGCAAGTCCCTGCTTTCCAGCCACCATCTTGGCTCAGCTAGAAAGGAATTTTCTTAATTGAATAGGTGGTAAAGACAAAAAGATAAGAGAGTTGACAAAGTGTCAATTGAAATCACAATCCAGGATATGTGTTTCTTCTATCACTAATATAACATAGTATATGTCCATAAAATACTAAGATAAGAAAAGTCCCATTATTCAAGATAGTGTTCGGATCAAGGCGCCTTATCCTTAGTGGCCATAAACAGAGGAATGCTCCTGGTGAGCTTCAGCCTTGTAGTTGTTGACACAGGAAGGGGCATTCTGGGTTTACTTAGAGAACAAAGAAAGGCATGTCTGTTAGGCCAAGATGCTTCTTCTGGTTGATTAGTGGCCCTCATTGGGTTCAAATGATCTTAAATGATTATCAAAAGCAAGCTACATACAGGATAAGTAGGACATAATTAATAGAGGGAAGGCACTGGAATTAAGAGGACTTGGGGAAGGCTTCCTGTCGGAGGTGGGATTTCAGTTGGGACTTAAAGGAAGCCAGGGAGATCAGTAACTAAAGTAGAGGAGAGAGGGTGTTCCAGGCATGGGGTATAGCCAGAGAATATACCTGGAGCTGAGAGACACAGTGTCTTGTGCATGGAACAGCCAGGAAGTCAGTGCCACTGAATCGAAGAGTGTGTGTTAGGGTGTAAAAAGACAGGAAAGGTAAGAGTTATATATGAGTTGTAAGCTAATTAAAATTAGGATCAGATAAAGGCCTCCTATCTAAAATATATAGGGAAATGAACCATTTGATTGGGAAATGGACCAGTATGTACAAAAATATTTATAGCAGCTCTTTTTGTGGTGGCAAAGAATTGGAAATCAAGGGGATGCCCATCAATTGGGGAATGGCTAAACAAATTGTGGTATATGAATGTAATGGAATATTATTATGCAACAAGAAATGAGGAACAGACAGACTTCGTTATAACCTGGAAAGACATATATGAACTGATACTGAGTGAGGGGAGCAGAACCAGGAGATCATTATACACGATTACAGACACATGGTATCTGTAAGTACTAACTCTGATAGATTTGACTCCTCTCATCAATGCAAGGTTCAAAGACAGCTCCAAAAGATTCGTATGGAAAAAGCTATGCACATCCAGAGAAAGGATTATGGAGTCTGAATGCAGATTGAGGCACACTATTTGTTCTCTTTTTTTTCCTTCTTTTTTGGTTTCGTTTCTCCTTTCTCATGATTCATTCCATAGGTTATAATTCTTCTTTACAACTGCACTATTATGTAAATAAGTTCAATGTGAAATATATGTAGAACCTACATTGGATTACATGCTGTATTGGGGGGAAGGGGGAAGGGGAGGGAGAGAAAATTTGGAACCCAAAAACTTGTGGAACTGAATGTTGTAAATTAAAAATAAAAAATAAATTTATAAAAAAATAAATCAATATCAGAGATCTAGAGATGGAACAAATCTCAGATCATCTAGTTCAGGCCCCCTCTCTCTCTTTTACAGACAAGGACACTGAGGCCCAGGGATTAAAGTGTTTTGACCAGGGTCAAACAAATAGTAGAGTCAGAGTGGGATTTGAAACAAGGTCCTCTGACTAAATAGCCAGTGCTCTTTCTAGTACAAAGTGAAAATCTTGCTAATCAAGTTTATAATTTACAAACTGCTTGCAGATCTAGTCCTGGAGCATCTAAGTTTTATGATAGGGGATAACTGACCAGAAATACAGCTGTGGGTATTTGAGCCAAATGAACTCATGTACAACACTGGTAAAATTTAGTTAGTAGCTGGTTGAGCAGCTAGAAGGTACAGTGGATAGAGCAAGAGGCCTGAAGTCAGGAAGATCTGAGTTCAAATCCAGCCTCAGACACTAGCTGTGTGTGTGACCCTGGATGAGTCATTTAATCCTGTTTGTCTCAGTTTCCCTTTTTGTAAAATGAGCAAGCCACTCCAGTATCTTTGTGAAGAAAACCCAAAAAAGGTTACAAAGAGTTTAAAATAACTAAATAAGAAAACACTGTTGGTAGTGTTGCAAACTGGGCCAACCGATCTGAGAAGTAACTTGGAATTGTGCTAAAAAATGACTAAAATGTCCATGCTTTTGGATCCAGAGATCCCACAGCTAGGCATGTATCCTAAGGAAAATAAAGAGAAAGGTCATATACACTAGTCAGTCAGTCATGAAGCACTTAAGAGCTTACTATATGACAGGCCCTGTGCCAAGTACTGGGGATACAAAGACAGGTAAAATGAGTAAACAAAAGCAACCCATCACCATTCTCAAAGGAGCTTACATTTTAATGGAGGAGACCATGTGTAAATTTCTGGGCACATATAAGATATACATGGAGTAGATAGAAGGTCATCTGAAAGAAGAAGACATTACCATCAAGGGAGGACTAGGAAAAGCATCCTGCAAAAAGTGGGATTTCTGCTGAGTGTTGAAGGAAGCCAAATAAACTGAGGCTGAGGTGAGGGAAGAGAGTTATTTCTTAACATGGGGGGACAGCCAGCACAAAGGAATAGAGATGAGAGATAAACTGTCCTGTTAAAGGAACTGCAAAGCATAGTTCAACCACAGAGAAGTAAAAGGTGAGAAGATTGCAAAGATAGGAAATGGTTTGGTTGTGAAGGGCTTTAAATAACAAAGAGAGGAATTTGTATTTTATATTAAAGGTAACAGAGTCACTAAATTTTATTAAGGAAAGAGTGACAGGGTTTGATCTAAGCTTTAGGAAAATCAACTTGGCAGCTGAGTGGAGGATGGATTAGAGTGAGTAAAGATGAGGCAGGCAGAAGAGTTAGAAGGCAATTGATATAGTAGGTGATTAGGGCATGAAGTAGGGTTGTGGTTGTGTGACAGGTTGTGTGACATACTAGAGATGTGAAGGTGGAATGGCAAGATTTATCGAGAGATTACATATGTGGGGTAAATCAGAGTGAGGAGTTTAGGATGACATCTAGCTGACTGGGAAGACAGTGGTACTCCAGAGATAGGAAAGTTTGGAAGGGGGAAGAGTTTGGGAGGAAGGCAGTGAATTTGACTTTAGACATATTGAGTTCGAGTTGCCTATGGGACATCCAGTTCAAGGTATCCAAGAGCACTTGAATATTCATGACTGGATGACTGTGGTTCAGTAGATAGACTAGCTCTCTCTCTCTCTCTCCCTCTCAGTCTGGAAATCCTCTGCATAGAAAAGATATTGTGCTGAAAGAATCTGATGAGATCATCAAGCTAGATAAGTAAAAACAGGAAAGCAGAAGACCAAGTTATGACATGAAGGATCAGAAAATGAGACTGAAAAGGATCTGTCTGACAGACAAAATAACTAGGGGAGAGCAATGTCATGAAAACCTGGAGAAGAAAGAGTATACAGGAGTATAAGGTAATTGTTGTTCAGTCTTTTTCAGTCATGTCTGACTCTTTGTGTCTCCATTTGGGGTTTTCTTGGCAAAGATACTGGAGTGGTTTGCCATTTCCTTCTCCAGCTCATTTTACAGATGAGGAAATGGAGATAGGGTTAAGTGACTTGCCCAGGGTCACACAGCTAGTAAGTATCTGAGGCTGGATTTCAACTCTGGTCTTCCTGACTCCATGCCCAGCATTCTATCTGCTGTGCCATTTGACTGCCCTTTGTGTAGGGTTATAGTGTCAAATTCTTCAGGAAGGTTAAGGAGTATCAGGACTAAAAGTTAATTAGATTAATTAATTATAAGATCACTTGTAGCTTTGGAGAGAGCAGTTTCAATTGAGTGTTGAGGTCAGAAGCCAAACTGTAGAGTTTAGAGTTGCTTGAGAATTGGAGACATTGGAGACAGCTTTCTCAAACAGTTTAGCCACAAAATAGAGGAGAGGTGAAGGATAGCTTTCAGGGATGGAGAAATCAAGTGAGGTCTTTATAAGGACTGGGGGAGACATGGCCATATTTGTAAGTGGCAGAGAATAAAAGAACAACATGTTTCTAAGTAGCAGGGAATAAACCAGTAGCATGGGAAGAGAAAGGGCAATGGAGTCCCACAGAGCCTAAGGTACAAGTTACCTTGGCTCCATGTGGATATCCTGTACTTGCTTGTCTATGTCTATCTTCCATGTATGTTGCTACTGTGTGGGACAAACCACAGGCTCAAAATAAACAAAAACAGAGGTGTCTCGGTTTTCTCAAGGTAGAAACAAAACAGAAGCTTTATTTGATCAAGTCTCGCGAGAATTGGGCACCTCCCACTACCAGGGTGGGATGGTAGTGCAGAGAGGCAAGGGGGAGAAGGCAAGCAAAGGGATATATAACCTTGTACAAACAATCCTAAGAAATTCCACCCCTAGAGGCTGGACCCCTGTCCCTATTTGCTGGGACAGGTGGCCTCACAATCTATCCCAGAATAAGTTTATCCAATACTAGCACAGAAACTACAGAATTACCTTATAGGGAAATCTCAATGTTAAGATGACGGCATGCGAGTAGGCTAGGGGAGGGGGAGAGGGGGAGACCACCTGATTTCCCCGAAATCATATGATTTACAAGAAAACGAAACTTAGGCTTAGTGAGGTCTACATCCTAACTAAATTTGTACTATCTGAGTATTACCTTGCTTGATTTATTCATGGGAAGCTTTCACAAACAATCTTGTATGCCACACAAAATCCCCCCTCTTATTCCATAGTTGAAAGCTTCCCACGCTAATTCATATACACTGCTTCAACTGCACAATCCAACTCGTTGGTCTGCTCTAGTGGGTCCTCCTGCTCAACTGGTTCCCATTTCCCCCCTTTAAGGATCATCAGTCTGATAGATCCACTGGCTGTATCTTCTAACTTAATCATCTTTGATAGAGTCCTTATTATCATTCTGGTAATCAATTGCAGCATACACAGGAGGCAAATTGGAAGGAGCACAGCTCCACTTATAGCTATTAGCAATCTTATGGATCAAGTAGGGGTTCAGGGTTCATGCATTCAGTCAGTGCTCCCACTTACGCCCCAGATGTATTTTTAATGGGTCCCCCTGGGACGAGGGTTCAACAGGCCATTCGCCGGGCGGCTTAGTAGATGTCTTCACTCGGGAGTGATGGGTTCAGCCTCGCTCTGTGGTCCACACCGCAGTGTCCGATGTCAACAGGACTTGGAAAGGCCCCTCCCAGGTCAGGGCAAGCTTTTCCTCCTTCCACATCTGGATCAGGATCCAGTCTCCTAGTTGGTACTTATGCACTGGAAAGCCTAAAGGTGGGGTCTGAGCGATCAACCCCTTAGTCTGTAAAATACGGAGGTGTTTTGCCAGGGCAGATACATATTCCCTTAAAAAACCTATCTTCCTGTTCATATATAGGATCCCAAGTTTCTCCTCTTCCTCGATAAGGGTGACCAAATAGGAGTTCATAAGGAGACAACCCCACGTCCCTTCGAGGTTTAGTACGTATTCTGAGTAGGGCCAGGGGGAGACACTTAGTCCAAGGTAACTGCGTTTCTAACATCAACTTCATAAGCAGTCTCTTGGTCTCCCGATTCATCCTTTCTACCTTGCCTGATGAGGGAGGATGCCAAGGAGTATGAAACTCCCATGTAATATCCAAGGCTTGCATAAGGAGCTGCAGGATCATACCCGCAAAATGAGTCCCCTGGTCCGAGTCAATTCGTTCCACCATCCCATACCGTGGGATTATTTGTTCCAGCAAAATCTTACATACCATAGGGGCAGTAGCCCGGGGCAAGGGAAAAGCCTCCACCCAAGATGCCAGATGGTTCACTACGACCAGCAGGTATTTGAGACAGCCTATGGGGGGGCAGCTCAGTAAAGTCCACCTGTATGCTTTGAAATGGCCGAAGACCTGGTGGCCTTCCACCGATTCGGGTTCGGCACAAAGCAGTGCTGTTCGTCCTTCGACAAACAAGGCAGCCCTGTACCAATTGTCTTGCTAGGGTGTAAAGGCCGGTTGACACATACCGCGTGAGAACAGCATCGCACAGCTTCTGGACGTCCCAGTGACTGCCCTGGTATAAATGGTGAAGGACCTGCCTCATACCTGACTTGGTCAGTACCTCGCTTCCATCTGGGAGACACCATCAGCCTTCCCGCTCCTCGGCCCCTAAAGATGACACTTTCTTCTGTTCTTCTGTAGTAAAGGTTGGGGAAGGAAGACTCGGAAGAAAAGAGGGAATTAATACCAGCAAATGGTCGGGTAGTTCAGATTCTATGGCTCCTATTTTCCGTGCTTCCTCCTCATCTGCCAGGCGGTTACCTCTAACCTCAAAGGATTGTCTGGATTGATGACTATTCACATGGATTATTGATATATTTTTTTGGTAATAATAAGTTTTCTAACACTTGAGAGACCAAGGCGATGTGGGCCAGGTCTCGTCCTTTATTATTTATCATCCCCCCTTTCCTCCCATATTTTCCAAAAATTTTAAGCATGCATGATATTAATCAAATAACAAAATAACATTCTCACATTGCTTAAGGAACATCTACAAAGTGAGTCCTAAGTGGCTTGTATACATTTCTACTCTTCTTCATAAAGCTTTACTAAGTTGGTGCAAAAGTCCATAAGTAACACTAATTTCAAAGCATCATAACAAAGTTTCTAGTTATAGCAGAATTCCTAAATATTACAAAGTTCCTTAGTCAAAGAGGTGTTGTAATAGAATCTCACATTGATAGCAGTAAGAGAGTGATCATAGGAAAATACTACTGCTCTTAGATTCCTTTTAGACAAAGGGAACATCTTAAAGTGAGCCTTAAGCAGTTTGTTTAAATTTCTGTACCTGCCCTAGTTCTAGATAAAATTATATTATATTGCCCAGTAAGATAACACAAAAAGAGCTCATATCTTTTACTGACTACTTGCTCTGATCACAGAAATTTGCTATAGAAGGAAAAAAAAGGTAGGGACACATGATATGTCAAATATTACAGGATAAAACATCCTTGGCTCTTGTTTATAATCCAGATATAGTTTTGATTCCTCAGTTATGTAGTATCTCTGCCACCACATTGCTACACTCCGAAATAGGTGGGAAACTTCCTTTTCAAAGGAACACAGGGGGAAACTGAGGCCGGGAGGATCCCATCCTAGACTGAGGCTAAGATTGTCCCCCCAGCTTTTGTCCCAAATGCAGATCTCCACCATTAACAGTATGGATCACATTCTTTCTGAGTAGCTTGTGGCATTTCTCTCAGATACTGATGTAATGTAGACAACTATAGCCAGATTCAAACTCAAAACAAAATTAGTTATAGTCCCAAGTGCCTTTTAACCTTAAACAGCAAGTCCCAGCAGTCACAGCTTAGAGTCAGATACGGAGCTGCAATAAGCAGCAAAGATTTACCAGGACTCACATACATAAGGGATTTAATTAAATATTCTCATTCTCCACTTCAAATTTGTCGTGGTGTAAAAGCCAAATAATTAGAATCCTTTCTATCTATTGTACATAAACTTTTAATTTCTCAGCAAGCTAAGTTCAGTGTTTAGGACCTACATAACTCAAAGAAGTTCTTTGTCTGGGGCTGATGACCTTGCCCACGCAGATAGTTTTCCAGGTGCCTTGGCAATTTTACAAAATAGGGAGAAGTAACATGGACCCCAAGAAGGGGTTAAATAGAAAACCTTGGGTCTGTTTGCTATCTTTTGCTGTTTCTCTGAGCACACTTATTCAAGGTCGAGGCTTTCTAAAAATCATACAAAGGATTTTACAAAACCTTTTTTTATAAAAAAATCTCTCCTTCTCAGAAACAGCTCATAATTTATCCTGATATTATTATTCCTAAGTGCTAAACAATTCCCAAATTTTGATCACCAAAACTTTTCCACATAATTGAGAATAAAAACCAAAACTAAACGTACTCTGGTAAATACTATCTCTAAGCAATAACATCAACAGCTTAATTAATGATCTCACAAATTTCCCAAATGATAGCAAAACAATTAAAGACAAAATTTGGTAATTGAAGATTTCTTAAATTACAATTCTTAACCTAATGACATTTAGATTGTAAAAGAAATTGCTTCTCTAACAACACAGATGATACAGCTGCTTACCAAGTTATGCAATAAGAAAAATTTTAGACATATAACAATATCATAAACAATTATCATCTATTTAAACTTGAAAACCAAAACCAATTAATTTCCATTGTGGTGGCTTTACCTCAGTCAGATATGGCCCCGAACTGCCTGATACAGAGAATCATTCATCTCATCACCAAAACTTCACAGTGAAGAAAATCCACATAAGGTTAATAAATATGAAGCCATTATTTTTAACTTAAAACAGTGTACATTCAAATAGCATTTATTCTACGCCAAGCATTGTGCCAAGCACCTTTACAATCATGCGATCTTTGTAATACACCTAGGAATGGATTCCACCACCATCCCCTTATTGAACAGTGAACTACAGTAAATAGAATTTTCTTGGGGCTATATAGTTAATAAATTTCTCAATGCCAAATAACAATATGCACTTTTCCTAGAAAATTATTCAAATATGCATTTCTAAGTTCCATTCACATTACAAATAGTTTGCAATCACCTGTTATAATTAGATCAGTTTAAAATGTGCTGGGCCAGTAACTACTTCTTTTTGCCCCAGGTAAAAAGGAAGCCTAAGAAATCTGAATCGTTGTCAACAAGGTATAGTCAGCCTCCCTTCCAGGCTGAGGGGGGTTGATAATTAATTGAACAGCAACAATAATAACTCACAAAAATCAATATCTTTACCCTAATCAATATCCATATAAGATTTAATAGAACCCACCCACACATCTAGCCCAAAAGATGGATGGACATAATTTCTTTTATCTCTTCAGAATTGTCTTGGTCTTTAACATTAAAACAGTAATCCCAAATAACCTAGTTAACAATCTTACGAGTAAGTGCTGGCTGAATTGTTTTAGCTGTGACCTTCCATTAACTACAGGTAAAGTAGAAAATACCTGGTCTTCTAAACGGCAATTAAGGCTGAGAAAGTAACTTAACCAGTTTTACACAATTGTTTTCATATCATTTTTTTGTCTTCTTTTCTTCAACAAAATTCAGATTAATAATTGCTTTGTCTAACACTATTTTCGGTTACTTAAGTTTTGCAATATAGGACATTTTACTACAATTTAGAAGTACACTAATAGTACAAATAGAAAGATTTTCAGATGACATTAATTGTGTGGAAAATATTATACTATTTTATATCATTTTTGTAATTTCAATAAGACTCAGGGCCTGAACTACTTAACCAGAAGAAAAGCCTGATCCTAACAGTCTCTTTGTTCTCTGAGTAAGCTCAGAGATACCTCTGTCTTGTATCAACAAATCCAGATGGAGCATTTCTTGCTCTGTCCATGGCCATTAAGGGTGAAAACCTTGACCCCAGACACTATCTTGAATTATGTGACTTTTCCTTATCCTAATATTTTATGGGCATATACTATGTTGTGGAATGTTAATGGCCAATTAAACACAGAGATCCTGGGGCTACAAATCCAATTGACACTTTGACAACTATCTAATTTGTTGTATTTACAATCTATTTCATTAAGGAAAATCCTCTTCTTGTATCATGGTTAAACATACATGGGGGTCATAAAAATGAGGTCATACAGGCTTGCTAGCTCTGCTAAAATAACGTATATAAGTTTTCTCATTGCTTTGTTCAGGCAGCCAGAGTTATACTCTGACTCCTTGTACGTACAAGTAAGCTAGCTCCGCTATGCTTTAAGGGAAAATAATAAACAACATGGATTTTTCTATCACCTAGCTCTGTTGTTTCCTTCAACCAAATTTTCAGGTTTAACAGTTATGGTGCCGTGACTTTCGGATGGAAATGATGGAAACGGGACAACGCAGCCCAACCTTGCCAACGCTTTTGGGCGCCATAGGATTAATTTTTCCTGGAATTTTGGCCTTGACAAGGTGGGGTAAGTTGTCTCTCTTCCCAGCTTCCAAAAAGAACTCCCACAAAATTGGTTGAAGTCTGGAAATTCCCTTTAAGCTAGCTCTGGGGGCAGGGATCAAATCTATGGTAAAACACAGATCTGCGGTCAAACGCACATAGATCCCCTGGAAACACTGATTGATCTAGAAAATTAACTATGGATCAGTCAAAAACTAGAATTAGAAGTCCAACCGTTCCTCCACTCCCTCTCTTCCTTCGCTTGGAGGCTCTGGTCCTGGGGAGAAAAACTGCACTTTGGTTTTTCCCTCCCCTTCTGCCTCCCAGGAAGGGCTCTGATCCTGAGAGAGGTAACTCTGTTCTGCTACCGTTGCCTCCTCTCTCTCTTCCCTCCCCACTCCCTTTCCCCTTTCCCTTAAGGGCTCTGTTTTTGCCTTCTGCCCTATTCCTGCTTCCTTCCCTTGAAGGCTCTGATTATGGGGAGGATAAATGCATTTTATCCTTACTCCTCGCCTTCCTTTACCTGTCCTAGTCCTCCTCCATCTCCCCTTTCCCCATTCCTGAGGGATAGGATATGGAGAGTCAGAAAAATCAGGAACGCCAAGGCTTCCCCAAAGACCTTAGGGGTGCTAACAGCTAACTCATGAAAGCTTCTAATTCTCTGTTGTTTGAACTCTGAGCTCAGTCTGTATTTGTTCTGTATTTGTTTTGTTAATTGTCTGTTAACTGTCTGTGTGAGAGCGTGCGCTGTGAAATGTCTATGATTTGGTAAAATCTGAAACGCAGGTAGCCAGAGAATTCTAAGGCTACAGTTAGGGAAACAGAGACTCTATTTCCTTTTCAATGTTTGGTCTGGCCAGCCGAACTTGAAAAAAAAAAATAGAGCTGAAACATTTTAGCATATTCTGGGATTGATTATTCATTAAAAGTTTGGAAATTGGTTAGTTGGATTTTGGGACAGAACTCCTGAGACTGTAAAATCCCTCCAGGAGCTCACTCTTGCTGATCACTTTGGTGAAGTTACTTGAGTTACAATCATTGAGATCTTTCACCATTGTCTTGTCTCTGACCAAGCCAGAGCTGCAGTAAAAGTTAGAGCAGCTAAAACAAACTCCTCTTTTCCCAGATCAGATTAGGAGAAGATAATGCAGGAGAACTGTAGGGAAAACTTAAATCCTCCTTCCCCACCTGGCAAAAGGAGGAGAAGGACAGAAATTCACAGACTGACAGTATTCTGACAGTCCTGTGCCCCTGGCTACCTTTGTAGCCCATTCTTTTTGGCAAAGTTTGGAACTGTCACCCAGGTCCTATGCATTCTGCCCACTCTGTCCCCAGCAGCTGCAAACCGCCCTAGGCTCAGTAACTTTTGCAGTTGTGGGGGAAGGGTAAGGTAGATGGATTTGGACTTTCTGCTTCCCAGAATTGTCACCGCTGGGATACTAGCTTCTGCTCTAGGTAACTTCTCTAGGTAACTTCACACTTCTTGTTCCAACTGCAAAACTGTATTTTAATCTCTGTTTGACCTGTTTCCTGAGTTTTAAAGGGAAAGTAATAATGATGGTTGTTATGGGATCAAAATGATAATGATTGTAAAATGCGTAACATAAAGTCTGGTATATGTTAGATACAACATCATTATTATCTATCTCTGATTTAATGTAATTGTTAACTTTTGAAGTGGTTTTTAAATACCAAAAGTAATAAGCTGAATAATTTCTATATGTGGAAATCTGGAAATGCAATAGATGTCATCTGAAAATTATTGTTTCTGTGTTTCTAAACTTGCATTGTGTTCCCAAAAATTCTCTTAGATTGTGGAATTTGAGAAGACCATTGTGTGGTAAGAAATGATATTATAGCAATTTTAATCTGATTTTGATATATGTGAATTGGGTTTTCAAAGGGATGTGATAAAATTTGGAACTGTTACATGTGGTTATAACAAGTAAATAATTAATAATACTGATATTTAACCATGAGGACAGACTTTCTGTGTGAAAAAGTTTTCTATTACGAAAATATATCTGGGGATTTAAAGTTATAGTTTCAAATGATGAGATGAAAGATTCTCTGTGCAAGGAGATTTAGAAATATGTTCACCTAACTGATAAATGGGTTGTTTCAAGTTTTAAAATGCATAATTATGTTTAGGGCGCTGTTACATTTCTAAATTGTGTAATTTGACAAACAGATGTATCAGCAATATTGAAAATGTGGTAATCTTTTACAATGCTAAGAGTATTGGGCCTTAGAAATTAAAATGTTACCACCAGTGGTTAGGAATCAGATTTGATTTGCTTATCCAACTCAGTTATGATCACTAGATTGGTAATTAATTGGAATCTGTTTCAAGTCTTAGATACATGATAATTGCTTGTGGTATACTTATCTCTAAGTTAGTTATTATATACAAATTGGTTAACATCGCATTACCTGTGCTGTTAGAGAATAATTCCTCTTATAATCTGGATGTTGTTAGATTAAGAATTGTAGTTAATTAAGAAATTGAGGTTATTAACTGAAACAAGAACTTTTGAAACCATCTAGTCATGAATTCTTATCAACCTTGTGTGGTTTTCTGTGTAGAGGAATTCTTATGGAGAAAGTTTTTAAAGTCCTGGTAAAAGTTATTGTGATAAGGCTAATTAATTGGGTATGTAATTTATAGAAATTACGTGTCCTCCCATTATAACACCTTTTGACTAAGGAACTTTTTAATATCTAGGAATTCTGGGCAATATTTGAGAATGAGGACATTTGGCACCAACTTAGAATGAATCCCAATGTTTAAAGGTTATTTTGCTTTAAGAAGGAAAGGGGAGGGGCAACAATTACTGGGATTTGAGTTTTTACTGAAAGAAAGAACAGTAGGGGTCAGAAGCCTAAAAAAAAAAAAAACCTGGCTTTTTAAAGTCAGCAAAAGTGATGCGTTTTTAGGATAAGACTGGGTTTCGAGGAGGATGTGGGTCTTAAGGATACAGTTCTTATTAGTGAAGCTTGCCATCTGATGGGAAAGAACCCACCCTCAGGGGGAGATGATGTGGCAGATCTCTTTAATCAGAAATAAGCAGGTAGTGACAAAAGGGAAGTTATCTGCCAGAATCTGTTACCATTGTGAAAGAAGTTGTTTTTTGAAAAAATGGGAAATTGGATAAATGCAAATATGTAAAATCTTGTTGTTTTAATCAAATGACTGGTTATATTGGTACTCTTGTATAGTCAAATGAAAGAAAATATGGTTTCTAAAGTGTTAATGAGAATAATTAGAAAGGGAAGAGAAGTTTTATGATGTAGGGTTGAATCATTATCCCGTGGACTAAGACTGGGATTTTAAAGTTGTATTGTATTTATGCGAGATAGAGTTCTTAGGTGTTGTGAAGTGATATAAGAGCAATTGGGTATTGACACAAATAGTGTAATTAATTACTGCGACTACATCAGAGACATCTTCAGTTTAGGTAAACAATTCTAGAAGTATTTTGGAAAATGTTTTTGTGATTTTAAGCGAGAGTTATTGCTTAACAATGTGTATAAGACTCAATTCCTGAAGTGTTCTTTTTTTCCCTCCAGAAGGAATTAACAGGGACAAATCCATTGACTTGTGAGGTCAGTCATTAACCTCTTTTGTTTGTTTAAGCAAACTGGAATGGGATTCCAGTATACACAGTTATGTCAGTAAAAAGTACTAACTTATGAGTTGTTTTGTGTTATGGTTGAAACGTAAAGGGACACTGAGTAATAGGTTGGAAAGGTAAATAAAAGCTTGAGGGGATACAAAAGGCAGATGAGAAAGTTAGGGGACAAATGGGAGTTAGCTAAGCCTTCCCTGTCCTGAGAATGATAGTTTCAGATGGTTTTAGCAAGTTGGAAAAGAGTGTGAGGAAGTATTTAGAAGCTGGAAATGTTATGTAGCTTGACTTGATAATTATTAGCTCAATGAAATTTGAGACAGTCCTATCTGAAGGATATTTATTTGCTATTTAAGATTTTATGGGACTACAATTTAATATTGTTTTAAGCTCTGATTACAGGTATAGGTCACATGAAGTCAGTAGTGGAATGGCAGGCATTACAGACTGAGAATTCTTAAAGGTGGATGTCTATGCCTGGGAAAAAGTCTTGAAGACGACCTTGGACACAACCTAGGTAGGATCTTCCTGACTCTATTTCCCAATTCTGCTATTTCCTTTCTGAAAAGGAAAATCCCCACCTGATTACTCCTAAGCCCTGCTTTCAGCATCTAATGGCTATATGATTGGCTAACAGATATGACTCATGCCTGGAATCAAACAGAGCTAAGGAAGTTCTTTCCTTCTGTTAAGATATATGAAATTGTCCCTCGTTCCTTTCATAGCAAATTTATATTATCAAGAAGTTTTGTAAGCACAATGCTAAATCTATTAGGTAATAGATGAATATTGGAATATCTCTGAGTTATTATAATAGGATACAGGAATGAATAGCTTACAATTTTAACCTATGTTCATGACCAAATAAAGATTAGAAGGAGTTGTAGAGATAACATCCTCCAAAAGGAGGAAATGATTAGACACAGTAATAAGACAAAGATGTAATGTGATAAATGTCTAATTAAATAGGATAGCAAATTTTGAGAGGAAAAGGCAATAGGACCAAATTGATTCCTCTAAGAATTATATACAGATGTGTATGATTGGCTCCAAAATTTATCAGTCATGGAAATTCAAGTTAATTAGTGTGTTTTGGTAGTAAGATCTTAAATGTGGATTTTTGTACAAGAAAAAAAAAGGAAGATGAATTCAATTTATGGTTGGACCTTTATATTTTAAAGGACTCTTATACCAGGTACAAAATTTAGGTAAGGTTAGAAACAGTAGATGATATATGAACTGAAATACTCTGAAGTTAAAAGAAGGAGAGCCAAATTTAAGTGATTAAGTTATATTAAGTTAGAATTGTCTGAGGATTTCTAGATCTGAACCAGAGAAGCAGAACTCTTTTACTATCTAGGAACCAGATAACCACAATCAGGCATCTGAAAAAAAAAATTTTTTTTTTTTGCTTTAAATGGACATTGGAAATATGTAACTGGGATTTAAAGCTACTTTGTATTTGTACTGTTTGAACTTAGCCCTCAGTGGCTGGGACCTATGGTGTGCTGTTTTTCTCTCAATTATCAAATTACATGTGTTCTGAGAGCTCCTGTCAGATCTGACTACTTCTACAGCTGCCAACTTGTGGATATGGACTCCTTGATCCTTCTATCATATCTGATGATTGCCTGTGCTCCTGAGTGGACATCTGAGCCCATAGGACACCTTGCCCTCCGGTTTCAAAGAGCCTGAAGGGGACAGCATCAGACGCAGGCAACCTTCCCAAGAGCCTGGACCAGAACCTGAACGAAGAACTGCTCTTTCCCTTTCTGAGTCCGTTGCATTCCCAAGACTGTTTACTTGTACCTTTGGTGTCTTTAGCTTATTTTACTTAGGTGTTCTAGTTTCCCCATTATGCTGCCTACTGATACCCCTTTCAACTTGCTCCCCCTGCTTGTTTACAAGTAGTTTATAATTACTGTGCATCTCTGGGGATGTCCAAACACAGAAAGAGAAAAAAAAACCTGAATCCACCTACATAAGGATTTTTACAACTTTACCCCTGAGGAAGATAGAGGTTTTTCCATACCTTAATTGGTCTTCAGGTGAAGCTTTCAGCTTACCTTTGACCAAAAGGAGGAAATGTGGAAAATATTATACTATTTTATATCATTTTTGTAATTTCAATAAGACTCAGGGCCTGAACTACTTAACCAGAAGAAAAGCCTGATCCTAACAGTCTCTTTGTTCTCTGAGTAAGCTCAGAGATACCTCTGTCTTGTATCAACAAATCCAGATGGAGCATTTCTTGCTCTGTCCATGGCCATTAAGGGTGAAAACCTTGACCCCAGACACTATCTTGAATTATGTGACTTTTCCTTATCCTAATATTTTATGGGCATATACTATGTTGTGGAATGTTAATGGCCAATTAAACACAGAGATCCTGGGGCTACAAATCCAATTGACACTTTGACAACTATCTAATTTGTTGTATTTACAATCTATTTCATTAAGGAAAATCCTCTTCTTGTATCATGGTTAAACATACATGGGGGTCATAAAAATGAGGTCATACAGGCTTGCTAGCTCTGCTAAAATAACGTATATAAGTTTTCTCATTGCTTTGTTCAGGCTGCCAGAGTTATACTCTGACTCCTTGTACGTACAAGTAAGCTAGCTCCGCTATGCTTTAAGGGAAAATAATAAACAACATGGATTTTTCTATCACCTAGCTCTGTTGTTTCCTTCAACCAAATTTTCAGGTTTAACAGTTACATTCCCAAATCATTACATATTTTAGGCTTACCAAGCATAGAGGCTTTTCTTCTCTCCTCACAGTTGCAGAGCCTAGCTGTGGACTGAAAGGGGGGGGAGGCGCAAAGGGGGGGAAGGTGCTGGGAAGCTGCAGGGTCCAGCACCTGAATTAAAGGTCTAAGGAGTCATTTAGGAGGGTCTCTGAGAGATCTTTACTTTCTAACAGGGGTTGTCGGGTTTGGAAGACTAGGAGCAAAAATTCCAGGTTCCAGTGGTGTGTGTGGGGGGGCAATTGCCTAGAAGTGTGGGCTTCAGGGTGCCCGGGGTCCAGGGCTGTTGTCAGTGGGGTAATTATTTTTGAAAAGGAGCCAACTCTCTATTGTATATTCGCAGCCGAATCACTTTTTAAACTTTTCAAGTAACAAACTTAGGAAAATCACAGCAAGTTAGAAATATCTATATCTATTGAGCTAATTCCTATTTTAGGAAGTATTTTTGTTTCTCAGGAATGTAATAAGCAACAGTCTTTTGGGTAAAATATGTTCAGATTGGCTGTCATTCTCTGGTCATATTTCTCTATTTTGGAAGCTTTAAGCCATTTTTAAATTCAAATAGGAATAAGGGTCACTAAATTGCACATAAAGATCTCTGTAGTTGTATGTAAAAAAAGTACTTACTGACTCTATAGATTTATTTAATACCTTTACGTTATTAAATATTTTCCAATTCTATTTGTAGGATCATTACTTAAAGTTCGTAAGTCTGAAAATTGGGAAACCATAATTACAATGCATCATAGTACACATTCTAGATTTTTTCTTTTCTCCTCATATTAGGGAGCTCAAAGTGTCTCTTTTTCATATCATTTTCTGAATTTGCCTTAGTACCAAATAGCATAATAAATTCTGAGCATCAAATTAGAAGTAACACATTTCACTTAAATTTAAGGGAAAAGTTTCCGCTTTCTTTCTTATCTTTCCACATTCCAAATTGGCCAGATCTGGGATGGAGGGAGACAGAAAGAGCATATATACATACATACATACATATATATATATATATATATATATATATATATATATATATATATATATATATAATTTTTTTTAAAACAACTTCCCAAAAGTTTCCACCTTGCACTCTCAAAACCTCTATTCACACTATTTGTGCAAATAGATTATGCCTTTTTTAAACTTCCTTCACATGTCTCTTCCCTACATGGTTAAACTTTCTTGCCTTTCCTTTCTGGTGGACTTTGATGAAAGCCCTGTAAAACTGCACATACCTTATTTCTTTCTAATTCTGACCTGACACTCCTCTTTACCTTGCCTTTTCCATCACATAACTTAAACAAGAAAACATTTTTCTCTCTCTTTCTCTCTCCCCCGCCCTCCCGCTCCTCTGCACGCCAGGAGGAGTCAGGGAGGGAGAGAAAGCCAGATAGTGGACATTACAGGGTGTCAGATTACACACACACAGAAGCACAGATACAGACAGACACAGACACAAAGATACAGAAATCCAAAAGCTTTTTGTTTTTCGTTTTCCCTGGGAGAGCTTTCCTCAAGACACCAGGAAAAATCCATTCCACCCACCTAGGTCAAATATTTTAAGAGCTCTTGTCTATGGCCATTTTCCTTTCTACTTTTATTGTTCATTCCAATTTTGCAATTGATTGCCTAAAGGTACCTCACATTTGTGCTCCGACTGCACAGACTTAGATTGGTTTTCCCCATAATTTGGTCGGGAGCCGTCACCGCACTCCCCGAGTCTGAGACTCAACAGAACTTAGCTGAACGGGGAGGGCACACATGCCTCAACTCCCCAGGGGGCAGCTACTCCCCCGAAGTCCCCCGCGAAGCGTTCTCGAGAGCATCCTTGCCTTGGGGTCATATCCCACCCTAATTTGGTCGGGAGCCGTCGCCCCACTCCCCGAGTCAGAGACTCAACAGACTCACCCCCAGACCTCTGAGTGCTTACCTTCGGAGAGTACGCGTACTTGTTTATGACTTCAACACAAACCACACGGGCCGGCTGGACTTTTCTCTTATCTCTTACTTTTTGGAATGTCGGAACCTAGCACAGCTTCTGTTCCTCCAAGTCCCTCTCTTCAGGATTTTCCCCCAACTGGGTGGAGCCCCACACCAGGACCAGGAACCCCCAATAAATCTTTGTGGTACGCGCTGGATCCTCCTCCCTGGTGAGGAGAA
Source organism: Trichosurus vulpecula (assembly GCF_011100635.1). Classification (NCBI taxonomy): domain Eukaryota; kingdom Metazoa; phylum Chordata; class Mammalia; order Diprotodontia; family Phalangeridae; genus Trichosurus; species Trichosurus vulpecula. The sequence goes on along the minus strand of NC_050573.1, from coordinate 42,928,190 downwards.
CCCCCCCCCCCAATCGAGGGGGTCCCGGCCGAGCCCCCAACTGTGTGGGACAAACCACAGGCTCAAAATAAACAAAAACAGAGGTGTCTCGGTTTTCTCAAGGTAGAAACAAAACAGAAGCTTTATTTGATCAAGTCTCGCGAGAATTGGGCACCTCCCACTACCAGGGTGGGATGGTAGTGCAGAGAGGCAAGGGGGAGAAGGCAAGCAAAGGGATATATAACCTTGTACAAACAATCCTAAGAAATTCCACCCCTAGAGGCTGGACCCCTGTCCCTATTTGCTGGGACAGGTGGCCTCACAATCTATCCCAGAATAAGTTTATCCAATACTAGCACAGAAACTACAGAATTACCTTATAGGGAAATCTCAATGTTAAGATGACGGCATGCGAGTAGGCTAGGGGAGGGGGAGAGGGGGAGACCACCTGATTTCCCCGAAATCATATGATTTACAAGAAAACGAAACTTAGGCTTAGTGAGGTCTACATCCTAACTAAATTTGTACTATCTGAGTATTACCTTGCTTGATTTATTCATGGGAAGCTTTCACAAACAATCTTGTATCCCACACACTACCATTCCCACTGATACTGTGGAAGAGTGAACCCCAGGTTTGTGGGCGTATGGGGAGAAATATTTTGTAGCTAATGTTCTTATGTACCTAATAGTTCTAGCTTGATGATACTGATGATCCCATCTGGGAGTGTGCTGTTAAATGTTTAACAAATGGCTTTCCAAAAGCATCACCATACTTTTAAGTAGAATCTGCATTATGCTTTCTCTATAATTTTCTTAAGTCTAGATGATCAACAAGGCAATAAACCAAACCTAGATTTGCAGTGTTTGCTGATTTCTGAGGTATAAATGCTCACACTGGAAATCTAGCGATCAATTCTTTGAGATGGTTCAAATTGGCTGCAGCATACATCGGATTAAATGTCTTCACTTTGAGCTAGTTATGTTTATTGGCTGCCTATTAATGGGAGACATACTGGTGGGGATTCCTAAGGTATAGTTTTAGTCAGTGGTGTAAACTCAAATAGAAATGGATTCTTTAGAAAACCACAAGTTAATATCACCTGTATTGTATTATATTTTTATTTTGTTCAACATTTTCCACTTTCATTTTAATCAGCTACCAAGGTGGTTCACCTCTGGTTTTAGTAGTTTTATACCCACAGACTATCTCGAACACAAGGCAGTTGTCTCTGGCTGACCCAATTTCTAGTTGGGGAAGGGGAGGATCATTGAGAGTGCTATTGATACAGAAAAGCAGAAGAAAAGTATCAGAGGTCCAAGGTCCAAGGTCCAAGGTTCTTTTTTGTTGTTGTTATTGTTTTGTTTTTTGCTCCTGGAAAGGTAGTGTTACAGGATATATCCTACCATTCCTTACGGTACTGAGATCTGGAAGTCTAAGGGAGAGAAAGGGGGGGCAGGGGAAAAAAGAGAGTAGTCCTTTCAGAGCCACAAGGCTTTGCTTTAAAAAAATTAAATTTTAATTAAATTTAATTAAAAATTAAATTAGTCAATTAATTAAACATTAAATTAAAATTACATTTAAATTTTAAAAAGATTTATATTTTGCATTATTTTTCTAAAGTTAAAAACATTTTACACAAAATTCAAATATTTTATTCGTCTTTTTTTTTTTAACGTCACCAACATTTCCCCCAGCATATCTCCTTTTCCCTGGTGGAGCAGATATCCCTTCAATAAATGAGGGCTGATAATATTAACAATAGGGCTCATATTAGTAAGTTAATGCAATTATCTGTTTTTTCAGAATCAGTTGAATTCAGCAAACATTTATGAAGGTAGTGTGCCAGGTGCTAAGAATACAAAGATGAAAAAGAAATTTACCCCCTTCCTGGCAAAGAAGCTTACCCTTTCTACTTGAGGAGGGGGGAGGGACTAGAACATGAATGAATGAATGAAGAAGCCTCTACTAAGAGCTTACTCTGTGCATAACACTAAGTGCTGAAGATAAAAATAGTAAGGCTGCCCTCTCTCTCCACGAGAGATACATAGAGGAGGATTCTGTTGCAAGTCAGATAGAAAGGCCCAGTGGTCCTTAGGGCACAGCAGCAAGACAGATGGTGATACATCTTCTCTAGTATCATGGCCGCTAAATAAATCATTTTCATTTCTGACGCTAGCCATCTGACAGTGCCAAAGGATTTTAGTGGTGAGAACCTTCTGGGTCTTCTTTCCTTTTCTAGCTGCAGCTGCAGCATCTGTAGAGGTTGCTGCCCGATCAATTTTCCACAAAGCAAAGGGGCAAGATGAAAGTGATGCTTGTGGTCTGGCAGTGCTGTTATATCTGGGGTCCTATTGTTGGGCCCCAGCAGGGACCTGGGCTGTCTCCACCTGGTTTGAGGGGAGGTGACAGAAAGTTGAGGTGATGGTGGTGATGGTTTGATCTGCCTGGTTCCCATCTCTCCCACAGGATGCTTTGATGCTCCAGCTAGGGTAGCTTATCTGCCCTGCCAGTGCCCCTTGGTAAACAGTGGTATGTAAGTGAATGAATGAAAAATCATTTATTAAGCATTTACTTATGTGCTAAATACTAGAGATACAGAGTGATAGTCCTTTATCTTAAGGGACTCATTCTAATAGGAGTCAAAATAGATAGGATTCAGTTGTGGGGATGGAAAGGTCCAGAGATCCTTAGGGTGCAGCCATAAGATGATAGGTCCATTGATAAAATCACATTGGTTTCTGATGTTGAACCATCTGATGGTGGGTGGTGAAACTGTCTTTTTTTGTGTCTCCAAGGGCTGCTCAAGAGAAAGGATTTCAGTACCTACTACTGGGGGAGTGGTGGGGAGGGTGCAGGATCCTGGATATTACATATAAAGTCATTTCAAGAGGAAGAGCTTGCTAATGTTTGGTAAATCAGGAAAAGCCTCATGTAGGAGGTAGTTACTTGAGCTATGCCTGGGAAGAAGTTAGAAATTCTGGGAGATGGAGGTGAGGATGCCCCACATTCCAGGGATTGCAAGCTTCATATTCCACCAATGAAAACACGGATCTGCTGAAATATAAGGCCAATAGGACTAAACTGCCTGCCTGGAGCTGCGTAGTATAAATGCCCCAGATGTGATTCTAGCAGGTTTGGATCAATTGGTAATTGTAATTGAAATTGAATGGAATAAATTAGTGACTTAAATTCATGCTGCTCACATGCATATGGATTTCTTATTATGTGGCTCATTGCTGAAGAAACTTGAACATCCCTGGTCTAGTGGAAAGCTTGCTAAACTGGAAGCCAAATGTCAGTGGGCTCAAAGTTTAGCTTCTGCTATTTGCTAGCTGTGGCCTGCTACTTTGGGTAAATCACTTCGATTTTATGGTTCTCAGTCCACCCATCTGCAGAATGGGGATGATCAGACACCTAGTGCCCACCTCATAGAACTGGCTGCTTCAAAGATCTCTTAGGTAAATGAAAAGCTGCGTAAACTGTAAACGGGAGCTATTGTTATTATTTACTATACTGAAACACTGAGAAAATGGTGTGGGATGAGTAGGTTCCTGTCCTGCCTCTGACACAAATTGGCCATAGGCATGGCCAAGGGCAGTAAACCTCAGGAAACCTCTCAGTGCCTTCTTGTGGCTCTCTCAGACTAGAAATTGTAGAAGAGCTGCTGATTTAAATCAGTGGAGGGAGTTTCCACACCAGGATTCCTTAATTCACGAAGTCAGAGATCTGAACCAACCCCTCCCTCTCCAGCATACACACACAGACACACACCAGAGGATTTGTGTTGGAAGAGAAAATATAATTTGTCTAACTAGGTCCAGTAAATGCTCAGCCCTCCCCTCCCTACCTTTAGTGAGTATTTATAGAATATTACTGTAGCATAACACTTTCTTGAACAGGAATCTTCTCAACAACCACTGAAACAAGTGGCCATCTAGCCGTCCTTTGGAAACCTCTCCCAAAGTATCTCTGATGGTGACTTTTTTTTTTTTTTTAGCTCTAATATTCCCAGTTCTAAGGACTCTCCCACGTCCAATACTCTCTATTCTAAGGTCCCTCTCAGCTTTGACATTCTCCATTCTAACGTTTTTTCCCAGCCTGTTTCTATCTGGTTCCTATGTGATTGCTGGAATGTCAACTTCCCCACTAGCGTGTGAACTGCTTCAGACCAGGGCCGGTTTGAGGTCTTTCTCATGCACAGCACTTAGTGTAGTCCCTTGCCCATAGTAGGTGTATACTAAATACTTGTTGATATGAATTACCTTGAAGTTCTCTAAGACCCTCTCCAGGTCTAATGTTCGCTAAGATCCTTTGCAGCTCTGACATCAATGTTCTTCCTAGTTCTTAAATTCTCTGCTTTGCAGTCTCTCCCAGATTCTAGCATTTGTGATTCTGTTCTCTTTCCATCACCTGTCCCTTCCCCTCATCCCTTCCACTTTCCTCCAGTATCGGCAAGTGCCCTAGTTTTGGAGTCATTGGGATCTGGGTTCCATTCCCGGCCTTGCCACTTCCCAGAGTGGCACTGTCATTCAGACCCGAATTCTAATAAAATAACTACTAACATTTATATAGCACTTACTATGTGCCAGACACCGTCTTAGCTGCTCTCCAATTATCTCATTTGGTCCTCACAATAACCCTGGGAGGTAGGTGGTGTGATTAGCCCCATTTTACAGTTGAGGAAACTGAGGCAAACAGGTGAAGTGACCTGCCCACGGTCCCACAGCTAGTAAGTGGCTGAGGCTGAGGTCTTGCTGCCAACCTCTGACACTTTCTCCTTTAAATTTTTTTTTTTTGATTTGGCTTCCTTATCTGTAAAATAATACTCTGTATCTCTGGGTTTTTCCATGAATCGAATAGGATATCTATTAGTAAAGCGCTCTGCAACCCACAAAATGATCTATATGAATATATAATGATCTATAATATATAATAATAAATATAAAATGATATATATAAATGTTTGCTCTTATTTCTCTTGTTATTATGGAGTGCTGGATTTGCTTTTCTTGATTCATTGCTGTTGAGTCATTTCAGTCCCGCCTGCTTTGCAGGGTTTTCTTGGCAGAGATACTGGAAGAGTTTGCCATTTCCTTCTCCAGCTCATTTTATTGATGAGGAAACTGAGGCAAACAGGGTGTAATGACTGGCCTAGGGTCACACAGCTGGTAAGCGTCTGAAGCCGCATTTGAACTTAGGTCTTCCTGATTCCAGACCTAGCTCTTTACCCGCTGCATCACCCCGGGGCCCTTGATTCACTCTATTTCTCCAATTAGAATGGAAGCTCCTTGAGAGAAGGAGCTGTTTTCTTTCTGGTCCTTCCTGCCAGGCACTGAGCCTAGAGCTGGGCTCAAATGAATTCAAGCCGTGACAGCTCGCTCCCTCGGGGCCACCCTGTCAGGGTGGGCGCCGGATCTCTCTCCGGGGTTCAATTCCTACAAAGGCGGCCCTTCCCCTCCCACGCCTCTGGGTTTGTGTTCATTCCCACGTGCCTTCGGGGGAGGAGGGAGGACGGGCGAGGGGAGGAACCGGAACTGTCACCTTTGGCTTTGACCGAAGGCGGGCTGGCCCAATCGGGACGCGCGGAGGGCGGGCCGGAGGAGTCAGCTGAGGAGAGGGCGGCTGCCTGGCGGGCAGGCGAAGGCGGTGGCCCGCAGCGTAGACGAGAGGGGGACGCCGGAGCTAGCGGGGGCGGCGGTTGGCGGTGCGGGGCGGCCCCCGCGCATGGAAGGCCGCGGCGGCGAGGATGGGGTGGGCGAGCGCAGCCCGCTGCTGGGCGAGGGCGGCCGGCAGTGGCGGTCCGGGAGCGCGGGCGCGGGCCCGGCGGCGGCGTTCGCGGGGCGGCGCGCGGCCTGCGGGGCCGTGCTCGTGGCCGAGCTCCTGGAGCGCGCCGCCTTCTACGGCATCACCTCCAACCTGGTGCTCTTTCTGAATGGCACCCCGTACGACTGGGAGGGCGCGCAGGCCAGCCAGGCGCTGCTGCTCTTCATGGGCATCACGTACCTGGTGTCGCCCTTCGGCGGCTGGCTGGCCGATGCCCTGCTGGGCAAGTGCCGCGCCATCCTGCTCAGCCTCGCCCTCTACCTGCTTGGCATGCTCAGCTTCCCGCTTGTGGCCGCACCAGCCACCCGCGCCGGCCTCTGCGGCGACCTCCCGCTCAGCCCGCTGGACAACAGCTCGCAACCCTTCCCCAATGGCAGCGACCCCGGCGGCGGCGGAGTGGGGGGCGGCCGATACTGCGCCCGGGCGGTGTACGCCGGGCTGGTCATCGTCGGGCTCGGTGTGGGCACCGTGAAGGCCAACATCACCCCATTCGGAGCCGATCAGGTAGGACCGCCTCCGTCCAGGTCGGGGTCAGCAGCTAGTGCCAGAAGGGACCTCGGTGGTCCGCTGGTCATAGCGGCATCATGTGGAAAGGTCCTCAAAAGTCACCGAGTGCGTCCATCCTTTCCATTTCTGCAGGAGCAGACAGGCTCTTAGAGATCCGTGACATCACAGACTGGCAGCTGGAAGGGGCCTGAGAGTTAGAGCATCATAGATTCGGAGCTAGAAGGGTCATCGGTGCACCCCTCTTGTGGTCATCTAGAAGAGCAAACAGGCCCCTAGAAGTTCGTAGGGTCGTAGACGGGGAGCTGGAAAGGACTTTGCTGGTCAACTGGTCATAGCATCGTTAAAGTCATCTAGTCAGTCCACCCTTTCCATTTCTAGAGGAGCAAACAGACTCTCAGAGGTGCATGGCATCACAGACTGGAAGGAACTTAAGAGCTCAGCTGAGTGATAGATTTAGAGCTGGAAGGGACCGCAGCTCATCTAGTTAATAGCATCATAAATTTGGAGCTGGACGGGACTTTTGTGGCTATCTAGGGACTTAGTTATGCCATTGTAGATTTGGAACTGGGAGGGGTTTTATTGATTATCTAGATGAGCAAATGGGTCCAAAGAAGTTCATTGGACCAACAATTTAGAACTGGAAGGGCCCTCAGAGCTCATCTAGTTATAGCATATATTTAGAGTTGGTCTAAGGGATTTCATTGGTCATTCCAATTCTAGAGGAGGAAACAGGCCCATAGAATCCGAGAGTTGGAGCTGGAAGGGATCTGTAGTTCCAAGTAAACTAGCAGCCGACATAGCGCTCCTTACAGTTTGAACAGTATGTTACATACATCATCTCTTACCTGATTTTTATAGCAGCCATCAGAAATAAGTGCTATCATTATTATCCCCGTTTTACAGGGATGCTAAGGCTTAGAGAGGCTCAGTGGTGGTAAGTGGCATAGTGACTAAGGGTGTCAGAATTGATATCAGGAAGCCCTGAGTTCAGATGTTGTGTCAGAAACTAGCTGTTTTGACTCTTGGTAAGTCACTCAAACCTCTGTGAACCTCAGTTTCCTCACTTGAAAATGGGGATAATAGCACCTAACTCAACAGTTATTATAAGCATCAAGCGAGATAATATTTGTAAAGAACTTTGCAAATCTTGAAATGCTAGCTGTTATTAAGTGGCTTACTCAGTGAGGGAATGTTAGTTAATCGTTTCACAAGTATTAAGCGCTTCCTACTGCCAGGCACTGTGCTAAGTGCTAGAGACAGAGAAAGGGAGAAACAGTCCTCCTCCTTCCCCAGGAGAATCTTCACACGCCTCTGAGGCCAGTGCTCTAGTTTCCAGGACAGTCTGTTTTTAGTCTTAACATCATTTTGTAGATGAGGAAACATGCTTGAGAGGTGAAGCAACTTGCTGGCATTTTCCAGGGATAGTCAGTGTTGAGATAGGATTTGATCTCAGGTCCTGGAGTGATTTCCCAACCCTGCCTGTTCCCATCATAACCCAGTGAAGTGAGTTCTTTGTGGTCAGTCTGGGTGTTCTGCAGTCTCCTCTGGCTGTCCCTATAATCATACTAATATAATAATCCTAGCTAACATTAGTATGGTATATTATGGTTTACAAAGCATTATTGGTCTCCCTTTTACAGATAAATAACCTAAGGCTCAGAGAGGAGTAATAAGAGTAACACATTTTTGTAACCCTTCCTTTTAAGGTATAGAAAGTATTTTCCTTCACATCAGCATGGTTATTGGCATTCTGATATAGCAGAATCATGTCAGGATTTGGCGTCAGGATTTGGCATCAGGATCTGGGTTTAAATCATATTAAGTGGGTAAATTTCAGCACTGGAAGAAACCTCATTGGGCGTCCAATACATTCCATGCTTAAAAAAGGATCTCTGCTACAGTATGCATACATGATGATCTCCCACCCCACGATGGTCATTCTGTCTTAGCTTTAAGATCTTTAGTGACAGCGCCCACTGTTTCCTGAAGCCACCTATATTCCACTTTTGGATAGTTCTAAGTGTTAAGAAAAATTTTCCTGACATCAAGCCTATTGACAGTTTCACCATTTAGTTAACTCTTACCCACTGTTTTCCATTTTAAGTAGGTTGTTAATACAATGTTTGGTCTTTTCATATTGATGAATCCTTAGAATTTTGCAGTAGATTGTTATACATGGAGTTGTTTTTCAGTAGTAACAGTGATACAGCATTTTGCAAGAAAAAAATGCCTTTGGTCTAATTAACATAAAACAAATCCTTTCAAAACTCTATTTGCAATATACTAGTAGTGTGTGCCAATCTCCCTCCTATTAAAAAAAATAGTTAATTCTTTCTGCACTGTTTTTTTATAGTTAAGTTCTTGTGGTAGTAAATTAATTGCTAGTTTAAGCCGAGTACAAATGTATTATAGGTTGTGCTTTCCCCCTCTAAGTTTGACCTGTGTAAAAGCTAAATATAACCCTCACTCGGTTTTATGCCTGTATGTATATTTTTTCATGTCAGACATCTCATTTCTGGGGTGTGGCCCCCATTTTCTCCAGTACGGTTTTGGTCAAAGGGAAACAACTTTTAAAAATGGACTTTCATAATCTATTGCAAGAATAGGTGAGTCCTCGTGATTGTGTGCATACTTTTATACTGGAACTAAGTAAAAGACTCTAGAAACATTTAAACAAACATAAAGATATCTGCATAAATATCATGTGCAATTTAAAAACATTTTCTAAATGTTTTTTTCACCTCACTAAATCAGAGATTTTTACTTTCATTTAGCAAATGTTTTATTGAGCATCTACTATGGACTGATTTCTGGAGTGAGCGTTGGTTGGTTCAGAGATAAGTAATAATGATTAAATGTTACATATAAATATACACATATATATTTATTTATCTTCAGGATTTACAAAGCACTTTACCAACAACCTTTTCCCTCTAAAGGGCTTACAGTCTAGTGGGGTGGAGGTGGAAAAATCCAATCTTTTGCCAAATCCTTTTGATTTTGCTTTCATAATATCTCTTGTGTATGTACTCTCTTCATTCCTCTGAAACTGAAACCATCCTGGTGCAGGTCCTCATTACCTCATATTATTTTAATACCCTGTGGATTGGTCTCCTTGTTTCAGGTCTCTCCCTCCTCCAGTCCATCTTCTACTTATCTTAGCAAATTCACAGAATTCAGGTCTGAGCCTGTCACCTCTCTCCCTCCTCTCTCCCATTCATTCATTAAATGCCAGTGGCTCCCCCTCCCCTCCAAGATCAAATATAAAATTCTCTGTTTGTCATTCAAAGCCCTTCACAAGTAGCCGTCTTCTCTCTCCCCAAAGTACTGTGTAATCCAGTGACCCTGGCCTCCTTACACAAGACACACTGTTTCCCTGTTCTGGACATTTTCACTGGCCACTCCCTGTACCTGGAATAATCTGCCTCTTCATCTGTAACTCCTGACTTCCCTGGGACTTCAAGTCCCAGACAAAATCCCATCTACGAGAAACCTTTTCTGATTCCCCGTTAATGCTAATATCTTCTCTAAATTGATTATCACCAGTTTATCCTGTGTAAATTTTGTTTGCATATGGTTGTTTTTCATTTTGTCTCCTCTATTAGACGGTGAGCTTCTTGAGAGAAGGGATTGTTTTTTTCCCTTCTTTGTAGCCTTAGCATTTAGCATAGTGCCTGGTACACAGTAGGCACTTAATAAATGCTTACTTATTGATTGAATAAGACACATAAATAACTCATACAAAGCAGAATGTAAAGGGGGGGGGTACAGATAAAGTACTCTGAGAAATTTATAGAGGTAGAGGTCACATATAGTTGTGGGAAGCAAGGAAGGCTTCATGGAGAAAGATGTACCAGAGTTGAGTTTTGAAGGAAGGTAAGAGATTTTACCATGAGAAGGTGGTAGTGGTGAGGGAGGAAACAACTTTAACTTGGGAGATACTTAGAGGCAGAGAGGTGAGAAAGTATGCCAAGGTCTAGAGATAAGGAAAGGAGTACAGCCTGATAAGAGTGCATATGCAAAGAATGGCTAAAGGGGGCCCTGCTGTGCAGGAGCTCACCTTCATGGGGAGCCTAGCAAGGTTGGAGCCAGCTAGTATAGGTCCTTGTATGTCTGGACCAGGAGTTTCCATTTCATTTGGAAAGTGACAGGGAACCAGAGAAGTGTGGAAATAGAGTAGTGAGTGTCTCTCTGATCAAGATTATCAACGAATGAAGACACAAGCATTTAAAAAATACTTGGTATGTGCCATGCACTATGCTAAGTGCCATGGATACAAAGAAAAACAACACCCCTGCCCTAAAGGAATTTACATTCTGATCGGGAAGACATGTTATTAACTAGGTACACATGAGATACAGCCAGGTGGTCCTCGTATAGCACTGAGGCCCGAGTCAGGAAGACCTAAGTTCAGTCTGGCCTCAGATGCTTACTAGCTATGTGATCCTGGACAAGTCACTTCAGCTCTTCCTGCCTCAGTTTCCTCATCTGTAAAATGAGGATCATAATAGCAACTACCTCCCAGGGTTGTTGTGAGGATATAATGAGATAATATTTGTAAAGTACTTTGGAAACTTTATATAAATATATGCATGTATGTATGTATGCACACACGCACATACACACACACACACACACACACACTCTTGATACAGAACAGATGGAAAAAAACAACAGTGTGGAAGCTGAATGTGGGGGGGTGGATGCATAGGCTGGGGAAGCAATAGGAGGATATTAATCTAGGTAAAAAAATATGCTAGTAACTGTAGATGAAGATAATAGTCCCTGCCCTTTAGGATTCTAGACTAATGGGGAGAAGGGCATGTTAGAGGAATGAGACTATAATAGTAATTCCCATTCATGTGCTCTAAGGTTTGCTGAGAGCTTTGCTCACAGTCCCCCTCCAAGGTGGACAGTACAGGCATCAGGATCCCCATTTTACAGTTGAAGAAACAGGTTCTGAGAGAATAGGTGAGTTGCCTATAATCAGTGCCACAGCAAATAGGGAACTGTGGCTGAATTTGAATCCAGGTCTGATTGCAAGACCAGCTCAACCTGCTAAGTGCAGAGAAGCAGCACAGCTTTATTTATGGTCATGAGCATTAAAGGCACCCAGAGCTCTCCCAGGCTTCCCTAGGAGAGCTTGTTATTGCCAAGTTCTCGTTGGTCTCTCCTTTCATTCCCACCTCTGAGCTCACCCCAACATCTTTCAGACTCGTATTCTAAACAAGTCCAATTCAACAAAACAATTTTAAGTGTCTGCCATGTAAAGGGATCTTTACCAAATGCTAATGTTCCTGTCCTCCTACAACTTAAAGTCTTGTAGTGTGTGTGGGGGTGGGGAGGGCGGGGAGGGAATGATACAGACATGCACACACATTTAGTGTAAGTTAGTGTATGATAAGTGAGAGGAAGAATCCAAACTCTAGCATTAATGATTCCGGTACAGATAGTTGGGATAATTAGGTAGGGAGAATTCGGAATTGGGAGATTATTGGTACCATTAGCAGAAATAAGGAATTTAGGAAGAGGGGGAAAGATTATGAGTTCATCTGGGGACATATTGATTTTGGAGATCCTATCAGGATGGGAGTTGTAGTAGTTAGAGATCAAATATCTCAACTCAGGGGAGAGATTAGGGTTGGAGATAAAAATTTGCTAGTCCTTGTGATCTTTGGAACAGGGAGTAGAGGAAATAACCAGGGAAAATAATGTACACGTTAGGATAGCAGTTGCTTTTTCTTTGGACATCCTGCCCGTCAGAATTTAACTAATCCATTCCAATCCAGTAAACATTTATTAAGTGCCTACCACGTGCTAGCCGCTGTGCTAAGTGCTGGGGATACAATTAATAAAATTGTCTCTGCCTTTGTAGGAGCTTAAAATCTAAAAATTTGCTGGTGATTCCTACTGCCCCCTTTGCTGTGAGATGTAAGCTATTCTTGAGTATGATGCTTTTTAAGTGGGTGATCCCTTAGCTGATTTTGCTCTTCTTTTGGTCATTCAGTGATACATTTTCCCTTGTAGCAGTGTAGAAAATAAATTTTGAAGATTGGAAAAGTTGGGGGACTGTGGGAGTGAAATCTTATTACCTTTGCCATTAGACATGGTTGATGAGTTGGTTGGTTTTTTGAACTGCTTTTTTTCCCCCCATCTTTTAAAATCTTTGTTACGAGAAATTACTTGTAGTGGGTGTGGAGGAGGGTGAGGAATATATTTGGGAATAAGTATTATATAAAAATAAAAGGAATCCATAAAATAAAGACAGTGGGGGATGGCCTTAAAGAAGATTTGTCCATTTATGTGACTTTTTGGGCAGGTCACATTCTCTCTGAGGTTCGACTTCTTTATATGTAAAGTGAAAGAATTTGACTAGATCTCTAGGGCTCTTTGCACCTCTAACTCCTGTGATCTTGAATGAAGATGTGATCTAGGGAATGGGAAGGGAATAGAAAAGAGAGAACAGATTCAAGAAAGATTGAAGAGAGAACATCAGTTAGACTTAGCAGCTGATTATGGAGACAGAATTGAATCAGATGATTTCAGAGCTTCTGCCTTGAGTGATTTGGAGAGCATCGTGCTATTAAGAGAAATAGAGATGTTAAAAGTGACAAGTTTTTAAATGAAGAAGAAGATGATGTCTGTTTTAGGCATCTATTAAAAAAAAACTGAAGAAAAGGAAGAACCATTGGAGATAGGAGCTGGGTTTTAAGACCCAATTTTGCCCCTTTCCCTGGTTCTTAGTTTCCTCATCTGTAGAGTTGGCATAACATGTATACTGCCTACCTGTTAGGATTGTTGAGGAGTGCATTTTGTGAATTCTGAAGTATTCTATAAATGTTATTACCTACCATGTGGAACTGTGGTGAAGACATTACTTTGTTAACTACAAAGTGTTGTGGCAGTGTGAGCTGCTATAATTAGTAGGGTAGTTTTTGTAGGAGGTTGGGTCTGGACCTGTGATTTCTTTCTTTTTTTAAAATTAATTTATTTTTTATTTTTGTTTTATAACACTCAGTTCCACAAGTTTTTGAGTTCCACATTTTCTCCCCCTCACACACCTCCCCCATCCCTGCCCAAGATGGAGTGTAAATAGGTTCTACATATACCTTCGCATTGAACTTATTTACATAATAGTCCAGTTGTAAAGAAGAATTATAACCAATGGAATGAATCATGAGAAAGAAGAAACGAAACCAAAAAAAGGTGAAAAAAAAAGAGAGAGCAAATAGTTTGCCTCAGTCTGCATTCAGACTCCATAATTCTTTCTCTGGATGCGTATAGCTTTTTCCATCATGAGTCTTTTGGAGCTGTCTTTGAGCCTTGCATTGATGAGAAGAGCCAAGTCTATCAGAGTTAGTCCATACAGATACCGTCTGTGTGTAATTGTGTATAATGTTCTCTTGGTTCTGCTCCCCTCACTCCGCATCAGTTCATATAAGTCTTTCCAAGTTAAAATGAAGTCTGTCTGCTCATCATTTCTTATAGCGCAATAGCATTACATTACATTCATATACCATTATTTGTTTAGCCATTGCCCAATTGATGGAAGGGCATCCCCTTGATTTACAATTCTTTGCTACCACAAAAAGAGCTGCTAAAAATATTGGAACTGTGATTTCTTTGGTGTGTAGGGACTCCCCATGAGGCAGCACCTTCTTCAGTTGCAGATCAGTAACTGTTTTACAGCTTATGGTCTTAGAGAGATGAGTGGGGGGAACCTTGCAAAGATAGCAGTAGCAACTTCTAACGAAGAAGGCATTTTTGCCAGTTAAATGTGTGATTGATAGGAAATGAGCTGTTCTCAAAATATCCTTGAGAGCATTTCTGTTTAGGAATGTCTGATTCTGGGAGGGGTGGTCAGTCCTCCCCAGTAGCAGTCATCATAAACAGCCCTTCAATGTCTAGCTAGGAATAAGATTACTTAAGAGTCAGATTGCAGGCATACTGAGTGAGGTCAGAAGGACCTAAATGAATTTATGCATCGCAATTTGATTAGTGCGTTGGTTGGTTTTGATGAACTACTTTTTGTTTGTTATAAGGGGTGGTTCTGGGTGGGAGAGGGAGGAGGGGTATATTGGGAAATAAGGTCATGTAAAAACAAAAGACAGCAATGAACATTTTTTAAAAATTTCAAGTTTTTGTGTATCGGTATTTTGTTTCTGTGCTTGTGGGTAGATACTTACTAGTTGCTAAATTTTTGCAGCCTGCAGTCATATGTTGCCATTAAGCTCAGGCCTCTTAAGAGTGAACTTTCTGTAGTATCTTGTAGCAGTGATACAACAATCTTGCATTACTCTTATGAACCCTTCAAATTTATGTAAAGAAATCTGCTTGACTCAGCTATTTGTTCCTTGTCGACATATTTTTGGTTTAGTTTGTGTAGAATAGATAGTCTTGCATCTTAGCTGTTTGATTTGCATTTTAGCTGTTTGATAGATTCTAAAGTACCATTTGTTAAATTTAAAAGGTTCATTGGTCCCTGATCAGGCTTAACTATTGCTGTTACTTGATATCTATTCAGAAATTATTTCTTTACATTTTGAATTTAGTGTTACTATGTAGTCTGAGAATATCTTCTATTTTATGAATAGTATTAATATTTATGTAGTTGCTTTGGGGTGGTAGCCCTACATTTTGTTAATATATGAGTTTTTGTTTTAATACTATCTAGATCCACTGTCACCCATTTTACTCTTTTGAAGGTGCTGTTAAGATTGGTATTTCAAAGGTGCTAAGTGGGTTTTTCCCCTTGAGCTGTGATTTGAAGATGTCAATGAGTCTTTTTACATACATAGCCATGTAGAAGCATAAAACTCCTGAGATTAAAGCCTCTTGGTTAAGTCTGTAAGAAAAACATTCAGGGCAGCAAGTTGGTGCAGTGGATGAAGCACTGACCCTGGAGGCCTCAGAAGGACTTGAGTTCAAATGTGGACTCGGACGTTTACTAGCAGTGTGACCCTGACAAGTCACTTAACACTGATTACCTCCAATAAAAAAAAAATACAATTTTCCTGACCTGGTGAGTCCATATTGTTGATAAAGGCCTTTCACAGCATATATACATATATAGTATTCTTCAGTTTTCCTATAAGTATTCTAAGATGTTCCAGAACTTTATCTAGGAAACTGCCAGGTCATGTGCCAGAAGAGGAGAAGCAAAAAACAAGAATGTTAAAAGAAAATATACTCACTATGCAAGTAAATATATACTGAACTTGAAGACATGATGAGCAGAGACAGAAAAACTTTTAACACTATAATGAAGGAAATAATAGAAGAGAACTGGCCTTTACTTCTGAAAATAGAAAATGAAATTCCAGTGGAACAAATTTGCAGATTAACCCCAGAAAACAGAACAAAACAAAAAACCCAAAAGGCCAAACCCAAACCTTTAAACCCTAAGACATATGCAGTATTGGTTAAATTTAATGGTTCAATCCAGAACCACTAAATTCTGCAAGCCATCAGGAGCAAGACTTTCAAATACACAGGAAAGGACATTCAAATAACTCAGACTATTCAGCACTCACTAGAAAAAGGAGGAAATGGAATAATGTTTTCTGAGGAGCACTGCAGCTCAGAATACAGGCCAGAGTGACCCACACTACAAAGCCGGGACATACAGGACAGAAAGGTGGACATTCACTAATGAAGAATTCGAAACGTATTGGAAAGAAAACCAGAGCTGAAAAGACTATTTGCTTCTTGAATACCCCCAAACAATAGAAATGTAGGAGGAATGAATGAACAAAGATGGCAGTGACAACAACAGTGACTAGTAAGAGCCTTATTTCTAAATGCACACATGGAGACGGGGTGCAAGTGGAACTCTGATAACAGAGAACAAGCGGGCAGGGACGTGTTATGGACAGAACCTGGCCACAGCTTGCCTACAGATGAATGCTTTTATGGGACTACATTACAGCATGGAAGGGTACATGAAAGGGTGTGGGGGTGGTAGGAAACAGAGGGCTAGAGAGGACTGAGAGCTAACAATGAGGGGAAGGTGACATGTGTGGGCTGAGAAAGACATGGGGAGTAAGTGAAGAGAAGGGGGGAAAGATTGAAAAGGGGAGGAAAGGAAAAAGGGCTTACTTTGGAGGTGAGAGGAATTCTACTATGGATGAGTGGAGATGAGGACTTTACACTGGGTGTGGCCTGGGAAAGTTGGTGCCTGAAAAGTCTATTTGTCCTAGGAGGTTGGGAGGTGGGAGAATTCTGGGGGGCAAGAGCATAAATACAGGGAGGAGATTTCCAGGAAAATGTAAAAAAAAAAAAAAAGGTCAACAAAACAGGATATAGATAGGTGGGAGGGGGGGCGGATGAGCTGGGGTAGGGGGACAGGGAGGTACCTTACAGTGGGGCAGCAGCCTCTCTGACACCTACTATAATAGACATTGTTCTGAGAGTGAGGCTCAGTGGCAAAGGAGAATCCATGGGGTAAGCCCTACTAGGCAGAGGCAGAAAGCACCTAGAGGCCTGAGCCTAGAATGGAGGCCTTGGAAGCTTTGGTTGCATGAAGAATACAGAGAAAAGAGAAATACTAGATGACTCTAGGGGTCATGAATCAGAGAATGAGGGTCAGAGTAAACAGAAAGAGAAGATGGAAAATGAAGAGAGTGAAAGAAATCCTTTTTGGAAAGGGACACAAAAAATGAAGTAAGAAACAAATTAATGAATAGGACTAGCTGAAGGTAAAGAGGAAGGGAGACTGAGAAGAAAAAAGAGTGGGAAGAAATATATAATTAGATAAAAAAATAGGAGAAGAGGAACAAAAGTGTATCTAAGAACTACAAACCCTCTCCTTTTGTGGCATATTGATTAGGCACATTTATAATCCAGTCAACTGCCATTGATTTATTTTCTCATTTTACACTCTCAATACTGAATACAAAGTGCTTTGATCAGAGCTCAAACAGCTGAAGGGGAAACACAGAAGGTATCTTTCACTCTGAAATTGCCTTTCCTTATAGGTGCTTGTAACTTCCATAAAGTATGTCTGTCAGACTTCAACCTCAGTACAGAGTGAAGATTGTTTTCTTCTAAAGATTGTTTTCTTCTGTAGTTATTGGTGCCATGACTTGGATTCTAGCATCTGGTAGAAAGACAGCCTCTTCTTGGACCACTGTTCTTCAAACCCCTGGTATCAGTAGAAGGTGACAGATCTTTTGAAAACTCTTAAGAACAGTTTTTGGAGGAAAGCTGTCCATCAAGCTGGTTCCTTGTTTAGGCTCATGGCATTCAACCATTTGAACCAAATCTGTCAGATACATTGCAGGGTAATTGATATATGTATATGTGTGCTTGTCTGTAGCTGTCTTCTGCTGTGCACTGTGAGTTACATGCTTATTGTTCAGTAATTTTCCTATAAATTTAGAAGCCCACTACCAGGACTGGGACTAAGCCAATTTTGGCTACCTCAGACTCCCTATGAACTTCTAGATGTGATGACTGGTCAAGTTCAGAAAGCCAGAGAAATTGGCTGAACCCCATAACCCAGGGACAAGAATGCTTTCACTTTCTCTTTGCTCTTATTATTGAACAAATACCTGGCCTAGAAATATTGTACCTGGTGAATGACTAGGAATCTAACCACTCCTTTCTCCTTCAGGAATCCAGCAAATATAAATGCCATCTCTCCAGGGATCTTGACTGGCAGAGAAGGGGAAAGACTCCTTACGTTGTTTGTTTGCAGACTGCTTAAAGTTCTCAGACTTGCTCAGTAATGGGGTTATGATCACGTCTGTGTGAGAGTGAGGAATGGAGAGCCTTAGAAGTGCCTTTGGGATGTAGACTGGTTGTGAGTTTAGGTTGTCTAGAGGGAACATTAGCAGAATAGTATTAGTTGCTAGAAGGTATTATTGAGATTAGTGTGATAATGACATTGAGCCAGTTACCTGAGGAAAGTCAGTATCTTTCAGTGTCTTAGGTTTGACTCTTGCCCATTTTCTCTGTGAGTGAGCCTTGTGTGATCATGAGGAAATAGACAAGTAGCCATTTTTATGGATAATGAACAGATCCTTAGGCCCCTTATGGATGGAGAGTCTAATTGAAAGATAAATACTATTTTTGGAAATGGGCTATGGAAAATCTTAGGCTAGGGATATCTTTGCCGTGGAAAGAGGAACACTGCTCTTTTATGTATGCATCTGCTTTAGAAATGAGACTTGCAATTTTTTAGATAAATGGTTTTAGTATATACTAAGGGCAGTCCAGTTAAATAATTTCTCAAAGAAATATCCTTGGACATAGATAAGATGGCACGCTTAAAGATATTCTTTGAGACAAGGCCAAAATTAGAAAGAGCTAAGAAAGTCCAGAAGAGACAGAGGGTCCTTTCCTTCTCCCTTCTAAGGAAGAGAGAAAACTTAGACCAGGTACAGATCTCAGAAAAATTAGCAAAGTATTGTGTTTGGTGTCACAAAATAACAGAACTTGAGAGTTGGAAGTGTGTGGGACAAAAAACCACTGGCTCAAGTAAAAAAACCAGAGATGTCTCAGTTTCTCAAGGTAAGAAAAAAAACCAGAAACTTTATTTGATCAAGTCTCGAGAATTGGGCATCTCCCACTACCAGGGTGGAGATAGTAGTGAAGAGAGGCAAGGGGGAGAAGGCAAGCAAGGGTCTATATATCCTTGTACAAACAATTCTAAGAAATCCCCCCCCAGAGGCTGGACCCCTGTCCCCATTTGCGGGGACAGGTGGCCTCACAATCTAACCAGGAATAAGTTTTACCCAATACCAGCACAGAAACTACAGAATTACCTTATAGGGAAACTTTAATGTTAAGATGGCAGTTTGTAAGTAGGTTAGGGGAGGGGGAGGGGGAGAGGGGACTATCACCTGATTTCCCCGAAATCATATGATTTACAGGAAAACGAAACTTAGGCCTAGTGAGGTCCACATCCTAACTAAATTTGTACTATTTGAGTGTCACCTTGCCTGAGTTATTCATAGGGAAGCTTTCACAATCTTGTATTCCACTCAAAGTCCCCCCTCTTATTCCATAGTTGAAAGCTTCCCACATCAATCCTTATATACTTCTTCAACCTCACGATCTAACTCATTGGTCTTCTCTTCAGGATCTAGTTGGTCCTCCAGCTCAACTGGTTCCCATTCCTGCCCCTTCTCTAAATATTGATTCCCAAACATTTTAGATATAAATACATACATACATATATATATATATATATATATATATATATACATACATACATACACACACACACACACACAGATATACCCTGTGAAATCTTCACACTTTATTCTCTCACTACCTCATACAATCCCTCCTCTCCTTGACACTATTTTGAAGATTACACACACACCATTGCTGATATGAACTATCCACCCACCTATCTTCTTCATTCATCACACTTTTATACCACATTTTCTTTCCCATCGTGCTGGTGTCCCCATTACCCTTTTTAATAAATATTGGAAGGATCAATCAGTGTATTGACAAATCAAAGGGGGCAGTCCCCTTTACAAGTACAACTACAGAGACCCAAAAGAAAACAACAATACAGTCATCCCTTTAAAATTGAAAAGTCTCTTCCCATACAGCTGTCTGGCAGGGAGCATCAGTAAAGTCTTCTGGTCCTAGGTATTTGTTTCAGCCATCCCCACAGCTTATTCTTCTTGGAGGAACCAGCTTTATGTCCATTCTCCTACAAAATTTACCTTAGCACAATTTTAAGTTACCATTTCTAATAATTATACCCTGATCATCTTTACAAATTCAGAATTGAAACCTTGGCCAATTGCCATGTTTAAGAAATTCACATCAGAACCCAAATTCTCATACTTTACATGACTCATCACTAATTTCCCCACCAGAGGGATGAGACTCCAGTACATACATAAATCCATTGAATAACCAATTTTTAACGCAGTACATATAAAATCTTAACCTGGTCATGTCATGTTTCCTTGATGGCACTACAAGATAAGCCAAGCCACAAACCATTTTTCTTTTTAGCATCATTAATTGTACCAAAATATTAAACATGCATGATATTAATCAAATAACAAAATAACATTCTCACATTGCTTAAGGAACATTTACAAAGTGAGTTCTAAGTGGCTCGTATGCATTTCTACCCTTCTTCATAAAGCTTTACTAAGTTGGTGCAAAAGTCCATAAGTAACACTAATTCCAAAGCATCCTAACAAAGTTTCTAGTTATTGCAGAATTCTTAGATATCATGAAGTTGTTTTTTTTTTCTTTCAGTCAAAAAGGTGTTGTAATGGAATTTCACGTTGGTAGCAGTAAGAGAGCGATCAAAGGAAAAAATACTACTGCTCTTAGATTCCTTTTTAGACAAAGGGAACATCTTAAAGTGAGTCTTAAGCAGTTTGTTTAAATTTCTGCACATGCCCTAGTTCTAGATAAAAATATTAGATTGCTCAGTAAGATAACACAAAAGAGCTCATATCTTTTACTGACTACTTGCTCTGATCACAGAAATTTGCAATAGAAGGAAAAAAGCAGGGACATGTGACATGCCAAATATGACAGGATA
Organism: Trichosurus vulpecula; assembly: GCF_011100635.1. Taxonomy (NCBI): domain Eukaryota; kingdom Metazoa; phylum Chordata; class Mammalia; order Diprotodontia; family Phalangeridae; genus Trichosurus; species Trichosurus vulpecula. Next base: position 42,907,351 of record NC_050573.1, on the reverse strand, counting down.
AAACATCCTTGGCTTTGTTTATAATCCAGATATAGTTATGATTCCTCAATTATGTAGTATCTCTTCCACCTCATTGCTACACTCAGAAATAGTTAGGTGAGAAACTTCCTTTCCAAAAGAAAACAGGGGGAAACTGAGGCCAGGAAGATCCCATCCTAGACTGAGACTAAGATTGTCCCTTCAGCTTTTTCCCAAATGCAGATATCCACCTTTAACAGTATGGATCACATTCCTTCTGAGTAGCTTGTGGCATTTCTCTCAGATATTGATGTAATGTAGACAACTATAGCCAGATTCAAACTCAAAACAAAATTAGTTATGGTCCCAAGTGCCTTTTAACCTTAAACAGCAAGTCCCACCAATCACAGCTTAGAGTCAGATACAGAGCTGCAATAAGCAGTAAAGATTTACCAGGACTCACATACATAAGGGATTTAATTAAACATCTTTCATTCTCCACTTTAAACTTGTCCTGGTGTAAAAGCCAAATATTAAAATCCTTTCTATCTGTTGTACATAAACTTTCAATTTCTCAGCAAGCTAAGTTCATTGTTTAGGACCTACATAACTCAAACAAGTTCTTTTTCTGGGGCTGATGACCTTGCCCATGCAGATAGTTTCCAGGGGCCTTGGCAATTTTACAAAATAAGGAGAAGTAACATGGTGCCCAGGAACGGGTTAAATAGAAAAACCTTGGGTCTGTTTGCTATCTTTTGCTGTTTCTCTGAGCATACTTATTCAAGGTTGAGGCTTTCATGCAAAGGATTTTACAAAACTTTTCTTCATAAAAAAAAAAATCTCTCTTTCTCAGAAACAGCTTATAATTTATCGTGATATTATTATTAATTCCTAAGTGCTAAACAATTCTTAAATTTTGATCACCAAACCTTTTCCACATAATTGAGAAAAAAACAAAACTAAACGTACTCTGGTAAATACTATCTCTAAGCAATAACATCAATAGCTTAATTAATGATCTCAGAAATTTCTCAAATGATAGCAAAACAATTAAAGACAAAATTTGGTAATTTAAGATGTCTTAAATTACAATTCTTAACTTAATAACATTTAGATTATAAAAGAAATTGCTTTTCTAACAACACAGATGATACAGCTGCTTACCAAGTTATACAATAAGAAAAATTTTAGAAATATAACAATATCATAAACAATTATCATCTATTTAAACTTGAAAACCAAAACCAATTAATTTCCATTTTGGTGGCTTTACCTCAGTCAGATATGACCCCAAACTGCCTGATACAGAGAATCATTCATCTCATCACCAAAACGTCACATTGAAGAAAATCCACATAAAGTTAAGGAATATGAAGCAATTATTTTTAACTTAAAACAGTTTACATTCAAATAGCATTTATTTTATGCCAAGCATTGTGCCAAGCACCTTTACAATCATGCGATCTTTGTAATACCCCTGGGAATGGATTCCACCACCATCCCCTTATTGAACAGTAAACTACAGTAAATAGAATTTTCTTGGGGCTGTATAATTAATAAATTTCTCAATGCCAAGTAACAATATGCACTTTTAAAAAAATTATTCAAATATGAATTTCTAAATTCCATTCACATTTTTCTTGGGAAAGTTTTACAGATAGTTTGCAATCACCTATTATAATTAGATCGGTTTAAAATGTGCTGGGCTAGTATTCTAACTACTTCTTTTGCCCTGGGTAAAAAGGAAGCCTAAGAAATTTGAATCATTGCTAACAAGGTATAGTCAGTTTCCCTTCCAGGCAGAAGGGGTTGATAATTAAGTGAACAGCAATAATAATAACTCACAATAATCAATATCTTTACCCTAATCAATATCCATATAAGATCCATATAAGTGGGTGGACATAATTTCTTTTATCTCTTCAGAACTTTATTGGTTTTTAACATTAAAACAGTAATCCCAAATAACCTAGTTAACAATCTTACGAGTAAGTGCTGGCTGAATTGTTTTAGCTGTGACCTTCCATTAACTACAGGTAAAATAGAAAATACCTGGTTTTCCAAATGGCAATTAAGGCTGAGAAAATAACTTAACCAGTTTTACACAATTGTTTTCATATTATTTTTTTCTCAACAAAATTCAGATTAAAAATTGCTTTGTCTAACACTATTTTTAGTCACTTAAGTTTGACAGTATAGGAAAATTTTAGTACAGTTTAGAAGTACAATAATAGTACAAATAGAAAGATTTCAGATGACATTAATTGCATTCCCAAATCATTACATATATTAGGCTTACCAAGCATAGAGGCTTTTCTTCTCTCCTTATAGTCGCAGTGTACTTGGTGGTGGTTGGGGGGGGGGGCGGTGCTGGGAAGCTGCAGAGTCCAGCCCCTGAATTAAAGGTCTAAGGAGTCATTGAGGAGGGTCCCTGAGAGATCTTTACTTTCTAATAGGGGTTGTTGGGTTTGGAAGACTAGGAGCAAAAATTCCAGGTTCTGGTGGTATGGGAGCAATTGCCTAGAAGTGTGGGCTTCAGGGTGCCCAGGGGTCTAGGGCTGTTGTCAGTGGGGTAATTATTTTGAAAAGGAGCCAACTCTCTATTGTATATTTATAGCCGAATCACTTTTTAAACTTCCCAAGTAACAAACTTAGGAAAATCACAGCAAGTTAGAAATTATCTATATCTATTGAGATAATTCCTATTCTAGGAAGTATTTTTGTTTCTCAGGAATGTAGTAACAGTCTTTTGGGTAAAATATGTTCAGATGGTTCTCATTCTCTGGTCATATTTCTCTATTTTGGAAGTTTTAAGCCACTATGTGACTTATATGTGACTACTATGTGAGGTCCACATCCTAACTAAATTTGTACTATTTGAGTATCAGCTTGCCTGAGTTATTCATAGGGAAGCTTTCACAATCTTGTATTCCACTCAGAAGGGATGTCAGTGACCTCCAGTCTAACCCATCCACGAAAGGAATATTCTTTATAACATACCCAACAAGTGATCATCCATCTTCTTGGTTGTATGAAAGAGTAAATGTTGATAAAGGTGTTCATTTTTATCTTTTTCATTTATGTCTTTATACATGGAGAATCCTGGAAGGGATAACCCCTAATAAAATTGGAGTTCATTTTAAAAGAAAATGAGAGTTTTCAGTAATGAAACTTCCTCATATTTGACCAGTCGTTTTTTTTCCTCTTGGTTTACGTAACCAAGAGGAGAGGGGGAAAAAAGATGTGTGTATGTGTATATTTGTACACATATACACATATTGTAAAGAGGAAAAAATATAATGCACCTCTAATTTCTAAGATTTATTGTGTTGAAAATTTTCTTTAAAAAGATAACATTTGGGGCAGCTAGATGGTGCAGTGAGTAGAGCACCAGCCCTGGAGTCAGGAGGCCCTGAGTTCAAATGTGGCCTCAGGCACTTGACACACTTACTAGCTATGTGACCTTGGACAAGTCACTTAACCCCAATTGCCCTGCCAAAAACCAAAAAAAAAAAAAATAACATTTATGATTCTACAAAAAAACAAAATAGAACATGACCTTTTAAAATAGGAATTTGCAAGTTATAATGGGTACTATCAATGAAAAAACATTTATTAAAATGCATGCTGCGTAACTGGCATTGTGCTAAGGCCTGGGGATACGAAGACAGAAATAAAATTATCCTGGCCCTTGTGGAGCTTGTATTTTATCAACATGAACTTTCTTTGGATGTAAGTATTCAAATTTCTTAGTTCCTAGATGGTCCCTCATTTGGGGAGTTTGAATGTTTGTGGTCAGTCTTCTTAGTTGTGAATGACACAAAAACTAAAAAAACCAAATTCTACTTTCATGACCCAGACCTTGTTCTTCTGTCCATTGATGGCTCCTGCAAGAGTGACAGTGTCAGGCCCCTCCCTGCAGGGAAAGTCTTTACTTGCTCAGCTCAGAATTGTTGGTGCTCACTTGAGTCCATTCTAGCCTCAGGTAAGTCTGCCACTATCTATACTGACTCTTAGAAATGAGACTTGCAATTTTTTGGATAAATGATTTTAGTATACTAAGGGCAGTCCAGAATGTAAGAATGTTTTTGCTGACTCTTCAGCCAAAGTTGTGACCTTTTTATCCTATCAGGTCAAACAATTTGAAAAAAAAAAAATTTTTGCAAGGCAATCAGAGTTAAGTGACTTGTCCAGGGTCACATAGCTAGTAAGTAACTAGTGTCTGAGGCCGGATTTGAACTTAGGTCCTCCTGACTCTAGGCCCAGCACTCTATTCTTTGCACCACATCGTTAGCTTTTTAGTCTCTTTATTCACCTAGGAGATAGGCCTGATTTTTTTTTTGTCAGCAACAGTAATGAATAATATTCATATAAATCTTTAAGGTTTGCAAAGTGCCCCACAAACAGTTTTTACTTTTTCTTATTTCTCCCTAACTTCCACTGTCCAGTTTAGATGACTGCTTTTCTATGAGCTCTATTCTTGATCCTGAAGAGACCCCGAAGGCTGACAAGATGCTTTTTCTTCTGATCACCTTTGGCCCCCTCTCAATTGCTCTCTGGCTTTTCATGCTATGAAACCCCAAAATGGCTGTTTGAAATTCCAACCTAGATTTGCCCTTGTCCTCTTCAGAATCATTTGAGACATCAGCATTGATTTTGTCATCTGTATCAATATTGGGTAGAACTTTAGGAGTTAGCCTTAAGCAAAAGCTTGTAATGATTTCGAGTTCTTCAGCTCAGCTTTTTCTTTAGACATAATTCCTCAGTTTCCACTTTCATTTAATATGGGTTTAGAGATTAAATTATTTCTGAGGATTGCCCTATACTGATTTGCTACGTGATGCTGTATAACTTGGAGCAAATGATATAGTTGGCAAAAAGTTGTGTGCCACCTTTGGCTGTTGCTGGTAAAGCTATGTTGCCAATTTTGTTGTTAAGTCATCCTGGTACATAATTAAGGTGTTCATAGTATATTTTAGGTACGTTTGTAGTTTACCTGCTTTCATGAGCTGTGTTGCCTATGCCTAAGTGATTCAGTGGATGTGGGGTATTGTTATTTTTAATTTGTTTCTGTGTCTCTGGCCTTCTTGGGATCCAGCACTCATTCCACTCTCCTCAGTGTTGAGATGATCATCATGAAGGTTCCAAGGAGGGCCAGACTGCAAGGTCGCGTTACTTTGACTATTTATTTGATTCTTCTGAGTATCACATTGACCAGGGCACTAACTCAGTTGAGTACCACCAGACCCCAGTTTGCTAGCATTTCAGAGTTTCTGTCAGGCTTTGTGTCTCCCCATGCCATTACTCACCTCTTCTGGCAAGGATGTTGGGGTGGGCTTTGAAGGTGTTTTTGTTATTATTATTATTGTTACCACCACCACCACCAACAATACTCCTCCTCCTCCTCCTTCTCTACTTCTATGTTTCCATAGAGGAGGAAGTCAAGGTCTAGACAAGTGTAAAGTTTTTTGGTTGAGGGTTACCTCAGTTGGAGCCTCAGTTTATTTCCTGAAAGTAGTAGTTTTGGTCTAGTATTGAGCTCTGTAAGGTCTGTCTAAAGTAAAAGTAGAGGGAATTTATGGGCTCTCAGGGTCACTGATATTGAACAGGAAGGGATCTCAGAGGCCATCTTGTCCAGCCTCTTCCTTTCATGAGGATGAGAAAATGGGGGCACAGGCATGGGAAGTGACTTGCCCATGATCACACAAGGTAGTAAGCTTTGGAGATGAGATTTGAATGTGGTTGTCTTGAGTTTCTTAAATACAATTCAAACACTTTGACATAAAAAGTCATTAGAGGAGCTTTCTAATCTATTAGAAACCATGATAGTACTATTGCATTTACTAATATTCTTTTTTCTGTCCTTGTTTTAGGTTAAAGATCGAGGTCCAGAAGCTACTAGAAGATTTTTTAATTGGTTTTATTGGAGCATTAATTTGGGAGCAATTCTTTCATTGGGAGGCATTGCATATATTCAACAGAACATGAGTTTTGTTATTGGATACATCATCCCAACAGTTTGCATTGGAGTTGCATTCATGGTATTCCTCTGTGGTCAGAGCTTTTTTATCACCAAACCTCCTGATGGCAGTGCTTTTACTGATATGTTCAGGATTTTGGCATATTCCTGCTGTTCACGGAAACGATTCAGGGAGCGTAGGAGCAGCAGGTATGTAGTGACAAACCAGTGTAGGCTTTATGGTTAACAGTTCAAAGTTCAATATGGGTGTGAAGTGCATGGGCTGCCATGGGGCTGATATTTAAGCTATAAACCATTAATGTAGGACTTTTCTTCTCTTCCTTTGAGTTTTGGATTCAGGTACTTTTAACAGGAAATTTGGGAGGAAATGAAGCACGCTGAATTACATTTACTTTTTCAGGGCACTGGTTACATCAGCTTACCTTAGTAGGTCCTTTCCTTCTTTCTTAGTTCTAAGCTTCACTCTTTTCTGACTGGCTTATCTTAGCTCTGTTTTGGGATGTAGAAATATGTATGCCTGTTAAGGTTTCGGTAGATGTCTGGGTGACCTGGTCCTGAACTATTGATATCATTGGAATGAACAAGTAGAATACCAGAATTAATACTGGTTTGAAATTTGAGTGGGAATTTCCTGTCTGTTTAGGTCAAGGTTTTTAGGTCTAGGATTGAGTCTGTGGGCCAAATATTCCTTTACTCACATACCAGTTCTACAAAGAATAGAGCCATCAAGTAGCCTGGCAAAAAGCTGGCGTGTGGAGTACATCATTTTCTGTGCACAGATGAGCAGCTTTGGAAAGTGGAATGGGTGCCATTTATAAGTAGCCAGATTAATCCCTTGTTAGTAGTGGAAGGTATAAATACCCAGCTCAGTTTAGAACATAGGAGATTTGTAAATTGAAGTAGAATTATGCAGTTTGAAATGCACATCATCTAAATCCAAGAACCTAAGTCACCATTCAAAGAAAAAAGCAGAAAGGCAAATAAAATAACAAAACACAACAATCCAGAAGAATTATATATAGTATGTATGTAAATTTAATTAGAAACAGTTTAGACTGACTAGCAGCTCTTTTGACTTAAGTAGGCATTCCTACAGAGAGCACAGCAGGAAAAAGGAAGAAAATGAGTGGTTTTGTTCTTGGAAGATGGAGGAAAACAGAAGGGAGAGCATTGGGTGCCCATCATCTAATTGGACTTCAGAGGCAAGTAGGGCCAGAAAGAAGATAGACCCAGTAATAACACAGCAACTATTCCTTAGTGCAAGGAATGGGATACTCCTGGTATTTAGTACTGAAAGGGACTTGAGGGATCACCAAGGCCAATCCCTTTTTTTGACAGAGGAGGAAGTAGGCCCGGAGTGGTAAAGTTACTTGTATACATACAGTTGTCCGGATGGCTCTGGAGACCATGAGGGCCTAGTAGAATTAGACATTTAAAAGAGATATTTGTAGTCTGGGTTACCAGAAATTTATATGAATAACATTTATATATGTTTTTTTTTTGGAGGGGGTAACCAGATATTTATATGATATATATATACACACACACACACACACACACACACACACACACACACACACACATACACGTATATGTACGTATACACACACACATATTTTTTTTTTTGGAGGGGTGAGGCAGGGCAATTGGAGTTAAGTGACTTGCCCAAGGTCACACTACTAGCAAATGTGTCAAGTCTCTGAGGCTGGATTTGAACTCAGATCCTCCTGACTCCAGGGCTGATGCTCTACTCACTGTGCCACCTAGCTGCTCCCATAAGACATATTTTGAGTCATTTGTGAAATAGCCTAGTGTTTCAGCAATCTGGCTAGCAGCTGCTGTGAGAGTGTGTAAAATCAACAACAACCAGTGCACAGAACGCCGCAAGCCCAGGTTCTTTTGATCTGCTTTACTAAGGAAAGCAATGTTAAAGGGTTGACAATTTTACTTTAATCCAGCATACAAATATCACTCACTTAGTTCAGGGGAAAAAGCCAGCACCCTGAACTTCAGAGCAAATACAAATACAAAGATACATTAGAAACAGACCAAATCACAATTCATAGTTACCAAAAAGCATCAATACCTGAGTTCATGAGCCAGGGAGCTCGACAATGGCTGGCCCATAGTCACGTGCCACTCCTCCTGTGGCTCAGAACTCTGAGAAAGAGAAAGCCAACCCTTGGTTTTATGTCTTTTTCAGGGTCAAGGGTGAGTCACACATGTGACTCACCCACGTGACCTAAAATTGTCACAAAGAGGCGACTTAAACCCACATGGTCTAAAAGCCTCTGATGTCCCAAACATGTCACTCAACCCCATGTAATTTAGGCCCTCACCTGAGGCAAGGAGGTCACCAAGGACTCCCAATCTAATCAAGGAAACAAAGGCCAAACTCTTCAAGGGCACTTGGTTGAACTGAGTGCTGAGAGCCCATTTTGATTGCCAACACACCTAGTCATATTTGTAGCCTGTTTTCCATATTTTTAGTGTAGCTACTCTGCATGTTGTATTTAAATTTGAACTGGGTTTTGTTTACTGTTATGAATAGTGAATAGCCATAGCTTGGTGGCACATTGGATCAGGCACTACACCTGGGGTCTGAATTCAAACTTGACCTCACAGAAGCCAGCTCTGTGACCTTAGGCAAGTCATTTAACTTCTGTTTGTTCAGCTGTAAAATGGGGATAATAATAGCACCTATCTCCCAGGATTGAGGTGAGGATCAAATAAAATAACATTTGCAAAGCATTTAACATAGTATCTGACACATAGTAGATGATTTTCCTTCCTCCCTCCCTTCCTTCCTTCCTTCTCTTCCTTCCTTCCTTCCTTCCTTCCTTCCTTCCTTCCTTCCTTCCTTACTTCCTTCTTTCCTCCTTCCCACCCTTTTCCCCGCCTCTCTACTTATTGTGCTTTAATGGCAGCATGTGTAATTATAAGATCATTTGGGAAGATATTAGTAAAGGTAATAACCAGCTGGAAGTTGGCTTTATCTCCTTTAAGGGATAAGAGCCTATTCAGTAAGTAACTTCCAGTGAATAGTGACTCATAGCCAGAAAAACTAATGCATGTCTAGTAGCTGAAGAGTTTATGTGCTATAAGGCTGAATGTCATTGATAACATTTAGTGCTAGGGATTGATTTATACAGAATGATTTCTGTCCCTCCTCTGCTATGGTGATAATGTTGACAGAAGTTGCTGAGGGAACCTGGGTAGTGGTCTGGACCCTCCAGTTAGTTGTGTTAGCTTACAGAAATACCATATGACCTTTCCTTGTTGTTTTTGATGTAAGCACTTAATAGCATAGCAGTTGTGGCCTTTCACCAAAGAATTGCACACTTGTACACACAGTATCGGTTTCAAAATTAGCCAGTTACATAGTATATGTTATGGGGAACAAGTATCTTTGTTTATTATGGTCCTTCCTTACCACAATCGAAGAAAAGGAATTGTTATGAAAATATTTGTACCTGAATGACAAGTGGTAGCAACCTCATTACGTGTGTCTATTGACTTCTCTCCATTACTGGGAGGGAAGGGTAGTTTAAGCCTGGAACTATTCTGTCAGTTCTTGATGTGTAGAGACAGGGCTATAACTGAAGATTTACTGTTTATTTTATATTGCATTCACAGCCAAAAGTAAAGTTCTGGCGCAAGCAGTGCAATGAAATATGGGCGTGTTTGTGTGTGTGTGTGTGAGAAAGAGAGAGAGAGAGAGAGAGAGAGAGAGAGAGAAACAGAGAAAGAGAGAAGACAGAGAGAAACAGAGAAAGAGAGAAGATGGGGGAGGGGAGAGAGGGAGAGAGAGGGGGAGAGAGAGGGGGAGGATGGCTTAGTGGATAGAGCTGGCCTCAGTGAGGAAGACCTGACTTCAAGTCTTAACTCTGAGTCTTACCACCGCATGTCAGTTATCTGCTCAGTAACTAAGAATGTAAGTTGTGGAACACTTGCCTGTCTGCAAATTGGCAGAGATAGTTTCCTCACAGGAAGTTCCCTACACCAATGAAATCACAGCCTTGAACAAATATAAATAAATAAGCAGGCAAATAAATAGATAAATAAATAACTCACTGGGTAGTGTAGACTAGAAAGCAGTAGGAGGAGGCATCTATGAGCCAAATCCAAAGGAGTTTCATCACTGGGGAGAATCTTATTTTAAGGTAGTTTCCTCACTAAGGCACTTTCTCCTTTACCTTTTCATGAAGATTGAAATTTGCTTCAGTGATTTTTATACATTTATAAGTGTATATTTGAAGGTGCGAATAGATTTGAAATAATAAAAAAAATTGGCTTGTACTTCATACACACACACACATACACAATACATACATATATATATATACACACAAAGAATAGCTAAGATTATTTCTAGGGTATATGATTTTTCTAGTGAGTATGATATACATATGTTGGAATGTAATTTTAATTACCCATATATAGTATGATGCTCACCAGATGTATTTGTCATCTGTTGATTGTTTTGGTAGCAAAATAGCCTATGGACTTGTCTCCCAGTCTTCTTCACAGCTGTGAATGGTGAATAACTAAGGTTAGCAGTCTCCTATTACAAGCTCTAAGGTATCATATGCATGGGATCAAGGAGTCAAAGTGTTAGAGCCAGTTCAGTTAACAAGTGTTCACTAAGTGCCTACCACATGATGTTGAGCATTAAAGGAAAAAAGGACCAAAGTAAAAAGTGCTTTTAAAGAGTGTGACGTGTTTTGATAATTTTTTTCCCATTGATTTTAGTCCAAGGGAACAGGCAGGAGTCTTAACTGCAGGCAAGACTGGTTTTCCTTGCCCAGGGAAAGAGCCTCTTCCTGCCTATGTATGAGGGCAATTGAAAGAGTCTGGAGAATAGAAGGGGCAGCTTCTCAGGGAGGAGAATTCTTTTTTTGTCTAATAAAACCCAAGAATTAATATAAACCCACTCACTAAACTATGAGAAAAAGAAAAAATAATTAAAACAACTTTTTAATTATTTCTTTTTGCTCTTCTTTGGTTCTCTTTATACACCCTCCTCCCCCTTGTCCCTTCCTTCCCCTCCATCTGTCCCTCCCCCCACATGTTTTATCTCTTACTTTTAATTTAAAAAATAGTTACAGTGTAGTTCTCCTTAGGCTGCTGTTTTCACTTTAGCATTATTTCGTATATATCTTTCCGTAGTTAGATGTGTTTCTCTGATTGGTCATTTGTAATGTGGTAGCTACTGTATTTAGTTATGTTAATATATATCACCGTTAGTACATCATTTCCTCATTTGGATATTTATTATATACCTCCCATAATTAACAAACATTGAAGAAGGGAAAGAACAGTCAATCAGCAAGCATTTATTAAACACTATGGTAGGGATTGTGCTAGGTGATTGAGATGAAGAAAAAGGAAACATTTTCTGTTTTCAAGAAACTTATATTCTCTAGGGGAGAAAATAAGTACATAAAAGTGTATATGTTGTAAGTATACACACACATATACACACATATACAGAGACAGTAATTTTTTTGAGAGAGAGGCCTGAAGAGCCAGGATGGTCAGGAAAGACTTCATGTAGAAGATGGTTGGGGATCTTCAACTAAATCCAGCACTACTGTGGGAAGCCCCTGGAAGTTGAGGGCCACTAGGCTGCCTGAGGAAGGGGAAACTGGCCCAGCTCAGAGCTTCTGTGGTGATCTTGTTCAGGTGAGTGGCTTGGCCACACTTCCATCCTGGGTGAGATAGGGAGACCTGGTCTCAAACAAAAAGAACAAATGAAGATAGTACTTGAGCTGAGTTTTGAAGAAACATGAGATTCCAAGAAGCAAGGGTAAAATTAGTACATTTAAGAAAGGAAGGATACTTGGTGCAAAGGTGTGGGGGTAGAAGGTATAATATTGTATTTGTGGAATAACAGGAAGGCCAGTTTGGCTTCTACACATCATGTGTGTAGAAGAGAGTAATGTATAATAAGATTGGAAAGGTAGATTGGGGCCGGGGTGTGAAGGGATTTAAGTGTCAAATAGAGGAGTTTATAGTTGATTCTATAGGTAATAATGAGCCGCTAGAGTTTGTTGAATAAGGTGAGTAACTCAGTGAGACTTGTGCTTTAAGAATGCGCCTTTGTCAGCTGTGTTCAGGGTGGATTGCAATGGGGAAAGACTTGAGAAAGAAGAGCAGTTAGGAAACTCTTGCATTTAATCTGGGGAAGCAGTGATAGGGACATGAATCAGGATGGTCACTGTGTGTATAGAGAGAGGGGGGCAGATTGAAGAGATGCTGCTGAGGAAGAAGTGACATAATTGGATATATGGGGGGAAAGAGGAATCAAGGGTGAATCTCAGATTGTGAATCTTGTTACTGGAAGGCTGATGGTGCCCTTGGTAGAAAATAGGCTAATTCAGAAAACGTGGGCTGGAGGTAGGGTGAGGGAGAGAATGAGAATTGGGTAGCTAGATCTGAGAATCATTTGCTTAGAGATTATAATTGAAGCTATGGGAGGCAGAGCCAAGATGGCAGCTGGAAAGCAGGGACTTGCTTAAGCTCCCCCCCAAATCCCTCCAAACACCTGTAAAAAATGGCTCTGAACAAATCCTAGAGCTGCGGAACCCACGAAATAGCAGAGGGAAACAGGTCTCCAGCCTAGGAGAGCCTGGATGGTTGCCAGGAAGGGTCTATCGCATGGTACTGAGAGTGGAGGGCAGCTCAGTGTGGGCTGCTCCAGGACAGACCAGACCTGGAGTCAGCCAGCCGGAAGAGGCCTTGGGGCCATGAAACAGTGAGCTGTGGCAGTTACCAGACTTCTCAACCCGCAAACACCAAAGAGCAGGTTAGGGGAAAACTGCAGGATTGAGTTCAGAGCAGTCTGGCCACCGGCTCTGGGGGTGGAGGAGGTGGTACAGCGGTGGCGGTAGCAGCAGCAGGAAGCTCCTGAGGCTGCTTCCAGAACTGCAGCACCAGCTGCTTCCTGAGTCCCTGGCTCACACGGTGGGAGGAATCTAGCAGTGGATCAGAGTGGGAGTGCAAGGAGCACTTTGTGGGCACAGAGGCAGGTTCTCTTGCTGTTCCCTGCTTGGATCTGGATTGCAGTCCTGGTTGGTGGTTCTTGGGGGAGGAGAAGCACTGCTGTGACAGAGCCTGGGCTGACGGTGGAGTAGAAGTAGCTTGGACCCTAAAGCTTGGGACAAAGTACTCTCTACTCTACAAGCAGTCATATCCTGATTAAAAAGCTCAAGAGTCAAGTAGTTGGCTGGGAACATAAACAGGCAGCAAAAATGAACTCAGACTTAAACTCAGACTCAAACTCAAACTCTAGATTCTTTTTTTACTGACAAAGAAGAGCAAACCATAGAGCCAGAAGAAGTCAACAAAGTCAGAGAGCCTACAGAGCCTACATCAAAAGCCTCCAGGAAAAATATGAATTGGGCTCAGGCCATAGAAGAGCTCAAAAAGGATTTGGAAAAGCAAGTAAGAGAAGTAGAGGAAAAAATTGAGAAAAGAAATGAGTGATGCAAGAAAACCATGAAAAACAAGTCAATGACTTGCTAAAGGAGACCCCCCCCCCAAATACTGAAGAAAATAACACCTTAAAGAATAGACTACGGGGGGTGGAGCCAAGATGGCGGCTGGAAAGCAGGGACTTCTGTGAGCTCCCAGCCAGGTCCCGCCAAAAACCTATAAAAAATGGCTCTGAACAAATTCTAGAACTGCAGAACCCACAAAATTGCAGAGGGAAGCAGGGATCCCACCCAAGACAGCCTGGATGGTCGCTGGATGAGGTCTATCACGCATGGAGCTGGGGGCAGAGGAGAGCGGAGCCCAGCGTGGGCAGCGGCAGGACCAACCAAACCAAGAGCCAGGCGGAACGGGCCCTAGCACCCCGAATCAGTGAGCTGTGGCAGTTACCAGACTTCTCAACCCACAAACACCAAAGACAACAGAGAAGGTTAGTGGGAAAAGTTATGGGGGGACAGAGTGAAAGTTCTTGGGTTTGGCCACCGCCCCAGGGGCAGCAGGGGTGGTGCAGCTACAAAACTACAGCTGCAGTTGCTTCTAGCCCCACGCCCACCTGGTGGGAGGAATTAAGTGGCAGATCAGAGCAGGAGTGCAGAGCCTGCTTAAGATCCCACTCAGGTCCTGGCTGGCTGTTTTTGGGGAAGGAGGAGTGCTGGTGTGGCAGAGCTGGCTGTATAGAAATAGCTCTGAAAACAACAGTGCATCCCCTCAAGCTTGGAACAAAGTACTCTTTACAAGCAGTCATACCTGACAAAAGACTCAAGTGTCAAGTAAGTTGGCTGGGAACATAGCCAGGCAGCAAAAACTCTCTCAGATTCAGACTCAGACTTTGGAATCTTTCTTTGGTGACAAAGAAGACCAAAATATACAGCCCAAAGAAGTCAACAAAGTTGAAGAGCCTATATCAAAAGCCTCCAAGAAAAACATGAACTGGTCTCAGGCCATGGAAGAGCTCAAAAAGGATTTGGAAAAGCAAGTTAGAGGAAAATTGGGATGAGAAATGAGAATGATGTGAGAAGACCATGAAAAACAAGTCAATGACTTGCTAAATGAGACCCCCAAAAAATACTGAAAAAATTATTGAAGAAAACAACACCTTAAAAATTAGACTAACTCAAATGGCAAAAGAGCTCCAAAAAGCCAGTGAGGAGAAGAATGCCTTGAAAGGCATAATTAGCCAAATGGAAAAGGAGGTCCAAAAGACCACTGAAGAAAATGCCACCTTACAAATTAGATTGGAGCAGGTGGAAGCTAGTGACTTTATGAGAAATCAAGATATTATAAAACAGAACCAAAGGAATGAAAAAATGGAAGACAATGTGAAATATCTCATTGGAAACACCACTGACCTGGAGAATAGATCCCAGAGAGATAATTTAAAAATTGTTGGGACTACCTGAAAGCCATGATCAATAAAAGAGCCTAGATATTATCTTTCAAGACATTATCAAGGAAAACTGCCCTAATATTCTAGAGCCAGAGGGTAAAGTAGAGATTGAAAGAATCTACCTATTGCCTTTTGAAAAAGATCCCAAAAAGAAAACTCCTAGGAATATTGTCGCCAAATTCCAGAGTTTCCAGGTCAAGGAGAAAATATTGCAAGCAGCCAGAAGGAAACAATTTGACTATTGTGGAAACACAATCCGAATAACACAAGATCTAGCAGCTTCTACATTAAGGGATCAAAGGACTTGGAATATGATATTTCGGTGGTCAAAGGAGCTAGGATTAAAACCAAGAATCATCTACTCAGCAAAACTGAGTATCATGCTCCAAGGCAAAATATGGATTTTCAATAAAATAAAGGACTTCCAAGCTTTCTTGGTGAAAAGACCAGAGCTGAATAGAAAATTTGACTTTCAAATACAAGAATCAAGAGAAGCATGAAAAGGTAAACAAGAAAGACAATTCATAAGGGACTTATTAAAGTTGAACTGTTATATTTACATTCCTACATGGAAAGATGATGTGTGTAATTTATGAGACCTTTCTCAGTATTAGGGGAGTTGAAGGGAATATAGACAGAGGGCACAGGATGGGTTGAATATGAAGGGATGATATCTAAAAAAGTGAAATAAATTTAAGGGGTGAAAGAGGGTATATTGAGAGGGAGAAAGGAAGAGACAGAATGGGGCAAATTATCTCACATAAAATTGGCAAGAAAAAGCAGTTCTGTTGTAAGGGAAGAGGGGGCAGGTGAGGGGGAATGACCAAATCTTACTCTCATCAGATTTGACTTGAGGAGGGAATAACATACACACTCAATTGGGTATCTAACTCCACGGGAAGGTAAGGGGAAGGGATTACAAAAAGGGGGGGACGATAGAAGGGAGGACAGATAGGGGGAGGAGGTAATCAAAAGCAAACACATTTGAAAAGGGACAGGGTCAAGGGAGAAAATTGAATAAAGTGGGACAGGATAGGATGGAAGGAAATATAGTTAGCCTTTCACAACATGAGCATTGTGGAAGTGTTTTGCATAATGATACATACATGATCTATGTTGAATTGCTTGCCTTTCTAGGGAGGGTGGGTGGGGAGGGAAGAGGGGAGAAAATTTGGAACTCAAAGTTTTAAAAGCAGATGCTTAAAAAAATAAAAAAAAGTAGTTTTTTGCATGCAGTTGGGAAACAAGATATATAAGGAATGGGGCATAGAAATTTATCTTGCCCTACAAGACAGTAAGGGGAAAGGGGATGGGGGGAGTGGGGTGATAAAAGGGAGGGCTGATTGGGGAACGAGGCAGTCAAAATATATGCCGTCTTGGAATGGGGGGGAGGGAGAAATGGGGAGAAAATTTGTAATTTTGTGGAAATCAATGCTGAAAACTAAAATATTAAAATATATACAGTAAAAAAAAATTGAAGCTATGGGAGCTGATGAGGTCACTAAATGAGGAGAGAGCAAAAGAAAAAGAAAGAAGAAAAAATGATAAAATATTAATATAATAACAGCTGGCATTAATAAAGCACTTTACAGTTTGCAAAGTGCTTTACAGGTATTACTTCATTTTTATCTTCACAACAACCCTGTGAGATGCTATTATTCTCTCCATTTTACAGATGAAGATACTGAGGCAGACAGGCAAAGTCACTTGCCCAGGATCACAAAGCTAGTAACTGTCTCAAGTTGGATTTGAACTCAGGTCTTACTGATTTCTATGTCCTTCTGGACTCCACGGGTCTGTCTTAGGAATATTTGTTCTATACATTAACTTAGAATATCGATGTTGTCTGAGCCTTAAGAGATGAGCATAGTAAGCTAAAAGTAGGGAGACTGCCTTCTCCAACATGTTAGAACTGTTGAAGTAGTACTAGAGCACCTTAATGACTTGTGATATAATGCATTTTTCCTACTGAGACCATTTCTTTGAAAGGTGGTATAGTATTTGTACACATTGCCACAGAAATGGCAAAAGGAATATAGGAAAGAAAAAGTGGGGCTGCTAACTCTTAGTGGGCACAGTGTAGTGAATATGAATGTGGAATCCATAAATGTATATAGTAAAACACAAGGATATTCCATTCTCCAAACTTTTTTTTCTACGTTCATTTGGCTACAGATCAGTATTAAACTAATTCTTGTGTTTTATTTCCTAAAGAGAAACCATTGGAGTATTTCAGCAGTCTCGTAAACAAAGTCTGTTTGATTCATGTAAATTGTCCCGTGGAGGGCCATTTACAGAAGATAAAGTGGAAGATGTAAAAGCCCTAGTCAAGATTATCCCGGTTTTCTTGGCTTTGATACCTTACTGGACAGTATATTTTCAAGTGAGTGGAAATAAGTAGAATAATTTGCTTCAATTCCCTATGATGGCTACCCTAGTCCTTTCCCTTGTCTATAAAATATTATTTTGGGTACAGTGTAGGTCAGTAGACAGTAATTAACAAAGGAAACAAAAAGCTTAAGTCAGCCTGTTAGAATGGCTTTGTATGGGACTCTTATCCAGACTTAATCTGTAATGTCTGGGGACAGATATAACGTAGTCAGGAGTTATCTTGTTGACTTTTATGCAAGAAATGTTAAAGAGCTTTCTAGCCAATTGTAAAAACCCTAAAATTCACCTCTTCTGCTCATATACCAGTGTGGCCCCCATAGCTTTTCTAGCTAGGCCTTTCTCTTTCATCTGTAAATTGTAACCACTTAGTACTTTTTAAAAATATTTTTCTTCATATTTGGTTAATATGCCTGATTCACTTATTTCTCCTTCCTTTCATTCCCTGACCATTTTATTTTTCATGGATCAATGTTGAATCTCTATAATTGCTTAGACTGATCCCCCTGTCTGTAGGGTATCAGTGTGGGTATATATCTATAGAGGAGTCATAGTTGCATCTTTAAAACGTATTCTTAATGTCACATTTCTCTATTATATCTAGATGCAGACAACATATGTTTTGCAGAGTCTTCATTTGAGAATCCCAGAAATTTCAAGTATTACAACCACTCCACATACGGTAAATAAAGCCAAAACTATTTCAGTTATGAAAATGGGCTTATTGTGTGGAAAAAAAATTCCTCCTTCAGCTCTTTTCACTCTGTACCCAACCCCCTAAAAGTAATTGTGTGATAAACAGTAGTAAGGATAAGTAAAGGTGTTCTAGTTGAATTGGAACAGTTGCTTGCTCAGGTAGTATGGAGTTTGCTCTGTTTCTACAGAGAAAGGATAAAGTGTGGATTCTGGTAGTGGGTAGTTGTGTGGTTGTTGGCAGTAAATTTGTAATGGAGAGCTAACTTAGGCATGCTGTGTTGCTTAAACATCCCTGCCTTATGCCAGAGCATTGGAGTAGGGTTAGCTAGACCATACCTGAAGTTGTGCAGTTTGGTGCAGTAGTGGTAAGTCGAATTTGTGGTATTAATCGTATCTGTTTCCTGGAGGATCACTTCTTTCATCTAGGTGCCTAGACAGGAAGAAAAACTGCTGTTTCACAAAAATGCATAGACAGAGTAGTGTTACACAGAATGAGTGCTATTTCATATAACTAAGTGGCAATAAATATCTGGCATGGTGACTCCTTCGTCACTGAAAAGTCAGAAGAAACGAGTACCGTTATTTGCTTTATTTCTAAATGATTTTTTCCCCAACTATGAAGTCCTTGTTTCTCAACTATATAATTATGACATAAACCATCAGTAAATACATATGTGGTAGTAAGTGAACTTAAAAATGAAATATACTGTATGCGAAGTTTTCTTCCTTGCTTTCTTAAAAAGATACCTATGTAATTAAGACTGGTAATTTAGCTACTGTCTCCATTTTAATTGTCCAGTTTCCAGCAGCCTGGCTGACTATGTTCGATGCATTGCTGATCCTGGTCCTTATACCTGTAAAGGATAAACTAGTAGATCCTATTTTGAAGAGAAATGGTTTGCTGCCATCATCTTTAAGAAGGATTGCAGTTGGCATGTTCTTTGTCATGTGCTCAGCATTAGCTGCAGGTAAGAATGTGTCAGTGGTACGTAGAAACTGACTCACGTTTCAGCCCCCAAGGACATTCCTACTACAAACATACAGGCCATGTCAATAATAGTGGCAGGTGAGTGGCATGACAGGCATGTGCCCCTCTTAGCACATTCCCTAAAACTTATGTTGTAGAATATAGGAATTTAACTCTTTATACTTTTAGGAAGGGGTAGGGTAGTGTATATTAGGAAACAAAGTGTTTGTTTTTCTTGCTTGCTTAAATAATGCGTAAAGAAAGAAGAAAGGAGAACAGAACATTTATGTGCTAAGTGCTTTACCATTATTATCTCATTTGATCCTCACAACAACTCTGGGGTCAGGTGCTATTATTATCCCCACTTTACAGATGAGGAAACAGGCAAATGGAGGTTAAGTAACTTGCTCAGGGTCACACAGCTAGTAAAGGTCTGAGGTCATATTTGAATTCAGATCCTCCTGACTCCAGGCCCTGCACTGTATTCATTGTATCATGTTGGTAGTTTTTAGTCTCTTTATTCCTCTGGGAGATAGGCCTGATTTTTTCACAACAAGAATAATAACATTTATAGAAATCTTTAAGGTTCATAAAATGCTTTACATATATTACTTCATTTGAGCTTTAACAATCCCACAAGGTAGGTAGTACAAGTATGATTAGCTCCATTTTACATATGAGGAAACTGAGGTTCAGGGAGTTTGCCTATGATCACAGAGCTAGAGAGAAGTGGGATTTTACCCAGGATCTTCCTAGCAAAGACTGTGGCTAATCTGTATACTGTGTACAGGGGGTGTACAGTGAAAGTCTGTGTTAGTAAGTCCTGAAAAGGTTCAGGAAGAAGGAATGAAATTGATGCAGATGATAGGTAACTATGATGGTGCTTAGGGGCTTTCTACATTTTCATCTCTGAAGTCATTTCGTAGAGTTGTTGTTTGTCCTAGTTCTCAAGGAGGACCAACAACATCAGGAAGGTGATGTCTCCATTTGCAGGTGAATTGGATTTAAGTGAAGGAGGGCTGTGCAAAGTCACGCCTCACTCTCTCCTCTGGAGCCCTCTGGGCCCAGTGGCAAGGCATAGGCAGGATGAATAGAGATGGCCCCAGATGAAGTGGGAGACCCTGGCCTTTTTAAGCTAAGGTCTTTCCCAAGTCTCAGTTTGTCTGAGACAATACCCATTCAGTGATTTAAGGGCTAGGTAAGAAATGAGGCAAAAGATACCCTAGTTTGCCTGCTCAAAAAAAAAAATCAATCTGGGAAAAGACCCTCACCTGAAGTCAGGAAGATCTGAGTTCAAATGTAGCCTCAGCAATTGCATTTATGCTTGACCCTTATAAATGCGCTTACAATTTTAGTTAGCTTTCATGTACCTTGAGTGGCTACCAATATCTTGTCTCTTATTTGTGTTTGGAATGTTATTGTAGTAATATTTGAGAGTGGATATTCTCTAAAAATGCAAGGACATAAAAAGTGAAAAGGTAGTCCATTGTAGCTAGTCATTAATCATCCATTATTGTGAAGGAATTACACACAGAAGTGTTGCTGATGGGGTGGTTGACATCGGTTTGGAATAAAAGATGAATGTGCTCATGATAGCAATACATAGATGAACATTTTTATATGTGTACTTGAAGAATTTATGATATTGTCAGTATCAGTAACTCCACTAACTCATATCTCTTGACTTCATAAATTCTAGGGAACTATCTTATGCACAGAGAGGTTAGGGTACCTGCCCAGGGTCACACAGTAAGTGTCAGGGATGGGATTGAACACGCGTCTAAGGCAATCCAAACCCACTGCTTTATCCACTCTGTCAGGTGTTCTTAATTTTAGGTTCTGTGTTTTTGTTTATAATTTGTTGTATTTCATTTTATGCAAATAAAAACATTCTGAGAAGGGGTCTGTAAGTTTCACCAGCCTGTCTAGAAGGCAGAGGATTCCAGAATGGTTAAGAACCCTTTGTACTACAATACAGGACTTACTTTACACGGATAGTGGATCAAATGCTGCAAACCTTTATCGTGCCTAACCATTATTCCTGGTCAGCAGTGAAATTAATGTGAGCAGCAGCCAAGTATATTTGTTCTACAAAAGGGTGTTTCATATAAAAATGCCTTTTTGCTTAGAATCAGTTAAGTTCATTTGTGATATGTGCATATGGTTACACTGAGAGGTTTTGAAAGTTTTTTTTTAAATGAAAAGAAAAGAAGTTTGGTAAGTTGATGTTGTTATGAGGGTTATAGGCATGGTTTTTTAATTCCGCAAAAGTTAAGGGTTCACCACAAGAATCCAGGGAAAGGGACTAGTTGAATAGTAAAGTGTACCTTGATATCTGCTGGCTAGAGCTGAGGACATGTTTCTTAGAATCACAGTGGCCTCAGTCCACACCTAGTCCAGGTCATGTTAGACTTGTTGATACCTGAACCAGAAGCCTTTTCCCCAACTTACCTGACAGATAGTCATTTAGCCTGGGGAAGGTTGAAAACCTCCTGTGTTGGGGAACCTTCTACTATTTGAGGTGGCCCATTCTACTTTTCCATAGCTCTGAGGGTTAGGAACTCTTTCCTTCCATTAAGTCTGCATTTGCCTCTTATAAGTTCTACCCTCTGGGGCAAAGCAGAGCTAGTCTGATCTCTCTCCTACATGACAGCCCTCCAAATGTTTGAAGGCTTTTGAAACTATTTGGGTAAGTAGAATCTTTATTTTTGTAGATACCTCAGGTCATAAGTATAGCTAGTATAAGATATTTAACCTGGAAGACTGACATAAGGCAAATACTACACACATAACATCTAACATACTGCTTGGAGTTGTGTGTATTTATGTGGTTCCATATCTCCCTTTGAAGGATCTAATTTAGCATCTGCCACAGAACTTATGCCAGAAATTAATGAAAGGAATGGATGAGATGCAGGCTTACTTTCTGAATTAGTATCATAGTCAGTGTTGGTGGATAACGAATATAGTCCAGGTTTGGTAGCATCAACTTCCACAGGTTTTCATCCCAAGCGTAGTGGGGCTGCAAGGGTGGAACACTGAAGGAGTTCTAGTGAAGCATCTGTGTCAGCAAATAATGAGTGATTTTGGTTTCTAGTCTGAACTGAGCTCACTTTTGATACCAGCTGTGTGCAAAGTTCTGTCTGAGACAGTTTTTTCTTTTAATTTTTTGGTGATGAAAGAAGGTAAAGAATAAAGAGCATATCCTAATGGAATTAGACAAGCCATCTTAAAAACATTTTCCCCTATATAGAGGTCAGTTCAAAGTAGCATTTTCTTGAACTACTTTGTGGGCGTCACAGTGTTTATATGCTTACTTAAAATGTAAGAGTCTCATTTGCATATCCTTTTATCATTTTCTCCACTTCATTTTAGAGTATCAGTTTTCAATTAGAATTGGAATAAAAAAAGACTATCCCAGCCACCTCTTCCTTTTATTACCCCTTCCTAAACAGTGTTTATTTACCATACACTTATATATGTATGTACATGTATAGTATGAAGTTGCTTCATTAAGTAAAATTTAGATCCTCAAATGCACTAACAAAAGAAGTACCAGTGACTTTATAAACTTAAAAAGGATGGCTTTTCTTTGATTTCTTTCCTGCCCTTCAGAGAATTATTTATGAAGATATGGGGGAAGGAGAGAGAGAAAGAGTGCCTTCTGTTTGTGTGTAAACTTTTTTCAATTAAAATGACAGTAAGAAAGGAGCATGAGGAAAGTTGAGCAAGCAATAGAAATGAACAGTCCTACATGTTAAGAACTCTAAATGCTACCATATAAGTACTTGTTATAATTTTGACATGTAATCTAAAGCTTATATGAGATGATAAAAGAGAGGGGCCAGAAAAAGATTACCAGTCAACTTCTACTGCTTCTAAGTATCATATACAAACAAACAATTGAAAAACTTGCATTTTTAATTCTAGGAATTTTAGAGAGTAAAAGACTGAACATTGTGAAGGAGAAAACAATTAATCAGACAATTGGAAATGTCACCTACCATGCTGCTGATTTGCCAATATGGTGGCAGGTTCCACAGTACGTGTTGATTGGAATGAGTGAAATATTTGCAAGTATAGCAGGTAAGTCTTGTTACAGATTTAGTAGATGGGCTCAGAGAGTTGTTACCGATTCAGCAATGGTCTTTGAATCATTGTAAATCCATTAAAGCCTGTTGATATGCACCTGTTTGCCGTCCCCTTAAAATGTATACTTTAAAAAATGATATTTATAAATTTGCCTGGCATTTGGTGGATCCACATAATGTTTTGTCCAAAGAAATACCCTTATTTTTGAAGTTGTTTCGAAGTTGGCCCTTATTTTTGAATATATAGTTTCTGCTTCACTTAGTATATCAGATGTAAAGATCTTTTTTACTTTTAAAGTAAATATGAGGTTATCTTGGGGGGGGGAATATTTTATTTAGGTAGAAAATATGCCTCTCTCAAATGGGTATCCTTTTGTGAGCATTTAAATTCTTGACAGATTATACACTTCACGTTAAACAACCACATATGCCTATGGCTGGCTTCCCTTGTAAATATATAATAAAGCTTTTCCAAATTTAATCACCACACTTTACCAAAACTTGTTTGCAGGTTCTGCTTGATTAATGCCAACCTGTATTAATGCCAACTTGTAGCTGCTCTACAAGTAAGTCTTAGGAGTTGTATTTTTCCTTTTAGAAAAGGTGGAGAGATTATGTTTGAAAAAGCTACTTATTTCCATTACTGAAGAGGATGGAATATTAATGAGCAAAACAAAACAGCAAACATTGAGGTTTTTTAAATGATTGTGATGGTGATAACTTGGTTTTCCTTTTCTGTAGATTATAGTCCTAATTTACCTGTGGTATAAGAAAGGGCAAGAAATTGGGCTCTGAAACCTTTCTACCAGTTTGTAAGATTCAGCACTCTCAAAAGTGAGTTTGTAGCTGAATCCTGGCAAGAAGATAGTGAGAGTACACCTAGATAGTATCTACATTGATGATGACTTCACTATAGGATACTTTGTTCTTCACCCTCCCAGGGACAGAAAACCAGCAAAGGGCAATAGGACCTTCCTCAATCAGATTTAATAACATTCAGTATGTTAACTTTTCTGAATGATCATTTTTAATATTTTACTTTTGAAGATATTAGAAGATATTGTGATTAATTCTAACTTAGTCCATATGTAGATTTGTGTTTCTGAACTAGTGAATGTACTGAGTAGCAAAACAAATAATAGGTAGTTCTGTAATCTATAATCCTACCACCATACCTGTGTAGAAATGATTGGTGAGCTATTTATCTCCAAGAAAGGAAGTAACTGGTATAGGGATTATAAGACGCTGAATCAAGAGAGAAACTTTATCCTTATTTCTTATACACGTTCAGAAATAATGTACTGGTGAACAGTGTTATAAACATCCATTTCTTGAAACATTATGTATGATGACTGTGTCATCACATGATCATCAGCTTATCAGCTTGCATCATACCAAAAAGGAAGGAGATTCTATGAAAAGGTCACTTTTCGCGTCTTAATGCAGTGGGTCTAGAAAAGCTGAGCAGTTGGCTTTTGATTAGAGATGATGATTCCCAAGGATTTGTCACTGATTTACATTGAGGCATAGATAATTATTATTAATGTTTGTTAAATTTGCAGTTGACACAAAGCAGAATCCTAGGTGACAAAGGGATCCTGCCAGCTGAGGGGCCAGGACTGAATCTGAGAAGATGAAATTTAAGAGGCGTAAATTTAAAGTCTTCCACTGGAGTCAACAACAACGAAAAAAAAAACCTTAGCAAGTACAAGATAGGGGAGGTGTGGGTAGACATCCATTTGTCTGAAGAAGGCCTGGAAGTTTTAGTGTATTCTAAGATTAGTCTGAGTCAGTCGGGTGGTATGCAGCAACACAACAATAAAGAGGGGTGGCCCCCCTTTACTTTGCCCTGTTCATACCATGTGTGGAGCATTGTGTTCAGTTCTGAGTGCCATAGGTTAGAAAAACACCAATAAACTCAAGAGCATCCAGAGGAAGGCATCCAGAATGACAGGTGACCTATTCACTCCCAACTCAGGAGACAGTTTAAGAACCAAATCAAGTTGAGTCAAAAAAGAATATGGCCCAGCTTCATTCCATGTGAGGATCAGTTGAAGTAACTGGACATGTTTATCCTAGAAGAGAGAAGCCTTAGGGAAGAGTTATGATGTTTTTTCCTCTAAGTATTTGAAGGACTGTCATTTGGAAGAAGGATTAGACTACTTCTGCTTGGCTCCAGAGGATAAAATGAACAGCAATGAATAAACATTGCAAAGAGGTGACTTTAGGCTCAATGTCCAGAAAATTCCCTAATGTTTAAAACTGTCCACAGATGCAGGAGGCTGCATTGAGAGGTAGTACATTCCTCTTTGTTTGAGGTCTGACTGTTAGAACACTTGTCAGGCATGTTGTAGGAGCAATTCTTTTTCTGATTTAGGGTTAAACTTGATGGCCTTTAAGATTCCTTCCATTTCTGAAATTTTATGACTAGTTTTGAAAAGTAGTAATGGTCATTTTAGAGCCCTTAAGTATAATGCAATAGGTTTAATAGTGATAATGGACTTAACTGCTGAAGGTTTTCACAGATGTCAGTTGTCTTAGGTTAACATTTAATTGCCTATATTCCATGCTCTTTCTCTGTTGTTGTTTTTTTTTTAACAGGACTGGAATTTGCATATTCAGCTGCTCCAAAATCTATGCAGAGTGCCATAATGGGATTATTCTTTTTCTTCTCTGGAGTTGGGTCATTTTTTGGCTCAGGATTGTTGGCATTGGTATCGGTGAAAGGCATTGGATGGATGAGTAATCACACAGACTTTGGTAAGGATGCTTTGTTGGATTGAATCTCTGTCTTTTGCCAGTCCTTAATGAACAGGCAATATTTCTTGTAATGTGAGTTGCCTTGCAGAAATTATCATGGAGCCTTGATTTCTTCATACACAGATGCTCATTTCCCTAAGAGGTTGGTGATGGTAGATAAAGATGCAAAGCATATAAATAGAGATTTAATTAAATGCCAGAATTTGGTGTTACATACTTCCTGTGTAGGTAAACTGGCTTACTTAAAATACCTGTAATAGTAAGAAAGTTGGTTGGTCATACTATATACTTAATACCACAAAGTATGATGGATAACATTGCTTATGATTGTAAGCAACATGTTTTATTAATTACCTGCAAGCCAAGAATGGCTAAGCACTCTTATTTGTCAGAACTGGCAACCTTGGTAGCTTAAAAATGGAATGGTATCTTGATAACTGGTACATTAATCTCATAATGCATTTGAATTTAGGTGATTCAGAAGCTATAGGATTAAGTCCAAGCTTCCATGGTGGCCTGTCATCAAAATACCTCCCAATCTTGTGTTTTTACAGTGACCCCTGAGAGTCACTAGACAGAATCACAGAACTAGAAAGGATACTCATTCAGTGGCTATCTAGTGTATCTTGTGCCTAAATAAGAACCTTTTGTACATTATGCCCCCAAAATGGCCATGTAGCTTTTGCTTGAAGTTTTCAAATGAATGAGGACCCACTGCCTCCTGAAGCAGTCCATTCTACTTTGAGATAACTCTAATTGTTAGGAACTTTTTTCTTACATCAAGCCTACATTCACTTCTTTGTGATTTTCACTCATTCCAGTCTTTGCCTTTTGGAGCCAGGCAGAACAAGTCTAATCCTTCTTCCATGTGATAGCCCTTTAAATACTCAAAGACAAATGTGTCCTCTCCTTACGTCTTCTCTCCAGTCCCTTCATCCAGTCCTCACCTGGCATAACTGTCATTCTCATTGTCCTCCTGAGGACATTTTCAAACTTAGTTCTTCCTGAAATGTGGTGTGTCTGGATCCCAGGGCTGTAATGGCCACATTCCAGGTTTCAGTGTTTCCAGTGCTCAGCACAGTACCTGGCACCTGGTAGGTGCTTAATAAGTATTTGGTGATTGATTGATTCCCTTCATGCAGTCTAAGATCACGTTGTTTTTCTTGGTGACTTTTTGCTATTGTTTCTTACCTCTCTTGCCTCACTAAAAGCCCCAGATCCATTTCAGATAAAATCTGATCATGGCTGTTCCTTGTGGAGTTGATTAGTTGAACCCACATAAAGGACTTCATATTTATTGCTAAATTTTATCTGATTTATCATCCTAGTTGTGAAAAAGCCCTCATTTATAATTTCTCCAAGTGTTTAGTCAGCTGCAGTGTAAGTTAGCATCATTTATTTTGATACCCATGTTGTATCCCCTACCTCTGTGTATAACCAACTCCCCAGTACCTGCAGTTGGCACTTCTTCCATAAACTTTTCTTAATATTGTCTTTTGGATTTAAGGGAGTTTTAATGGTACTAGACACTGATTGGTTGTGTTTCTTGTAAATTCTTGTTTTAAAAACAATTTATAAGTCGTGAGTTATTTAAAGATAATAGATATGTAGTATAACCCCATGTGTATATGTGTTTGTGGTGGGAGCTAGGAGTGTTCTCGCATCACTGTTGGCTTATGTTTACTTAATAATAACAATGAACTGATTGAAGGTTGGGAGATGTGTGGAGATATCTTAAACACAACATGTCCAAAACTAAGCTTGTCTTTTCCCTCAGCAGCCCCTTTGTTCTTACAAACTTGCCCATTTCCTTTGAAGGCACTATAATCCTGCCAGTCTCTCAGGTTCCTTGGCATTATACTCAACTCCTCATTCTCCTTCACCTCACACATCCAGTTAGTTGCAAATCTTGGTCTTTCTCCCTTTACAACATCTCTCAGATCAGACCCCTTCTTTCCACCTTACTTGAGACACTCATTACCTCTTATCCAGATTATTCGACCAGCTTCCAAATTGGCTTTCTTGCCTCAAGTCTCTCCCCATTCCAGTCTATCCTACACACTCTAACTTGGTTAACTCCAGTGGCTTCCTCTTGTTTCTAGGATAAGCTCCCCTCTTTAGCTTTTAAAGCCATATATTTCCTGGCCCCAACCCATCCAGCCTTGTTGGGCACTATTTCTTTTCTCATGCTTTGCAGTCTAGCCAAACAAGCCATCTCTCTGTTTTTCATACCATAACACTCTTCCTCCTTTCTCTCTTCCTTTACACTGGTTGCCTCACGTGCTTCACATGTTCTCCCTCCTTGCCTCATAGAATTCTTTTCTTCCTTTAAGATGAAATTCAGGCACCATCTTTGTGTGAAGTCTTACATGATTTTCTCAATTACTAATGCCCTCCCTAGTTCGTATTTAACTACTTTGTACATATTTGTATTTATTCACTTTATGTTGTATATTTCTTTATATGTACTTGTTTTCTTCCCCATTTGATATTTCTTTATATGTACTTGTTTTCTTCCCCATTTGCCTTCTAGGGAGTAGAAATTCTGATGAGTACCTGCTTTTGTACTTGTTTCCTCAGCGTCCGGACATAATAGGCACTTAATAAATACCTGTTGATTGAATAATTTATTAAGACTCCAAAATTAGAAAGAGCCAGATATATTTTCTGTATCTTTTCTTAAAAACAAATTGTTAGCCAAGTAATAAATAAAAATACCCAGATTGAATATAATGCTTTCCAATTCTCAACCCTAAATTGAACTCTACTTTTGGTTTATATAAAGAAATAAGCACTGGAGGTTATCTTATGCTGGGGTCTCCTGGGCTCAGTTAAGCCAAAGATAATTTTCCTGACATGATTGTATTGGTAGCACATCATTTACTTGCTTTTGGTCTTTGGTCATAAATGTCTTTATCTTGTCATAAAATAGCCAGTAAACATTTATTAAATGCCTACTATGTGCCAGGCATTATAATAAGGGCTGGGGATATAGATCAAAAAAGAGACAGTCCCTGTCCTCCAGAGCTCATAATCTAATAGGAGAAGGCACAAAAGGAAGCTGAAAAGCAAGGGATAGAAAGTGGAGAGGACAGGAGCATGACAGAGATGCCAGCCGCAAGGGAAAATGAAGGGATGTTTTTGCTGAGCCCCTTCCTTAATGGAAGTTTGGAGTTCTTGGTTCTGCCCTCCAGTCCCAGGGACGGAGGGAAGGGAGGAAGAGATGATGAGGCTTTCCTAGTGATAAGTTTCCTTGGCCATGGTGGAGAAGTCAGAGACGTCCCAAAGTTGAGTAGCCAGGTGGGAACTAAGATGTCTGTGCTGAGCCCCCTCCTTAGATAGACGTTTAAATGGAGACACAATCTTAGAGGAATGTGCCAACCCACCCAGTACTTTACTATCGTAGCATGCGTCTATTTGCCTACTGAACAAAACTGATGTACTGGGAAAAAAAACTATTCTGGGAACGGATTGATTTAGATGGAAGAATTCTCAGATCCTTTTTCCCTACCTGATGTACTGGGAAAAAACTGATGTACTGGGGGAAAGAAAAAGCTGTTCTGGAAATGGATTGATTTAGATGAAAAAACTCTCAGATCCTTTTCCCTACCTGATTCCTCAGCAGAATCATTCAGTATGAGCATAGATTACCACAATGGGAACTTTAGAGATCATTTTACAATTGGTCAAACATGCCCAGAGTTAAGTTACTTATCCAAGGTCATACAGTTAGTAAGTGGCAGAGCCAGGGTTTTAATACAGGTCTTTTGCCTCCAGTTTCAGCATTCTTTCCACTGCATCATGCTGTCTTCTAATAGTAGTAAACAGTCAGGAAAATAGGAAGTTTAGGCCTTTGTTTAAGTAGACTCATTCTCAGAAAATGAGATAGGACAGATCAGTGCACTTTCATGTTACAGATTTTTCTTTGTGGCTTTCATTGCCTAAGGATAAGTATTTTTTTCTCCTATCATTTATATTGAAGTGTTTTGGGAAAAAAGCAGTCAACTTATGAAAGAAAGCATTTTCTTCTTTCTCCCTCCCTTTGAAACCCTATGGAACATTTTCCTCCTCCTGTTCTTTCTCCCCTCTTCCCCACTCCAACATGTGCATCTCTCAAGTTTAGAAAGAACATAAATTCACACTAAACTCAACATAACTCAGTAGGCAAGGGAAATCTAAATGTCAAGATCTTTTGTTAAATTTTGGGACACAGTTTCATTGCATATGATTTAGAAGAGTAGGTGTGCCTGTAAATGCAATACATTGGCTTCCGTTGCTCTTTGAAGTCCATAAAACTGATGTACTTGTCTCAGTGGAAAATTCTATTATAGATTCTTCCCATCGTATTTGTTTTTTCCTTTGGCTCATTGACTCTTGTTTTTGTATTTCCCCATTTCCTAGTTTACAGCTTCAGTT
Organism: Trichosurus vulpecula; assembly: GCF_011100635.1. Taxonomy (NCBI): domain Eukaryota; kingdom Metazoa; phylum Chordata; class Mammalia; order Diprotodontia; family Phalangeridae; genus Trichosurus; species Trichosurus vulpecula. The sequence goes on along the minus strand of NC_050573.1, from coordinate 42,877,214 downwards.
TTGTTTCCCTTTCTACTTCAAAAAATACTGCTATAAATACTTTGGTGCATGTGAGACTTTTTTTTTAATCTTTGACTTCCATGGAGTATATGCCAATGGGGATTTGGCTGTTTTTGTTTCAGGTTATTTAGAAATGGTTAAGTGCATTTCTTAGCATAATTTCAAATTACTTTTCAGAACTGGAAACCATTTCACAGCTCTCCCAACAGCATATTAGTATGCCTCTCTTTCTCCAACACAATTTCCATCTTTTGCCATCTTTACTAACTTCCTGGGTGTCAGTTGATTTGCATTTTTTCTTAATAATTGGGGAACCTATCTGTGGGAGAATAGCTCTAGGCCTTAAATGCATCTGTTAGTTGTCCATGTATTTTGAATATTAGGCAGATCTATATCAGAGATTTTTGATGCAAAATTTTTTTTCCTGAATAAACAGCTTCCTTTCTTATTCTAGTTGCATTAGTTTTGTTTATGCAAAACCTTTTCAATTTCATGTAATCAAAATTATGTATTTTATACTTTTTGGACACTTCTGGGCTTTGTTTGGTTAAGAATTCTCCTACTCATAGCTGTGAAGGCTACCTGACAGTCTCTTTTACTATGAATTTATTTACTGTTCATATTGTGCCAAATTTTTAGTTGAATCTTTATGGTTCTCTCTAAATGTTATCTATAAAAAACAATAATTTTGTGTCTTTTATGATTATTTCCTCAATTTCTTTGTCTTATTGTTATAGCTAGCTTAGCTAGCTTTTCTAGAAAATCATGTCAAATATTAGAAGTGACAGTGGACATCCTTGTTTTACTCCTGATTTAAAGGCCTCTAATGTTTTTCTGTTACAGATAGTTAGCTCTTGGTTTAGAGAGATACTTTTTACCATACTAAGGAATACTCCCATTTAGTCCTGTGCTTTTGCATAAATTGATGGCATATTTTATTAAAAGTTGTTTTTTCCATCTCTTGGTATAATTATGTGATTTTTATTATTTTTATTATTAATGTTGTCTTGTTAGGTTTATAATTTTCCTAATATTAAATCAGTCCTGTATTCTTGGTATAAATCCAACCTGGCCATAGTGTATAATAATCATTTTGAATATGTTGTTGTGTAGCCTTTTTGCTGATATTTTATTCAGCATGTTTGCATTCATATTAATTTGTGATATTTGCCCATTTTATCATTCCTGTTTTTAGATACTTTACATTGTCTCCAATTTTTTCCCCCCAATCTTTTGAATTTTTCTAATATGTCCTGTGGTCTCCATTGAGTTCTGTTTGCTCTATTCTGGGATTCTACTACTTTTGGTGAAGTTTTCTACCTTTTCTTCTAAACTATTTATTTTCCTCCTAATTTTTGCCCTAGTCTGTTGTACTGATTTGCTTTTCTGTTTTTTAATTCTGTTTTTATTTACCAAATAATATTGATGATTCAGTATTTCTTTGTACTATTCCCCTCCATTCTTTTTTTTCTTTAAGATTATTATTTCTTTTGTGATTTCAGACTTTTTTCCTCTTTCAATGAACTGTACTGTTATATATGTAGCTCTGTAAAGCATCTCCCTGGATTGTTTGTTATAGCACCAAATCTGTAATAATTTAGGTTTAATTTATTATATTGGCCCAGCCATGAGGACCGAAAATCTCTCCAGTTATTTAAGTTGCTTCTTATTTCTTTGAAGAGTATTTTGCAACAGTATCTTTATGACTCTTGAGTATGCCTTTGTAGACCCAGCTATTTTATACGTTTTTTTTAGCCATTTTGAATGAGACTTCTTTCTAGATTATGCCGTCCTGTTGGCATATAAAAATGGTATTATTTTTGTGGATTTTTTTTATCTCTGTACTTCCAGAAGCTATTGTCTCAGTTAATTCTTTTACTGATTTTTCATGGTTTCCTAAGGACACCATCACATCAGCAGGAAGTGGGAGTAGTTTTGTCTCCTCTTTAGCTATGTCCATGCCTTTAAGTTTTTTCTTTTGTCTTACTGCTATCATTAGCATTTGAAAAGATTTGGAACAATTAAAATTGTTAGTATTCTATTTGCCTAAATTTTATCAACTTAAGATTTTGTTTAATCCCTGCTTCATTAAGTATTCAGTGAGGGAAAACTTTGAACTTTTAATTTTAGAATACTTACCTGTTTAAAAATAGCTAAAGTTTATGATCATTATTTAAAAACTTACTGGTTAGTGGTTTTAGTTTATTGATAAATTGTAACCATGCTTCAGTTGGTAAAGGATGTTTGATTTTATTGGTGTAGATACACCCTCCATCAATATAAATTACGGCCACTCTGATTCAGAGACTGTCTTTCAGAGTTGCTAAGGCCGAAGAATCATCGTCCTGGAGCCAACGTGGTGGGAATCTCTCTTAGGTTATCATAGCGACCATTCTTGAAGCATTTCCTAGGATTATCTAGAGCTTTTGCTCTAGGGTCGTGCATACTCTTTACAATTCTAGGGTCACTTCCACACCATTGTGAAGCACCAGGGCAGGATTTTAATTCACAAATGTCTGCTATGAAGGTTTATCATCCTTCATAAACTTTATTTTTACCTATCTGATGATAGTAGCATCTTAATAATAAAATCAGTCTGATCACCAAAACCAATCTTCGGTTAGTTGGGTGCTGTAATTAAATGTTTTTAAAAGTATTTGACTTACAAGTTTGTTTACTTGGTAAACTGTAAGTTTTATCAATCACCTGTTAGTTCTGTCATGTTAAATGCTTTTTTTGTAGTGACATTTCTGAGCTGGCCAAAGTGCCTCTTTTATAAACTAGTCAGTTCACCAGCATTTATTAAGAGCTTACTCTAGGTCAGGTGCTATGCTAAGTGCTGAGGGTATGAAGAGAGGCAGCAACAGTTCTTGTCCTTAGCCTCTCAGGTGTCTCTACTTTAGGAACAGAGCCTGTCACCTCCTGTGTGAAGCCCTGCTGCACTCAGCCAACCCACTTTGCCCTCTTTCTAGGTAACATTAATGGCTGCTACCTGGACTACTACTTTTTCCTGCTGGCTGCTATCCAAGGAGTGACCCTCCTGCTTTTCCTCATTGTCTCCGTGAAATATGACCGGCAACGATCTCGGGCCAATGGAATGCTTGCCAATGGCAAGTCCTGATGTTCCCTGACCTGTGTGCACACTGTCTTGACCTTGCAGATTTTTAGTATACTGCCAAGCTATGGATTGGACAAGAGGCGCCATTAAATACACAAAAATTTATTCTACCTGTGTCTGTTGTAGTTTCTTTTCTGGTGAGCTGGGAAAAGCTTTCATTCTTATCCTTACATTTGGAGCCCCTTGTAGGTTTCTTCAGTAAATTTATACATCATTCAACAAGTTTAAAGTCAATACTTTGAAAAGTCTTACTTTGTTTGACCCATCCCCACCCCCAATTGTGGAAACAGCGTTAGTCCGCTGAAAATATTATTTTAGTTTAAGAATTATTTGAATTACACAGTACCCTGTAGAGAACCTTTGTATCTGAATCTGAATCTTTCTCCTATCAGGCAGTATAAAATTATCGATAACTTCAGGATATACTCTCAGTATAATTGTCCTAGCAGGGAGACTTTTTAGATAGATTGTGGTTGTCCAGACACCCCTAGCATGGAGAGGGTCCAGTCATAGAGTAATTTTACATGAACCTGTATTGTTAATTTCAACATGAAAAAATGTTTATTCCTGGGGAAGTAAATTCCCGCTCTTACACAGTTCTTTCAAAATATTGGAGCTAACAAGGCCTCTGTGGCTTACTAAAACATCATATTTTTGGCCTTTGAGGCCCTAAATTTTATGCTTTTCAGTCCTAGTAATTCATGACTTTAAACCATGCAGTAAGAATTTCAGTTTAGGTAAATAAATCAAACCTCTGAAACTCAGACATGTTTGAAAGTGTTGCCTTATATTTACTTTTGTCATTACAGAAAAGGAAATTGCAGAAATTAAAAAAATTCAAATTCAGTACAATTGTATCATATAATATTATTGCAAGGGTGACATCTAAAATGTGTTCTACAGATGGTCAGTCTCAGTGCCATGTACATTTATGTAGGAAGCAGTCACAAGTAAATTCATTCTTAAGAGGAAGTATCTGTTTTACAACATACCAGACTTGACTTCCCCAGTGTTGGGCAGCAAGACCAAAAGAATTGTGTGGGAGATAGGGGTGCAGATGGTCATAGTTGAGAATGTATCAATTCATGCCTTGGCTTTGTGCACTTGAAACTAACCAAATACCCCCCACTCCCACCCAGCCCTTATTCACCAGTAAAATTCTAATCAAATGTAAGATCTGATAATTTTTCAGCTTTGCAAACCTTGAAATTAAGCATGTAGGAATTTTGTTCCCTCTTCTGTCCCCCCACCCCTCACCCTTCCCTAGTAACCTATGTCTTCGTCCATATGTAGAACACTAGTATTTTCTGATAACTTATTTCTTCCCCACTCCCACTATCCAGACTGTTCTCCCTTCCTCTGGTTAGTCTTTCCCTCACATAAGTCTGACCCTCAGCCAGCAGAAGAATTTATTTGATAAATCCCTAGCTCTGCCAATGTCATACCCTTCCCAAACTTTTCATTGTCTTCCAGAGAAAGGTCAGATCCAACTTTTAAACACACACTGCATTTTAGCTTACTCTATTCCTTTCTCTGACAGTTGAAATATTTGGTTGAAGAGGAAGAGAGAGTAAGCAAGTGAGGAATTTGGTGCTAGTGGTGGTGATATTAATTGGTTTCTTGAAATTTTAAGAAGGTAATAAATCATGGTAATTCTCTCTTTTCACATTCCTAATAGGGGTGCTAATTAAATTAATCGAAGACATATGCACAGAAGGCTACCCACACTTACCTTTCCCCTCTTTTCCTCCTCCTTCCCAGGGCTTGTCTCTGTATAAATGAGGTTCTTTGTCCTGGGCAACTGAAAGTGATTGAGGAATATCTACCCCAGGACACAAATCCATGCATATAGTTGATGCTAGTGACATTTTCTATCCAAAGCAGCCATAAACAGCCATATACAGGGTTACTATTTATGGCCCAAGGGCCTTACTCCTACAGAGAAGCATCAGTCTTCTTCAGTGCTCAATTCTCCTGTCTTGAGACCTTAAACTTAACTCCTACTAGGCAAAGGAATAAGCATTTATTAAGCTACTATGCCCCAGGCACTTTGCTAAACGATTTGCAAATATTGCATTTGATCTTCACAGCAACCCTATGAGGTAGGTACTGTTATTAGTTCATTTTACAGATGGGAAGACTGAGCCAGACAGGTTAAAAGATATCCTCATTTTACAATTGAGGAAACTGTGGCAAACAGGTTAAATATCTTGTCCAGTGTCACACAGCTAGTAAATATCTGAGGCTGGATTTGAACTCACCTCTTCCTGACTTCAGGCCCAGTGCTCTAACCATTGCACCATCAAGTTCCTACTGTTCCCTTACCAAGGTCTCCATCCTACAAGCAACCTTGTTCTTCAGTAATTCAGGATCAATAAGGATATTTACTGACTTTTCTTCTCTACCTAACCAAGACAGAGCTATGTTTCTGCTGTGAAAGGGCACCTCCAAAGGCACAGTTGCTTCTTGAAGAAATCCTTCCATTTTGTTAATTCACACTGATTTTCCTGTCCTTCCATGTAGGATTGGTTTCACCTCTTAGAGGTCTAATTTATTTATTTAAAATATTATGTCCCAATGACTTCTCTGCTCTGCTCTCCTTCTCCCTTATAACTCTACCAAGTAAACCACAATAATCAAGTAAAACCAGTGAAGGACAATGGCCAGATCATAGAATTTAGAACTGGAGAAGGTCTTGGAGGTCATCTTTGTCTTGACTTTCATTTCATAGAAGGGAAACTGAGCCTTTGAGTTGGAGGATGACAGTGGAGTACAGTAGAAGAAGAAGCATTAACTCTGATGTCAGAAAGTCTGGGTTCAAATCCTACTTCTGATATGACCTCTGTGACCTTGGATGAATCATCCTCCTTGGATCTCAGTTTCCTCATATATTAAATGAAAGGATTCAACTAGTTAAATCTCTGATGTCCCTTTCAGCTTTAAGTTTATGGTACTAAAAGGTTTAGTGACGTCCAAAGTCACACAGATAAGTTATAGAACCTAAATTCACATGCAAGTCTTTGACTTAAGATCCAGTGTTTTATTTTCTTCACATTTTATGTCACTATCTTCTGAATCAGGTTTGCCTTTATTATTTGATAGTCAAATACTGTTTGAACAATCTGCATAGCAGCTTCTGTGGGGGTATAAGATTCACCCACAGCTAGCACCCAGAAAGCTGCCAACAGCACAGGTTCTTCTGATCTGCTTAATTAAGGAAAGCAAGGTGAAGGGGTTGACGAGCTTACTTTTAATTCAGCATTCAAATATCATTCAGTTAGTTCAGAGGAAAAAGCCAGCGCCCTGAACTTCAAAACAAAATGCAAACAAATTACAAACGTCAACAGACTTTGTCTGATTCAAATCCCAATACACGGTTACCAGAGTTCAACAAAGTTTCAGCATCCACGTTTACAAGCTGGAGGGCTCCTTGGCTACAGCTGCCCGGAGTCTCCTCATCAACGCCATCTCCAGAGCCCCACACAAATGGCTCTGTCCTCCCTTCTTACAGGGTTTCAAACATCATCTGAATCACCAGAGCTCAGGCTCTGGTGATTGGTTCTTGAGTTGGCCCCTCCCCTTAGGACCCTGGGAGGTTCACATCCACATGGATTATGTGAACACCTAATGGGGTTTGGGCCCAGGGCTTAGCACCTAGTAAAGCTCACTGAGATAAATTGAGTCACTCAAAGAAAACAAAGGCCATTCTGGTTACAAATACCTCCTCCATTTACTGTCAGGAATGAGGAACTGCCAGTTCCTTAAAAATGAACTGAAAAGTACTCTGGCCTTAATTTCTTGTCTTGATGTATGGATAGGTACTCAGGGACATGGGTAGGATTTCACTATGGACAGACCAGGGTGACCAAGCTGTTTGGGGAACTGAAGGAAAAATGTAGTCTACTGGGAGCTAACCATGGTCCTGAATCACGATGTCTGGCACAGGACTCATTCAGTCCAAGCACGGTGATCACTACGCCACATCCATCTACCAAACTTCGCAAACTTTTATGTCTGAAGTTTAACCAGAATTTTTTCACTTGCATGAAGGAAAAACTTCTTCTCCCTACTGATGGAGATTGTCTTATTGTAGGTACTATAATAGTAGTTGTAATAATAATAATGGGCGTGTATCTCTTTAAGGTTTTCAAAGCACTTCACATATATTTTCAAATGAGCCTCATTACAATCCCATGAGGCAAGCCCTACAGTTATAAGGATCCCATTTTCCTTATGAGGAAACAGACTTTAGAGGAATTATGTGATTTACTGATGTTCACAGGGCTAATAAGTGTGAAGGGTGGGCTTGAAATCCTGATCCCAAGTCCAGCACTTAGGCCACTAAATCTTGGCTTTTCCACTTGCTTTTGGTTTGATCTTGGATAGGTTATTTCCTTTCTCTGGGCTTCAGCTTCCTCATAGGTAAAATGATAGAGTTAGGCTAGGTGACTTATGAGATATCTTCCAAGTAAATCCTATTAAATGTCATAAAATTATATTGGTAAGATTTTGGAAAGAAAGGCTTTTCCCTGGAGGCCCCTCAGTGTGCTAGGTGAGTAATTGTCTTAAGACTTAGGAGCCCAATTTTGAGTTTCCATGATTCTGTTGCTCTCTGTGGTGCATCTTTATTAATTTTTGTTTGTATGTATGTTTTTCCCCCCTATTTAGCTAGCATACTTAGCATAGTAGGCACAATTGGTAACATGAGCCAGGAAAGGGGCAATCAGCACCTGCCCTGCAAATGAGCGGAGAGGTTGAGGACTTCTTGAGAGTCCACACAGGAGTTTAGTGGGGAGTAGAACAGGGAGTTCTGGGCTTTGAGGCAGGAATAATATTAAATACTTACATTCCCTTTTAAGTAGTTCTTTATGATGTGCAAAGGCCTTCGAATAGAAGAAGCAGAAAGAGCCTTGAAACCATTTTAGTTGGACACTCCTACATTTTAAGAGTAAGGAAAGTGGCCTAGAGAGAAGTGATTTTTCTAGAACATGACTGCCTTCCGGCCCCCATCTCCTACTGCTAGTGCCTTCCCTCTTGAGATTACCTTCTCCTTAGACTGTAGTTATCTTTGTTGTGTATGTTGTCTTTCCCTTTGGAATGTGAGCTTCTTGTGGGTAAGGACTGTGTTTTTACCTTTGTATCCCCAGTGCTTAGCACAGTGCCAGGCATGTAGTAAGTGTTTCATAAATGCTTGTTGGCTGACTGACGGGTAGTAAGTAGGCAAAGCCGTGATTTAAACCCACATCCAAATCTATTGTTTGTTTTGTCGTACCACCTGTAATAATCAGAGAATTTCCAATAATGTGAGGAACATTTCCTTCACACAGGTCAGAAGATTTTGCACACAACCCTTTGAGGTAGGTAATGAGATACTATCTCTGTTTTACAAGTGAAACAGACACAAACAGGTTATATGAGTTGCCCAGGGTCAGGCAGCTAGTAGGTAGTAGTAAATATTTATTAAGTGCCCACTAAATACTGGAAATTAAAAAAGACAAAAGACAGTTTCTGCCCTCAAGAAGCTTACAATCTAATGGAAGAGACAACATGCAAACAAATATATACAAAGCAAGCTATGTACAGGATAAATAAGAACTAAGAAAGGGAAAGCACTCAAATTAATAGGAGTTGGAAAGGCTTCCTGTAAAAGGGGGGATTTTGTTGTTGTTGTTTGTCCTTCATTCTCAAGAGCACCGTGACATCAGGAAGGTGATGCTATGCAGGTGAGTTGGATTTAAGTGAGGGAGAGCTGTGCAAAGTCACCAGCCTCACTCTGTCCTTGGGAGGCATGTGGTTCCAGAGGCAAGCTATAGATTAGGATGACTGGAGATGTACCTGGATGCAGTGGAAGACAGCCTTTTTAAGCTAAAGTCTTTAACAGGTCTCAGTTTGGTTGAAGCAGCACCCATTCAGTGATTAAGGCTAGGTAAGAAATGAGGCAGAGAATGGTAGGATTTTAGTTAGGACTTAAAAGAAGCCAGAGAGGTTAGAAGGTGAAGAGAAGGGAGAGCCTTCCAGGCCTGGAGGACAGCCAAAGAAAATGCCTGGAGCCTAGAGATGGGCTGTCACTGGGTCAAAGAGTTAAGTGTTGGGGAGTAAGATTTAAGAAAACTGGAAAGGTAGGAAGGACCAGGCCATGAAGGGCTTTGAATGCTAAACAGCACTAGGAAGCCAATGGAATTCATTGAGTAGGGAGGGCAGGTGAGCAGACCTGTGTTTTAGGAAAATCACTTCAGTGGCTGAATGGAGAATGGACTGGGTGGGGAAACACTTGAGGCTGGCAGACCCACCAACAGCTATTGCAACAATCCAAGTGTGAGATAGAAATTTTCCCCTAAGCACTGCTTTGGCTGCATCCCATACATTTTGGTATGTTTCATTGTTGTCATTTTCTTGAATGAAATTATCCATTGTTTCTTTGATTTGTTCTTTGACCCACCTATTTTTTTAGGATTACTTAATTTCAGTTAATTTTTAATCTGTTTCCATTGTCCATTATTGAATGTAATTTTTATTGCATTATGATCTAAAAAGGATGGAGTAGTCCAGGCAAGGGGTGATGAGGGTCTTGAAGTACATGTGTAAGTGGAGAGAAGGGGACAGATGCGAGACTTGGCAACTGATTGTGTGTGGTTGAGAGGCAGACTCAGCCAAGTTGACGGAGACAGCCACTTCAAGGAAATCTTCAATAACAAACATGCTTCTCAGCCTGAAAGAGAAGTATTTGAAACCATTGAGGTAGAGCAGTTGTTAACATTGACCAAGTCTGGGAGCGCTCAAAAGCAGTGTGTTAGCTAAACCACCAACAGTTTCAGAGAATTGGGGGGAAATCAGAGTTCTTGGAAAAAAGAAAAAAGAACTTGGGTGAGAATATTTTAGTTAATTTGCATTAATAATAGAAATGATACAAATTTAAAAAGTCTCATTTTCCCTTCTGTCGGAATGACTAGAAAGAAAGACAGGCCTAACAATGTTAACACCAAATGCAAAGAGACTCAATGCCATCTTAAAATACAAAAGAGAATGTTAGAAAAGCAGAATCTAACCATGTTTAGCTTCTAGAAAACACATTTAATTCACAGAGATCTGAGTAGATTCAAAATGAAAGACTGAATTAAAATTTACTGTGCTGTTGAATTTATCCTTAAACATTTATAGGTCATGTGACCTGGGATAGGTCACAGCCCTCACAGCCTCAGTTTTCTCATCTGTGGAATGAGAATGATCATGACTGCAATGTCTGCCTCACAGGGCTATCATGAAGAGAATGCTTCAAGCTGAAAAGTGCCATGTGGATAATGTTTTTTTATTAATATTATTATATAACTGCCACAGCACAAAAAACTGAAATGACACTGATGATATTAGAGAAAACATGAACTATGCATGTAACAAATATTAATCATATATGCATCTAATAATTCTACCACAAAACTTATGAAGGAAAATCTTATTACATCCACCAGAAGAAGAGATGGGGTAAAAATATATCTATAAGGAAATGATACGTATCTATAAGACTAGAAATACTTTCATCAGTGGAACCACAGTTAAAGAATATGAACGCACAGTCTACAGTAGTCAATCAAGAAACATTTATTAAGTGCCTAATAGGTGCCAGTCCCTGCCCTCAAGGAGTAATAGGGGAGACAATACACAAATAGATATATACAAAGTAAGCAGTATATAGGATAAGTATGAAGTAATTGCCAGAGGGGAGGGAACTAATTGAGGTCAGGAAATGCTTCTTTTAGAAGGAGGGAGTGTGGCTGGGACTTGAAGAGGGTGTGTGTGTGTGTGTGTGTGTGTGTGTGTGTGTGTGTGTGTGTGTGTTTGTGTGTAAATGGGGGTATCAGTACTTAGAGAGCAGGGAGAGCATTCCAGGTGTGTGTGTGTGTGTGTGTGTGTGTGTGTGTGTAAATGGGGGGATCAGTACTTAGAGAGCAGGGAGAGCATTCCAGGCATGGGGAACAGCCAGAGAGAATGTCCAGAGCCAAGAAATGTAGTGTGGTGTTTGTTGTTTGTGGAACAGCCAGGAGGTCAATGTTAGTAGATCAAAAAGTGTTTGTTAGGGAATAAAACTGGAAAAGTTAGGAGGGGGCTAGGTTATGCAGGGCTTTGAAAGCCAAATAGAACATTTTGTATTTGCTCCTGGAAGCAATAGGGAGTCACCAAATTTTATTGAGTAGGAGGGTGATTTGATTGACTTTTTTGGATAATGCATTCCTGTCAATAAAAATGATTTGAATGACTCCACTGTGTATATTTGTTTACTTATTTATAAACTACAGTGTATTGCTGTACTAATTGTTATAACACACAAAATAGAAATAAAAATGATGAGACCAAGTTGAAATGGTATTTCATATCAAATGGTATTTAGAAGCATTCAGGTGGTACAATAAATAAGTGGACTTGGATTCAAGAAGATTGGGGTTCAAATCCTGCCTTAGACATTTACTAGCCATGTTAACTCTGGACAAGCCAGGGGTTCAAATCCCGCCTTAGACATTTACTAGCCATGTTAACTCTGGACAAGCCAGTTAACCTCAGTGAGCCTCAGTTTCCTCATCAGTAAAAGAGAAACAGTAGCAACTACCTCCCAGAGTTGCTGTGAGCACCAGATAAAGACGATGTGTAGAACATTTCTATCTATATTTTGTATATAGCTATGTAATTGCTAGTTATTGTATTTGATTCTAGACTCGTAAGGGAGTCACAGGAATTCATCGGGTAGGGGAGTGATACAGTCAGACCTGAACCTTTGATATCCAATTGCTTTGGCAGCTAATAGGGTGCATTGGAATGAGGACTTGAGACAGGGAGGCCAATTAGAAGGGTGTTGAAAGAGTCTAGGCACAAAACGAGAGCCTGCTTATTCTTAGTAGGTGAGGTATAGGGGTATTCAGGAAAGAGTAATACCTCTGGCGTGAGAGCCAGAGAGCCATCCAACTGTGGTGTCCACCCTGATTCACCCAGCTCTCACCTGTGGCTCCAAGAAGCTGTAGCATGCCCTGTGGCCACACCCTGGTAAACTGTTTTGGCCAACGGGCTAAACCAGGTAGAACTGTGATCAGTGAGTTACTGGGACGTCTACCGGAGCATGTGAAGACTTCCCCTAGAGCAGGGCTTCTTTTTCTACTTGTGGCCCCCAGTGTAAGAAGTGCTGCTCCGGAGGAATCGGCAGATGAGAACAATTTGTTGCAATGGCCATGAAGGCTGCTGAAGCAGGCACCATGGAGCATTTAGAGCTTGGTAAGACATCGAAGATGCCAAGGTCATCCAGTCGTCTTGGCTCGGTCTTGCCACCGGACTCTACTGACTCTGGAAGAGACAGTGAGGCCGATGACTGCTGTTCACTTATCTTGGTGGTATACTTTCCAGGGATGTATGCATAGGTGATGAGGTTGATGCACACATTGCCAGAGATAGTTTAGTGTTTGGGAGGCTCTGAAGGAAAGTGTGGGAGAGGAGAGGTATTAGGCTGCCTACCAAACTGAAGGTTTACAGAGCCGTTTGTGCTGACCTCTTTGTTGTATGCCTGTGAAACCCGGACAGTATCCCAGTGCCAAGCCAGAAAACTGAGTCACTTCCATTTGAATTCTCTTAGGAAGATTCTGAAGATCACCTGGCAGGATAAGGTACCAGACACTGGGTCCTTTCTCGAGCTGATCTTCTAAACATTCAAACTCTACTGCAGAGAGCACACCTCCAATGGGCTGGCCTCATTATTCGAATGCCAGACGTTTCCCTAAAAGACTATTTTACAGAGAACTCATTCAAGGCAAGAGCTTACATAGAAGTCAGAAGAAATGATAGGACACCCTTAAGGTCTCTCTGATGAACTTTGGAATCAATTGTGAGACTGGGAGACAATGGCAAAGAACTGCCCAGCATGGAGTGCCCTCATCCAAGGAGGCCAAATGGGGCCATGAAGAGTCAGACAGGACTGAAAATGACCGAACAACCACAAAATTGTACACTATTAAGCACCTACTGTGTTCCAGGTGCTGTGTTAAGTGCAAGGGATAGAAATAAAAAAAAAAAGACAGTCTCTGTCCTCAAGGGACTTAAAATCTAAAGGGGAAGGCAGTACACAAAGGGAAGCTGAAAAGAGGGGACATTGAGAGGGTACCCAGTGGGGCATGATGATGAAGTTAGAATAGAAATAAAGCAGACAGCTGGAATCCTGAGCTTTCTATAAAGGGAAGCCCTGGGAAGAGTTTTTTTGTTTTTTTGCTCTGCCCTCCAATCAGAAGCAACAGGGTACTGATGAGTTGTGAGTACCAAAACTGAAGCAACCTCCATGATCATGAGTTTCCTGGTGATGAGCTTATCCTGGGGGGGTTTGGGGGAGGTGGGGTGGGATGATCATGATGACAATGGTGATGAAGTCAAAACCAAGAAGAGCAGTTTTTAACAAATTAATTTTGTGAAAGTGTAATGATAAGACATAGCACCAGATTGGATACTGGGGGTGAATGAGAATGAAAAGTTGAAGATGACATAGAGGTTATGACCTGGAAGAGTGATGGTGCCTTCAGAAGTGTGGAAATATTGGTCAAGAACAAAACCTAAACCTGAAAAGTTTTAGGATGAAGTTTAATGGGTCAGTTGGCCAAGGAGAGAGCCAGGAAAACAGTGTGGCTCCCTCTGGAGTCTCTGTGAGTTTTACATTATGTAGACTTCAAACAAGAGTACAACTTGAGGAGTCTTACATATAGGCAGTTTCCAAAAAAAGGGTTTCCAGTTGTTGCTTGAGATATGCATCTGCAGGTAAGTATAAGCATTTAATACACCTTGGGCAAAGCCAAAACATAAGCTTGAGTGGAACTAAAACAAGACCTTGGTGGCATTTCAAATATTGCTTGTAGCCATCTGGGGTCAGCATGACCCACACCTCACATTCTGGGTTAAACAATATCCAGCCAAATAAAACTAGGTTCAAACAATATCTAATAAAGTATTTTCCCCACAGAAGAGGGATGGTTTGGGGGCATAGGAAGGATAATATAATGAGATCCAAAGATGTCCTCATAACAGTCCATATCTGCTCATCCTATGAGACTCATTCTGTTCCACTTAAAGTGAAGATGGGGGTCTGGTGGTGGTGAGACTCTTAATATAGACCTTACTTTCCTTCTCTCCCTCAGCCTGTTGTGGTCACCAGGCTATCTGGAAAACGGGTGGGGGGGGGGGGTGCAGTTACATCTTGACTCCAAATCCAGTGCTATCCTCTCTGCCATTTAGACTTCCACATTAGACTTTACCAAAGGGTAGAACTAAGGGCAATGGGTTGAAGTCTCCAAAAAGCAAAGGAGAATCTTCCTAACAATGAGGTTTATACTGGAGTGGAATAGTTTACCATTTTCCTCTCAATGGAAGCTTTCAAACAAAGGCTGTTGCCTGTGTTGTTCAGATGGCATTTTTGCACACTTTATTGGAGGCCACTAGGGGGCTCCATAGTGCACAGAGTGCTGGTCCTGAAGTGGGGAAGACCTGAACTCAAATTCAGGCTCAGGTACTAATTAGCTGTGCCTTCCAAGACAAGCCACATAACCTCTGTTTGCCTCAATTTCCTTGTCAGTAAAGTGGGGATAATATCAGCACCTACTTCCCAGGGTTGTCGTGAGGATCAAACGCTCGCTTAGCATAGCACCTGGTCATATGATAACCCAATTTTTTCCTATGCCTCGAGCATCTCTCTATAATTTCTCCTTCACAAGACTGCCAAATGGATATGAATGCTGCATAAGTGCTATTCCCTTCCCTTATTTTTTATCTCTGTACCTTTTAACACAGTTGGCCATCTCTTGCTTTCATTACCCTCCCCTCCCTTTGGTTTATTACTCTTTCTTAGTTCTCCTATCTGACCCCCCCTTCCTTATTATTCATTGTTCTATCATCATCCATATCCCACTTCCCAATTACTACTGTCGAAGATATGAACAGGTGGAGACCTCAGAGAGCCATTTCTCTCCTTTCCCTCTAGTTTGCATCACTCAATTTTCACCCAGCGACAGACCCTCCCTCATCTCCACTCCTCCCAGAGTTAACTCAGAACTCAGTCTGACCCTAGGGCTCACTGTCCTATTCCAAACAGTCATTATTTGTATATCTTCTTCCTTGCCATTGCTCCCCAAGGTCCACTGGACTTGCCATCTGCTTCAACATTTTTGCCTCCAGACTCCTAGTCATTACCATATGACCTGGCATTGTACCCTAAAGACCAGCTGTTCTTTCCATCTGTGCTGAAATTGTTGCTACATGTGTTGCCTTCCTTAAATAAAATATGAGCTCCTTAAGAGGAGGTACTCTCTCCCTTTCCCATTTGTGTCCTTTTTACTTATTATGGTTCTTGGAATACAGTAATTGCTTAATAAATGCTTTTTCCATTCCATTCCACAAAGCTGTCATGCACCTCATTCTCTCTCTTCACCTTCTCCCTCCTTTCTCTTCTTTCTTCCTCCCTCCCTTCCTTTCCTCCTTCCTTCCTTCCTTCCTTCCTTCCTTCCTTCCTTCCTTCCTTCCTTCCTTCCTTCCTTCCTTCCTTCCTTCCTTCCCTCCCTCTTTTTTTCTCTCTTTTACAGGTGCAAAGGGGGCATTCTGGCAGTGAGAATGTTCTTCCTGATACCTGCCACACAATTCAATGAGCATTTTAAGTGCTATTTGTGTCCCAGTCACTACTATAGTGGCTGGGGATGCAAAGACAAAAATGAAAACTGTCCCTGCCCTCAAGAAGCTTCCATTCTATTGGGGAGATGGAGCATAGACATTAAAATAAACAAATATAAGGTGATTTGAGTAAGGAGAATGTAATCACAAATTGGATGGTAGAAGAGAAAGTCCGAAAGGCTTCACCTAGGAGATGACACCTGATATGAAAAGCCTTAAAGGAAGATGAGGATTCAGGAAGATAGAGAACATAGAACCATAGATCCAGAGCTGGAAGTCATCTAAGAACTCATCTAGTCCAACCCCTTCATTTGACAGCTAAGGAAACAGGCCTAGGGAAGTTACGTGATGAAGAGGAAATGGGCTTCTGTCATAGTGGGGCAACCTGTGGGAATGCCAAGGTGGGAAGCAGAACAATGAGTGGGAGGGATAGTTAGTAGCCCAATTTGCCTGGAATTAATGAGGGTAACATGAAGTAGGCTAGCTGTAAAGGTAGTTTAGAGCTAGATTGTGGAGGGCTTAAGAAAAACGCCATATGGAGACGTTCCTAGTCTATCTTAAAGACAATAGGAAGCCATTAAACACATATAATAGTGGTGCATGTTGAACATTTTTCAGGCAGGTCTCTGTCATGGTTTCTGTATGGGAACTGGCTCTTAGGCTATAGATAGACAATTTAAAAGGTGGAAGCTAAGACACAAAGTGTTCAGAAATCCCCAGAAGTCCCGCAGTCCACCCAGTTGGAAAGTTATTCTGGTCAAGTGGTTTTATCTGGTGCTGACCGCTGTTTTTCTAAATATACTTTGAAATCTGAGAATTAGGCAACCACCAAGATCACATCCTGTTCTCTTCTACCTCTCTGCATTTTATAGGCTGCGCTGTGACCAGAATAGACTCCCTCTCCAGCCACACCTGCTAATATCCTTCCTTTCTTTCTAGTCCTGGTTCAGGTACTAATCTGGTAACTAACCCTATTCCTAATCCTATGTGCTAACCTGATTCTCTAACCCTAACCCTCTGTAAAAATTCTCTGCATTTCTCCCCTGTATGTACCAGTCTCTCATATGTCAACAACATTTCTCTGAGAGTGTCCACAAATACATTTGCAATTTATATTTGCACCAATGTTTTATGCTTTTTTTTGAGAATTTTCAACAAAAATGATAAAAGTTCATATGCAGTATTTATTAGGGCAGGAAGGGAATTCAGATATTATTTATTCCATTTTACCTATGTGGAAACTGAGGCCCTTAAAGGAAAATATACAATGAGCCAGTGGTAGTGTTGGGCCCACAACCCAGGTGTCCTGATTCTTCATCTTGTGATTTTTTTTTCACTGTACTGCCCAAGAATGCTTGACTACAGAACATTATCCAGCCTTTCCTGGTCTGTATCCTTTTCAGTTTAATTCAACAAACTTTTCTCAAGTGCCTGCTCTGGGCAGTGCACTGGGGAGAGGACAATGAAATACGATATAATCCCTGCCCTCAATAGGATTATGATAGATTTATTAGAGGAGTGGTGGTGATGGTGATGGTGGTGGTGATGGTGATGGTGAGGGTGTGTGTGTGTGTGTGTGTCTGTGTACTAGTATAATATAATACAGATGTCTTAAGTGCGTAAAAGATCAATCATGAAGTAAGGAAATAAGTGTCAAGCACTTAACTATGTGCTAGACTCTGTGCTAAGTACTTTACAAATATCTCATTTGGTGAGGTGAAGATTCAATCATTAGATACAACAATCCTGGAGGGAAGGTACAATTATTTTCCCCACTTTAAAGATGAGGAAAAATGAGTCAGGCAGAGGTGAGGCCAGATTTGAACCAAGGGGTTCCTGACTTCAGGCCCAGCGCTTTATCCACTGTGCCACTTCAGCAACTGGAAATTCCTCAGTGAGGGAATGGAAAGGGGAGGGGGAAGGAAAATGGAATAAATCCAAGATGGTTTCATGGAGGAAAGTAGTATCTCTCTTGGGTCTTGAAGGAAAGGAAGGATTTTACCAGGTAACATGATAGATGGAGTCTGTTCTGGACACAGGGCAGCCTGAATAAACGCAGAGATGTCAGGAGAGGGCAGGAATAGATCAAAGAAGAGTGTACTAGGAGGATAATGTGAGTTAGGATTGGAAAAGAAGGCTGGAAATGGGTCATGGTAGACCTCAAATGCTCAGATTAAAGGTATTTTAAACTACTCTATATAGTAAAAAAAACCCCGACTAACAGGAAAAAAACCCAAATCAAACACCCACAGCCTCCAAAAAGCTTTTTTACCCTCTGTGACTTAAGAGGGACTGATAGTAAAACGAACTCAGCGGGCAGGCTTGATTATGACTTAAGTGTGATGCCCTTAATGCAGAGCTATAACCATAAACACTTTGTGGATTGCTAACCAGTACTACTAGTTATTTCAAAGGAATAGATTTTCCTGTGTTGTCCCCTTGGTGAAGGATGGCAAGCTGTGGTGCTCCATTTGCTCCAAATCAGTCACAATCAATCAACAAGAGCTTATTAAGTGCCTGCTATGCACCAGGCACCAGGCAAGTGCTGGGCATAGAGAGATTAAAAATTAAAAAATCCATGCTCTCAGAGTTCATGCATTCTGTCAAGCAAATGTACAAATGAACTAAATAGATGCTGAATAAATAACAAATATGGGGTAGAGGGGGAGATGGGTAACTAGTGTTTAGGGGGGATTGAGAAAGGCTCTGTGGAGATGGTGGTGCTTGGTTGGAATCCTGAAGGAAGTGAGGAATTCTATGAGTGGGAGAGGAGGAAGGAATATATATCAGATATGACAGAGTAGAGAGGGAGCCTCGTGTATGAGGGACATAGAGATGGCCAGTTTGGCTGGACAGTGGTGGTCAGGAAGGGGAATAACAAAGCAGGGAAGATGGGTTGGGGCTAAATTGTGAAGGGCTTTAAAAGCCAAACAGAGGAGTTTATATTTTGCCTTAGATGCATTAGAGCAGTGGTATTCAAATAGAAATGGGATCACTAGCCCATGAAGGAGGATCCCTGAAGGCTGCATATTAACTTAGTTTTAAAATGTAGAGTTACCTATATTTTATTGTATTTTTTGTTTATTTTGTTAAATATTTCCCAATTACATTTTAATCTGGTTTAATCAGGAGTGTTGTGGGCTGCATGTGGTTTAATGTCTGCACCACAGGACCACTACAGTTTATTATAGGTAGGAGAATTTATTAAGTCCGGGGCATTGACAGACTCTTGAGGGGGGAAATGATCATTGTCTTCAAGTAGTGGCTAAGTGAGGGCAGCTAGGTGGCACCATAGTGCACAGAGTGCAAGGCTTGGAGTCAGGAAGCATTATCTTCCTGAGTTCAAATCTAGCCTCAGACACTTACTCGGTGGGTGACCCTGGGCAAGTCACTTAACCATGTTTCCCTCAGTTTCCTTATCTGTAAAATGAGGATAACAATAGTGCTTACCTCCTAGGCTTGTAGTGAGGATCAAATGAGAAGATATTTGTAAAGTGCTTAGCAAGCGCTTTCAAAGTGCTGGCACATAACATAATAAATGTTAACTATTAATATAATAGAATGCTAATTTAATATTAATGTTATTAATACACAAACAATATTAATATTATTAATGTAATATATCATCACTGTGATATTAATATTATTGTAATGTTAACTATATGCATCATGATGATGGTGATGGTGATGGTGGTGGTGATGGTGCTGATGAGGAGAAGGAGGTTGATTAGCCTTCTTCTATTTTGCCCCAAAGGGGAGGACCAGGAGAAATGAGTCAGAGTTGTTGAGGAGGTGACTTAGGTGGATGTCAGGAGCTGTCCCAAAGTGGACTATGATGCCTCGGAAGATGGCAGGTTCTTCTTTTTTTGGAAATTTTCAAGTAGAGTCTGGACAACCACTTGTTTACGTTATAGTGGCTATTCCTTTCATTTATGAGTTGTTCTAGATGTGTTCTAAAGTCCTTTCTGACTCTCAAGTTCTGTGATTCTGTAACAAGATCAGATCTCAAGGATCTCAAGGAAGGTGACTTCAGCAGTTGTGTGAAGGATGGATTGAAGAGGTGAGATGCTTGAGGCAGAGAGAGACCAGTTTAGGAGGATGTATAGTAAGGAGTCCAGGCTAGAGGTTGAACTGAGGTAGTGGTTGTTTGAGCAGAGAAAAGGCAGCTGATGAGAGAAATGTTGCGAAGGTAGTAACAAGATTTGGCAAATCACTGTGCTTTCCCCAAACGCATGAAAATGCCCACACCCTCATCAAAAACCATTTTAGTGCTGATCCACCTTTGTCAGGAGAGATGCCTTCTATTGACGGTATTGATCACAGTGTGGTGTAGAAGGGAGAATGCTGGTTTTGGAGTCAGATGACTTGGGTTTGAATTCTGGTGCTGCCACTTTCTTACCTGGGTAATCTTGGACAGTAATAATAGATAGTAATAATAATAGCCAACATGTACATAGCTATTAATGCTTAGGGTTTATAAAGTACTTTACAAGTATTATTCTAATTTAATCCTTAACCTTGGGAGGTAGATGTTACAGTTGAGTAAACTGAGGCAGACAGAGGTGGAGTGACTCGTCAAGGGTTGTACAGTTAGTATGTGTCTAAAGCTGTATTTGAACTCTGGTCTTCCTTACTCCAGGTCCAGTGAGTGCTCTATTCATTTCGCTTTGATTTTCTTAGGCCTCAGTTTCCTTGCTTGTGAGATAAAGGTGTTGGACTAGATGAGATCCTACAAGTCTATAAAGGCGAGCTGTAAGGTCCCTGCCAGCCCTCGGTGTTGGATCCTTGAGTCAATTTCATTGTTGAGGTAAGGACCACTTATTACTTGTGGGAGCCATCTTTAGTCGTCCTGGCCTATATCTTGTTACGGGGCCCAGATGGCTCCAGAGGAGAAAGTGAGGCTGGTGATTTTGCACAGCCCTCCCTCGCTTAAATCCAATCCACTTGTATGTCATGTCATCTCCTCCCTGATGTCATAGTCCTCTTCGAGAATGAAGGACAAACAACAGCTTATTACTTGTGACATTGGGCACATCACATAACATCTTTAGTCCACACCTACAAAATGAGGGTAGTTGAATTCAATTATCTTTAAATTCCTTCCTTCTCCAAACCTGAAGAGAACCTGTGACAATTTTCTCCTTGTAATGCTACAGCTGGAATGCTCTCCCTTCTTACCTATATCTCTCAGAATTCGTAGCTTTCTTTAAGGTTCCTCCTCTGGGAAGCCTTTCAGGATCTTTCCGGTTGCCAGTGTCCTCTCTCTCCTTTTCAAATGAACATAGACAGGCATTTCTTTTTACGTGTTGTTTCCCCCAGGTAGAATCTAAGCTTGCTGAGGGCAGGGAGTCTTTCGTTTTTTTCCCTTTGTCATCATGGTCCAAGAATCTGGCATGTAGCAGTGGCTAAAGAAATGCCTTTTGGGTCAGATTGGGTTCACTGGAAGGAAATGTTTGGATTTACTTTCTTTGATTAAATTGAAGGGGAAGACAATCAGAGGTAGGGCAGAGATGCATATGTAGCCAGAGTGAAAGCTTGTCAGTGACCTCCTTGTGGCCTAGTCACTCTTCCTGCCGTATTAAGAGGGTTCCAGTACTTAGGTTGGGATCTGATTGTAGCCAACTTGTCTGTTTTGACCATGGCAGATGTGAAGTCCACCAGAGCCCTAACTTTGGAAGATCTTCTGACCAAGGATCTGTCTGACTAAGTTTGGTGGGAATCATTACTGAAGGCTCTATCCCTTAGAGACGACTTGTTTTAAAAGCCAAAACCAGTCATGAAAACTGTCCACTTTAGACTCCAGAGATCACCGACACCCTCATTTTTATGGAAGAGGAAATTGGATCCAGAAAAGTGGAATGCCTTGCCCGAGAAATTAAACCCAAGTCCTCTGAGACCAGATCCAGAGGTAAAATAGTAGAGTGGATAGACTACTACAATTGGTGTTAAGGAAAGCTGGGTCTCCTTAGGGCAGCTAGGTGGTGCCACAGTGCACAGAGTGCAGAGCCTGGAGTCAGGAATACTAACCTTCCTGGGTTCTAATCTGGCCTCAGACTCTTACTAGTGGTGTGACTTTACCCTGTTTGCCTCAGTTCTGTAAAATGAGCTGGAGAAGGAAATGGCAAACCACTGCAGTATCTCTGCCAAGAAAGCCCCCAAATAGGGTCACAAAGAGTAGGACTCGACTGAAAATGACTGAATCTGTGTTCAAATGTCACTTCAGACACTTACTAGCTATGTGACGCTGGAGAAGTAATTTCTCTTCTCTGACCTTCAGTTTCCTCATTGGTAAAAATGGGAATTTTGCTTCATTTGCTTCACAGACTTATGGGTGGGATCACATGAAATAATGCATATAAAGTGCTTGACAAACCCTAAAGCACCATATCAGTGTTAGTTATTGTTAGTTCCATTCACCCATTTATTCATTCTTTCTAGTACTTATTAAAGGCCTGCTCTACTGCTTCTTCTCAAGCCACTGTGCTGTCACAAATCCTTGAGCCAGGGCCCTTAGGGGTGCCTTACGAGGAGGGTTGGGTTATCACGGCACCAGAATTCATTTCCTAGCAGCCAGCCTCCCAGAGACAAGAATTTTCAGGCTTAGCTAGGCCAGTCCTGTGGTAACAGGCAGGGGAGGACTCCTGGGTGTATAATGCAGCTTGGTCAGGCCTTTGGGAATTTGTGTACCTCTGAAGGCTCAGGGTCACCTCCATGCCACAGTAAAGAATCAGATGCTATTAAAAAGTTATTTTCAGCATCATTTGGGGAATATATTGTGACCACTTTCCCTAAGTTCCTGAATGAGGCTTGGGTTGGGGTAGGGCGGCGTGTGTTTTAGTTTCAAACTGACAGGATCATAAAACTGCTGTGGAAATGCTTTTGCTCATTAAAACATAATCTCCTTCCTCCGATCCATACATCATCCTCTCAGTCACCTCCTTAAATCAGCCTCCACTGTGACTAGCTTTAATTACTGTCATACCTCACTATGTATTTGCAGGAATCTAAGCATGTCTTTGTCAAAATTCCCTGGCATTATTATAAAGGTTTGCTTGGGGCCGAAACTCACCAAAACTACTCTTGTCAAGGTGTGGGCTTTAAAGATGTCTCCACTGAGTGCTTTAGAATGTCTCTTAATGTGGTGTAGGAGAAGGAAGGCTGGGTTCAGAATCAGAGGCTCTGAATTTGACTCCTGGCTCTGCCACTTACCACCTGTTTGACCCCAGAGTCCAGTTGCTTCCTTTGTTAAATGTGAGTGTGGGTATGGCATTAGTGGATAGATTTAGTCCTGGGGTCGAGAAGGCCTGGGTTTGAATCCCACGTGTATGACTCTGGGCAAGTCTCTTGGGCATCTTCCTCATTTGTAAAATGAGAGATAGAGGTTGGATGTATGGCTGCTTAGGTGTCTCTTCAGCTCTATATCTCCCATGCCGTGGTCCTGTGACTAGATGACCTCTTGGATCCCACTCATCTCTAAATATAAGGTCCTCACATCAAAGAAGTGATGGATAGAGGGGAAAAGGATCTGAAAAGCCTCAAGTCTAACCCCATTTTATATAAGAAGAAACTGAGGCACGGAGCGGTGAGTGTCTGAGGTGAGATTTAGTAGTTGATGGTGCCCCAAACCAGTTCTAAGTCAGTGAAAGCAGACTTGCAGCATCTAAGATTTCAGTGTGAGCATTTATACCTCAGAAATTGGCAAATTCTACAAATCAGGGCTTGTTTTGTGGGTTTTTGTCTAGACTGAAAAAAGTGGAGGAGAGAATTCTAGTGATGCAGATTTAACTTAAAAGTGTATCGTGTGCACAGTACACCCCTGCCCGAGGGCCTCCATTTTGGCCAGCCTTGCTTCCTTCCCTTGCAGGCTAAGCTTCTGACTTTCTGTACTTGGACTACCATGCCTAGGCAGGGATCTTACACTGAAAACCTCCCTCAGCATCTGGGCCTCCTCGCCCTGGAACATCCATCCACTTCTGAAGCCTTCTTACTCTGGAACATCCCTCCTTCTTCCATTGGTAAGCTCCTCCCAGGACCTCCATTTTGGGGAATGGTCCAGGCCAAGCACATTTCATTTTGGCTTTCCAGGCTTGAATACTATATAGTCCCTGATATAGATATCTGGGTACCTTCATTTTCTGTCCTGCCCCATGCTTTTCTTTTTTTTACTTCCTTTTGTGTGTTATCTTCCCCCATTAGAATGTAAGTTCCTTGAGGGCAAGGACTATTTGTTTTTACTTGAATTTATAGCACTTAGCACAGTGCCTGGCACACAGTAAGCACTTAACGAATGCTTATTGCCTGCCTGACAGCAATTGCCGAGGACCCAATTGTTGGCAGGCTCACAATAGTGAGATGCGATAATAGAGTAAGAGACAGGAAAACTCAAAAGCAGATAAAGACAGGAGCCGAGGATACGAATCAGCCTCTCACAGTGTTCCAAGAATGTTCAGCATCCTCTGCTTAAGAAAATGAGATAGGCTTTTGAAAAGGTGACAAAAATTAGTTAAAATCGACAAGGCCTTGGCATTCAGGGAGGTAACCATTGATTATGTGGAAATTTCACTTACGGAATCAAAGATTTAGAACTGGAAGTTATCTTGGAAGTGATCAGTTCCAACTCTCTCATGTTACAGATAGGGAAACTGAGGCCTAGGTAGAAGTTAATTGCCCCAAATCACACACAACAGATTCAGTATCTGAACTCATGTCCTCCAAGACTTCAAATCTGGGGTACTTTCTAGTTGACCTTCTGTTGAATGCCTCATCTCCTTGAGTGAAGGCACATAACTGAACCTTTCCTCTGCTGTGGCAGAGTGCCTTGCGCTTCCAAGGTTCTTAATAGATGTTTGTTCAGTTGTAAACCTCATTATATTGTAATGATTGAGGACCCAAAATGAGATTCCTAAGTACAGGAGGGGAAAGAAAAGGGCGGGGAGGGGTGGTGGTGGTGGTGGTGGTGGTGGTGGTGGTGGTTCAGCATTGGGATCTAAGCAAGAGGATGCTGGTAAATATTTAACAACCGGCTCTTTGGAAAAAATGTATGTACAACATACTTTAAAGTATTGCGTTATTAACATTTTCTCTATCACTTTTTTAAGTCTAGATAATCAATGAAACAAGAAATCAAGTCCTAATTGAGAGCATTTACTGATTTCTAAGGTATAAATGCTCACACTGGAGAGTACGGGAATAAGAATTTTTAAAAGCGTCTACTAGTGCCCAGCACTGTGCTAAGCGCTTTATGAATATTCTCATTTGGTCCTCATAGCAACTCTGGAAGGTTGTTCATCTTTCATTTCAAAGAGGACCAATGACACAAGGAGGGTGATGTCTTGACTTAAAAGTGAATTAGATTTAAGTGAGGCAGTGCTGGGCAAAGCCACCAGCCTCACTATATCCTCCCAAATCATTGGAGTCCAGTGGCAAGACATAGATCTGGATAACTGGTGATGGCCCAGGATGCAGGTGGTGGGTAACCTTGGCGTCTTTGATCTCTGACCAAGCTCTAAGTGCCCCACTGTGCCTGCTTCAGCTGCCTTCATGGCTGTTGGAAGAAATTGTTCTCATCTGCCCATTCAGCCAGGGGAAGTCTTTGCATGCTTGGGGTAGACACCTCCCCCCCAACTCACCGATGGGTTTAAGGCCAGTCATTTATCCCCAATCTGGCTTAACCCCTGCTGTACATTCTACAGGAGTTAGGAAATATTATGATCTCCATTTTATCACTGAGGAAACTGAGACAAAGAGATGTTAAGTGACTCACCCAGGATCACACAGCTGATAAGGCTGGATCAAAACTCAAGTCTTCTTGACTTTGACTGTGTCCTCTGAGCCAGACCTAGTTGCCTCAAAATTTAACACTGAAAATTTAACAATCTGCCCTCAAGATCTGGTACAAGCTGGTACTTCAGGACCATCCTGGATGGAGACAAAGATACAACTGGGTCACAGTCACTAGAGGAGACAGGATCCATTAGGATCTCAGTCTCCAGAGTCTCAAGGATATGCCCATGCCTCAGTCAGCCGGCGGGAATCCCTGGGCCTCTGGTGTCATGAACTTTACATTCCAGCCGAAGGGGAAAGGGGGTCAGTGATTCTTCAGGAGGCTTTGACATCATCCTGGACTCTTCCCTCTCCTTCACCTGTCACAGGCAATCAGGTATCCCATCTTTTGCATTTTCTACAGAATTGAATAATGTCTATTCCATTTCAGATTTAGTGCCCTACATGAGAGGCATCTAGGTAGATAAAATGGTGGATTTGGATTGATGAAGTTCCACGTTCAAATTCTGATCCATTATTAGTTGTATAACCTTGGGCAAGTCAGTTAACTGCTCTCTGCCTCAGTTTCCTCAACTGTAAAATGAGGATAATAATCACAGTTGTTTTTAGTATTTCCTTTTCAGTCATATCCGACTCTTTGTGACCCCATTTGGGATTTTCTTGGCAAAGATGTTGGAGTGGTTTGCCATTTCCTTCTCTTCTTTTACAGATGAGGGAACCAAGGCAAGCAGGGTTAAGTGACTTGCTCAGGGTCACAGAGCTAGTAAGTATCTGAGGCCAGATTTGAACTCAGGAAGATGTCTTTTTGACTCCATGCCTGGTGCTCTATCTACTGCACCACCTCGTTGCCCATAATAATTAATAATAATAATCATGCCTACCTTCAAAGGCTGCATGGATCAAATGAGATAACACATGCAAAATGCATTGCAAACCTTAAAGTGCTACATAAAGCTTAATTGTGTGGGACCTGGGGACCCTGTTACTCCCTGTTTGGAGGAACCTGGATATGAACTATATGCTTACTATACTGGGTTTTCCTTTAATAACTCCAGGTGGGGGGCAGTGAGCCAAAGGGTCAGCCCTGGCACCTGTGAGCTTTAGGGCACCTGGGCTCCTGGGTTTCACTGAAAGACTTTAAGATATATATATATATATATATATATATTTATACAAATCCTTCCCATTTACCCTATTAAAAGGAAATGGGTACTAACCTAGTTCTGGGGCTTAATTGGAAGAGCTCAAGAAGCAAAGGCAGTGTAGTAGAATGGTCCTTGATCAGGGGTCGAATTCCGGCTCCTTTAATCCTTACCTGTATGAACTTATTTCTCAGGGCTTCTGTCCCTCTTTTACATAAGGAACAGCTTGGATTAGATCAGGTTTAAGTTTCCTCCCATCTCCAGCCCTGTGATCCCATGAAAGCACCTTCCTTGCAGATTCAGGTTGAGCAAAACCAAATGTGTCAGCCTGAAAATGTTTTGTTTTTCAACTTCATAATTATTTCCAAATTACCATGTACCCATCCAATACCCTGATCACTTTTAAATTCTGCCTCGTAAAAAGTTAATGATCTTCAATATTATTAAATTGCTCCACCTGGTACAACATTATTCTATCACTTTTAAACCAAACCACTTATTAAAAAGAAAAGAAAATCACTGCAATAACTTGAAATTGCTAGGTGTGTTGCAGAGTGACTTAGTATTACTAGAGTAGGTCATATTATATGCATATATATATATATATATATATAAAGATTTCAAATGAGAATGGAGCCAGAGTATATCAAGGCACACACATATACACATGTACTATGTGAACACACGCACATTCAGCTAGGTCTGAATGAGAATGGAGCAAAAGGAAATCAAGGGATATGGACACACACACACACACACACACACATGCACTTGTGTGAACACACACTCAGTAGAGTCTGAATTAGAATTGAGTTAGACATTTGGCAGGTCCCCTATTTGCTTTGTAAAGATGTTATTTGATAGGCAATGCATGGTGATGTCAAACTCAAATAAAAATGGGGAGGGGCCACTAAATCATACATAAGAATCCCTGTGGGCCACACATCGGCTTAGAAAACTGCATATTAACATTATCTATCTTGCATTATATTTTTTGTTTATTTTGTTAAATATCTCCCAATTATATTTTAATCTAGTTTGAGAGCATGCAGGAGTGTTGGCTGCCAGGGGACTTTGTATTCGACACCTCTGCTTGTGGGTTGAATTCCAGGTTTGGCATCAAAAAAGACCTCAGTTCAAATTCTGCTTGAAACACTTGCTGACAATGTGGATATGTCACTCCATGGTCTTCTCATTAGCAGCCTTGCTGACTGGACCACACGCCGTCCTCTGGAGGACTGAAACCTGGGGCCCCCTGGAACTCCTGCCCTGGGGAGCTTGGCTAATGCTTCCTGTGACCACGTTGAGGATTTGATCTCTTCAGATACAGATATCCTTTGGAGTCTGAGTTGATGGGAGAGGATTTCTTTTGAGTCCTGAGTTAGCAGGTATTTTCACTTTAAAAAGAAGTTCAGATTCTTCACCTCTGAATCCTTTCCTGATATGCCAAGATGTTAAGACTCACTCCCTCTTGAAACTCTTTGTATTACATCACAGAGGCTTTGTATTTATTGATCTGTGTATATGTCATATCACCCAAGTAAAACGTGAGCTTCCTAATGGCAGAGAATGCTTTGTTTTTATTTTTTTATTTTAGTATTTAGCATGGGGTCTTGTCCATATTTGTTGTTGTTCAGTCACACAGCTAGTAAGTGTCTAAGGCCAGATCTGAACTCAGGAAGATGAGTCTTCCTGACTCCAGGCCCGACACTCTATCCACTGCACCCCCAGCTGCCTTCTTGTTCATATTAGGGACTTCATAAATGATAAATTGAGAGGAATTTAAGAAAAGGGGAAGATACTGGCCTAGATAGGTTCGGGAAAACCTTAGGAGGTCAGTTTTGACCTGGGCCTTGCTTGAAGCCAAGGTATTAGATGAGAATGAACCCGAAGAAGAATGAACCCAAAAGCTTAGGTCTTGGAACTGGAAGATACACTGATGATGAGAGAATTGTAGGAATTCAGTGAACCACATCGACTCCATCTTTTGACTCACATCTGGAGCTATTCAGTTCCCCTTTTATCCAATTATAGATCTAGTCCAATTTCTGTCTTGTGAGGAAACTTTATTCAACTATGGGAATTGTGAGAAAACTTTATTGAATTGTCTGAACCTAGCCCTGCATGGCTGGGCATCTGGACTGTCTCTGCTTGTTGCTTAGAGACCCTTAACTAAGTATCAATGTTATGCTGACTAGAAACCTTGTCAGATCTGATGATTGATACAAGGAGTTTCCTTACAATTATATGACTCAAGCAACTCACATGCCTTATCTGAAAACTGGGTCCATACCAGTCAATCAGTTACTGTTTCCTTGTTCCTTTGATTGAATACAGATATTTGGGGGGAGTGGGATACCTCTTTTTCTGATTTCAGGGAATTGTACCTGTTTATTCTCCCTTGCCCAACTTGGAAAGACCCTAATCTTTCCTCCACTTAAAAATCAGATTACCTGATCTTGTATCCTGCTTTATATTCCTTTTGTTTTCTTTTAATGCATAAAAATCTGTCTCTCTCTGTATTCTGGGTTCAGTGCCAAGCTAAGGAGGCCTAGTCCCGATTTGTTATGCAATTGACGTGCTTTGCTTAATATACTGGGAAGCTTGAACCTTTGTTTCTTCAGTTATATCAGATTTCACCCATTACAGTGGTCATGTGGTATAGTGTCCTCATTTTACTTAGATATTTATTCTTTAAGTTTTAAATTTAATGTAAATTTTATTTCAGCAAATTCTCTCTTCTAACAAAGAAAAACAGTGAAACAAAGGCAAGTGACACAGTTTGTCCCCCATCTAAGGAAAAACAGGTGAGAAGTTTCCAAATTTCTTCTACAGGGCCAAGAGTGGCTATTAGAATTACACAGCAGAGTAATTCACCTAGTAGGAGGGGGAAAATTAAGCTGTGCAGTTGAGTTGGGAGTCCAGAGAGTGCCCTGTACCCAGCGCCTGCAGTGTGAGGATGCCATAAGAAAAGACACTAGGGCCCTCCAGTACAGGAGATATTCATTTCTTTGGCTATGTGAATAACTACAGGTATGCACCTTTAATGGTATACTCTATGTGTGTGCCCACTCTTCTCACTGGTGCTGTGTTCTAGCTGCATTGACTCAAGAGACCCTTTGCAGGGACCACCTATGGAATGGATGTTCTTGGGAGCCTGTTCCAGGCAGTAGGATCAGTAACTCCAAGGAAGACCCTGATGGAGGCCTACCTAGGGTCAGAGGGCTGAGGCTTTTTCCTCTTTTAGAATTGTTTCTCTTTCTATTGTCAGAGTTTCATTCTTGAGAATTTCCAATCTCTCTTGGGCTGATTTGCCTTGTTGAATATTACTCTGTGGGATTCTGCGTATCCTTTCATTCCTTTCTCTGAAATCTTTTCTCTTGAAATCTAGGGTGTATATGAGTCTATACTCAACTTTTTTTCTCTTTTCTCTATTACTAAGTTTCTCCCTTCCTAGGAGTCTTCATGTAAAGCCAGATGAGCCTGGTTGAGTAATTTGAGAGAGGATTCTTGTTCAGGTGCAGATCAGACCAGATGACCTCTAGGGTCTCTCCCAGTTTTAAGAGCTTTTGACTCTAATGGCAGCCAAAAGGCTGATTCTGATGCCTGAAAAGTACTCTTTTGTCATCACTATGTCATAATTCTCATCTTCCTTTAAAGTTAAAAGCATGTGAGATCTCTTCTGTGAGTCCTTCCCTGATCCCCGTTCCCCCAAGCTGTTATTGTTCTCCCTCTCACAGATTATCTTGTATATACTGTATCTTTCTTTTCCTTCTCCCAAGAATGTTACATTCAACTTGGGGAATACCACTTGTATACAGATAAGTAAACACATAGCTTTAAATACAAGGTTATTTGAGGAAAGAGTAAGAGGGAAGGAGGGAAGGAGAGACAGAGATAGAGACAGAGGGAAGGAGGGAGGGAGGAACAAAGAAGAGGAGGAGAAGGAGGGGAGAGGGAGAGAGAGAGAGAGAGAGAGAGACATGGGGGTGAAGAGAGGCGGGAGTGTGGCATTCTGATGGGCAGTAACACCAACCGGTCATATTCTCAGGAGCATTTTGCTTAAAGAAGAAAATAAATGGATACCAGAACCAGTTCTGAATCACTTGTAAAGAAGGGTTCCAAAGGGAAGAATTTAAACTATTTTACTTCCCACTGGCATATTGGAATCAGGGTCAGGTCAAGATAAACCACAACACTTTTTGCACATCCAACAAGGATGTTGGATGTGTGCCTCTGAGACTTGGGAAGTTGATAATAGCCAAAATAAAATTTTCACGACAGATTCAGACATGAATCATGGAATCAGATAAGACAAATATTGATGTTTCATGAGTCCTGGGTGATTGTTGATGAATGAGGCAGTGAGCTGTTTGTTGACTCGATAATAATTAAAGAAGTCTGCCAACTTCCTAGAATATATAGTCAAGCCATGAGAGAGAACTTCCAAAGATATAGCTGTTGAGTCATGTGGCCACAAACAGTAGAAGCATTGATAAAAATTACAAAGTCTTGGATAAGAAAGTGAAGACATTAGGGACACAAGTGGTGTTTTCTTCATTACTGCCAACCTAAGGCAAGGGCTTTAGAAGAGAAGACAGATTTGGGAAGTGAACATCTGGCTGAGAAGATGGTGTCTGAGAAAAGGCTTTGAATTTCTTGATCACAACTTAATTAAAAAAAAGTTGGACCACAACTGAAAACACCCCGTGTGCCCCTAATGTCTTTAGTTTCTTAAAATATGGCAATGACAGGCTCTTGGCCAAGAATGTGGTGCATCTAACAAGTCCTGCTAAGAATGTTTTTGCTGGAGTCTTGCAAATCTCATCAACTTGTGTAAAGAGAACTATAAAATTATAATAACTAAAATAAAGGAGGGCGTAATCAACTGGAGGAACATTCAGTATTCATGGATGTGTCAGATTAATGTAGCAAAAATAATGATTCTCTCCAAATTAATTTATGTATCTCATGCAGTACCAATCAAAATATAAAGGGGCTTCTTTATGGAAACAGACAAATCATAATGAAATTTATCTGGAAAAACAAGAGGGCAAGAATATTAACGGGCACTCCGACTAGAAAAGCTGATAAAGGGGCTCTTGTACTCTCCTACTTTAAAATATATTACGAAGTGGTTATTGCCAAAATTGTCTGGTACTAGACAAAAAAATAGAAGAAGAGATTGATGGAATGGAATAGACATAAGCTATCCAACCAAATCTGTACAAAAATAAGTGTTTGACAAACCTTTAGGAAATAAAAATTGAGAAAAGGACTCGTTATTTAACAGCTCTGTAACTAGTAAAATTACTTGTCACTTTGGCAGGAGAAGCATTGGAGCGCTCATCTTTCACTATATGCCCCTGAGGATTACAGCTGAATTATACTTAAACATTTAAAAGCAATTAACTCTGGAAAATATGGAAGAAAATTGAATGAAATATTTATTTCAGTTGTGGGATAGAAATGAATTTTTTAAAATGGAGGGTATTTGGGGGATCAAGATAGAGGCACTGGAATATATTAAAATATTAAAAAGTTCCTGTTCAGCAAAAACAATATAATTAGAAGAAAAAAGAAAAACAGCTGATTTGGAAAAATATAGCAAATATAATTGATAAAAACTTGACATCAGAAATGATAAGGAACTGTTCAAAAACCAAAGTGAGAATTCTCAATGTGTTACAGATAAAAGTCAAAAGATATAAAGAGATAACTTTCATAAGAGAAAGGACAAATTGTTAATAATCATTTAAAAATACTCTCCTCTACTAATAATTGAAGAGATGCAAATTAAAACAACTCTGAGTTATCGTCTAACATACATCAAATTGGCAAAAGTAGCCAAAAGCAACAAAATCTAACACTGGCGGAGTTGTGGGTGGGGGAAAGGAAGGCATATTCATTCATTGCTGGTGGAATTGCAATCTTATAAAAATCTTTCTGGAGAGCAACTTGGCAGTACACAGTGCTCCCACCAACTGCAGCTGCTGGTTCTGTCCCAATCTGGTCTCAGCTGCATTCCTTGGCTTGGCCACTGGCCACCTCCTCTGGCTGTCTCCAGCCCTCTCCTGGTCCTGCCAGCATCTCTAGTTTGCTCTTGGTATTTTTGGCCTGTACATTCCCGTGCTTCCTGCTGCATGGCCAAATAAGTGGAGACTTCCAGAAAACTCTGCCTTCCTCTTCTCCTTCTTTCTGCTTTTGCTCAGACAGAGGGCTCTTCAAGGTTGAAGGAATGAGAAACCCAATAACCCTGGTCTCCACCATGGTTAAGTATTTGTCCACATCTACTCTAGCTAAAAGTCTCTATGACCTTGATCCTCTTTCTGGGCCTTTGCTATGTAAGGGTTATAAATATAATTATGCTGTTAAACATTTACTATTATTGCCATAATAATAATGTACTAATTAATTCTATGACTAATATAACACAATAATAATATTGATTATGATTCCTTATGAAAAGTCTTTTGACTTTAACATGTGGCCCTGTGAATTTAGATCTCAATTCTTTGTATGTCTTGGTGTTTCTTCTCTCATTTTAGGTGAAGGAAATTGGAGGCTAGAACCTTATGAGTTTCAAAAGAGTCAGGAGAACCAAGCCATCTAGGAGCCTGGGAGTTTGAGAGTTGAATCCATGCCAGGTTTTGCATCTGGCCCAGTATCATTTGTGGAGGGGCAATGGACCAGGACCTGGGATGGTGGTCGATGAAATACCCCTGTATCTTCTCTCCCCATCAGCTCCCATTGCTTCAATATACTCTTTTTGCATATGACTTTGGAATTTATTGTGACACATGGGAGACACTGTCACAGGACCGTCCAGCATGGCATGCCCTTATCAGAGAAGGGGCCGTGCTGTATGAGCAAAGCAGAATGGAAGTAGCTCAAAGGAAAGATGAGATGAGCAAATTTAGAGAATCCACCCCAAATACTCACATGGATTGTTTGTGCTCGACCTGTGGTAGAACATTCTGAGCTCGTATTGGTCTGATCAGCCACAGTCAGATATGCCATAACTTGAATCTAATGCAGTGATGTCATTTTCATCCTCTTCCAGAATGGATAACAAACAACCAAACTGAATTGTGGGGCAGCCAGGTGGCACCATAGTACATAGAGTGCTGGGACTGGAGTTAAGAAGAGTAGCTGGGTGACCCTGGCCAAGTTTCTGAACCCTATGTGCCTCAGTTTCCTCATCTGTCAAATGAGCTGGAGAAGCAAATGGCAAACTATTCCAGTATTTTACTAAGAAAACCCCAAATTGGGTCAAAGAGAGTCAGATACGACTGAACAATAACAACCCAATTCTGTACTTCCAACCCTGGTTTCTCTCCTGAACTTCAGTTCTACATTACCAGCTGGTATTGAATATCTCCTCCTGAATGTCTCATAGGTATCTCTAAATCAACATGTTCAAAATGAAATTCCCATTTTCCCCAATAGCATCCCTTCTCCAAACTTCCCTATTTCCATTCAAGTTATCATTAGCCTTTCAGTCACTCAGATTCACCACCTCAGAATCATTCTTAACTCTTCCTCATACCCAATCAATGGCCGAGTTTTGTCATTCCATTGCCAAAACATATTTTTAACCACCATTTATCTCCCACTGACCCAGCTTCTATATTAGTCCAGATCCTCACCACCTCTCACCTAGAATATTGGAATAATCTCTTAATTGGTCTCCTTGCTTCTCATCTTCCCCCTCCCCTAAAATCCATCCTGCACACATCTAATGAATTGATATTCCCAAAACACAGGTCAGAATATGTCACTAGCCCTACCCAGAAACCTTCAATGACCTCCTGTTGCCTCTAGGATAAAATAAAAATTGCTCTGGCATTTGGAGCCTTCCACAATCTATTTCTTGTCATTTCTTTTTTAAATTAAATTTTATTTTTCATTAATAAAAATCTATTTTCTCTCCCTCCCACCCTCCACCCCATCACAGGAAAAAAAATTCATTGCAATGAATATGCATAGGCAAGCAAAACTAAATCCTCCATTGGACATGTTTAGTCCCATTCTGTTCCCAGGATCCGTCACCTCTATGTCAGGAGGTGGATAGAATGCTTTACTATCGATCTTCTGCAATCATGAATAGTCATTGTATTGATGTCATCGGAACTATTGATCATAGTTCTTACAACTTTCAAAGTTTGCTTTTACAGTATTGTTGTCATTGTCAACCAGTTGTTCTCCTGGTTCTCTTCATTTCATTCTTCAGCAGTTTATACAAGTCTTAACATTTTTTTAAAAAGGATACTGATGTTATAGTTTATATTGTTCTCTTCTTAAGTGGCTCCACTCACTTCACTCTGCATCAGTTCATGCAAGTCTTTATGCGTTTCTTTGAAATTATCTATTTCTCTAATTTTTTACAGCACAATAATATTCCATTATATACATACATATATATATATATATATATATATGTATATATATACATATAGTCACAATTTGTATAGCCATTTCTCAGTTGATGGGCATCCTTTTAATTTCCAATTTTCTACCTTCCATCTTTATGTCTTTGTAAAAACCGCCCCATCCCTGTGTCTGAATTGATACCTTCACTTCTATCTCATAGGCCCCATTTCTTTTTTTGTCACTTTCAGTTTTACTGATGCTTTATTTTTATGCTATAGTTACAGATTACCCCCAGTCTGTGAGAGGTCTCTTATACCAAAATAAAACAATTAAGAAAAACTAATGATACAGTGACCTCGTATATGAAAGTAAAACAATATTCCCCCCCCATTAAAAATTAACAGAAATCTATTTTCTCTCCCTCTCACCCTACACCTCATGGGGAAAAGAAAAGAAAAACGAAAACAAATTTCTTGTAACAAATACTCACAGTCAAGCAAGAAAAATTCCCCCAATAGCTATGTACAAAAATATACATGTCTCGTTCCATACCATAAATCCATCACATTTCTGTCATAAATAGCATATATTATCAATACATCTTCTGGAATCATGAATGGTCATTGTATTGATCATAATTCTGTTGTCGTTGTATACATTTTTCTCCCAACTCTCATTTCATTCTTCATTAGGTTATAAAAGACCTCAAAATTGTTTTTTTTTATAATATTGGCATTGTAGTATAAATAGTTCTGCTCATGTTATTCTGCATCCGCTCATATAAGTCTTTTCATGTCTTCTTGTAAGCATCTGTTTCCTCATTTCTTACAGCACAATAGTGCTCCCTCACACTCATAGACAACAACTTATTTAGCCATTCTTCGATTAATGAGCATCCTCTGGGTTTCCAGTTTTTTGCACCACAAAGAGCTGCTATACTTTTTTTTGTTATATAGAGCACTTTTTCCTTTTTCCTTGATTTCCTTTGGGTGCAGTCTTAGCAGTGGTGTAGCTGGGTCAATGAGCATGTGCAGTTTTTGTGTGTAATTCCAAATTGCTTTCCAGAATGGCTGTGCCCTTTCCCAGGTCCAACAACAGTGCATCGATCTGCTTGTTTTCCCACAGTCCCTCCAACATTTATCGTTTTTCATTTTTGTCTGTGTTTCTTAAAAGCACAACTTGAGGTCTACCTCCTAAATGAGGTCTTTCCTGCTCTCTCATCCTATCCACTTCTTAGTGTTCCTTCTCTACTGAAATCATTTTTTATTTAACTTGAAAGAATAAGAATGAAAGCTGTAATTAAGGAATTGCATGATATGGAAAAAAAAAGAGAGGGCCAGTTCAGTCAATAAAGAGTTAATAAACAGTGCTAGGCACTGTGCCAAGTGCTGAGGATGTAAATAAAAGCAAAAGACAGTCCCTGCCCTCAAGGAACTCACAGTCTAATGGGGGAGACAACAAACAAACAAATATGTAGAAACAAGCTATGTACAGGATAAAGATGATATAATTAACAGAGAGAAGACACTAGGATTACAAAAGGTTAGAAGAGGTTCTGTAGAAGATGGGATTTTAGTTGGGATTTAAAGGAAGCCAGGGAAGTCAGGAGGTGGAGATGAGGAGGGAGAGCATTCTGGGCATAGGGCCAGCCAGTGAAAATACCCAGAATCAGGAAGTTGAGTGTCTTAGCCAAGGATACCAGTGTCCTGTCAGAGACTGAGTGCAATTCTCTGGTGAGAGGATCAGAGATCTCAGGCTCGGAGGGACCTGAGAAGTCATTGGGTCCAATCCAATGACCCATTTTATAGGTGAGAAAAGTGAGGACAAGGAACCCGAAGTGACTTATCCAAAGGGACAGAGCTAGTAAATGGTTGAGCCAGAATTTAAATTCAGGATCTCTGACTACACATCTGGTGTTTTACACCCACCGCTCCATGATTTACAGATGAGGAAACTGAGAAGAATAAGACATAGCCCCTGCCCTAATAGCAGAATGGTGATGTGATAATTTCAAATCACTTTATATGTGGGGAGGGTAAGGGATGGACGGCAGATCCACTGTTACCTTCAAGTTATCTGTAGAATGGGGGGAAGACCTCCAGCACATTGGATAGACCTCTCTTGGATGTACTTATGGGAGGGCATGGGACAAGAGCATGCACCTGATGGGCAGGTATGGATCTTTGGAGGGAATTCCCCAATCACTCAGATCACACAATCATTTGAATATTTGAATATTCTTTGTACTCTCTTTCCCCTAATTGAATGGGAGCTCCTTGAGGGCAGGAATTATGTTTATTTCTATGTCCCTGGCACCACACAGTGCTTGCCATGTAATGTGCTTTCGATAAATATTTATTGAACTAATTTGACTTGAAGCCAGCATAAAAATGCCCCTAAAAAGGATTTTCTTTTCTCTTTCTTCTTCTTTTCCTCCCTACCCTCCCCTTCCTTCTTTCCTTTCTTTTTCTTCCCTCCCTTCCCTCCTCTTCCTACTCCTTTCCTTCCTTTTTCATCTTCCTTCCTTCCTTCCTTTTTCTTCATCTTCCTTCCTTCCTTCCTTCTCTCCCTCCCTTCCTTCCTTCCTTCCTTCCTTCTCTCCCTCCCTTCCTTCCTTCCTTCCTTCCTTTCCTCCCTCCCTTCTTTCCTTCTTTCTTCCTTCCTTCCTTCCTTTCTTTCTTCCTTCCTTTCTTTCTTTCTTTCTTTCTTTCTTTCTTTCTTTCTTTCTTTCTTTCTTTCTTTCTTTCTTTCTTTCCTTCTCTTTCTTTTTCTTTCTGTCTTTCTGTCTGTCTTTCTATCTTTCTTTCCTTCTGTCTTTCTTCCCTTCCTTTCTTCTTTCTATCTATCTTTATTTCCTTCTTTCCCTCTTTCTTTCCAAACTGGGCTTGAAGCCATTTCTACTATTTATCATTAAGAAAAAAAAAGACTTATTAAGTTCTCCAAACTGCCAGGAGACAGAATTGGCCTGAAAGCAAGCACTGATAACATCCTCTTAATTTCCTTTTCAATTTTTGGTCCACTACACCCATTTTCCAACATCCTGAACAAGAGACTAATGTGTTTGTGAAGTTAATAAAATTACAGCTGGCCATTTATGGTAATAGAAAGTTAAACATTTGCTCGTCTTATTAAGGCATATTAAACAAGACTTTGTTCCTCACATTTCTCTAAGTCGGAGCACATCACCAGGAAGCTGCTGATTTCTGTGGGCTCACAGCAATTTAATTAGGGAAACTGAAAAGAGGAAATTCAGGGATAGCCACTGAGTGACAGTTTTAAATGAGAAAAGCACCAACACTACAGACAAATACCTTTCGAGGCTGTGGTTGGTGCCAATCCACATCCTTGTTTCTGGACATAGAGATCTCATCCTGCTATGGATTTCCAAGTGACCTTGATAAGTTAGTGACCCTAGGTGCCATCATTCAGGCATCCAATTTCTACTGGACTCTGTCACTGTGTCTTTCTTTATGCCATTCATTCCATCCCAAATGCCTTCTGTTTTCCCTTTCACTTCTTTCATTTTTCTACATCTTTCAAAGTCCTTTGTGCTCTTCTTCTTGAATTTATTTTACTTTGGTTTAGTAAATAGATGGGGCAGTTAGGTGGCTCCATGATGGATAGAGTTTTAGGCCTGGAGTCAGGGAGACTCATCTTCCTGAGTTCAAGTCTATCCTCAGACACTTACTAGATGTGTGACCTTGGGCAAGTCACTTAACTACATTTGCCTCAGTTTCCTCATTTGTAAAATGAGCTGGAGAAGGAAATGGCAAACTTCTCCAACATCTTTACCAAGAAAACTCCAAATGGGATCACAGAGAGTCGAACGTGACTAAAAAACGACTGATTAGGAACAACGAATAGATAGACAGCTGGCCTCAGAGTGAGGGAGTCCCTCGGACTCACAGCCTGGCAGTGGAAAGCTTGACAAATCACTTAACCTCTCCATGGTTTCAGGTGCGTCTCCAATGATGATGTCCATTGATATAGAAGGTTCCTCTCTGGAAGCTCCCTACATTGCAGAAATCCCTTAGTTACTTAAAAAAAGCATTTTTTTATATTGCTTCGTATATACTTAGCTACATGCATGTTGTGTCCCTTCTAGCAGAATATATGTTCCTTAAGAGCAAGTATTACTTACATTTTTTTTGCTATTTATATTCACAGCTCACAGCACAGTGTCTGGCACAGGCTAGAAGCTTAACAAAGGTTTGCTGAACTGAACTGAATTGTTGCGTTGAAGGTCTAGTTTATAGCTGGCAGATTTCTACAGCATCTGAAGACTTACAAAACACCTTACTCACGATGTGAAGTTGTATCTTAGTTAGTTAACTCTTGTCTGAAGAGTTAATGCATAGAACAGTGCCTGGCACATAGTAGGTACGTGATAAATGCCTGTTGACTTGTTTTGACTTATATTGAAAATGTTGAGTGACTCATCTTCAGATCCTGAAATCATTTATTAGAAAACCAAAGGAAAAAAGTGTGTATATGTAAGAAGTCCCCTGATCATCTTAATAGGCTCATAAGGCATGAGGCTTTGTCTAATGTTGGGAACCCACGGAGAGTGTGAGAATACCTGGTGATGTCTTGTTGAAAGAATGCACACAACTTTTGATTGGTTTTCAGAGACTAAACTACCTGAAACATACGAAAGAGACAACTGCACTTGGTTCTTTTAGGATTCTTTTTTTGTTGTTTTTTTTTAAACCATTATTGTTAAGAAGAGTAATATATCTGGAGACAAAGAGGGAGGGAGATGGACAATTCATCTGCAACTTACGGTCTGAGAGAGTTGTCTGGAACACCAATAGATTGTAAACTTCTTGAGGGCAGGGACTACTGCTTCTTTTTGTATCCCCAGCATTTAGTCTAGTGCCTGGCACATAGTAGGTATTTAAAAGTGTTTATTGAATGAATGAGAGCTTGATTGATGTGCTCATGTTCACTCAGCTAAAATATCAGAAGGAAGCTGTAAAACCAGGTCTCCCTCACTTTAGGGCCGACTAGCCCTGTATCACATTGTTTTCCCAAATTGTTCTGTTTTGTTCAGTTTCAGTCGTGTCTGGCTCTTTGTGACCTTGTTTGGAGTTTTCTTGGCAAAGATGCCGGAGTGCTTTGCCATTTCCTTCTCTAGCTTATTTTACAGATGAGGAAACAGGCAAACAAGGTTAAGTGACTTGGCCACAATAACACAGCTAGTAAGTATCTGAGGCCAGATTTGAACTCAGGAAGATGAGTCTTCCTGACTCCAAGCCAGACACTCTATCCACTGCACCACCTGGCTGTTATACATTAACAAAGTCTTGCTTTTCATTGTCAAAAGGGGACAAATGGAAATGAAAAGGATGATAGTTACAGCTTTACTTTACCTTATTGAGTGGCTTATTATCCTTATACAAAACTCCAAATCCTGTTCAATCTAATGTATTTATAAAGTGCCTTTCAAACCTAAACCTTAAAGTGTTATAGAAATGTAAGTAATTTTTATTATTGCTATCTGCACTCATAGAGGGTTATCCTGCCCTGTGAGCCACACAAAACAAGTTGAATCCCTCCTTCACCCGACAGCCTTTCAAATATTTGAACACAGTTCTCACATCCTTCCTGGGTCTTTTGTTCTCCAGCTAAATATTCCTGGTTACTTCAGCCAATGCTCACATGGCCTGGTTCTCAAGGCCACGCAAGATGATATCTGCCAGCCATCTGCCAAATGGCAGATTCCCAGGCTAGGCCCTATACTGGGTCCTGAGGGTATAAAACAACATGGAAACTAGTTTCTGTCCTCAGAAGGACCTCCCATTTTATTGGAGTGGACAACATGTGAACACAATAGGACACATGATATTTTGAGGAAGAAGAATGGAATTATGATTCCTGAATTGGAAAGAGAGGACCTGGTTCTGTGTGACCTTGCACAAGTCATTTCTGTCCTCATCCCACAGTTTTAACATCTATAAAATGATGGGGATAGACCACTCTGGTCGCTTCCAGATCTAAATCTGTGGTCATTTTACAGGGAAAGCGCACTGAATTTGGAGTCAGAAGAGGTAGCTTAAAATCTTGGCTTTTTCAGTTACTACCTGTGTGACCCTGGACAAGACATTAACCTTCCCTGGGCCTCAGTAAATCCTCTGCAATGGAGGGGCTTAGGCTCTGTAGTTCAGGGAAAAGAGCACTAGCTTGTCAGAAGATCTGGGTTCAAATCCTGCCTGGTACTTATTAATTGTATGACTTTGGTTGTCATATAATGTCCCTGTGCCTCAGTTTCCACATCTGGGACTAGAAGGTTTCTAAGGGCCCTTTTAGCTTTAAATCAAAGTGATTCAATACCTAGAACTCCCTCTCCTCCACTCTCTCTCCTTCCTTCTCTCTCTTCTCCCCCTTTTCTTCCTTCCTTCCTTTCTTTCTTTCACTGTCTTTCTCATTCTTTCTTTCTCTTTCTTTCTTTCTGCCTTCCTTTCTTTTTTTCTTTCTTTTTTCTTTCTTTCTTCCTTCCTTCCTCCTTTCCTTCCTTCCTTCCTTTCTTTCTTTCTTCCTTTCTTTCTTTTTTCTTTCTTTTTTTCTTTCTTTCTTCCTTCCTTCCTCCTTTCCTTCCTTCCTTCCTTCCTTCCTTCCTTCCTTCCTTCCTTCCTTCCTTCCTTCCTTTCTTTCTTTCTTTCTTTCTTTCTTTCTTTCTTTCTTTCTTTCTTTCTTTCTTTCTTTCTTTCTTTCCTTCCTTCCTTCCTTCTTTCTTTCTTTCCTTCTTTCTTCCTCCTCCTCCTTCTCTCTTTTCTGTCTCTGTCTCAGTCTCTTTCTATGTTTCCTTCTATCTCCATCTGTCATGCTATGAATTACAGAGAGTACCAAGCCTAGTGATGGAAATTTGCCTGATGGGACACTGGGGTTCATGTTTGACGTGGGGAAGAGGAGGGAAGAAATGGTGGGAAAGAGAGAGACCTACAGGCTACAGGGAGGAGGGGGGACTGAGGCCAGACTTCAATTAGCTCATAACTTCGCCTTTTCTCCTGGCTGCAGGTGGTCTGTGTCAGCCAGCTGGGCTTGGCTTGATTAGGAGTACAGTCTCACAGGCTAATCCTGGGCCACGCAGCTCAGCTTGGCCACACGCGGATGCATATCTGTGCATCACACTGCCCATCTCCCAGGGAAACCTTTCAGCCTGCCCAAGCCTAGGCCTATTCTCAGCCACCCCAAGGAGGGAGAGGGAGCCGGTCTGGAGTGTCCTGCAGCAGGCCAAGCCATGGCAGCTGTCAGAGGCTTTGAAATAACTATGCCCTTTGTCTCTGGAGCAGGCTCCTGGGGCACAGGACCTGCCAGTCCCAATACCTAGCAACCATCTCCCCTGAAAAAAGTTTTTTTTGTAGGCAGTCATTTTTTTGTGTTCTGGCTCCCCATGGACTGTCCTCTGACAGCTAAATCTCCAAAGGCTGAAAAAGGAGAGGAAGCTGGGGTCTTACCGCTTAAATTGCCCCCATTATCTTAGGATCTGTTAGAAAGAAGAACAAGCAATTAATGAAGCGAGGACATTCACTCTGGAGCTGAGCCCTGGAGTGGGAGCTATGGGGATGCCCTGGACAGTCCAGCAGTCACGGCACCAGGACAGTTACCCACCTCACTCGACAGCAATGTCTCTTTTGGGCTCAGTTCCTGCCCATGCCTTTCGGTCCATGTGGGGCATCCATACAGTGCCTGTCCAGCTAGACTGGATGCATGAAAGATTTGAGGCTAATTCACAGATGGCAGAACCATTACAGGATACCATGAACTGATCAATCTCTAGGATGAGAAGAAATGTTGGAGGGGTGGGAAGAATTAGTGTTAGATTCATAAGACATGGGTTAGCATCCTAATTTCAACATTGACTTAACTGTGTGACCCAAGGTAAGTAATTTCATGTATCTGAACTCTAATGTCCTCATCTGTCAAATGAGATAGCATTTCTACTGCCTACCTCACAAGGTAATTCTGAAGAAGTTTCTCCTGGATGTTCTGGTGCATCCAGAGTAGGGCAACCAAGATGATGAACCATGAGTATTAGTTGGAGGAACTAGAGTTTAGCTGGAAAAAGAAGACCAGGACTTGTGCAAGTATTTGAAGGGCTTTCATGGGGAGAAAGGATTCTATTTGTTTTGTTGGCCCCAGGTAGCTGAAACATCTTCTATGAATGCTGTTATTAGTAACAAAAATAAATCATGCTTCTATAGTGCTTTGTGGTTTAGATTGGGAGAGGACCTTAGTGGCTGTCCAGTCTAACTCATAACCGAAAGGGATTGGCACTAAAGCAGACCCTCCAAGTGGTTATCTCTGCTTGAAGACCTTCAATGGGGGCAGGGTATGGGGGGAGGCAGACACACTACATCTTAAGGTCTGTCTCTGTCTCTGGGTCTTTCTCTGCCTCTCTGTCTCATTCTCTCTCTCTGTTTCTGTCTTTCCATCTCTGTCTCTGGCTCACTATCCCTGCTTTTCTGTCTCTCTATCTCTTTGTATCTGTCTATTTATCTCTCTGTCTCTGTCTGACTGTCACTTTCACACACACACTTACATATATACACACACTCACACACACACACACAGAGCTACACAGAGACATCCTTCTGATATAGTTTGGATCTTTTCCTTTCTTTCTCATTTTTTGTACTAAATATTGACTCTCTCTGAGAGCTGCAGATGGCTAAAACAA
The DNA here is from genome assembly GCF_011100635.1 of Trichosurus vulpecula. Lineage (NCBI taxonomy): Eukaryota > Metazoa > Chordata > Mammalia > Diprotodontia > Phalangeridae > Trichosurus > Trichosurus vulpecula. Next base: position 42,833,443 of record NC_050573.1, on the reverse strand, counting down.
CCTTCAGCATTTCTGTAATCACTTCAGGCTAAGGAGACTCCGAGAAGAGTAAATATTTTGTTCAAGTGCTTTCATAAAAAAGAGTAAGTGGGGGGGTGGGGGTGGATACTTCAAGCGAAGAGTTCTATTGTCAAGCCTGTCAATCCTTAATGGTTCCCAAAGTCTGGGAGAAATGAACTAGAGGAATCCTGAGCAAACAGTAAGGAACTAGGGCTGGAGATCTCCCCACACAGCATTTTCCTTACCCTTCCCCCCAACTTATTAAGTCAATGGTCTAATGTATTCTACGCAGTGGGAAAAGAGTTAGAGAGGATACTGGGAAGAAGTGGTCTAGACTTCTCTCCCAGAAAGCAAGGTTGCAGGAGGTGAGATGGCTAGTGAAGAATCACAGAATTTTGGAGTAGGAAGGGCATGCACGCATGCATGAATGGATAAATGAACAAAATGGAATTTATTAAGAGCTTTCTATGGGGACAAAAAGAAAAAGTGAGCTGGTTCCTGCTCTCAAGGTACTTAACAGTCTAATGAATATAGAAACTAGATCTGTGATTTCATTGATATAGGGAAGTCTTGGATGAAGAAATTCCCTTAAGTGCTGTAGTTTGGCACCTTCTTGCAACTGACAGTCTTAGAGGTTGCCTGGAATACTAAGAGGTTAATTGGCTTGTCCAGGGTCACACAGTGAATGTATATCACAGCCAGGACTTCTATTCAGTTCTTCCTGATTTTAAGGCCACCTTTGAGCCCCTACACCAGTAGTGTCAAAGCTCCATAGAAACTGGGGCCCTAAATAGTATGTAGGGATCCCTGTGGGCTGTATGTTGTCTTAGAAAACCACATATTGATATTATCTATGTTTTATTGCATTTTTATTTCACAGGTTGGCCACTAGATGGTGAATCATTTGACCATGATAATAACACATACAACCACGAGAAAGTGAGCATCTGAGTCAGTAGTAAGAGAAAGATTCTTGGCTTCCTCCTTTTGTTATTACAAACACTGTCAGGGATTTTCTTCCCATTTGTTTGGAATTTTTGTCTTTTTTGAGGTATCTTGAAAATCAATCTCTGAATGCTTTAAAAATTGTGTTGCCTTCCACCTTCTTTTGTGCCCTTGCAGAAAATGAGGGTCTACAGTGTTAATAACATTACATATAACATTGTTTTTTATATGTTGATTTGTTTTTATAATTTTTTTCTCTTTTCAAAATTATTGTAAGGTATGACTGTGGGAAAAGGAAAGGAAAGGGATACAGGGGGAGAAATCTAAGTCATGTCAAAGTAAAATATATGAATAAAACTTTTTGTATTTTTAAAAATGTATTTAATATTTCATTTCCTTCAATTACATGTAAAAACAAATTTTAACAGTCCATTTTTTAAAAAAACTGAGTTCCAAATCTCTCCTTCCCTCTTTCACATCTCTGAGACAGCAAGAAATTTGATATAATTTATACATGTGCAGTCATGCAAAACATATTTCCATATTAGCCATGTTGTGAAAGAAAACACAAACCATAAAAACCCCCAAGAAAAATAAAGTTAAAAAATATATTCTTCAATCTGTGCTGAGACCCCACCAATTCTTTCTCTGAAGATGAATAGCATTTTTCATCATAAGACCTTAGCTAAGTCATTCACAGTTGATCACTGTACAATATTGCTGTTACTGTGTAAAGTTTTCTCCTGGTTGTGCTCATTTCACTTTGCATCAGTTCATATAAGTCTTTCCAGGTTCTTCTGAAGGCACCCGATTATCATTTCTTATAGTATGAGACTATTCCATCACAATCGTATACTACCACTTGTTCAGCCATTACCCAGTTGATGGGCATCCCCTCAATTTCCAGTTCTTTGCCATCACCAGAAGAGCTGCCATAATTATTTTTTGTACATATAGATCCTTTTCCTATTCCTTTTATCTCTTTGGGATACAGACCTAGTAAATGGTATTGCTGGGTCAAAGGGTATATACATGGTTTTATAGCCCTTTGGGAACAGCTCCAAACTGCTCTCCTGAATGATTGGATCACTTTATAATTCCATTGACAGCACATTAGTATCTCAATTTTCCCACCCACCCCCAACATTTTTCACTTTCCTTTTCTGTCATATTAACCAATCTGATAGGTGTGAGGACTAGTACCTCAGAGTTGTTTTAATTTGCATTTCTCTAGTTAATAGTGAATTAGAGCGTTTTTTCATATGACTACAGATAGTTTTGATTACTTCATCTGAAAACTGCTTGTTCATATCCTTTGATCATTTATCAATTGGGGAATGGCTTTAATAAGATTATTATTTTAAAATTGCGTTGCTTTTAGTATAGATTTCATTTGCATGCATTTGATGGGGCTCAGTTGTTTCTTCTGATTTCATTTTCTTTGGGGCCATTTTCACTGCCTTATACTAAACTAGACAGGCCATAATCTGGCTGCCCACTGCCCTAGTCAGGCCACATCTAGATTATTGCCCATAGGAAGGCAACTGGGAGAGGGAAGGGCTAGAACCCTTGTTATATGTGAGTTAGTTGAATGAACCAATGTTGTTTAGCCTGGAGGAGAGAAAACTCCAAGTGTACATAGGTGTGGTAGCTGCCATCAAAAATTTGAAGGGGATAAAGCTTGTTCTGCTTGGCCCTGAAGGGCTGAACCAGGAACTGTGGGTAGAGTGGAAGTGACCTTGGCCTCTGTAAGGCAAAACCAATGAAGTGTCCTCTCTAGGCAATTTTTCTACCAATCAGGAACAACATCTAGGATGAGTCTATTGGTGTAGGACAGCCGTGGAGCCTTAGAACCACCCTAATGAAGCTTTAGACTGGCTGATCAACAGCTTGGCTGTGGGGGGTGATACATTTTCTACCTGGAGCCATATTTAAAATTTTTTTTCTTTAAATTATTGAGATACCTGGAAAGACTTACATGAACTGATGATGGGTGAAGTGAATGGAACCAGGAGAACATTGTACACAGAAACAGCTATTGTATGATGATCAATTATGATGGACTTAGCTCCTCTCAGAAATATAATGATCCAAGACAATTCCAAAAGACTCATAATGGAAAATACTATCCACATGCAGAGAAAGAACTATGGAATCTTAACGTATATCAAAGCATACTATTTTCACTTTTTTGGGGGTGGCTTTCCATTTTTGTTCTGTTTCTTCTTTCACAACACGACTAATGTGGAAATAATGTTTACATGATTGCACATGTGTAACCTATATCAGATTGCTTGTCATCTTGGGGAGGGGGAATGGGAGAGAGGGAAGGAAAAAAATTGAAACTTGAAATCTTATAAAAAATGAATGTTGAAAACTATATTTACATGTAATTGGAAAAAATACAAAAATAAAGTTATTGAGCTTAACATAGAGATCTATTTTAAGAATCTATATAGAGATCTATATTAAAAGAGTTATTTTAAGTAATAGAGTTAATATAGAGATCTATATTAGTGAAGTGACAAACAATCCTGGCAAAATCACCAAACTTTAAAGAGTTGGAGATGCTTCATATAGATCAATTTCCTCATTTGTCAACCATTTCACTGCTTTTGGATTTCTTTAGACCTTTCCAGTCAAGCCTTCCTTCCCCAGGAAACCCGTCATTGGGAAATCTCATTATCCTGAAAGATTGAATCTGCCTGGTTCTCCCATCTCGTCAGTGCCCTCTGCCCCTGTAATCGGACCCTCTGACTGAGGGCAGGGCCGTGAGCTCTAAGGCTTCTATTGAACACAGTCTTCTCCCCATTTCCTACCAGCTACACTGTTTTTGGACTTTTTCAGACTTTTCCATCAAGTACTTTTCCTTTTATCTGCTCTTTTTAGCTTTCCTTTCTTTGTTGTCTTTCTCCATTAGATTGTAAGCTCCTTGAGGGCAAGGACTTTTTTTTAAACTCATATTTGTATATTTAGTACTAACCCAGTGCCTGGCACATATTAGGCACTTGTTAAATGTTTCTTGACTAATTTCCTTTTTTTGGGTGTCCCCAGCTTATGTAAACATATCATTTTGGAGCTGTTGTCAGAACCTATGGTTTCTTTCCATCTTTATCCTTTCTTTTAATTTGCTATTGGACAACTGGGTGGCACAGTAGACAGATTCCCAGACCCAGAGTCAGGAAGACTCATCTTCCTGAGTTCAAATCTGGCCTCAGACACTTACTAGCTGGGTGACATTGGACAAGTCACTTCACCTTGTTTGCCTCAATTTCTTCATCTGTCAAATGAGCTGGAGAAGGAAATGGCAAATGACTGTAGTATCTCTGCCAATAAAACCCTGAATGGGGTCATGAAGAGTCAGACATGACTGAAGAATGACTGAACTAAATTTGCTGTCAATTTGGACCTTTTTATGACTGGTCGATCCTCTGGCTGTACACAGATAACTGACTCTGCAGTTACTCCATCGCTAGTCATTTCCTGTTAGTTAAGATAAAAAATCCCATAGTGGGAAGCAGCATGGCATCATGATTAGAGAACTGGCCTCGTAGTTGGGAAGATCTGAGTTCAAATCTTGCTTCTGTGGAACTCTAGGCAAGGCACTTAACCCTTTAATACCCAAGCAACTCTCTAAGAATGTAAGCCGAAGGACAGATGCCTATCTGTATAGGTCAGGGAAGTTCTTATTCCAGTGAAATCCCAGTTCCAGGCCAAAAAGCACACAAAAAAAGATATAACCAATGTTATTTTTTTTGTGTGTGATGTCTTCCTGTTCTTATCAAGTTCTGCAACTCTCTTGTTGGTGAGATCATTGACTCAAACTTCTTTGACCTTCTTCTGTTCTCAGCCTGAAGGATATTTTCCAACATAGTTTTTACTCCCCTCCCCTCCATTTCTCAGGGCACTGAAGTCACTGAATGTATCTGTTGACTTAGTTTCAAGGAGGTCATTAAGTTCTTCTGTCGGATTAATCTTTTTAAAATCAACCCACCTGAATTTTCTTTGTCTGCTACTCACACAGAAATAGCTACCAAATGTTGGCTATTACCAAATGAGTGGCTATTATGTAGTCAAGATTTAGATATTTAATTGCTGATTTGGGAAGAAAAATACAGATGTCAACCCAACAAGCATTTATTAAGCAGCTACTGTACTATGCACTTAAGATAGAAACACAGGATTACTGCCCTTACGGATCTTACAGTCTAATAGAAGCACAAACACATGGTCTCTCCACTGGAAAGATTTAGGTGGGGAGACAAATCTAACCCCCATGATAGGGATAGTCTCTGTGATCTCATTGAAACAGCAGCTCCCATATTGGGAAACTCCAACTATCGCTGTAAGTAGGCACTTTCTCTGTAAATTATAGTTGTGCTTTCCCAGACTACTGGGAGATAAAGTGACTTGCCCAGGGTCACAAGAACTTCCTTGCTTTAATACCAGATCTTGGGGCAGCTAGGTGGCTGAGTGGATAGAGTACTGGCTCTAGAGTCAGGAAGACCAGAGTTCAAATCCAGCTTCAGACACTTACTAGCTTCATGACTCCAGGCAAGTCACTTAACCCTGATTGCCTCTCCCCCACCCCCACAAACAACAACAGATCTCTGTGGGGTAATGCCACACAGCCTCTTTAACCCTTAGGAATGATAGCAAATAAAACAACCCCATGCTTCCCTCTATCCATTACATTCTCGTCATCTTCTCCTATATCCCATTCCACCCTTTAATCTCTATGCCTTTGAACACACTCTTCTCTATGCATTGCTAGTCCCTTCCCTCTGAGATTAGACTCCATTGACACCGTCTATATCTTGTTATGAACATAATTATTTGCATGTTGCGCCTCCCATTTGACTGTAAGCTCATTGAAGGCAGAGAGCATATTTTTGCTTTTCTTTATATCTCCAGCACCTAATGAGCATTCCATAAATGTATATTGATGAGTCAAATACTCTCTTCTTTCATTCCCATTCATCCCTCAAAGTCCCAATCATGTACCATTCTTGAAGTCTTTCCTGACCTTTCCCAGTCAGTAATCAATAAATCCCCCAGCACTTACGAAGTACGTACTATGTAGTAGGTTCTGGGCATACGAAGACAAAGGTGAAACAATCCCTACCCTCAGAGAACTTTCATTCTATTACAGGAACCAACATATACACATATAAGCATGTAAACTATAAGCAATGCAATTACAAAGAAGTTTTAAGGGGGAAATACTAGCAGCTGAGGGAAGGGCGGCATAAAGGACTATGCTGGAGATAGCAGAACCAGTTCAGGAGAACCAATTATTAAATCTTCAGTATGAGCATTTACACTGCAGAAATCAGCAAGTGCTACAAATCAGGGTTTGATTCATTGTTTTGCTGATTGTCTAGACTTCCGATGGAGAAAGTGTTAACACAGATCATGTGTCAAATGTGTGTATATATGTGTATATATGTATATGTGTACATATACACACATTTATCTATATCTGTCTGTCTGTCTATCTATGTATATATCTCTCCATCTACTTATATCTCTATCTATCTATATCTATCTGTCTATCTATGTCTATCTATCCATCTGTCTGTGTATGTATGTATCTCTCTATCTATCCATCTATCTCTATCTATCTGTCTGTTTCTCTATCCATCTATTCATCTATCTATCTATCTATCTATCTGTCTATCTATCTATATCTGTCTGTCTATCTATGTCTGTCTATCCATTTGTTTGGCTGTCTATTTATGTATATATCTCTCTATCTATCCATCTACCTCTACCTCTATCTGTCTGTCTGTCTGTCTGTCTGTCTATCCATCTGTCTGTCTATGTATTTATGTATGTATGTATCTCTCTATCCATCTACCTCTATCTCTATCTCTCTGTCTATCCATCTGTCTATGTATGTATCTCTCCATCTATCCATCTACCTCTCTCTCTGTCTGTGTCTGTCTGTCTATCCATCTGTTTGTCTATGTATGTATTTATCTATCTATCCATCTACCTCTATCTGTGTGTCTGTCTATGTATCTATCTATCTATCTGTCTATATTAGGGGGAAAGCTGGTTGTTAAAACATTTATGGGCACATCCCTAGGCAGGGAATCAGGAAAGTCTTCATGTTGAAAGTAGAGCCTGAGCTAAATAGTGAAGGAAACATGGGATTCTATGAGGTGAAGGAGGACAGGAGAGAATGAATTCCAGGCACAGGGGATGACCAATGAATAGGCTCAGAGACAGGGTTTGGAATGTGGAATAGCAAGAAGGCAATCAATGGATCACAGAATGTGGGAAGGGGAGTATTGTGTAATAAGGCTTGAAAGGTTAAGTTGGGGCCAGGTAGAGAAGGGATTTAAATTCCAACCAAAGAAGCTTTTATTTGATCCTACATTTTAGAGGAAATAGCCAATAAACATTTAATAAATGCCTACTATGTTCTGGGCACTGTACTACTGCTGAGGATACAAATATGAATTTAAAAAAGTAGTCCCTGCCTTCAAGGAACTTACAATCTAATGGGGTGGGGGAGGGGGAGACAATACAGGAAAGAAAACTAAAAGAGGGGGGAAAAGGAAAAGTACTTTGAATAGAGGCTTGATGGAGAACTGAAAAAGTCCAAAGACGGTGTAGCTGGTGGAAAATGGGGAGGATGTGTTCAATAGAAGCCTTAGAGCTCATGGTTCTGCCCTCAGTCAGAGGGTCCAGTCAGAGGGGGTAGAGGGCACTGATGAGATGGGAGTAATAGAAGTCAGTTCTCTAGGAGAATGTGGCCCTGGAAAGTAGAGACTATTGGGTCAGAAGACAAGATCAAGTCTCTTTGAGAAAGTCCTTTCCACTCCCTGGTCCTTGGTTTCCATGCCTATAAAATCAGGGTGTTGGACTAGACTCTGAGGTCTCTTCCAGCTCTGGAGTTTGGATCCTATGTGGGAAACTTTTAAGGTAACAGCAGAGGACAGTTGATCCCTCCCATGTCACCTTGGGGGCAATGCCTTCGCTAGTTACAGCTCTGATTTCACATGGAATCACAAAACCCCCTGAAAGAGTCCAAATCATATTGAAACCCTGGAGAACAGTTTGAAATAGAGATATTTCTAAATCAGAGTATTAAGGTTTGCTGTCAGATAGAGACTGGTGAACTAGTTCAGCTAAAGTAAGAAATGATTGGAGCCATCACTCAGATGGGAAATCAAAGCCTAACTCTGTTCGGAAGCGCTCACTTACTCTCCTCTCCCTCAGCCCCACTTCCCCGGGGATAGTCATTTCTAATACCTTCTTCCTGGGCAGATCTGGCTAGAGGCTCAACCTTGGACAAGCTGCTACCTGCCTCTGAGTCTCAGTTTCCTCTTTAGTAAAATGAAAGATAAACCTGTGATCCAATTGTCAGCCCTGCTGTAAATCTATTTCTTCCCCAAATGGATTAGATTCTCCCGGTGCATTGGATTTCCCTCCATGGATGATCCAGTTTAATATCGCTTATTTATTCCCCTTTTGGAAAGAAAATCAATTTACTTTATCAATATTGATGATAATTTTATCGCACACTAATATGGTACTTTAAGGTTTGCAGAGGGCTTTATATATGTTTGTTATCTCATTTGAATCTCACTAAAACCTGGGCCACAGGTGCTGTTATTGCTTTCGTTCTATTGATGAAGGAACTGATGCTTACAGAGGTTAAGTGACTTGCCTAAGGTCACACAGCTGCTCAATGGCCAAGGTGGCATTTGAACTCAGATCTTCCTGACTCCAAATCTAGTGCTCGATGCTCTATGCCACAACAGAAAAAAAAGCGCTGAATCCTCCCAGTTCCTTAACTGACATTTTTATGGTGGACGAGAGAAGTGGGAACCTTTTAATTCCTCCTGTTCTAAAGACCTAGAGATAAGATAGTCCAGTGGGCAGGAAAGCTATAATTTATAAGCAAATGTAGTAACCTTAGTGGATAGCTTGGTTTTTTTTATCCAGAATGTCCTAATTAAAGAGTGCTAAGACTTGGAAGACTTTGGTCAGAATCCCTGTCCTATTTCCTTGATTCTTGAGTGACCCTGGGCAAGCTGCTTCCTTTCTTTGGGCCTTGGTTTCCTTGTCTGTAAAATAAAGGGATTGGACTAGAATCAGGGATGGGGAACCTGTGGCCTTGAGGCCACATGTGTTCCTCTCGGTCCTCAAGTATGGCACTTTGACTTCACAGAACAAATCCTTTTATTAAGGGGATCTTGGTTAGGTGATCTCCGAGATTCCCTTCAAGGTCTAAATTCTATGATTCGATGATACAACTCTCCCATGCCAGCTACTAGTTGTACCCCTAGGGAATTATGGTGTGGGAGAACAGGCAACTCTCCTGCATCTCAAAATAAGGTGCTGACTTAGGTGGGCAATCTATGCGTGGGTGCTGGGAGAAAACATATAGGACTGAAGAACTACCCTAACTCATCCTGGTATTGGGGAAGTCCACTCTCTTGAAAGTTGAAAAAAGGGGCAGGAAAACTTTTGTGAGGCTTGTGTTGGGCAGGAACTATATAACCCAGGGAAAAATTCAGAGTGGAGCCCCTTGCTTTGTGGTGCATTTAGCCCTGATATAGGGATGCTAAGTGATTCTAACCAAGATAAGGGAGCTTTGAGTGTTTCTCCCTACAGTTATGTGAAAGACCTCAGAGTAAAGTCTTCACCTACAAAGACAGCTGAAGAAATCTTGACCAAGATGGTGATGGTGATCAGGCTTCCTTTAAGTTCCAACTAAAAAAAGTTCCACCCCCTACACAGAGACTAAATTACTTGCAGTTGCAAAGGTGAAGACATTACTCTGAGGTCTTTCACATAACTGTAGGGAGAAACACTCAAATCTCCCTTATCTTGGTTGGAATCACTTAGCATCCCTACATCAGGACTAAATGCACCACAAAGCAAGGGCCCCCACTCTGAATTTTTCCCTGGGTTATATAGTTCCTGCCCAACACAAGCCTAGATCAGAAGATGCAGAGAAGACCCTAACCTGCATTGGTTGAAGGAGTTTCCACCTTTGAGGGGTCTCTATGAAACCACAGTTCCCGTGCCTATCCTTATCTCCTATGGTAAAAGTTCTTCCCAAAGTTAGAGAGTCATGAACTATAAAGTGGAATTTGGTATCATGCTGTCTCAAACATGTAGTCTTTAAAAAAATGAAACTGAACACTGTAATTATAATGACCAAGCTTGGTCCTGAACAAGAGATGTATCTTGTAATGTATCTCCTTCCCTTTTCTGCAGATGTGGGGGCCTGCAGGTGTGGCACACTTTGTAATAATGTCAGACATGAATATTTGGTTAGTTTTGCTGCTTGGCCTCAGTCCCTGTTTTCTATTCTTTGTTGTAAGGAGTGGGTGAGAGGGGGATATGTTGAGAAAACAAAAGAAAGAGATACAAATCTAAACAAGTCATTCTTGTACTAGTACACAGAAAATGTTCAAAAGACCCACCGGAAGCCTTCTAGCCTTTGCTCTGTGGGAGGACGAGAGCAAGCGTCATGGGATGAGAAGGTGTGGATGGGTTGTGGAGCTGGGTCCATGTTCACAAGACCATGAACCCACTGAAATAAAACATAATTTCAGCGAGATGAAGGAACTTGCTTAGGGTCACACAGGTAGTGGTTATGAGAACTAAGACACGTATTGAATCTTTGTTGCTGTTCAGTTGTCTCAGTCATGTCTGACCCCATTTGGGGTTTTCTTGGCAAAGATACTGGAGCAGTTTGCCATTTCCTTCTTCAGCTCATTTTACAAATAAGGAAACTGAGGGAAACAGGGTGAAATGACTTACCCGGGGTCACCCAGCTAGTAAGTGTCTGAGGCTGGATTTGAACTCATGAAGATGAGTCTTCCTGACTCCAGGCCTGACACTCTACTCACCACTCCATCTTGCTGCTCATGCTGAGTCTACCACACACCCGTGTTTCAGATACAGAAAAATAACTTCTTCCCTCAGAACTCTTCCCGCTCACTTATTTCTCCAATGTTTTCCTTCTTCTCTCTTCCCTCAAAGGCAAAGCTGGCTATTTGTTTCCTGATGGCTCATCAGGCAGCAGCTCCTTCCAAGATCTATTGTCTGGGTTTCTCTTCCCCTTCATAATTATTTCCCTGATAACGACATGTTCTTTAATTACCTTGGAATCGATTTCTCTCCCTGTTGAGAGTTGCTGCTAAGACTGTGCCAACAGTGGCTGATTGAAAATTCAATTTGCTTCACACCTTGCTCTCCATTAAGGATCTCGGAGCCTAAATATCATCACTGTTTGGATACTTAAAGGAAACACTTCTTAGGGCCAGTCTTGGAGTCTGTGGACAACTAATTAGCAGGGTGGGATACAGAATACAGCCCCTCGTCAGAGCCCACTCCACGCTTCACAATGGCTTCTGACCTAAAGACTGCTGGATTCCAAGTTGGAAGGCAGCTAGGTTTGAATCCCACCTTCCTCATCTACTGGCTTTGGGCAAGTCTCCTAGACTCAGTGTGCCCAGCAATTGCATATAAGAAAGCAGCTAGGTGCTATAGTGGATAGAGTGTGGGGTCTTGAGTCAGGAAGACCTGAGTTCAAATCCAGCCTCAGACACATACTAGCTATGTGGCCCTGAGCAGGACACCTAACCCCTGTTTACCTCAGTTTCCTCATCTGAAAAATGAGGATAATCATGGCACCTACCTCTCAGGGTTGTTTGGAGTATCAAATGAGATGATAATTGTGATTAGCACTGAGTGGGATAGTGAGGACTTGTCATGGAATCTGGGTCTCCTCCTTTCTGTAAATTGATAAATGGAGGTGGAGACTTTTCAGCATGGCTCAGGGCTTCTGATTGACAGCTAGACCTAAGTTTCTAGTTATTAAGAATCATTTGAACTGTGTCCTCACCAAATAAGGATAGAATTGAGTGATATGAAGGCTTCTCAGGAGAGACACCTTACTAAAGCAGTAGACCCTAGGCCTGAGTTTCTATTTCACCATAGGCACCTGATTTATGAGAACCCGAAACTTAGGGCCATTTCCCCCCTTTTCAGTAACTGCCCCCTCAGCACTAGCTTTGCCAAATAAGGAATAGAACCCTTATACGAGTTTACATTGGCTGGAAATGTATTTCCTTGTTCCCTATACCTGGGTTAGATTTCTCGTGAGATTGTGAGCCTGAACTCCACCAAATGAGAGTGAAGGTCAGTGGTGGGAGGAGGATGGAATGCACTAGGGTATATAATCATGCTCTGCTTTCTGTACTGTGCCTCTCCTACTAGCTCACTGCTGGTGGTGATGACGCCCTTTCTCGTGAGATCGTAATAAAGAAATTTTCTGTTTCTACTTTGAGAGACCTCTGACTCTTTTAATTAATTGTGGGCAGGTGGTCTCACCCCACACAGCACAATGCTTGGCACATAGTAGGTGCTATGTAATTATTATTTACTCACCTGACAGAAACACAGAATCTCAGAGCTAGAAAGGATGTCAAAGGCCGCTGGGTCCACTGAGTCTATTCCTAAACGAGAGACCTTCTTACAACATCCCTTAAAAGTGAGCAATCAACCTTTATTTGAAGATGACCAGTAAGCGGGACACCTGTTGCCTTCCAAGGCAACCCATTTCACTTTTGGAGATTACTAACCATTAGAAAGTTTTTCTTGACATCAAACCAAAATCTGTCTTCTGGAAAGTTACATCCATTAATTAAATAAATGAAAAAGTAGGTATTAAACATTTACTCTGTGCCAGATACTGTGCTAAGCATCTGGGATACAAATAGAAAAAAGAAAAAAAAAGGCAACCCCTGCCTTCAAGGGACTTAAGTTCTAATGAAGCAAACCATCGAAAATAGGGAAGTGGTGATGTGCCAGCAGTGTTCTGTTCAGAGAAGTTACAGAGATGGCGAACAGAACCATGGGTAAGTGATAGACATTTCTTTTCCTGGAATGCTAGTTTTTAAAATATTTAATTAATTTAATTTAATTAATCCTTTACTCTTAGTTTTTAAATAAATCAATAAACATTTATTAAGTGCCTACTATGTGCCAGGCACTGTGCTAAGTGCTGAGTATACAAAATGAAGCCAAATTTAGTTCCTGTCCTCACATGCAGAATAAGGCTAGAGTTATTGAAAGATTCAAATTCAAATTGTATAATATGCTTCATAATGATTAAAGCCTTATACAAATGTTCTCTCTTCTTATCTCCCTCCTCAACAGCAAAGGAAAAAACATAATAGTACTTTAAGACTTGCAGAACATGTCCTTCATCGTAATCCTATAAGGTAGGGAGTGTAAGTGTTATTAAATTCAAATGAGGCAACATTTGTAAAAGTGGTTAATGCAGCGCCTGGCACATAATACTGCAGATGCCTTGTAATACTTATTCCCTTTCCCCAGATGCTCATTACGCCCATTTTGCAGATGAGGGAGCCAAAGCTCAGAGAAAGTGAGAGGCTGAGTGATTTTCACCAGGTTTATCCATTGAGAGGCCTTTGATGGTGTTAAGCTCTGGAAATGCAAAGACAAAGGTGAAATATCTCCTGCTCTCAGGGAGAGTCCCCACCCAATGAGCTTCGGGAATAGCTCCTCTCCAGACTCAATTGATGTTCTTCCTGGTTCTGGTAGTCTTTGCCACCATTCCGGTTGCTGAGTTGGCCTCTGATGCCTTTTCTGACCCTTTGAAGCTTATAGATTTGAAATGTGACTCATTCACCTAAGGTCAGGAAAGGAGAAACCCAACAGATCGAGACTCCATGAGACACATGGTGGCCATCTAGGGAGAAAAGGCAGCTTCAGCCAATGCTGCTCTCCCTACCCGGAGGCTCACAGCTGTCCTTCCTCGATTACAAGCCTCTGTGGAAAACACTGTCAGCTCTAATCCATTGTGTGCACCCTCAATTACAACTCAAGCCACTCCTTGTATAATCAATCCTTCTGGCTTCTCAGGCAGCCGGAAATCTCTTTGACTTTACAGGAACAGTGCCTCAGTCACTCATAGCTGGAAGAAGGCACATCGAGAAGGCACATTTGTTGGATTGGCAGTGGGCAGAGAATGTGCTCTGTACAACCCATTGGGAAGGGCAAACCCACATGTGCTCTAAGGCCTGGGCTCTTACTGGCCAGTCCAACTATTACAGAAGTACATACAAAATAAACCCACATATTGGAAGAGGGTTTGGTCACTGGCAGAGGGCGGGGTGGAACAGGAAAAGCTTCATGATGAGTTTTTGAAATAAGTTTCGAAGGAAACTAAGAATTATAAGAGATGAAGGCAAGGAGGGAGTATTTTCCAGGCCTGGGGAATAGACACGGAGATGAGAGATAGAGTGTTGCATGTGAAATGTGTAATACAGTTAGTAAGAAACAAAGTCTAGATTCAAACCCGTATCTCTTGACTACAAGTTTAGAGTTATTCCCACTATCCCTTACTGTATCGAGATCCTGTTACCAGTGAGTTTAGGGTTCTTCCCACTAACCTTTACTGGACCAAGATTCCCCCACTAGTGGATTTCGGGTTCTTTCCTCTATTCCTTACTGGATGGAAAGCCTTCCACCAATGATCCTTGTTGTCTTATATTAGCAGAAGCTCATGAATACCAAGAGAATCATAGGATCATCAATCTAGAGCCAGAAGGACCCTCTGAGGCCATCTAGTGACCAGGTGTGGGGAACCTTCAGCCTCCGGGCCACACTCGAGGACCTAGAGGGCCTGGAGGCTGCAAGTTCCCCACCCCTGATCAGTCCAACCGTCTTATTTTATAGATGAAGAGACTGAGGCCCAGAGAAATTAGTAATTTGCCCAAAGTCACAGAGGTGAATAGGGGTCAGAGCTGGGATTTGAACCCAGGTCTTCTGATTCCAAATATTGTGTTCTAGGGTTGCTTGGTCATTTCAGTCATGTCTAACTCTTTGTGACTCCATTTGGGGTTTTCTTGGCAGAGACATTGGAGTGCTTTGCCATTTCCTTCTCCAGCTCATTTTACAGATGAGGAAACTGAGGTAGACAGGGTAAAGTGACTTGCCCAGGGTCACACAGCTAGTAAGTGTCTGAGGTCAGATTGGAACTCAGGTCTTCCTGACTCCAGGCCAGGTGCTTTCTCCACTATGCCACCTAGCTGCCTGTGTTCTAGGGAGCTGTTGTCTGTTTTCAAAAGGTGCATAATAGTGTTGCCAGTGGGGCTTCTACCAATCACAAGGAGACACCAAGAGGTCCTGGTAAGGTGCCTGAGGCCAATGTGTGTGCACAGCAGGCACCATGTTTCTTGGGCCCTGAGTGAGTCTATGAAAGTAGGAATTTCCACCTGACCTGGTGTCTTTGCCAGTGCTGCCAGGGCCAGGCTATGTCTATGGAGCTGATGGTCAGATATGTGTTGTTCTTTGGAGGAGGCTAAAATAAATGCATCATATCAGGGTTGTGGTTGGAAAAGAACCTTGGAGATGATCAAGAATCATCATAACATAGATCTAGGGTCCTTTAAGGTCACCTTGTTTAACCATGTTGTTTTACAGAAGAGGGAAATGACACCCTCGCTAGCTTCCTTCAAGGGTCAGTGCCTTCATCAATAAGACCTTGCCTGATCACTTGAGTTATGAATATGTCCACTATTGAAGTTGCTTCGCTTTTACTGATCTCTATATGGATTGTACCCCTTGATAAAATCTAGCTCTTTGAGGACAGGTCCTATTTTCTCTATGTCTTTTTATCCTAGTGCCTGGAACATAGGAACTTAAAATGAATGCTTGGATTATAAATAATACAAATAATTATAAATAAATAATTGAATTATAGCTAGCATTTATAAAGGGCTTGAAAATTTGCCAGATTCTTTACATATATTATCCCACTGGATCCTTACAACAATGCTGGGAAGTTGTTGCTTACATTTATCCCCATTTTAGAGTTGAGGAAACTGAGGCTGATGGAGGTTGTTACTTGTCCAGGGTCATGTAGCCAGTAAGTGTGAAGCAAGATTTGAACTCAGATCTTCTTGATCCCAAATCCTCCACCTAGTAGCGATGGTACAGTTACTGAATTAACTCAGAAAATTAAGAAATTTGCCAAGGGCACATGGAAAGCAAATAGGAGGGCTCAGATTTGAGCTCAGGTGTCTTCCTTCCAAATCCAGCATCCTTTAGATTGTCGGGTGACTTATTTTTATTGTACGTCCAATCAGAGTCTTCCTTTGCAAAGGCATTATGGCCAATTCTATCCTTTCCTCAACTCTATCAGAGAAAGAAGAGATAAGGAGAAAAAAGGTACATATGTGAATACAGGGGGAAAGGTGAGGGAGAAATAAATCATTAGATTTAGAGCAAGATTCTTACAGAGTTCACTTTGTTTAACTCAATTCAGGCTTTATCTTCTCTTGCTTGGATTACTGCAATAACCTCTAATTAGACTCCCTGTGTCCATTCTCTTCTCTCTTCAAACCATATTCTACAAATTGTTGTCAAATTGGTATTGCTAAGGGATAAGTCTGACCATTTCAGTCCTCTACTCAGAAAAATTCAATGGCTCCTCATTGAGATAAAAAATCTGAGAGGCAGTTTCTGGGTAATTAATAATAATTATTCTGGGTAATTAATAATCAATTTATTAATTAGGCTAGCAAATAACTAATAAATTGATGGCCAGTGGTCTCTCAGTAACCAAAGACTAAAAACCATGGAGACTTTGCACAGCCCTCCTTTACACGAAGCCAATTCACTTGCATGTCTTGGCATCACTTCCCTGAGGACATGATCCTCTTCGAGAACAAAGGATAAACAACAATGAATACCTTTGGAAAAGGAGGGGTCCCTGGCAGGGAAAAATCAATCCTCATTACTGAATAATTAATGAGGGGGTAGACGTTAACGAGGAGGTAAGCTAAATGTCTTCAGCACCTCCTGCTGGAAATGTGACTTCATCATGAGATCCAGCGTTCTGGACAAAGGAATCCATCTCTACCCAGACCAATCTGGTTAGCTTTCCCCTTCATAAGCTGGGTCACCCTAAATTCTAATGGAGGGTCCTAAGAGTCAGACAGGGGCTTATTTCTTAAGGGCAAGAATTCACCTAGATTAGATTCTGTTTGAAAGTGCTTCTAGTTGGGTGGGGTCTCATCCAAGATCACAGGGCAAGTACCCAGAGGATTTGGGCAATACCATTTATCAGCAATACTCTTCAGAGATGGACTGACTGGCCTACAAAGGCTGGTCCCTGAATGAAGAAATAGAAAGGAAAACCTTCAATCCTAATTTGATAAGTAGTTATTAATATAACAGAAAATAATCATTTCTCTCACCATTATCCCTAGAATAAAAATTAAGTTCCTCTATTTAGCATTTAAAGTCCCTTACAGTCTGGCTTCAACCCTCCTTTCTATGCTGATTAAATGTTACTCCCTTCACACATGTGCTACATTCCAGCCAAACTGTTCTACTTGGGGTTCTTGGTTCAGACATTGCATTTGCTGCCTTTCCACGGGCTGTCCCCCCACCCACCCCCCCACCTCCCCTGCCTGGAATGCTCTTATTCCTTCTGCCTCTTAGAATCCCTCACCCCCTTCAATGGGCCATTTAAGCATCACATTTTCTAAGAGGCTTTTCTCCTTCTTCTAGCTGGCAGAGCTCCCGAACTCCAAATTATTTTCAATTTATTTTCACTCATATGTGATATTGATTTTTCTGGGTACTTGCTATTTCCCTCCAGTAGAATGTAAACTACTCGAGGGAAGGGATTTTATAGAACTTTTGTTGTTCACTTGTTTTTCAGTTGTGTCTGACTCTTCTTAACCCCATTTAGGGTTTTCTTGGCAAAGTTACTGATTTGCCATTTCCTTTTCCAACTCATTTTACAGATGAGGAAACTGAGGTCAATAGGGTTAAGTGACTTGCCCAGGGTCACACAGTTAGTACATATCTGAGGTCAAATTGGAACTCAGGTCTTCCTGACTCCAGGCCTGGCACTCTATCTATTTCGACACCTAGCATCCTTTACAGGACTAGAAAGGACCTTAAACACATCAGTTCCTTCAGCTGCCTTTACCCTTTGCTTAGAGGGCTGGAGAGTGGAGCTACTCCCCAAAAACCTTACTTTGTAGAGACATCTGAACTTTCCTACCTTTCCATCTAGCTCTCCATTTTCCTTTGGCAGTTCACAGAACATCATGCCCTTATGTTGGGTCTCCCTTGGAGCACTACCCTCTCTGTGCTTTATTTTGTGTTATCTTCCTCCTTTAGATTAAAAGCTCCCTGAGTACAAGGATTGCCTTTCTTTTCCCTTATATTTCCAGTGCTTAACACAGTGTCTGGCACAGTGTAGGTGCTTAATAATTGTTTATCAAATTGAATTAAGTCTAGTCCTACTTTATCATGGCTACAGCTTACAGGGTAATAGAGTTTTAGCTGGAAGAGGTTTTAGAGGTCATTTAGCCCAACTCTCTAATTTTATATGCAACTCATATCTGAAGTGCTTATGCCCCTGGAGTTCAGTTGTTATATCCCTTCACATCTCTAGCGGTACTCCTGAGGAGTTAGGGGTAGTTTTCTAATGCAAGTTGTTCCCTAGACTCCACTAGTGTGTTTCCCCCCAAGATTATCAGTCAATCAGCCATCCAACTTTTAGGTAACTTTTGGAAAGGGGTATTTACTAAGGTAGGGTGGTGCAGTGGATAGAGCACTGGGCTTGGAATCAGGAAGACTCATCTTCATTAGTTCAAATCTAGCCTCAGATGCTCACAAGCTGTGTGACCCTGGGCAAGTTACTTAACCTTCTGTTGGCCTCAGTTTCCTCATCTGTCAAATGAGCTGAAGAAGAAAATGGCAAACCATTCTAGTATCTCTGCCAAAAAAACACCAAATAGGGTTATGAAGTGTCGGACATGACTGAAAACGATTGAACAATGAATGTGCCAGGTATTATTCTAAGTACTGAGGGTAAAAAAGGCAAAATATACTTTCTGCCCTCAAGGAGCTTGCAATCTAATGGGAGAGACATTGCAAACAAAAATCTATCTATCTGTCTGTCTGTGTGTCTATCTATTCTATCTATCTATCTATCTATCTATCTATCTATCTATCCATCCTGTTTGTTCTATCTATCTATCTATCTATCTATCTACCCTGTTTGTCTATTCTATTCTATCTATTTATCTATCTATCTATCTGTCTATCTGTCTATCTATCTATCTATCTATCTCTCTATCTATGTAGATAGATAGATATCAAGCTATATGCAAGACAAAGAGGAAATAATTACAAGAGGGAAAGCACTGGAATTAATTAGTTGTGCTAGGACACAGATGGGGAGCTGGTAAGTCCAGAATCACCTTGATACCTTCACAGCTCACACACAGCCAAGAAAGGCTAGAGGGAAGAAGACCTAAGGTGAGGCCAAAGCTGAGGCCTCTCCCCTTTCCCTTTCTCCCCTCCAAGAAGTTCCACTTGCAGAATTGTCCTGGAATACTACACTTGCTCTAACCTCTGGAATAATTTTGGTTCTCAACTAGCTTGATATTTTTATAGATAAGACCTGGGGTATGACTAAGTTGCCTCAGCCAATGCAAGCATGGTTCCTCAATTTAAAGCCTGTGATTGATTGAAAGAAACTAAAGCTTATAATTGAGATTGATTGATATGTTCTCATGTCTTTAAGGTAACAAGACATCTTATCATTTACTTTAAGGGGAAGTGGAGTGACTTGATGGATTTACTCAAACATCCCCTCCTTTACATGCAGATGAGAAAACTGAGGTTCCTAGAAGTGAGTGACTTGCCCATGGTCACATAGGCAGTAAATAATAACTGGGATTTAAACTTGAGTCCTCTGACTCCAAAGCCAACACTCTTTCCATGGTTGTCTCTCATTGGCCTTTTCAGTACTTCTCAGCTTTAGTGATGACTACAACAGAGAAACCTGTAGGGGAAAAATAAAACATCCTCCCTTTTTTATTATGAGGAGTCTCTATCTCCCTAGGAGGTGAGAGGCTCTGGAAATGTGGAATACTATTGATAAGAAAAAAAATCTACTTCCTTTCTACAGGGCACTAGCAAGATAATTGTGTTCTTCTGGTTTTTATAAACTCTTCTCAAAATCTTCCCAAGGGCTTTGGGGTCTGCAACTTAGATTCTCTTCTAAGCCCCCAAGGATATTTTCCCTGTCCTTGTTTGTCACGTCATCTGTACCTCAGGTAAACCACCCAGGGAGGTAGAGGCAAGAGCCAAGGGCTGTCTTTCTTTTCCCAGAAGCCACAAGGGTGGGTGAGCTGAGAGGAAAAAGATGAGTTTCAGTGGGGGGTTCATTCCTGAGCCTTGGCAGTACTGAATGCTAGGGAGGGAGGTCTTTTTTTAAAGTTTACCTATTTTCTTTGAGGGCTGCCCTGGTTAGCATCCCTGCTGTTGTAGGTTATTGAAATCATAAGCTGTCCTCATTTCTTCCCAAAGCCCAAATATCTTCCTGTTCTCTCATCTTATCTCTGAAAAGCAGTAACTTCCTACTTCAACCCAAGAGGGATGCAAGTCCAGAGGCAAACATAAAAAGGAACTCCTGGAAACTATTTGCTGGGTGCCATGGCCCTCCCCCTAAGTTGAATGAGATCATGATGGATGGATGAGGGAAAAGAATAAAGAAAAGGAATCAGGTTCTCATTAATTACACCAAGAGGTTACATCAATCCATCTCCCAAAGTCACTTGCTCTGTTAGGCTTGTGGAGTAGCTGTGTTTGAAGCCCAGGACCAGCTCATTGTCCCAATAGTGCTAGTCATCATTCTTTGCCTTCCTGCCTCAACTGAATTCCTTTGTCTTTCAAAGATGACAGAACCTCCAAAAGCAGGAGACTCAACCTATGTATGGTCAATTCTCTGAGCAGTATGGCCCCAGGAACAGAGGGAGGAGAAGTGGAACAATTTGTCACTGCTGGGAGATTTGATTCACTTTGGGGCTTTCATGGAAAAGGGTGAGTCTTTCTATATTTGATCAATACAGAAACAGCAGAGGGTCCCAGGAAGCCAATACTGGCATTTTTAATTCTGCCATCTAATAATGGATCCCAATAGAGAGCTGTCTTGGTGCCAAATGAAAGCATCTATATTCTCCACGGGACTCTGAATATAGCATGGCTCGCTGGAGCAGGCTCAACCCTCAAATGAAGCGTTCCTTCCACTTTCATACAGGCCGTGGTGGCACGAATGTTTCCTGCATAGGGGAATTGGAGAGTCTTTGCCTATTTCTCTGCATAAAATCCTTCCCTCCTCTTTTTCTTCAGAAGTCTGAACACCAGACTTCTCTCAGACTTAGATAAACAGATGACCTACCCAAGCAGTTAGGTAGCACAATGGACAGAGTGCTGAATCTGGAGTCAGGAAGTCCTGAGTTCAAATTTGGCCTCAGACATTTACTTGCTGTATGACCTTGGTCAAGTCACCTAATCTGTGTTTGCCTCAATTTCCTCATCTGTAAAATGGGGATAATTATGTCATCTAACGGTCATGAAGATCCAAGGAAATAATCATTGTAAAACCTTTAGCACAGTGCTTGGCACATAATGCATACTATAAAAATGTCAGCTATGATGATAAATGATTGTTCTAAAAGTTGCATTTTTGCCCCTTAACCTCTACTTGTTTCTCAATAACCATATAACCCTTAGCCCCAAACACCAAGCTGACAACGGACTGAGTGCAATCTTTGGGACCACCCCCAAATCATGAGCCCCTTTGGCTCGTTTTGCCCCATCCAGAATTTCCTATGAGGATTTCAGAAAACAGCTTCTCTCTGGGACTCTGTAAATATTTATAAAAGAGTTTCTGGTTTCTGGCCTTCTCTCTGCTCCTCATGCCCAATATTCCATTTCTCATCTCTAGGCCTTTGCATTAGCTGTCCCCCATGCCTAGATTGCTCTCCCTTTTTACCTCTGATTCATACAATCCCTCGCTTCCTTCAAAACTCAGCTCAGGCACCACATTCTACATGACTTCTATTCTGATCCCCTCGTCTGCTGGTACTCTTCTTCCCTAGCCATTGGGAATTTAACTTCTTTGTGTTTATTCTGTATATGCTTATATTTCTTCTCATTGTCTCTTGTTAGAATGTAAGTTTCTTATAAGAAAGAATTATTTCCTTCTTTATATTTGTATTTTCTGTGCCTAATATAGTGCCTGGCACATAGGTGCTTAAAAATACTTATTGATTACTTGGACCCCCAAACTCGCAGACATTGTCTGAAAGATCCCCCTCCCTCTTCTTTTTCTTCAGAAGTCTGAACACCCTCTCCAGAGGTTAGGTGGTTGTGGGGCTCTAATGCTTTCTCTCATTTCTATCAATGACTCCTGGGGAGAGGCCCTGTGATAGTCCTCCTCCCCTGCCCAACCCAGGTGTCTTCTTAGTTCTGCTAGCTTCTGATCCGGGATTAAATCTCTCATGGATCTCCATGAAGGGCAGACTTTTTGAATAACTACATTAAAAAACAACAACATAGGCCCAGTACAAAGGGGCCTTTCTTGCTCACGGTAGTCTGAGCCCTCAATTCATCACCAGTTTTTGATACTAAAAGAGGTGTCCTCAGCCATCTCCATGACCTGCCAATGGATAGACCCACATCTTCCATGGGGAGGATGCAATTCAAGTCTGAGACAAAGGCTCAGCTTCCTATGACCTCATCAAGTTGACCAGTCCTTCCCAATCAATGCCTTACAATCCAAAAAAAGGGATATGTGCATACAGACCTAAAGTCATTCTCTTTTAATATTCCCTAGTGTTGTAAGGATAAAATATGAGCTCATTAGCCTGGCATTTAAAAATTTCTACAGTCTGGCTCCCACCTTCCTTTCTGGTCTTTCTTTTGTGTATGTGTGTGGGGGTTAGTCATTTTCCACAAATCTGTGTTCCAATCAAACTGGCCTTCCACTTCCTTGCACCTAAAGGAATCTAGGTGGTACCTTGAATAGAATGTGAGGCCTGGAGTCAAGAAGGCCTGAGTTCAAATCTTCCCTCAGACACTTACTAGCTGTGTGGCCCTGGTCAAGTCACTTTACCCCTATCTACCTCAGTTTTCTCAACCATAAAATGGAGATATTAATAGCATCTGCCCCAAAGGGTTATTATAAGGATCAAATGAGACATTTCTAAAGTACTTAACACAATGCCTGGCATGTAGTAAAAGCTTAATAAATATTTGTTCCTTCCAATCATGTGCTTTTGCTCAAGCTGTTTCCCATATTTGAAATGTACTCTCTCCTTACCTCCGGTTCTTACAATCCCTACGTTCCTTCCAAGCACAGTTCAGGCACCCATCTACCCCCAGGTATCAGCACTCCATCCCTCTTAAAATCACTTTCCATAGCCTGGCATATATTTTGTATTGACTTATTTGTGTAATGTTGTTTCCCTCCAGTAGAAAGTAAGTTCCATCAGAGCTGGCTTGTTTCATTCTTTATTTCAGCACCTAGGACAGTGTCCAGTACATGGTAAGTGGTTAATAATAATTTTTTTTTAAAAATGGGAGTGAATGCTCCCGTATTAAATGTGTTTCTAGAAAACAGAATTCAGTGGTCTATAAGCCTTAAAAAAGGAGAAATTATATGTTAGTTCCAGCAATTAAAAAAAAGGTTTCTCCTTGAAGAGTAGAGAATGCCTGGCTATTTTTCCTCTGGCCATTTCCTATTAAGGTCACTCATTCTCAAGCTAAGCAACACCCTGCTCAGTGGAAGGGGGAGGTCAGTTGCAGAAGAGAAATGGGATTCTTATTGAATTAGAGAGGAAAGTATCAGAGACAGTTAAATGAACCTGTTTTGTTGAGCTTTGTATCCACAGAATCATCTCCTTCCCAGGTATCTGTAATTTTTCATAGCATTCCTGAGGGCTTGGAAGGAAGAGAATTTTGAGCATGGGTCTGTCTCCTCTTCTATTCCAGGGCTCAAGTAGCAGAAGGGCCACAAGTCAGGGGTCTCTTTCTTCTGAAGGCTTGTGACATAATAGGATACTGAATTCTCTAGAAGTCAGGAAACTCCAGTTCTACCACGTAGCTTCTCTGGCCCTTGGTTTCCTTATCTGTCAAATAACAATGGCAGCTAACATTGATATAGCAGATAGAGACAGCTAGGCAGCACAGTGGAAAGAAGACTGGATCCGGAGTCAGGAAGACCTGAGTTCAAATCCAGCTGCAGACACTTACTAGCTGTGTGACCCTGGGCAGGTCACTCAACCTCTGTCTGTCTCAGTTTTCTCATCTGTAAAATGGAGGTAATAGCAGCACCTACCTCCCAGGGCTGTATTGAGGATAAAATGAGATATTTGTAGAACACTTTACAAACCATGAAGTGCTACAGAAATCCTAGCTATTATTATTATATAGCAAAATTGTTAATTGTTCTGTCATTTTAGTCCTATCTGACTCTTTGTGACCCCATTTTGGGGTTTTCTTGGCAAAGATACTTGGCAAAGAGAGGTTCGCCATTTCCTTCTCCAGCTCATTTTGCAGATGAGGAAATGACTTGCCAAAGATCACAGAGCTAGTAAGTATCTGAGGCTGGATTTGAACTCAGGTCCTCCTGACTCCAGGTCTGGTGCTTTATCTACTTGTGTCAGGAGGGCAGAGTTTATAATCTCAAAGAGGATCATAAACATGTCTGAAAGGTTCGGAACCGCCGGATATAAGAAACTCTCAAAGTAGAAGGCAGAAGAATCAAAACATTTATTTAGGCTCCACAGTAACCAACCCATGAACCAGAAGCCCCATTTTGATATGTTGATCAAAATCTTCCAGGCCCAATAAGTACGCCTTGCAAGAGTAACCAGGAGGCTACAGAGAAGCATGATTGCGTAAAGCAAAATCATGCTTCCCCCTCGATGGTAATAAGATTACCCACTGGCCTGAAGTCTTTGTTCAGCTTCCTCCCGTAGATCAGCTCTGCTACTGGCAGCTCCTGCCTCAGCTGTGTCTGTGTCTGTAACTGAAGCTGCAACTGAAACTGACTATGTAACTGTCGCTGTAACTGACGTAACTGTCGTAACTGTCGCTGGCTCCAACCGGAAAAGGAAAGAGAAGAATCTCTTCGAGCTGTCCTCTCCCCTCTTATAGGGTCTCTGACATCATCAAGCTCCGCCCGAATGACCAGGGCCGATTGGTTCCTGAGTTGGCCCCTCCCCCTAGCATAGCCGTTAACACCTCCCCTCAGCCAGCCCCATGACTCATCACACAGGAAGTTGTCTGCTTCCCGGCATGCTCCCCGGGCCTCCTGCCCCGGAAGAGCAAGCCACAGTGTCCAGAGGCTCAATGAGGTAAGCTGAGTCATTCAAAGAAAACAAAAGCCATTCTGGTTACACTCCACCCCTTGTTATAGGATACATAATCTAATCAGCCATGTATCCTAGAACATACATTGTGATCCAATTACAAAGGAAACTAAAACATATCATTCATTATAAAGCAAAACATATCATTCAGTGACATTCCCAAACATTGGTTAACGATTCAAATGCGATCCACCCCTAGATCCCAGCAAAATAATCTCTTCAATCAGTCATCCCCAAAATAATTATTAATAATTCAAATGTCCACCCCTAAATCCTTGTATCCATTACATAGGATCAATAATATCATAACAATAAAACAACACAGCAAGGATAACACAAAATAAGTAAACAGAACACTATCATCATTTCCACCCCCCTTGAACGATTGGGGCTCAAAATCTTGGGGTGAGGGGTGAAGGTCTCATTTTCCATAGCTTCTTCATGCTGAAATTGGATGTAGAGATGGCCCTGCCCCCAAAAAGTCCCATTCCAGAAGTCATTTCTTTAACGAGCTGGCAGGAATTCCAAGAATACTACATGCTTAGGCAGTCACCGGAAAGTGCAGGGTGCTTAAGCCTGAAGGAAACAAAACTAGCAACAAGGTTAGCCAAAACAAAGGACAAAAAGAATAGTCTGTGAATCTATTATTATAACCTATTCACGGTAAAATATATGGTTCAGGGGTACGATTTGGTAATTATTTTCCCCTGAATAGACAACTGTTACAGTGTTGTCCTTCCCATGGGCTATAACTTCTGCAGCCTTTGGAATATCATCTGGCTTCCGTTTTACCCATACCTTAGCTCCTGACTTTATTCTATCAATGGAGCAAGACCCTTTTGCCCCTCTAGTAGTTATTTTGGGAGGAGGGTCAGTTTTCACAAAGGGTATTTTTTCACAGGGGATAATAATGACTTGAACCATCCTATCATTTCTACAAAATTGTACAGGTTTTTTACCCATATTCTGGAGTGTCACAACAATTTCTTTTTGATAATTAGAATCTATCACTCCAGCCAATACATGTATTCCTTGAGCCGCTAATCCTGGTTTAGGTAATATCCGTCCAAGATGATTCTTGGGGATTCTCATACATACTTCAGTAGGGGTTTTTCTTATCTCTTTCCTATTTAACCTAAAATTCTCTATGCAATGTAAATCATATCCTGCTGAACCAGGTGTTCCTGGACTTGGTAGTGGGACATCTTCCCTCACAGTCCAAAATTCAATGTTTTGGATCTCACATGTTTGCTGTTCTCTGATCTGCAGATTTGGGGTCATCATTCTGGCTAGAGGTGTACTCCCCCCTAAGGGTCTATTATTCAAATTACGTAAGGCAATAGACAAATTATCCTTCCAATGTCGATATGAATTATTTGAGCTTAATTTTCTCAGCTGTTCTTTCAACAATCCATTCATTCTTTCAATTAGCCCAGATGCTTGTGGGTAATATGGAATATGATATATCCATTCTATATTATTCAACACACAATATCTTTTCACTTCTTTGCCCTTGAAATGTGACCCATTGTCACTTTGAATCTGCATTGGGGTTCCATAATATAAACTTACAATATCTAAAGTTTTACAGGTGTTTTTCTGAGTTGCGTCTTTATAAGGACAAGCCACTAGTACACCTGAATAGGTGTCAACACACGTACATACATATTTACATCCTTTATCCTGGGGTAGTGGGCCAATATAATCTATCTGCCAAATTTGGGCTGGAACTTTTCCCCTTGCTATTTCTCCAGTAACTATCCTAGGAAGAGTTCGTTCTTTTTCTAATTGGCATATACAACACTCCTCTGTTATTTGTTTTAACAACGCATGAGAAATACTGATACCTCGATCCTGTGCCCATCGATGGGTGGCCTGGACCCCTAAATGGCCAGCAGTCTGGTGGACCCATCTTGCTAAGGCTGGGTCATCAGTTGGAGTCGGAGTAGGGACAATACATTCAGTAGCAATCTTTGCTAGTCGATCCGCATGTGCATTGTACTCACGTTCTGGTGTGGTCAGGGTTGCATGAGCATCAACATGAAAAACTGACAGATCTGTAACCAAAGACATGTCCCATATATTTTCCCATAACTCTTTACCCCAAACTTGTTTGCCATGAATCTCCCAATTCTGATTCCTCCATATAGGCATCCACGTAGCTAATCCATTAGCTACCGCCCACGAGTCAGTAAATATATGACACTGTCCTCCTTTCTCTGCTCTGATGGCCTGATGCACTGCCATCAGTTCAGCATATTGGCTACTTCCACCTATCCCAGAACTTTCCAGAGTTCTCCTTGTACAGGGGTTATAGGCTACTGCTTTCCAATGTCTCTTCTGTCCTAAATATTTTGCTGTCCCATCAGTAAACCAAGCATGTTTCTTCTGTTCTTCATTTAGTCCGTCATATCCATTATTCCATTTCACTAAGGATGGTACCATCTGTTGCTTAGATTCAAGGGGCTTTTCATTGCTCTCAGTATCAATGTTCGCCACAGATTCATGTAGAGCAGAAACTCCATTTTTGCCTGCTCTGGACCTATTCTGAATATACCACTTCCATTTGATTATGCTTGCCTCTTGTGCATGTCCAATTCTGTGAGAAGCTGGGGTACTCATTACCCAAGTCATAATTGGAATTCCAGGCCTTAATACCACTTCATGACCCAGAGTTAGTTGCTCAGTTTCTACTAAAGCCCAATATGCAGCTAACAGCTGCTTCTCAAAAGGTGTATATTGCACTCCAGATGAGGGCAGTTTCCTTGACCAAAAGCCTAAAGGTACACTTCGGCTTTGTTGTTTTTGCCACAGACTCCAATTTGCATAGTCATCTTGTACAGTCACTTGTAACTCCACTGGCCCATTTTGCATAGGCCATAAGTCTAGAGCTAATTGAATAGCAGCCTTTGCTTCCTCAAAAGCTCTACTTTGTTCAAGTCCCCAGTCAAATTCATATTTCTTTCTGGTGACTTTATACAAGGGTTTTAAAATCTGTCCCAAATGTGGGATGTGGTGTCTCCAATAACCAAACAGCCCTATGAACTTTTGGGCCTCTTTCTTATTGGTAGGGGTGGGAAAATCCTGGATTTTTTGTCGAGCTTGTGGGAGAATTTCTCGCAGTCCTCTATTCCACTGTATCCCCAAGAATTTTACAGTTTGAGCTGGCCCTTGAACCTTTGCGGGGTTGATTTCCCATCCTTTGCTTTTCATATGGTCAATTAACAATGCTAAACTCTCCTCCACCTCCTTTATATTCTTTCCCTGTATCATGATGTCATCTATGTAATGTGTAAGCTGTACACCAGGTAACTTTAATTCATCCAAATGTTCAGCTACAATCCTGTGGCAAATAGTTGGGCTATGAATATATCCTTGCGGCAGGCGTGTAAATGTATACTGTCGGCCTTGCCAAGTAAAAGCAAACTGATTCCATTGCTTGGGGTCTATTGGGATTGTAAAGAAGGCATTGGCCAAGTCAATAACTGCATACCAAGTCCCTTCACGTTTTTGTATTCTCTCTATTAAAGTAACCGTGTCTGGGACAGCAGCATACAAGGGAGGAGTCACTTTGTTCAGCTGTCTATAATCTACTGTCATCCTCCATGTCCCATCTGACTTTCGGACTGGCCAGACAGGGTTGTTCCATTGAGTAGTTGTAGGGACTAACACTCCTGCCTCAACACATTCTCTTATAGTGTTGGCAATTTCATCTTGCCCACCTGGCACACGATATTGCCTCAAAGTAATTACTTCAGAAGGTTCGGGCAAAGTGATTGGATCCATCTTGATTTTCCCCACTAAGACTGCATTAATGCCTATTTTCCTCACAGCAAATTGGTATTTCCCTTCAGGTAAATTTAAGGTCATACCCTTCAAAATGTCTATTCCAATGATGTATTCAGGAATAGGCACAATAACCACACTATATTCTTTCTTGGGCAACTGTCCAATTTTCATCATCAATTTAACTTGTCTGGCTGATATTTCAGTCCCTCCTAGTCCTGTAATGGTAATAGGAGTTCCATGGCTGAACTTGTCTGGATTTCCATAAATAAGGGTGGCCTCGGCCCCAGTATCTATTAATGCCTCAGTTACCGTACTTGACCCATTTTTCCAATATATGGTCAAGTTAATGTGAGGTCTGCAATCCAGCCTGTGTATTTCCTTAACTTGGGCTGGGGCCTGGCCTGTTCCCTAGTATTCCCTTTCATGTGATTCACTTGGGTATGAAGGTTCAACATCTGTAGCATTTGCAGGAGCAGTTCTGATTTCCCTATCTCTCCTGTTATCAAGGCCTTTATCTCTGTACATTCTATATAATTCATTGGTTGGAATTCCATCTATCATTTCAAAACCTACTCCTGCTCTCAATAAAGCAGTAAACATTTCTTTCCTTGTTACTCTCCTTTGGCGCCAAGTTTGCTGGTTATTCACTCTTCTCTCTCGAGGAGATCTATCCCTTCCCCAGTCACCTAAGTCATGTAACTGTAAAATCTTATTTATCACTGTTGTAAGACGGCTCCCTACTTCTCCAAGTAATAAATTCAAAATTAGTTGTTTATAAGCAGGGGGAGCTGTCTTAATTATTAAATTCCTATGAGGCAGTTCCATTGAATCATTGTAATATTTGTCTGCAGTTCCTGTCATAATGGCAGTCTTCATTACCTCCTCCTTTAGTCTCATGATACAATCTCTAAGTGAATACCAGGGTCTGTGCTCAGTGGGCCACATAGAATCAGTAGCATATCTCTTATTGCATCCCACAGCGGCTAATGCCAACAGAGTAGTCCTGCTATCACCATCTCCTTGCTGATGATGTTCCCTAAAAGCTTGTTGAACTAGAGGATCATGGCTGATACCTATGAATCTCATGCAGTCTGTCCCATCTACTGATATTCCACCGGCCCCTTGATCACTGAGTCTTACCATCCAAGATATCAATGGTTCTCCTATTCTTTGGCTGAATCTACTCAAAATATCTGTGACCTCTTGCGGTGAGAAATCTTCCTGAATTTCCCTTGTAACTGAATCTTCACCTCGGGTTTCTGTCTTCCTCCTTTGTATGGGTCGAGCCCTTGTCTGATCATTTAACCATCTCCTATTCTCTGTGTGAGGCACATCCTGAACCCCAGTAGTGTTTTTTGCCTCAGCCCCTAACATTGTCTCATTCTCCCCCCACTCACTTCCTCTGCCACCATGGCTAGGACGAAGCAGGCAGTCAGGCTCTTTCTGGGCTGGGTTGAAATGCACTCTGGGCTTTTTTGGTCTCCTGTTGCTCTTAGCCACATTAATAGAAAAGTTCTCATTTGAGTCAGTTTGGTCTCCTGCTATCTGAGATTCCTCTTCTTCCTGTGGGGTAGGAGTGCCCCCATGTCTTTCACTTAATCTCAATCTTTCGTATACTAGCCGGTAGGCTGATAACACTATCCAGCTTTGCCTAGATAGTGATGCCCCTGACTGAATCCCAACTTCTCGTAAACACTTTTCCAAATCCCTAGGATCTCCTCTCCGTAGCCTTGGTTCCCAGTTTTCACAGGGTCCAGCTTTTTTAGCCAATTCTTTTGCTAGGGAGGAATAAAATGGATCCTCCCATCCTGGGATATTCATCTCTTCCTCTGAAATTGTTCTGCTTCTAAATAGAGATCTTATACCTAGCGATCCTGTTCGTGACGCCAAATGTATCAGGAGGGCAGAGTTTATAATCTCAAAGAGGATCATAAACATGTCTGAAAGGTTCGGAACCGCCGGATATAAGAAACTCTCAAAGTAGAAGGCAGAAGAATCAAAACATTTATTTAGGCTCCACAGTAACCAACCCATGAACCAGAAGCCCCATTTTGATATGTTGATCAAAATCTTCCAGGCCCAATAAGTACGCCTTGCAAGAGTAACCAGGAGGCTACAGAGAAGCATGATTGCGTAAAGCAAAATCATGCTTCCCCCTCGATGGTAATAAGATTACCCACTGGCCTGAAGTCTTTGTTCAGCTTCCTCCCGTAGATCAGCTCTGCTACTGGCAGCTCCTGCCTCAGCTGTGTCTGTGTCTGTAACTGAAGCTGCAACTGAAACTGACGATGTAACTGTCGCTGTAACTGACGTAACTGTCGTAACTGTCGCTGGCTCCAACCGGAAAAGGAAAGAGAAGAATCTCTTCGAGCTGTCCTCTCCCCTCTTATAGGGTCTCTGACATCATCAAGCTCCGCCCCAATGACCAGGGCCGATTGGTTCCTGAGTTGGCCCCTCCCCCTAGCATAGCCGTTAACACCTCCCCTCAGCCAGCCCCATGACTCATCACACAGGAAGTTGTCTGCTTCCCGGCATGCTCCCCGGGCCTCCTGCCCCGGAAGAGCAAGCCACAGTGTCCAGAGGCTCAATGAGGTAAGCTGAGTCATTCAAAGAAAACAAAAGCCATTCTGGTTACACTACTGCACCACCTAGATGTCCATATAGCAAATTATGATTTACAAATTATTTTATATGTGAACCTTACCATAAGACTGGAAAGTGGGTAGCTGAAGCCTTGTAATCTGAATTTTACGGGTGGGGAAACAGGTTGAGAGACAGGAAATGGCTTGTTCAAGGTCACACAGGCGGTAGGGGAAAGAAGTAAGATTTGAACTCAAGTTCTTTGACTTGTAGATGACAGACTGAAAGCTGGAAGGGACCCCTATAGACCATCTAGTCTTGGCCCTTCATTTTACAGGGAAGGAAGTTAAGGTACTAGTCTAAAGTCACATGGCTAATGAGTAGCTGAGTCAGAATTTGAACCCAGGTCCTCTGACTCCAAAGTCAATCTACTTTCCACTGCTCTATATTGTTTCTCTTTTATAAGGATAACATCACCTACACTGCTTACCTCAAAGTTTTATTGTGAGATTGAAGGGGAAAGTAGATGTTGATGTACTCAGAAAAACATGATGGTTTATTCTTTGAATTTCCTCCTCAGATATAAGGATGCTTCTGGCAGGAATCTAATCTGGTTCTCAGACTCAAACTCCCAATTGTTCTCCACGAGGCCAGCTAGATGGCACAGTGGATGGAGCACTGGATCTGGAGTTGGGAAGACTTGAGTTCAAATCTGACCTCAGATACTTTCTAGCTGTGTGATCCTGGGCAAGTGACTTAATCCCATTTCCCTCAATTTCCTCATGTGTAAAATGAGCTTTTTGCCAAGAAAACACCAAATGGGGTCACAACTGAAACAACTGAACAAGGCTTGATTGCCCAGAAAAGATGCATTCCTAGTGAGAAGTATGACTTACAGGCTTCTCAGTAGATCTCCTTTTCCCCCTGGGGATGCCATATAACATGACATCTCTAACCCACAACTGTATGAGACCCATTGGAGTGGAGTATTGAGAAGACAGTGGTGAATGAGAGAGAAGGCTAGGTCAAATTGATCCTTCCAAAAAACAAACATTGCTTTAAAAGAAAGGTTTTGCTTAGCTGATCCTTCTGGATCAGGGTATGGTGAAGAGTGTTGGACTTAGAGTGAGTAAGAACTTGATTTGAATCCTGTGTCTTATTGACTGTGTGACTTTGGGCAAGTCTCTCAACATCTCTGAGTCTGTGTCCTCATCTTTAAAATGGGGACGATGATAACTAGAGAAAAACATTGCTAAATTGGAAAGTCTCCAGAGGAGGCAAGCAGGATGCCATGAGAAGGACCTTGAGACCATGCCATGAGAAGGAAATGCGTATCTTTAATCTAGAAAAGAGAAGACCCAGGGAGACGTTGATAGCTGTTGTTCAGATATTTAAAGGTCCATCAAGTGGCAAAATGATTAGCTGTGTTCTGCTTGGCCTCAAAGAGCAGAACCAGGAACAATGGGTGAAACATGATATCAGGAAAAAGCTTCTTATCTATTAGAGCAATCCTAAAGTGGACGAGTTGCCTCAAGATTTGGCGAGCTCCTCATCCTTAGAGGTCTCTAAGCAGAGGCTGGACAAGAAATTGCTGGGTATGTCATGGTACAGATCCCTTTGAAAACTGAGGTGGGCTAGATGACTATGGTGAAGTCCCTTCCACCTGTCAGATTTTTGATTCTGTAACTACGATACCCACTTCTCAGGGTGGTTGGAAGATTGGGGGCACATAAGTATCTGTAAAGTGCTTTGCAAACCTTAAAACACCCAAGGCAAAACTCTTCTCATGTCCAGATGGGAAACATTTTTTTCCTTTCAAATTAATTAATTTATTTTTAGCTTACAACATTCAGTTCCACAAGCTTTTGAGTTCCAAATTTTCTCCACCCCTCTTCACCCCCTGGCTCTCAAGATGGCATGCAATCTGATATAGGTTCGACATATATCTTCGCATTAATGTTTTCTTTTTTATGGTCCATTTTGCTAGAAGCAACAAAAGACCTTTCTGTTTGTTTGAATCATCCCTCTAATTTGTCATGAGACTTTGGACAAGGCATTTCATCTCTCTACCTCATTTGTATATGTTGGTCATTATCATTATCATCTTGATAGCTGCCGTTTATATACACAGCGCTTCAAAGTTTGCAGAAGGCTTTACAGACATTTTATCATTTGACTCTGCTATCATCTCATGAGTTGGGTAGTGCATGTATTATCCTGATTTTATAGAGGCCCAGAGAAGAGGAATGTTGGGTGGTCAAGGTCACATAGCCAGCATCTTCCTGATGCCCAGTACAATCCCAAGCTATCCTATGCTATGGATAACTCCCATGAGAAGGTACGTGCTCTTTGATCGATAACGATCGCTCTGTTCTTTGTACTTGTATCCCCAGTGCCTGGCACATGGCAGATGATTAATGAATACTCGTGGATGGATGAATTGATAGTGTATTAATCTCCCCTTCAGGAGAAAAGTCAACTGCCCATTTCCCCTGCCAAATTTGTCATGGTTCTGGATTCTGGGCTCTGGAGAGGCAGGACTTCTCTTACTAGTCAATAAACAACAAGAAAATATATTCTTAAATGTATTTTTACTTTTTGCTTCTGCCAAAATTGACCAGAAAAAATGGGGAAGTGCTTTTTCCATCTAGTAATGAGAATAGTTTTGCCTCAGGTGCAAAGTGTCTGCCCCAACTCCATTCATCGCCTCTCAGATACCAACGCATTAGCAAGGATGATGGGAGCACAGGCTTCGTGCTGGCTGCCCAAGCATTGACTTTAATTCCAAGGCTCTGGGGGAATGAATTGCTGGCTTATTTAAACCTGTTTCCCATAAACCTTGACAAAGTCTTTCATTTAAAGGAAAAGAATGTGCTTCATTTTCAAAACTTGCTGTTTGGTCTGCCGAATACGGCATGCAATCTGTTTCTGATGAGTCCTGTGCCTACTCCCTCCCTGTGATTGGGGGAGGTTTTATTGGCATCATTTTGTCTGCCTGGGGAAAGCAAGTGGCTTTGTTGGAAATCACCTCTGTGAGTACCTGTTTAAAGGATGTGATTATTTATATCAGAATCTGGAGAGTAAAGAAGATCTGGATTTAGGTCTCCGGCATCTCAAGAAACATTCAGAAGCTTTGCCCAGAGTTCAAATTCAACTTTTGCTCAAGTTTCAGATGTTCAGGTGACTCAAAAAATTTTAATGACTTCCTTGCTAGCAGGTGAAGCTGAAAGCTTAAGAGAGCTCAAGGGCCATCTAGCCCAGCTGCCTAGTTTTACAGAAGGGGACACTGAGGCCCAGGGAAATGAAACGACTTAAGTTACAAAGATAGCAAACATCAGAGACAGAATTAGATCCCAGCTCCTCTAAAGTCAGAGCTTGTGCTCATTCTACCATCTCATGCTGGGACTATGTGATTTTAGCCTTTGTGTATGTACCCAGTGCCTAAAAATGGTGCCTTGTAATTAAACACTTATTGAACTGAATGTTGAATCAATAGAGGCCTTTCAGTAAAGACTGGGTGACCTGGGATGCTGCAGAAGATGTTCAGGGTTAGGTTAGATGCCTTCTTGGGTCACTTCTAGCTCTAAGATTCTATGGTAAGGGGGCAACTAGGTGGCACAGTGGATAGAACACTGGCCCTGGGGTCAAGAGGACCTGAGTTCAAATCCAGCCTGAGACACTTACTAGCTGTGTGTCGTTGGGCAAGTCATTTAACCCCAATTGCCTCAACCTTACCTCCCCCACTCTGAAAACGTATTCTTTGATAAGCTTTTGAGGGGCAAACCCTGTTTGCTGAAGATTAGTTTGCTGAAAATTGGGCCTTTGGGCAGATGCAATACATTTTCAGTCTATAAGAGTACCATGCAGCATCCTGGCTCTGACATGACACTTCCACGGTAGTTATCTCAAAGAACTGCTGTCTAAAATGTCTCATGCACCTGTGGGATTGGCTCCTTTGGAACCACCCAGTAAAAATGTATTGACAGAGAAGCAGAGAAGCATCGCAGGAAGATGAGATTAAAAAGCCTTGGGCAAATAGGATCATGAGATTGAAGACATTAGAGATCATCTATTTTGAGGAATGATGAGGAAACTGAGGCCCGGAAAGGATGAATGACTTGACCATGGTCCACCAGGTAGGAAGTAGTAGATAACTTCTTGTTGTTCAGTTATTCAGTCCACCTCTTTGTGACCCTATGAACCATACTGTCTTGGCAAAGATACCGGGGTGGTTTTGCCATTTCCTTCCCCAGTAGATTAAGGCAAACAGAAGTTAAGTGACTTGCCCAGGGTCATACAGCTAGTGTCTGAAGCTGGATTTGAACTCAGGTCTTCCTGACTCCAGGTTCAGTGTGTTGAGTCAGCTCAGTAAGTACAACTCTTCAGGACTCCATATGGAGTTTTCTTGGCAAGGATACTGGAATGGTTTGCCATTTCCTTTTCCAGCTCATTTTATAGATGAAGAAATTGAGCCAAACAGGGTGAAGTCACTTTCCCAGGGCATATAACTAGTAAGTATCTAAGACCAGATTTGAACTCAGATCTTCCTGACTCCAGGCCAGGACAACCCTTTATCCACCTTGCCACTTAGCTGCCCAATAGTCAAGCTAACAAGCATTTATTAAATACCTACTATGTACCAGGCACTGCACTGAACACTAGGGATGTAAAGAAAGTCAAGACAGTCCTTCATCTCAAGGCGTTTATGGTCTAATGGAGGAAAGGACAAGCAAGTGACTATGTATAAACAAGATAAAGACAGGATAAATTGGAGATAATTAACTGAGGGAAGGTACTACATTGATGGGGGATGGGGAAGGGCTTCCAGTGAGTGAGATTTTAGCTGGGACTTGAAAGAAACCTGGGAACCTAGAAAGTGGAAATGAGGAGGGAATGAATTCCAGGCATGGGGGACAGACAATGCAAATGCCCTGAGTGGAGGGAGGACAAGTAGACCAGTGGCATTGGGTTGTAGAGAATGTGGAGGAGAGTGAGGTGTCAGAAGGCTGGAAAGGCAGGAAAGGACCAGGTTATGAAGGACTTTGGAAGCCAAACAGAGGATTTTTTATCTGATCCTGGAGGTACTAGGGAGTCATTGGGATTTTTTTCTGTTTCAAAAAAATCAATTAATTGATTTTTAGTTTTCAACATTCACTTTTATAGGATTTTGAGTTTCAATTTTTTTTCTTTCTCCCTTCCTCCCCCCATCCCCAAGACAGTATGGCATCTAATACAGGCTATATACATACAATCATATTAAATATATTGTGAAAGAAGAATCAGAATAAAAGAGAAAAACCACAAGAAAGAAAAAAAAAACAAACAAAAAGTGAAAAGAGTATCCTTCAATCTTCCTTCTGACTCCATAGTTCTTTCTCTGGATGTGGATAGCATTTTCCATCATGAGTCTTTTGGAATTGTCTTAGATTCTTGCATTGCTGAGAAGAGCTAAGTCTATCAAAGTTAGTCATCACACAATGTTGCTGTCACTGTGTACAGTGTTACCCTGGTTCTGCTCACTTCACTCAGCATCAGTTCAAGCAAGTCTTTCCAGGTTTTTTTGAAATCTGCCTGCTCATCATTTCTTATAAAACAATAGTATTCCAGAATTTATTGCATAGAGGCGTTACATGGCATATCTGTGCTTTAGGAAGTCCATTTTGACAGAAAAAAGAAAAAAGAAAAAGCAAACAAGGTGCTCATCGCTTGGCAGCTTTATTTATGATTCACCCAGGCACACAGGTTGAATTATTAAATTTAGGGATTTGACTTGGCCAGAGCAAAAGCATGAAATCACTAAATACATTTTTCTCCTTTGCACGTATATATGAGAGATGGGAAAGACTATATATAGCTAAGGGAGAAGACAGGCTACATAAAAGAAGAGGGCACACTCACAGCAAATAGAAACACTAATTTATACTAAGGAATAAATAACTTCTATCAGGAAAATTTGCTTTAAGAAAGACTAGAATTCAGGGAAGGAGTAAATTTTGACACCAGGAGTCAGCTGTTCCTGTTTCTATTTGATACATCCCCTGGGGAGATTTTAAGAATTAACTGGGGTGTGCCATCTTTAATCTGGGAGGATCAGTTTCAATGTAATTCAGATATACAATCCAAAAGTTAATTAAGGCAAAGCATTGCTCATACAATTCATTCTGATTTAGATAAAAGCACTGTGGAGTTCACCAACCCAATACGTAAAAGACGTATTACATTAACTTTTCCTCCTGTGAAGCCATTTTCTACAAACCAAATTACAGAGATATCGATTGAATTTCATGGCTATTCTGTACAGTAGGCAAGAGAAGAGGGAGCATTTCTGGACTGCAGCAGTTGTGAACAAGCTGACAGACAGAACTACGGCATGTCAGAGCTGGGAGGGGCCTTAGAACAAGGGAGGTCAGGGCTGGGAGGGGCCTTAGAACAGGGGATGTCAGGGCTGGGAGGGGCCTTAGAACAGGGGATGTCAGGGCTGGGAGGGGCCTTAGAACAGGGGATGTCAGGGCTGGGAGGGGCCTT
Source organism: Trichosurus vulpecula (assembly GCF_011100635.1). Lineage (NCBI taxonomy): Eukaryota > Metazoa > Chordata > Mammalia > Diprotodontia > Phalangeridae > Trichosurus > Trichosurus vulpecula. The sequence goes on along the minus strand of NC_050573.1, from coordinate 42,795,353 downwards.
GGAACAGGGAATGTCTGAACTGGGAGGGGCCTTAGAACAGGAGATAAGAGGGCTGGGAGGGGTCTTAGAACAGAGGATGTCAGAGCTGGGAGGGGCCTTAGCTTGTGGATAAAGACAGAAGGAGCTGTAACAACAACATTGTAAGAAAAAAATAACTTTGAAAGAGTGAGGAAATCTGATCAATACAGTGACAAACCACAATTTCAGAGAGCCAATAATGAAAAATGATCCTCACCACCTGACAGAGAGGTGACGGATTCAAAATGCAGAATAAGGCATACATTTTTAGACACAGACAATATGAGCATTTGTTTTACTTGACCGTGCATATTTGTTATAAGGGTTTTTTTTTGTTTTCTTTTTCTTTCCTTTCTCAGTGAGGCAAGAGGAGAGAGAAAGAGAGAAAAAATAAATGCTTACTAATTAAAAAACAAACCTAAAAAGAGCGTAGTATGTCAGAGCTGGAAGAAGTCTTACAACACAGAATGTCAGAGGTGGGAAGGAGCATTGACTGTCAGAGCTGGGTCATAGCTACACCCCTATTCATTTGGGAAATCAGGAAACTTGCCAAAGGTCACACAGCTAGGAAGTAGAACCCAGGTCTTCTAGTTTCCAGACGCAAGGTCTTTCCCTTGCCTCATTTTACCTTCCTTTCTCTTCCTGTCCCCACAAACCCGAAACAAAGAGGGTGGAGTGATAGCTTTTTATCCAAAGCATCAATTCCCTGGATGAATGTTTTAAGCCTTCAGAAAGGCATGAGAGAAGAGCTAAGAAGATCTGAGGAGGAGGGAATGTTTGGAGCCAAATGCCATTAGCATGTTGAATCTTTGAATTGGTAAAACCCAGCCTTCACTCCTTATTGATTTTCTCTCTTGGCTCAGAGAGGTAATTTGTTCTCATGAAAGGCAAAAAGAACCATTACAAGAAATTTTCAGGAGCATCAAGGGGTGCACAGCCAGCTTAGTTTTGGCCAGTTTGACAGCATCACAGGGTAGCAATGCTCAAAATTATGTTTAATTATATAGGCATGATGCATTCTGGATGGAGTTTTTGAAGTGCATAGCACACACACATTTACTACAGCGGCAATTACCTTGTTCAGGCACCTTCTGCTCATGGGGGTGGGGAGAGGAGGGATGAGAGGGCTGGAGAAGAGAGGAAAAAAAAGAGACAGAGGCACTGAGTCAAAGAGCCAGAGACACACAGAAACAAAGAGACAGAGAGAGATAGAGACACAGAGACAGTAACCAAGACCAAAAAATAAAAAAGAGAGAGAAAGTTTGAAACACACAGAGAGACAGAGGATGACAGAGAAAAAGACATAGACACAGAGATAGAGAGACAAACACAGGAACAATTTAAAATCTTCTTGGAAACAAATCCCATAAAGCATCAAAAAATGCAAAAGCTTTTGGATAATCAATCTAGTGATGGCAAGAGGAGAAAAAGATTCTGGAAAATCAGGGAGAAGAAAATCAAGGCTTTGTGCAGCTCGTTTGCTGTCCTCTTCCCAAATCAAATCAATGGAGCCAATGATTATTAAGTGTCTATTAGGTACCGATGAGAGGCAGTGCTTCCAGTGGAGAGACCGCCATCCTTAATTATCTAGATATTCATATGTCATCTCCCTAACTAGAATGTATGCTCCTTGAGGCTAAGAACTGCCTTTTGGTTGATTTATTCCTTAGTTTTGCCTTTCTTTGTATCTTCATGTCTGGCGCATCGTTAATAACTAACAAATGCTTGTTGACTGACTGTCCGCCCCAAAGCCAGGAATGCCTGCATCAACATCCCACCTCTGACACATAATAACAGCTCACATTTGTATACCACTTATTCCATTTGATCCTTACAACAACCCTGAGAAGTAGGTGGTATTGTTATTCTCTATAGATGAGGGAAACAGAGGCTAAGTGACTTGCCCAGGGTCACACAGATAGGAAGTGCCGGAGGCAGGATTTGAACTCAGGTTTTCCTGACTCCAGACCTGGAACTCCATCCTCTGTACCATATAGGTACCAAACTTGGCTGTGTGATCCTGGGCCAGTCACTTAATGTCCCACGGCTCTAAATAATTCTTTGGTGCTGACCTAAATCGATATGAGGAGTTTCCTTCCAAGGTAGTTCTCTGTGTAGGGATGAATTAGCAGATCTAATGCTTCTCCCTTTCTTATCATGTGCCTAGCATGGTGGACAGAGGCTAGAGAAGAGGCAAGTATTAGGCAGTCCCTGCTCATAAGTAGCTGCCAGGGTTACTGGGCAAAAGAAGCTTTCTCAAAATTGGTAAGCAAGATGTATTAGAGATACTCACAGGACCACAGGTCTAGAAATGAAACAGACTTCAGAGGCCAGTCAGTCCAACTTCCCCATTCTACAGAGGGGAAAATGGAGGCTTAAGGAGTTGAGGGGACCTATCCAAGGACATTTATAAGGGGTTCAAATCAAGGACCTCTCTACTGGCTCCAGAGCTAGTGCTATCACATGAAGCTACATCCCTTACTCACAGCTTTTCAGCGTTAGAAGAGCCCCTTGAGATCATCTGGTACAACCCTTACCTGGACCATCCCTTCTGTAACATCCAGCCTTTGCTTGAAGTCCTCCTGGGAGGGGGAACTCACCACTTCTCCAGGTAAGCCATCCCCACCTTGGGACAGCTCCCATTGTTAGCATAATGTCCCTCAAGTTTCTCCTCAAGCCTCTGTGAGTATCCTTCCCTTTACTCTCTCAGCTGAGAGTCCTTCTCTCATAGGTGAGTGAAAAATTAGGAGCTATTTGCCAATAATTCTTTCTTGTTCCCCTATCTTCCTCATTTCTGCTTTTTTGACAACCTCTTATAATAAGGTGGTAGTTCCCCTCCCCAAGGCCAACGCATTGATGTGCACTCTTCTTCTCCCACTTTTTTTTTTTGAGGAAATTGAGGTTAAGTGACTTGTTCAGGGTCACAGAACCAGTAAATATCTGAGGCAGGATTTGAACGCGGGTCCTCCTTACTCCACTGTGCCCCCTACCTGCCCCTATATGCACTCACATCTCCTCCTGCTTTTTTTTTCCATTCCCCCAATCCTCAGTTTCTCTTTATTTCTTGGCTCTTTTCCTGATCCCCAAATCTCCCCTATCTTTAAAAACCCCTTCCAAAATCCCACCATCTCTGCTAACTATCATCCCTTATCTCTCCTTTCTTAGCCAACCTCTTCAAAACATCCCTCTATACTTAATGCCCCGGCCTCCTCCTTTCTGATTCATATTCCACACAGCTGACAGTTTGAGGATAACTGACAAATCTCAAACCTGTCAGTGAGTTGGGAGGTGTCTACCCCAAGCATATGATGACTCCTCCTGGCAGAATGGATGGGTGGGAACAATTTGTTTCAGTGGCCATGAAAACCATGAAGCCGGCACTGGGGAGCGCGTAGAGCTTGGTTGGATATCAAACATGCCAAGGTCACCCACTGTATCCTGGGCCGTCTCTGGTCGTCTTGACTTTTATCTTGCCACTGGATGACTCTGGAAGAGAGAGTGAGGCTGACCTGACTTAGTGCAACTTTGCCTCACTTAAATCCAGTTCATGTGCAAGTCAAGATGTGATATCATTGGTTCTCTTTGAAAAACAGGACAGCAACAACAATTCTTATTTCAATTTCTACCTTTTAAATGTCTACCTGTGTTCCTAGTTCTGTCCTCTGGGGCCCAAAATAAATAATTTAATCCTTCCAGTCGTATAACTTCACTCCCAGAAATCAAAGACTCCCAGATCAGCACTGCGTATCAGTACCTACTCGAGTGAATATTTTCTCCCCCGTTAGATGAGCCTCTTGAAGGCAGGCACTGTTTTTCCCTTTCTTTGTACCCCAGGCACTTAGCGCAGTGCCTGGCATGTAGTGAATGCTTAGAAAACACATTTTATATATTATATATGATATATCTCTATATCTTATATATTATCAATAATCGATACTTAAATAATAATATTTTATTATTTTTCTTTACATATCAATAGTATTGCATAGTATGGTATATACAAACAAGACTGCACTTCTCTTTTTCTCTTTTCACAGTCTCCCTTTTCCTTCCTTCCAACTTCGTCCTCTGCTCTCATCTTTTGTTCTCATCTGGCATTCTCCCTCTTCACCCTTTTCCCACCCAATGCCTTTTATTGGCCAGTTTTTCCCCACTGCAGGTATTTGCCTATCTTCAATTAACCTTGGACCTCCGAGCCATGCTATCATCATCTTATAATGGCCAAATTAGGCTTTTGCTTTACAACCATCATTAAAATAATGAAGATTCTGGAGCCATGCCCAGGACAGGCAGTGCCTGGTCCAAAAGGTGTTTTCGAGGTTGCCAAATTAGGCTTGTTCTCTTAACTCCAAATTGTGTTCTTCCAGCCATATGATCATCGTCCTCCTGGGGAGGGGGCTGAGATTAAGGGGTCTATTAGGTATGAGAATAAGGCCTTTTTTTTCTTTACCCAATTCACTGAGCTCAAAGATTTTATCGTTGAATAGAATTTGGCCTTCTGAAAGACAAATTACATTACTTCCTCTCTTTCTTGCCTGTTCTAAAGATGAAACTGAGACCTAATTACCTTGTCCTGGGCAAGGCTGAGGTTTTCTGTTATCAGTGAGCTGGTTTCATCATTAGTTCTATGCCCTCACTCTCTTACCTTGGCTGGAAAGGTTTTGCAGTAAAAGTTCCATTAACAACCCAGAAGCCAAGAGGTTAGAAGGACAAGTTGAAGCATACAGAATCTCAGAGCTGGAAGACACTACAACTGGCATCTCATCCAACCCACACCCCCAAAAGAATTCCCTTTACACTGTTCCCGAAGACTTTTTATCCAGGCATTCTTTGCTGGTTGCCAAGATAGCCAGCAAGAACCATTCCCTAACTTTCAGAGACAGCCCACTTGGGTATAACTCTAATTATAAGGAAGTTTTTCCTAATAGCTTTTGCCTCTTAGAAACTTCCATGCATTATCCCTACCTCTGACCTCTGGAGTCAAGCAGAATCAGCTTAATTTATCTATGTGACAGCAATTCAAAAACATGAAAATGCCTCTCATGTCCCCCTAAATCTTCTGTCCTACAGTCTATCCTTCCCCAGCTTTCTTTAACTGATCTTTGTATTTGAGCAGCCAGGTGGTGCAATGGTTAGAGTGTTGGACCAGAAGCCAGAAAGGCTGTGAATTCAAGCCCTGCCTCAGATGCTTATGAGCTGTGTGACTCTGGGCAATTTTTGTAATCTGTCTGCCTCAATTTCCTCATCTGTAATTATAATAGCTTCTCCTTCTCAGGGTTGTTGTGAGGATCAGATAAGATAATATTTATCAAGATCTTTGCAAGCCTTGAAGTACTACGTAAATACTAGCTATCATCATTATCATTGTCATCAGGCAAGGTGTAGAGGCCCTTCACTGTTCTGATTGCCTTCCTCTGGATATTTTTCACTTAAAATGATCATGGACTCATAGAGGTTCATAACCTGAAGTCTATCGATTTTATTTTGTTTTATTTTTTGGAGGCAATTAGGGTTAAGTGACTTGCCCAGGGTCATACAGCTAGTATCTGAGGCCAGACTTGAACTCAGATCCTCCTGACTCCAGGGCTGGTGCTTTATCTACTGCACTGCTTAGCTGCCCATATTGATTTTTTTTTTACAATATTTTGATAACAAATACAATTTGTTTCCTTTGTAATCCTATATCTTATACAATCCTATATTATTTGCTGCATTTAAAAATGTTATTCTGAGAAGGGGTCCACAGGTATTGCCAGACTGCCCAAAGGTCCATGATACAGAGCTTCTGTCATAGGACAAAGAGTTAAATTATAACATTAGTTTCTAGGGCTGGTTCTTAGAGGATTTCATATTTTTTAACGATAAATTTAGAGTGCAAAAGAACCTTAGAGGTTATCTATTGTAACAGATGAGGAAACTGAGGCACAGAGAGGCCTAAGGCCATACCAGCAACAAGGGGAAAATGTGGGATTCGAGCCCAACTCATCTGACTCCAGATTCAGTCCTATTTCCCTTATGTCATGTTCAGAACCAAACATAATACTTCAATTGCCTCAGACTGAAGTAGGACAGAATGATCCTCTCCCTAATCCTCTTTTATATTAACTTTCAATGACTAAGGGTCAGGTAAGAAATGAGACAAAAATGGCCTAATTTACCATCACAAAAATATCAGTCTGTGAGGGGAAGACCCTCAGAGTTTTTAGCCAGAACAATGGCTATTTACGCTCATTCTAAGCCCTTCAAACCTAAATGAAGAGCCACAGAGGGTCAGGTGTTGCCGCAGACAAATTGAAGCCTGGGAAAGACCTTAATTCAGAGAGGCCAAGGTAATCCACTGCATCCCTGGCCATGGTCAGTGTCTCAACTTTTGGACTACAATGATGGGAAGAGAGAGTGAGGCTGAGGACAACCCTGCCTTACTTAAATCCAAATTATGATATAGTCCAGACATTATCACCCTCATGATGGCATTGGTCTTCTTTGAGAATGAAGAACAAGCAACAGACAACAGAACAGAAATAGAACATTAATTTTATTGGTTGCATTATCATACTTTTTACCCATAGGGAGCTTGTAGGCCGCAAATACTCCCAGACTTTCTTCTGACAAACTACTGTCTAACCATGCTTACCCATCTTGTACTTGTGAAGTTGATTTTAATAATTAATAATAATGATAGCATTTCTATAGCACTTCCTATGTGCTAGGAAGTGTGCTAAGCACTTTACAAATATAATTTCATGTGATCCTCACAGCTAGTTTGGGAGGCAGATGAATTATTATCCTGATTTTACAGTTGAGGAAACTGAGTCAAAACAGAGGTTAAATGACTTGGCCAAGGTCACAAAACTAGTAAGTATCTGAGGCTAAATTTTTAAAAATTAAATTCAAATTCTTCCCTAGAGACCATGGCTAGGACATAAAGGATTATTAAGACTATTCCTATCATGCTTTTATTGTCCACTAAATAATATATAGACTGGCTCCTGGAGGTGTCCCTTGTCCCGTTATTCCTCTTGGGGGAGATCTGGCCCTCCATTCCTGGGCCCTTCTCTGGACAATGGGAACACATTCATAGGAAACTTGTAATTATCCTTTGAGCTCGAATTGGGGACACAGTATTCATTATTTGCAAATTAATTACCCAGTTGGCAGCTCCAAAATAATTAGGACACATTAAATTTTTAAATAAAAATCAGTTGTCAATGACCAGAAAAAAAGATAAGTGCAGCAAATAAACAAAAGGGATTGCCATGGCAACGCAGGTTGCACTTATCACACAGCTCCTGGTGATCACAAGGAGGAGGGACACTCTGCCATTAAATAGGCCTCCTTGATTGAAACCCCACTTCTTTCTGCCAGTCAGGCTGAGCAGGTAATGCTTAACTTGCCTCTTTCAAGCTAGCCTTGAGCAAATCAAGTTTGCTGTCCTCCTTCCCTCCTCCCCAGCCAGCCAAGTGAAAAACAATGGCTGGCTTTCTAAGGGAAGCAGCTTGTGAAAAAGTTTGACCAAATCCATCAGCCCACATCCCCAGCCATGCTACTGGGCCCGTCAGAATGGTGTTGTGTTTGTCCCAAGGATGGTGATGGGAGTGAACGAAGTTTTGTGTGTGTGTGTTTTTTAAAGATTCTATACTAAAACCTTCTTTCTATGTCATTTCAGTTAACAAGAGATTTCGTCGTTGCTGTTCAGTCGTTTTTCAGTCATTTCTGACTCTTTGTGACCCCATTTGGGGTTCTCTTGGCAGGGATACTGGAGTGGTTTTGCCATTTCCTTCTTCGGCTCATTTTATGGATGAGGAAATGGAGGCAAACAGGGTGAAGCATCTTGCCCAGGGTCGCACAGCTAGTAAGTGTCTGAAGATGGATTTGAACTCAAGTCCTCTTGATTCTAGGCTGGGTTGCTCCAAAAAGAGATTATTAAGCACTTATAATATGCCAGGTGTTGTGTTTGCCCTCTGCAGACACAGAGATGAAAATGAACCAGTCCCTGCCTTTCACAGGGTTGTATTCTCTCAGAGGAAACAGCTATATGTACGTACACGTGCATACATACATGTGTACTTACACATACATAGACACACATGCGCACATCACACGCGAGGCACACAGCTATGCACACACATGAACACACAAGCATACATGTGCCCATTTATGTAAATACACACATGTCCACATGCACACACGTGTGTGTGTATATACACACATACAAACTATATCTAAAAATTAAAGATAATTCTGGAGGGATCAGGAAAGGCTTCATGTAGGAGTCAGTACAGTAGCTGAGCTTTGAAGGAAGCTGGGTGTTAATTCTAAAATGGCTGTGATCCCAGGATCTCAAAGGCCAGGCCGACAGAATAGAAGCTCAGGCTAATAGCATCTCCGATCTAGACCTGGAAGGATCCTTAGACTCCAACCCCCTCATCTTACAGATGAGGAAACTAAGACCCAGGGCGATGAAGTCGCTTAGCCAAGGTTAGATAGATCAGAGATGGGATTTGAACCCAGGCCCTTTCATTCTAAAATCAGAGCTTTTTTCCACCATACCGTTACCAGGCAGAGATAATAAAGAGGAGTTTTCGTGCCCAGGGCAAATTCCACCATCTGAGGTGAGCAGCATGAATTGCTCTTTCAGTCACAGAGCAGGGCAGCATGGGATATGTCTGGGGATCGGAGTGCAGTAGGGAAGAACTTTATCCCAGCTAGACATCTATAGCTTCTTATCATAACCAATTATTCTCATTAGCAGGTGCTAAGCTCTGTTGTTTTTCTGTTTCCGAAGGGCTGAAAGTGTCATCACCTCCCGAGCTAGAACAAAACCCAGTTGTCCTATCCTGGTTATAGCTCTCCTGGTGTTTAAGGGGGAGGAAGAGAGCTTGATAGTCAGAGAACTAGTTCTGGTACTTACTTTGTGGTTGTTCAGTTGCTTCTCAGTCATGTCTGACTCTTCCCGATCCCGTTTGGGATTCTCTTGGGCAGAGATAGTGAAGTGGTTTTGCCATTTCCTTCTCCAGCTCATTTTACAGATGAAGAAACTGAAGCAAACAGGGTGAAGTGACTTGCCCAGGGTAACACAGCTAGTATGTGTATGAAGGCAGATTTGAACTCATGAAGAAGAGTCTTCCTGACTCCAGGCCTGGTGCTCTATCCACTGCAACACTTAACAGCCCTCTGCTACTCTCCTACAGGTACTTGGTACCTGGGTCATTTGAGAAAGTCACTTAAGCTCTTTGTGCCTAAGTTTCCTCATCAGAAATATGAAGGGGTTGCTCTAGGACGGTGATGTCTAAGTTATCTGCCAGCTCTAAATGTATCATCTTATACTTCCAAAACAATCCTTTGACCTGGAAAGCCTTTAATGGGCCCAGTGACATTCTGTGTGTCATCCAAAGGCCAGTGTAGCTAAGCTTGGAGAGGCTTATCAGCACGTTAGCTTCAGTGTATTATCTGTCTGTCTGTCTGTCTATCTGTTTATCTATCTAGACACCTATCTTTATCCATCCGCCCACCTATCAATTTATCTATTTCTATTCATATTTATCTGTACTCTTTCTATTCATGTCTATCCATCTCTATCTCTATCCACCTATCTCCATCCATCCATCCATCCATCTATCCATCTCTCCATCTATCCATCCATCCATCTATCTCTATTCATATCTATCATTCTATTCATATCTATCTATAATCTATCTCTATCAATCTATTTTTATCTATCTATCTATCTATCTGTCTCTGTCTGTCTATCATCTATCTATCAATCTCGGGCCATAACAATGCTTCAAAGCTATCTACTAAGCTGCAGAAGGCTTTCCATCTGTGCTGAGATAGGGACTCGCTGTGCTGTTTCAGGGATCCTGGTTCCTTTCTCCTGATCTTTGGAGTTGGTATATTTACTTATTATCTGATTTGATTTTGTTTTATTTTAGACAAAACCTGTGATTTCATTGATGGGTGAGGAAATTCTCTCTGCTAATACAAATGAGCAGATTCTCTGCGTCTTAGTTGCTGGAGACACGTTGGGGTTAAGTGGTTTGCCTAGGGTCACAGAGCCAACATGTGTCAGAGGCAAGTCTTGGACCCAGGTTTCATTGACTAGAGGCCAACTCTCAACTAACTTATAAATGCAGCTTCCTCTGATTTAATTTTTCCTGATTCCCTCCAACTGCTAGTGTTTTCCTTTCCAAACTACTTTGTGTGGGTATGTATGTGTATGTAGGTGTGTATATATGTATATACACAATGTATATATATATATATAGTATATATTTACTTCTTATGCACATGCATGTACACGGGCACATGCAAGACACAAATATGTGTACAGACATAAATAAAAATTTAAATGTGCAATGCAATGCACATATGTATACGTGTATACAAATGTAAATGTACACATGCACACATGTGTAAACTTATACATACATGATGATTTTTCTATTTATGTTGTATATATTTGTATATATTATTTTATGTATATATTATAGCATATATTATTTATTGTATATTATTTAGAGATATAGTATACTATTGTATATATTATTTTATGTATATATGTATATGTATATATTTATTTATGCATATATTATATACTATTTTATGTACATATTATGTATATATTCTATTGTATAGTATATTTGTATATATTATGTTGCACATATTTTTATATATACTTGTCTCTCCATTGGACTATAAGCTCATTGTAAATAGGGATTGCTTCATTCTTTGTACTTACATCCCTAGAGTCTAGCATAGTGACTGGTACTTGGTATGTACTTAATAAACACTAATTGGTTGATTGATTTTATCCCAGCCTTAACACTTTTGGGGATTCTGGGTCTTTTTTCATGCCCTACTCATTCTATCCTGTCTTCTCCAGTCCTTTGTGATCTCCCGTGGTCATTCCTGGGTCTCTGTCTCACCAGTTGTCAGGCTGGCTTTGTTTTATAAACTACAAAGGCGACCTTCTTCATGGACTCCACCAGTTGGGAACACAGTCTTTCTCCATCATTGTGGAATGTGTTGGTTCATTAAGCAGTCAGGTCCAGCTTCACGGGCCAGCTTAGTTTCCATGAATCCTTTTTCCTAAACAAATCCCTAGCCAATGAGAAGGAAAACCTGCTTGCCAGGGACATTGGCAGCAGAGAGAAATATCAAATTTCTAGCAGTTTGGGAGAGGGAATGCAATGTCTTTGATTTTCTTCCCTAGATCAAAGGCAGCAAACCATCATTTCAGACTGAATTGCTGCTCTCAGCTGATTAAGAGGTAGGAAGTTTATCCTGTCTGGCCCAAGAGCATGCAGAACTGCTGCCGATTTTTCTGGGCCCCAGAAAGAGTCCAGTTTGATTATTAGTCAATAAAAACATTCTGCAAACAACAGAGGGAAAAAGTCAATTTCTCCTAATAGAAAGACCAGCAAAGTGAGACAACAGGTGCCTATTGAACTCATCAGTGTCAGGCCTTTCCTGCTTGGTTATGTGACATTATCTAATACATCCTATAAGAGTTCAGTCTTCCTGTGCAGAAACAAAGACAATGATCTACTTTCCCTTAAGAAAACTGCTGCCTGTGGGTAAAACTATATTCCTGGACTCCATGCATCTCTAATTGTCAAAGCTGACATTTATAAAGCCCTTTACATCTCACAAGGTGCTTTACAGAGAGTGTCTCATTAGAACCTCACAACAGTCCCTTTAGGTAGGTGCTGTTATCACCCCTTTTACAGATGATGAAACTGGGCCTCAGAGAGGCTATGTAAGTTGCCTAGGGTTATGCTGCTAGAAAATGCCCAAGGCAGGATTTGAAAACATGTCTTCTTGACTTCAATTTCAGTGATCTGTCAACTATGCCAGGGTGCCTCTCTCACCTATGTCTCTAACTACTGATAACATTTCCAAAGAACTGGCCATTCTAGTAGGGAGCAACTATTCTGATACAGACAGATAGACAGACAGACAGACAGACAGACAGATAGATAGATAGATGAGATAGAAGGATAGATAGATTAGATAGGTGGATGGATAGATAGAATAGGAGGATAGATAGGTGGATCATTGGTGGGAGATAGATGTACAGATGGATAGATGGATGGATAGATACAAGGATAGATAGATAGGAAGATAGATAGATGGATAGATAGAAGGATAGATAGGACAGATGGATGGATGGATGGATGGATAGATAGAATGATAGAAGGATAGGAGGATAGATAGATAAAGAGATGAATGGGTACATGGATAGGTAAGTTGTTAGATAAAGAGATATAAGTATATAGATATGAAGTTAGCTAGCTAGATATAGATAAGGAGGTAGATAGAGATATATAGATATTACTACAAAAACATTTATTAAGCACTTACTATATATTAGGTGGTGTAGTAAATAGAGCTCCCAGCCTGGAGTTAGGAAAACTCATCTTCTTGAGTTCAAATCTGGCCTCGAACACCTAGTAGCTGTGTGACCCTGGGCAAGTCATGTCACCCTGTTTGCCTCAGTTTCCTCATCTGCCAAATGCGCTGGAGAAGAAAATGGCAAACTGCTCCAGTATCTTTGCCAAGAAACCCCCAAATGGGGTTATGAAGAGTTGGATATGATTGAATAATAACCAAAACACAACAAAAATATACTAGGTACTGGATTAAATGCTGAAATACAAATATAAGTAATAGTCCTTACCCTTAAGAAGCTTACATTCTCATGAGGAAAAATAACACATAAAGGGCAGCTGAAAAGGAGAGAGTGTCTAACGCAACATGGTTTGGAACTAGTGACCAGGAAGTGAGGTGGAGGTCCTGCCCTGGGTAAGCCAAGGTGAAAACTGACCCATCAGAGCACAGAGTGATTCCAGGGACAGACTCCCAAATTTCAAGAGGATGAGAATGAGGAGGATGTGAATAATGGAGAACATAGGTACTATGCATTAGAAAGGGGAGCCTGGAAGTGATGTGGACTCCTGGTTCTGGGCAAAATAAGACAAAAGCTCACCATGATCATGTGCCAAGGTGGCTCCAGAACCAGAGTCTAAGATTCTGGTGGGAAGAAGGGTGAGGATGAGACTGTGGCTGGAGCACAGGATTCTCTAGTTCCTTTGAAGGATGACACTTCTGTATATGTCATTTAGCTGACATTTTTGTAGACTTTTAAGGTTTGCCCTCTTCTATTTGACATTTAGTTGACATTTATATGGCACTTGCAGGTTTGCAAAGTACTTCATCATTTATTCATGATCTCATTTGATTCTCATAATAATAGAACCTGTGGGGTGGGTTGTATTATCGCTCTTTTACAGGTGAGGAAAATGAGTCTCAGAGAAGTCAAGGGACCTAATCAAATACCCACAAATAGGAAGTATCAGTGGCTGGATTCTTACCCAGGTATCTCCAGACTCCTGGTCTAGCACTCTGTTCATTTATGCTAGGATGAGAAGGGCTTCTTTAACAAAGCATGCAGTTTGAGGAAATGTAGGTACTGGTAATGATAACAGGCTGTCTGGCTAGAAAGAACTGGATCATGGACATAGTTCCTGGCACATAGTAGACATTTAATAAATGCTTATTGGTTGGTCTTTCTGTACCTCAGTTTCCTAATCTGTAAAAGGAAGAATTCAGACTAGGTGGTCTCTGAGGTCTCTCCCAGTTCTAGATCTATCATTCCATGAGCCTAGGGGTCTTATAAGGATCAAATACATGCTAAGTATCAGCCTTCAAACATTGTAGAAATGTAACCTTTTAATTATTAATGACTTGGTGAATTTAGCTATGTCTCTGTCTCATTTCTATTTCTATCGAGTGGGTTGCAGGTATCACAGAATTTAGAGCTGGGGATTGATCCAATTTGGAGTTCATTCAATTTAGCTCCTTCGTTTTAGAGCTGCAGAACCCAAAGCCCAAGGAAGCCTGGCAAGAGAACCAGGATTCGAACTCAGTTCTTTTAACCCTAAAGTGATCCTTCTTTCTACTACATTAAGTAATATCCGTATCAGCTGCTGTTGCAGGTTATGGACAGGCCTAAGTTTGATAATAGAAGTAAAAGAAGAATAGAGTGGCCCATGGGTGTCTCAAATTATTTGTGATAGAGAGATTTTTTTGGCAGAGACAGATCCATACTTAGGCTCACCCAAGTCTGCCGTATGAGGAGGAGCAATTAGGTGGAACCCAGCTACCTGGCTATCTCTGTGGCTGTCACTCCAGATGGAGAGACACTGAATTACAAACCACACATAGGTTCTATTTACGGGCTCTGTTTCTTGGAGAGAGTGACTGGCCTGCTCACAGACCATAAGAAGGAGGCCAAGGCCACTATCTGCGGGAACAGAAATCTTTTTCCAATATTGGGGGCAGGGGAGCAGTGTGGAAGAGTGACAGCTGAGAGAATCGAAATCCTTTGGGAGAAATCAGTCCAGGCCTTGACAAGTCCTCTCTGATCTGAGTATCCTGTCCCAACCCTCAGCGTACCAAATCAGTGTGTGAGTCACCCCTGGGAACAGGCAAGAGAGATAAGCTAGTCAGGAGCTGAGGAAGAATGAGGTTTATAAAGCACAGAGAAGGGAGAAAAAACAACCCAAACTCCTTTTAATGAGAAAGGTAGCTTTGGAAGCTTTGCTCCATTCTTGCCACAGATACTCAGAATTTCTACTTGTTTCTTTTAAATATCGAAGCTGGGAAGTTAATCAAGCAGCAGGAAACGGCTTTGGGAACGAAAAATACAGCTCTTTCAATGTTATGGTACAGAATTTAATTAGGAAAAAAAGAAACTTCCCCCACCCCCATCCTTCCACTCCCTCATAGCCACCATTTGGGGATGCATGCAAAATTTCCAACTTATCTGCTCTTGAGACTAAAGGGATGAGCATGGGATGCTGTGATTTGGGTCAGCAGCAAAAGGAATATGACAGCCGACAGTGAATGATGCCTTTGTTTTCAGAAGCTATTCTGGGCCCAGCCTTCCCTTCCAGAAAAGAGGGTCATACATCAGCTTTTTTTTATTGTTCTTTTGTCCCTATGGTGCTTCTTTTTATAGGATGTGACTCCTGGTCCTGCTGTAGCCCCTGTAGGTGGTGGTGGTGGGTGAGGGAAGGTTTTTCACTCTCTATCCTCAATGGACTCTTCTAATGAAAATGTGGCACACCTGAATAAGGCCACTCTTCATTGGTCTGAGACGGGATGGCCTTCTCTTCTTTCTCTCCATCTCTCCTTTCCTATGAGAAACGTGAGAGATGAGGAGCAAGGGGAAGCAGAAGGAAAGAGTTGTTATCCTTTCTTGAACTAGAAGAGACAAGGAAGACCACAGGATCATAGATCTAGAACTCAAAAGGACTCGAATGGTCACCAGGTCTGCCATTTTGTATGTGAGGGAAGTGAGGCCCAGAGGGCCGAATGCTTCAACTAAGGTGACACAGCCAGTAATCGGCAGGCCTTGTCCATTTACCCTATATTAGTGTCACAGATCAAAGGCTGGAAGGGACCTCAGATGCCAACCCCTCATTTTACAGATGAGAAAGCTAACTGGACATTTAATAAAAGTAACTAACACTTACATAGCACTTTCTACGGGCCAGGCACTGTGCTGAGGGCTTTACAAACATTATCTCATTTAATCCTCACAACAAACTTGAGAGGCAGGTGCTTTTATTCTCCCCATTTTACAGATGGGAAACTGAAGCAAACAGAGATGAGTTAAGTGACTTGCCCAGGGTCACACAGCTAGTAAGTTTCCGAGACTATTTGAACTCGGATCTTCCTTTTTCCAGGCCCAGCATTCTATCTACTATACCACCTAGCTGCTTAGTATGTCTAGTGATTTGAGGTTTTACAACTTTATACATGTTATCTCATCATACTTTTTACATATTGTCTCATTTGACTTTTTATTTTTAAAGAATATTTATTTTATTTTTAATTTATGGAATAAAACAAGCATTTCCGTAACATAGTATAATTAAAACCAAAGATGATTGCATATTAAACTGCAAATCTATTATGTACCATTTGCTTCTCATCTGATTTTCATGACAACTCTGTGAGATAGGTGCTATCGCTGTTCAGTCCTTTTTCAGTCATGTTTGACTCTCTGTGACCCCATTTGGCAGAGATACTGGAGGGGTTTGCCATTTCCTTCTCTGGCTCATTTTACAGATGAGGAAACTGAGGCAAACAGGGTTAAGTGACTTGCCCAGGATCACAGAGCTAGTGAGTGTCTGAAGCCAGATTTGAACTCAGGAAGATGAGTCTTCCCAATTCCAAGTCTATTGCTCTTAGGGAGGGGATGTTCCTTGTCCAAAGTAGGACCCAAACCCATGTCTTCCTGATGCTTCATCTCTTTCCACCACCTTTTACCATCAGCTGCCTTGCCCAGCCTCTGGGCTCCAGGACATCTGTGGGGAAGGCAAGATTTCCGGGCCATCAGCAGAACCTGTGGCATCCAGGCTGGGCCCTTGCCAGCTGCTTGTCCTTCTCTTGTTCTGACCCCTGGAGGGGCCTGATGGGCTGATTCAGTTCAGACCATGAGGTGCTGGCATCAGGAGAGATTTGGAGAAATGGAGAAGGGGAGGTGATCCCCTCCCCCTCCCCACCAATGGTTTACAGCCATAGTCCCATATGGCTGTTTTTTCACCAGTCACTTCACAGAGACCCAAACAAATGACACAATGGATCTTCACTGAATAATTCCCCTAGGATCATAGATATAGGGCCTGAAGGTACTTCAGAGAATATCTAGAACAAGCCAAGCATTTATCGATAAGGAAACTGTGACATCTAGAAGTTAAATGACTTACTCAAGGTCACTAAGATATTAAGACTCAGAGATGGGATTTTTAATCTAGTTCCTCTGACTCAAGAATCAATTTTTTTATATATCATTTTTTCATAGTAAGTGCTACATAAATGTTAGCTATTCTTATTAAATGTCAAGTTAGTTTCCTCACCTGTAAAACTCTTCAGTTAAGAAACATATATTTTCTCTTCCTTTCAAGTTTCCCCCTCCTAAAAAAAGAAAAGAAAAACAACCTCCTTGTAACAAATATGAATAGCAAAGTAAAACAAATTCCCATGTCATCTGTGTCCAAAAATGCATCTCATTCTGTAGATTTCATCGAACACCTCTCTGTCGGGGAAGAGTAGCATCTTTGATCGCTGGTCCCCTGGAATCATGGTTGATCATTGAGCTTATCAGAGTCCTGATGTCTTTCAGAATTAGTCCTTAATAGAATTCTTTCCACTGGATTATCTTCCACTTGACCTAAGAAAATCAACTTCAGACATATACAATAAGGCCTGGGATAGCTAAGCAGAAATTCATCCGAAAAAGATTTAGGGTTTTTAATGAACTGAAAACTTAGTTGGAGTCAATATTGTGACTTGCAACCAATAAAGCAAATGCAATCTTAGGTTGCATGGAGAGAGGCGTTGTGCCCAGACCTAGGGAGGGGAGCTATACCATATTGCCTACCTTGGATCTTCTTGATTCTTCTCAGATGCCCAACTCCAGGGAGCCTTTGCTGATCCTCTTAGCCAGAAGAGATCTCTCCCACCTTTCATTTCTCATATAGTTTTGAGGGAGAGCCCTTGAATTTGTAGTATTGGATTTATAGTATAGTTATTTGTGAATATATCCACAGGTCTGGTTATTATAAGATCCTAGGTTGTTGTTCTGTCATGTCCAACTCTTCATGACTCCATGGACTATACTATCCATGTTGTTTTCTTGGCAGAGATACTGGAATGGTTTGCCACTTCCTTCTCCAATGGATTAAGGCAAATGGAGGTTATGTGACTTGCCTAGGTGTTTGAGGCCAGATTTGAAGTCAGGGCACTTACTTATCTAGCTGGGCACATAGTAGGCACTTAATAAAATCTTGGGGTCTATGAACTTGTTTTTTTCTTTTTTATATTTTGGAATATAATTTCAATACAATCAGTTTCCTTTGTAATCCTATTTATTTTATTTTGTTCACTTAAGAACATGATTGTGAGAGAAGGTCTATAACCCTCATCAGACTAACTAAACAGTCCATGGTACTTAAAAAGGCTAAGAAATTCTGGTCTAATCCAGGCTACCCATTTTACAAAGGATTAAGAAAAGCATCCCAGGGAAGATGTGACTCACTCAAAGTCACACAAGACCCACCATGTTGGGTCTGGCAAAGTCATACAAGAGCACCACGATGGTCTCCAGCTTTCACCGTCTTTTCTATGTGGTGTTGTACCTGGAACTAAAAACAATTGCTGAATTGAAATTGAATTGACTTTGTTCCCTTGACATGACCCTCAGATGCTTCTAGAAACTTCAGATCTCCATTACAGACACTAAATAGTTAGAAGTTTCCTCAGATGAGAGGCCATCTGGGACAATGGATTTAGATACTGGCTCTTTCACTACCCACATGCCTTGGGACAAATAAGTTAGTTTGCCTCTGTGAACAACAGTTTCCTCTTTGGTAAAATAAGGGGTTTGAGTACCCAAGGCAACTGGACATGGAGTCAGAGAAACAGGAATTCAAATCTGGCCTCAGACACATATTAACTGTGTGACCTTGGACAAGTCACTTAACCTCTGCCTCCGTTTCCTCATCTTTAAAATAAGGATGATACTAGCACCTACCACTAAGGGTTGTTATGAGGATAAAATGAAGTGATATTTGTAAAGTACTTTGCAAACCTCGAAGCACTATATAAATATTATTATTATTATCTTTATCATTATGCCTCACAGGTCCCTTCTAGCTTCATAAGAATCTTCTTTTTAATATTTCAGTATGTTACTGTGGAAAAGCCACTGGCTCTGGAGGCAGGGAAACTGGGTCTGAATGCCACCACTGATGCCGGTTGCCTCTGTGACCTTGGAAAAGTCATTCCCTGGGTCTCAGCTTCCTCATCTGTAAAATGTGGATTGACCAGGCAGCTGATCAGATAAAGGGGTGAGTCAGTCATTAGCTTATATTGCTTCCCAAAGTTAACTCAGTGGTGGAATGTCTGATATCCCTAGAGACCGACAGGGGGAATATGGGGTAGAGAGCACCCTTGGTTTCAGGGCTGGATGTGATTTTTGGTTCTTGCTATTTGTCGTTCAGTCATTTCAGTCATGTCTGACTCTTCATGGCCCTATTGGGGTTTTCTTGACAAAGATACTGGAGTGGTTTGACATTTTCTTCTCCAGTTAATTTTACAGATGAGGAAACTGAGGCAAATAGGGTGAAGTGACTTGCCCATGGTCACACAGCTAGTAAGTGTCTGAGGCCAGATTTGAACTCAGGAAGATGAGTCCAGGCTTGGTACTCTGTGCACTATGGCGCCACCTAGCTGCTCATTCTTGATATATCTCTTAAGTAACTATCCCCTTGTAAAAGGTCACTTTGGTAGCAAGCTACTGAGTCAGAACTTGAACTCAAGTCCTCTAGCTCCAAAGACATTTTTCCATTGAGCTACAATTCTCATTCTATGTGGAAGAGGAAGAAGACCAGTTGGGTCGGTCCCCACTTGTGTGTGAAGGGGCATAATGTTTGATAAGGTTAGAAATCTTCTTCTTGGAGACCCCTTATGTCTCCTGCCTGTCTCCAGTCTCCTCTACTATCCTATGTGCTCTCCATAAACTGAAGGTAGGGCTACAGAGCTGCTTTCATCAGGGTTTCTACATTGTAGGCTCGGAGGGCTAGAGCTGGAAGGGATCTCGGAGGCCTTTTAGTCCAATCCATTCGTTTTACAAATGAAGAAACCGAGGCCCTGACTCAGTCACACAAGTAGTAAGTGTCAGAAGTGGGATTATGAACTTGGATCTTCTGCTTCCACAGCCGGTGCCTGGAAAAATAGCTAATGACAGAGATGATTGTGAAAAATCTGAGTAGATTTGTACATGTGTAAATGCACATGTACACACATGCATAAAACATACCTATTACATATGTGTGCATATGCATATGTTTATACACATGTATGTCACTATCTCAAAAACCCTGATGGCTATAGAATTGAAAAACAAAAACAAAAATAAAACCATCTGAAAGTTTGACAAAAAATTCCTAGAAACAGCCTCCAGGGAGATTTGCAGGAAATCTAAATGAGTGTTTTTGCTCATGACTTGCTCGTTTCTAATGCAGATCTAGTTGTCTATA
This sequence comes from Trichosurus vulpecula, assembly GCF_011100635.1. Classification (NCBI taxonomy): domain Eukaryota; kingdom Metazoa; phylum Chordata; class Mammalia; order Diprotodontia; family Phalangeridae; genus Trichosurus; species Trichosurus vulpecula. The sequence goes on along the minus strand of NC_050573.1, from coordinate 42,775,224 downwards.
TGGTGCCATCTCCCAGGTCCAGTCACTCTGGGCCCTGTGCAGCAGGGTCTCCCAGCAGCCTCATGGATGTGGGGACTGTAGCTACTGAGCTGGCTGAGCCTAACTTTGCTCTTGGCTAGTGAGGGGAACAACCTGTCACAGACCCCTAGAAATAGCAATCCTGTTTTCCTGAAGCCGGATTGCCTTTCATTGGCAAGACAGAAAGAAGGAAGGACAGCAAGGATCCATGTAAAAAGCCAGCCATTGGGAAGGGATGGGAGGGAAGGGAAGGCAGGGAAAGGAGGATGGGATGAATCCCCCCAAGTTCCTCCTTTCAGCAGCCAGGCAGGCAAGTGCCTGAGTTATTTGGGAATTTACATCATCATCGGGCTTTATTCCTCTGCAGCTGAATCTTCGTTGCTGACATCTTATTTTCAGAATTGCAATGATACTTAAGATCATTTCTAAATAACCAGAACAATTTTCCTCAGTCACATCCTCCAATGGTAGAACTCCTCTGCCGACAAAGCCATGTTTCCTTGGCTCCCATACTTGGTATGTGAGCCAAGAGGATCTTATTTTCCAACCTGCAAGTGGGAAATCTGTCATGTCGGGAAAGGGAGAAGAGACTCAAAGAATTGTGAAAACTGGTCCTCTCAGCTCTCATCTCTTCTGTTCCCCAGTGAAAGAAGGAGGTGGAATTGGATGCTGTCCAGAGGCTCCGAGGCTTAGCGATGGAGAGGGACTGTCATTGGGGATTTCAAAGAATGAATCCACATCAGAAGGGAGTGTATGAGGAGCCCTAGCTCTGGAGTCAGAGAAACCAGGGTCATATCCTTCTGTCTGATGCCTACTGGGTCACAAACTTCCTGCACGTGTTTCCTCATCTCTGAAAAAGGAGAGTTGAGCTTGCATCCCAGAGAGTTGGAAGGGATCTCAAAGGCCTTCCAGAATAACCCCCTCAGTTTTCAGAGGAGTAAACAGGCCCAGGGAGGTCATGGGACCATAGATCTGGGGATGAAAGGAGGACTTAGGAGGCCCTGGTTTTAAATCCCAGCTCTGCTGGTTAAGAGCAAGTAATAGGGCAAATAATTTCTTTTCTCTGGTTTCCTCTTCTGTAAAAGGAGCATGGGGTTGACTACATAATTGGCTTTATCCTTCTGAACCAATGAAAAACAAGTTATATGCTCTATCAGGCCAACAGACTCTCCTAAGTTATGATTTCACAGAAGGCCAAATTGATTCCTTTCAAACCCAATAAACACTTACTTCTGTGTATACAGAAGAACCTGTGAATTGCCTACCATATTGATTTGGGAGCAGCTATTTCCTCCAGGCAGGGTGTTGTACCCTGGCAGTCAGTGCTCTGAAGGTCCACATTGAAGGGCAGCCCTATAGTAAACAAGGGACTTGCATTCTGAGTGCTGTCTCTTGTGTTCCTTGTAGGTGAGTTCTGTATTTGGAGTCAGAGGGTCTAAGTTAGAACCCTACCATTCCCATCTATTTTCTGGGTAATCTTGGGCTCACTTACTACCTTTATAACCTTGGATTAGTCACCTAACCTCTCCGGGCCTCATCTGTAAAACGGGGAGTAGGGTAGATTAGGTGATTTTCCTTTCACTCTTTTCTAATCCCTTTGCCATCTTTATTCTTTTTAAAAAAATATTAAATTTATTTATTTATTTTTAGTTTTCGTCATTCACTTCCATAAGATTTTGAGTTCTAAATTTCCTCCTCATCTTTCCCCTCACCCCACCCCAAGATGGTGTGTAATTTGATACAGGCTCTACATATACATTCATATTAAACTTATTTTCACATTAGTCATGTTGTAAAGAAGAATTAGAAGTAATGGGAGAAACCATGAGAAAAAAAGTAACAAACAAAAAAAGAGAGCAAATAGTATGCTTCCATCTGCATTCAGACTCCATAGTTCTTTCTCTGCATGTGCACGGCATTTTCCAACATGAGTCTTTTGGAATTGTCTTAGATCCTTGCATTGCTGAGAAGAGCTAAGTCTATCAAAATTAGTCATCACACAATGTTGCTGTTACTATGTACGATGTTCTCCTGGTTCTGCTCTTCTCACTCAGCATCAGTTCATATAAGTCTTTCCAGGTTTTTCTGAAATCTGGCTGCTCATCATTTCTTATAGCACAATAGTATTCCATTACATTCATATACCACAACTTGTTCACTCATTCCCCAATTGATAGGCATCCCCTCGATTTCCAGTTCTTGGCCACCACAAAAGAGCTGTTATAAATATTTTTGTACGTGTGGGTCTTTTCCCCATTTGTATGATCTCTTGGGATACAGACCTCGAAGTGGTATATAATCTATATTCTTACCTTACCATTCACCCGAAATTATCTTCTCCAAAGTTCCCAATGCTCTCTTAATGGCCAAATCCAATGGCCTTTTCTCAGTCCCCATTCTTCTTAACATCTCTTCAGCCTTTGACATTGTTCATCACCTTTTACTTATCAATACTCTTCTCTTCCCTATTTTTTTGTCTGACATTGATCTAATCTGCTTTTTCTCCTACCTGTTTGACTTTTCCTCAGTCTCCTTTGCTGGGTCTTCATCTGGGTCATGCCCACTAACTGTGGGTGGTTTCCAAGTCTCTGTTTTGGGCTATCTTTTCTTTTCCCTAAATATTATCTCACTTAGTAATCTCATAAGCTACCATGAGTTGAATTATCATTTCTATGCAGATCAATCCCCAGTCTAGATATCCAGCCCCAACTTCTCCCCTGAGCTGCAGTTATCAATTGCCTTTCAGATATCTTAAATTGGATGCTCTGTAGGTATCTCAAACTCAACATGCCCAAAACAGAATTATCTTTCTCCCCAAACTCTCCCCTCTCTTTTATTTATTTTTTAAGGCAATCTGAATTAAGTGATTTGCCCAGGGTCACATAGCTATTAAGTGTCTGAGGGCAGATTTGAACTCAGGTCCTCCTTACTGCACCACTCAGATGCCCTTCCCCTCTTTTTTTAAAATCAACTTTCCTATTATTATGAAAGGCCCTACTATCTTCCCAATCACCCAGGCTGGCAACCTTGATGTTATCCTCAGCTTCTCATTTTCATTCACCTCACATATCTAACCTGTTGTCACATCTATCTATCTATCTGTCTATCTATCTATCTATCTATCTATCTATCTATCTATCTATCTCTATGATCTGTCCATCCATGGATCCATCCATGTATCTCTCTCTCTCTCTCTCTCTCTCTCTCTCTCTCTCTGTCTCTATGATCTATCTCTATCCCTATCTATCATGTATCTATCTATTCATACCCATCTGTCCAAGATAGATATAGATACTGGTATATAGATGAACTATTGTGAAGGCAATCTAGTCCAAACCTGTTCCTTTTACAAATGAGGAACCTGAGGCTCCCAGAGATGGTCATAGTGGTAAGACATCTCTTGATATTGATACAGATGATTGATTGATAGGTAGAATCCCCACCTCTCCACTCATCCAGCCATCACCCTAGTGTAGGCCCTCACATTTAGACATTTAGACATTGCATAGTCTTCTAAACCGTCCCCCTTCTTCAAGTCTTTCCCTATCCCAATCCATCCTCTGCTTAGGCTCTAGTCATGTTTTTGCCCTATGGAGTAAGGACATAATAAAGTTCACAGCTTTTTATTACCTGAGGGATCAAATATGAAATCCTCTGTTTGGCTTTTAAAGCCCTTCTCAACCTGGCCTCTTCCTACCTGTCCAGGCTTCTTACACTTTAGCCCCTTCCATGAACTTGATGCTATAGATCCACCGGTTTACTTGTTTGTCACACACAATATTCCATCCTCAGACTCTGTGCATTAGCACCTGTTGTCCCCCATGCCTAGAATGCTCTCTCCTCACCTCTGCCTCAGTTTCCCTGGTTTCCTTCCTCAAATCCCACTTTATGAAAAAGGCTTCCTCCCTCCCCCAATTTGCTAGTGCCTTCCCCCTCTGAGATTACTTTCTATCTATTTTGTAAATATCTTGTATGTGCCCAATTCTTTAAATATTATCTCCCAATTCCATGAAGACAAGGACCATTGTTTTACCTTTTTTTTTGTGTCCCTAGTGTTTGCATAGTGTATGGTCATAGCAAGTACTTAATAAATACTTATTGACCGACTATGATCTCATTCTGCCATCTTGGACTTTGCACATTTTACTCTGGGCTATTGCCTCTTTCCTTTTCACATAATTGGTACCACTTTATTGTAAAGTGTCTGGCAAATTAAATGGTAATGGTTTAAACACTACCTTGGACCAGAGTGATTCTAGTCCTTGTAATTGTACTTAATTGTAGGGTTTGCTGCAATTTGTGGCTTTTCTCAAACAAGTACATTACAATGGATAGTGGACTCTGGGAGAAAATGGAGCTGCGTTCCCAGAAGACAGAAAACCCATAGGAGATGCTGGGAAGTGAAGAAAAAGGAAGGAAACATTGCAGTATTAACTACTTTGAAGAATCTGTGATCTCATCGATGTTGGCTTTCTTGCCAACTGTATAGAGAGTAACCCATTTATGACCTCTGTACATGGCTCTTGTCTATGCTTTCCTTTAGATCTTCCATAAGGACTTCATTCAAGGTGCTCGGTGCCTGCTTCTCAATCTTCTGACATTGCATGCGGGCACCAGCAGTGCACGCAGGTTACCTGTTGGTTATCTCTTGTCTTTGATACATGGGTGTCCCACATCTTCTGGTCATGCATCTCTGACAATGTCACATTTGGTAACTCAAACAAAACAATCTGAAATAAAGAGTAGCTCGGAATGGTATGTGAAAAGAGTACCATTCCAAGCTTAGAACTGCAAGATCTGAGTTCAAATCCCTGCTCTGTCATTTATCATTTGTGTGATCTTGGGCCAGCCTTCCCTGGGTTTCTGTTTCATCCTCTAAAATGAGGGAATCGAATTCCACTGGCCTTCAAGCTCTAAATCTATGATCCTGTATGACCTTATGTTCCCAAATATAAGCCTCAAAATGAGATGAATTTAGCCAAGAGTTTTCACAAATATCCTCTTGTCACTTTAATCATTTTTTTACACAAACTCTCAGACTCTCATCTCCATTTTTTTGGAGTCCATTTCCTCATCTCCAGTTTACTTCTCAATCTCTTGCTTCTGATTCAATCACTCAAACGAAACCGCTTTCCTCTAAGATTATCAGTGATCTCTCAACTGCTGCATGGTCCGGTGATTAAAGGATTGGACATGGAGTCAGGAAGACCTGACTTTAATTCTTTCCTCTAACACTTAGAAGCTGGATGACAATGAGTAAGTCATTTTTATCCCTCTGAGCTTTGGTTTTCTTAGCTATAAAATGGGGAAGAGGGAGTTAGATGGATTGGGTAGATAGAGGATCTCCAACTCTAATTTGATGGTCCAATGATAAATCCAATAGTCTTTTGTCCAGTCATCATCCCTCTTCATTTCAGTGAAGTTTTGGACACTGTTGACCACATCCTTCACCTGGGCACTGTCTCATCCCTTGTTTCCTGGGACACCAATCCCTCTATTGGCTTTCCTCCTCCCTGTCTGACCACTTCTCTATCTTCTTTGTTGTGTCCTCCTCCTCCTTCCACATGTTAAATGAAGGCTTTCTCTTTCTGTTCTGTGTTTTGTCCTAGATGCTCTTCTATTTTCTCCCTCCATTGCTTTTTTTTTTGGTGATTTCATTTACTCTTGTGACTTCAATTTTCATCTCCTTGCAAACGACTCCCAAATCTATATATCCAGTCCCAATTTCTGTCCAAAACTCTAGTCTCATGTTGTCAATTGCCTCCTAGATATCATCACCTGGGAAGTATATGGACATCTCAAACATCTTTTACAACACATCTCATGTCTATATTCTTTATTCCATTAACACAAACACTGCCTTAGTTCATGTCCCCATCTGACATATTGCACTAACCTGATTAGTCTTTCTGTCTCCACCCTCTTCCTTCTTTGACCTTTCTTCTATACAGCTGCCAAATTGATATTCTTAAAATGCAGATCTGAATCTGTTATGTTCCATTTACAAATTCTTCAATGGCTCTCTTTTGTTTTTATGACACATTACAAACTTTCTAGCCATTTTCGAAATATGCTGACTGTACTGTGGTTATTCTCTTCCTTCTGTCAGATTCTGCCCTTGGGATTCTAGGCTCTATATAAGTAAGGCAAGATTCATGACCTCGAGGATGACCATAGACATGCCTGAATGGTTCAGAATCATGAAGTATAAGAAAATCTCTAGGTAGAAGGCAGAGGAAGTATAACATTTATCTAGACATGAGAGAATCCAATCCTAAGACCAGTAATTCCAATTCCATATAATAGCAATAATATTCCAAAGCCAGTAAGCCCACCTCAATGAAGCAACAAGGAAATTATAACACAGTATTATAGCAAGGAGCCAAATCATCTTGTAACCTTCCCCCCTGCTAGGGCCTTCCTGTAAACAATCATTCACAAATCCTAACTCTCTGTTCAGCACTCTCCTCTGCAGCTCTGTAGACTCCAAGTTCCTTTTCCTTCTCCTTGGGCTGAATTCTGATTCCTGTAGCTCTCACTGCCTCAGCGTTCACTTGATGTCTGCTTCTGAATCCTGCCACTCTCAGTTCTGCTGCTCTCATTTCTGGGTTTTCTTTTTATACAGTCCTAGCCAGCATCTGATTGACTAGAACTTAGTGCATATACCATTGGCTCTGGTCCTGAGGGCTTCATGTCCACATCAGCTTAACTAGCAAAAGGGTGTGGGCTTGGGACCTCACGTCTAGTTAGTGAAAGGATGTGGGACTGCCTCTAATCAGGCTTCCCTTTGTTGGCCCCAGCTGAGGCCTATTCAATGGGCGGGGAAAGATCTTTCACTTACTGATTGGCCTTACAGGCTCTGATTGGCATCAGCTTTCTTCTTGTCTTGCCCACAGTCAAGTCACCCTGCTGCTTCCTGGCTAACTCCAAGGAAGTTAGAGAGTCTATGAGGCAGAAGTGAGGAAGGAGAAAATGCCAAGTATGAAGTACCACTTGTTGAAGGGAACAGGGAAGGGAGATGGTACTTTGTTTGAGGGCAACATCTGGTAGACTTTAACTAGAATAGGGAATGCTTGAATCCAAGGAATATGAAACAAAATTATAAAGTTAGATGGAAGCCATATCATGAAGGACTTTAAATACCAAGAGGAAGGGAGGAATGAAGGAGAAAGGAAGTAAGGAATTCTACAGGGTATGTACCTTCTGCTGTTCTTCTCTGAACAATTTTGGTATTGATTGTGAGACATGAGAGACACTGGCAAAGAACCCCCCACCACAGCATGCCCACATCAAAGAAAGTTCTGTGCTCTATGCAAAGCAGAATTACGGTAGCTTGAAAGAAACATGAGATGCACAAATCTAGAGACATCTCTATTCTAAATGTTCATACGGAGAATTTGTGCCCAACCTATGGTTGAACCTTCTGAGCTTGTATTGGTCTGATCAGCCACAGTTGGACATACTGGACATTAACCCCAACACAATATAATGATGTCATTTTGGTCTTCTTTGAGCCTGGACAACAACCAATGAACCAACCAACCAATGAACCAACTAACCAAACTACTGCTTTCCAATTCTATCCTTTCTCAATATGCATTGTCTTTTCCAGTTAGAACAGAAAAATATAAGGGGAGAGGCTTTCTTACTTGTTTGCTTTGTACTGCCAGGGGTTAGCCTAGTACCTGGCACATAGTATTTAATAATTTTTTCATTCATTCATTCATTCATCTTCCTCCCTCCCTCCCTCCTCTCTCTTCTTCCTTCCTTCCTTCCTTCTTTGTTTCCTTCCTTCCACCCTACTTCCCTCCCTACTTCCTTTCCTTCCATACTCCCTTCCTCTTGGCATTTAAAACCCTCCGTGATATGGCTTCCACCTAACTTTATAATTTTGTTTCAGATTCTTCTGATTTAAGCATTCCTCAATCTAATTAAAGCCTGCCAGATGTTGCCCTCAGATAAAGTTCCTCCCCCTCCCCTGTGCCTTTGCACAAGTGGTACTTCATACCTGGCATGTTCCTGGCTTCCTCACTTCCGCCTCATAGACTCTCAAGCTTCCTTCCAAGGATAACTCAAATGCCACCTCCTAAATAAGAGAGATCTTTCTTATAATTCTCCCACCCATTGTTAGTCCTGTCTTTTTTGAAATCACTTTAAGTCACATTGTAGATGATTTTCCTCTTTTTATCCTCCCACTTTTCCTTCCCTCTTCCCCAAGTAAACACCCTGTGGGCAGGGCCTGTCCCCTATTTTGTCATTGCATACTCAGGACCTAGCACACAGTAGGTACTTAATAAATAAATGCTCATTGAATTGAATGAATTCCCATCAAGGTCATTTGAAGATAGACTTTACCCTCATTCTATTTTCTTTTACCTCTCTGTTTAGTCAGTCCCTTCTTCCTTACTCATCCAGATCCTCCAGGTCACCTTTTTGTTACTCTGGCTCATTCCATTAGCTAGCAGGACACCAAGAGTCAGCATGAATAGTGGAAAGAACACTGAATTGGTAGCTGTATGATTGGATTTTCCTTGCTACCTCTGTGACCTTGGGTAAGGCACTTTACTTCTCCCAGGCTCACTTTCCTCCCCTGAAAAATGAGGGGGTTAAATGAGGTGACCTTCAAAAGTTCCCTTCCAGCTCTAAAGTTATGATTATTTACTCCTTAGAAACTAGTTATATACTCAGTGACTGTCTTCCTCATGAAAAATGGCACCAAGCCTTTCCTTCCCACCTCAAAGTATAGCATCCCTGAGTATAGCAAAAAAGAACGAAAAATGTAAATCTTGACCCTTCCCTTCACATGGATTTCTTGAAATCAATGACATTTCATGGCCCAGCAATTTCTTTCTACCTAAATGCCCTCTCTGACTGAAAGAGGCTTTCGGACAGAATGTTTTGGTCAGTGGAAGAAAAATTGAAAAAATGTCATCGTTTGCCTCCTCCTTTGAGACGTAATCCAATGTTCCCTTGTAATGGGAAAGATAACACCATAATCCGACTTTTTCTTCTTTCTCCCAAGTCTCAAACTGACACTTCCAGCTCCCACAGCTCCAAGAAAAACAATTCAATTGTCTGGTCCCTCCTGCTGCTAGCCCTCGGAAACAAGTTAGCTTGGAATCTCAGCTGGGCTGGGGTTGAGCTCAAGCTCTAAAAGCAATGAGTCTTGACTGAGTTCATTCCAATGTTGGAAGTGGTGGTGGGGGTGGTGGTGAAGACTATCCTTCTTTTCCATATGATCCTATGAAACTAGTTATGTTCTCAAGAACTGTTCTCGCCAATCCAAGTGTTTATGTCTCTGCCCTAGATGGTTTGTCTGAAAAAGATTTTGGGGGAGGGGGCAGGAGGGTTAGTGGCCTGTAATCTCAATAAGTGTGATATACGACAACATGAAATACCCTGTTTAAAGATATTGTCCTTCTCTGAAAGACTTGAAAATAACTATATATATAGATTTAAACATGTGCAATTCAAGTGTTTCCCCCAAAAGTCGCAAGTAAATTTATTATCTTCCAAATTGTATCTTACCTCCTTCTTCTTCTGTTGAAAACCCACCCATCCTTTAAAGGTCTGTTCTAACAGCACCTCCTTTTTAAAGCCTTCCCTGATCCCTACTGCTGTTAATGACCTTCCCCTTCAGACTTCATTTTTTGTTTATTTAAAAACTTTTCTATGCTAATATCATATTGCATATTATAGCTATCTGTGTTGGTGTTTTAGGTCCTTACTTGATTGCTAGCTGCCTGAGGGCAGGGATGTTGTCTTATATAAGCTTTGCATCTTCTCTAGGGCCTGGCACAATGTTTGGCATGTTGTAGGTTCTTAGGAAATTTGGGGAATATTATGGCTCATCGTTGAACAACAGCACGGTCAACAGTTCCCTAATGTTTCCTGTTTTCAGAGTCCTTCTCAAAGATCAGAGTTTCTGTATACAACCTACTTCATTTGTATACTGTCAATAAAATCTTATCAAAACAAATCACAGAATTTCCTGAGTTGGAAGGAGTCTGGCCACCTAGTCCAAGCCATGGCCTGAAAGGAATCCCCTCTGTAAAAAATGGCCATTCAGTCTTCCCTCGATGATCTCTAGTAAGAGGGAGGCAATCTATTCTATTTTGGGGTCACTTAGCCGAGGACGCACAAGTTCTAAGAGTCAGGGCCAGAATTCAAACTCAGATCCTCTAGCTCCCAAATCCAGGCCTGTTGCCGCTGTTAGGGATTAGTTTTATACACTGAGCCCAAATCTACTTTTCTGCAATTTCCCCATTGCTCCTGGTTTTAGAGATGAGGAGAGTAAGTCTAATCTCTGCCCTCCTGGATAGTCTTTCAAATGCTTGAAGATATCATATCCCCTATAAATTTTCTCACCAATAAACTCCTATCCTTGGGGAAGGACTTTGCCTCTGATGACATTTCACTGAGGGACAGTTCATATCAATTAAATCAACCTTACCTTGAAACAAAAAGTACAAATGCTGTCATGTTCTAGAGTTACCAAGTTAAAACATCTTAGAACTGGAAGGAACCTTAGAGACCCAATCCAACGGATGCATACTAGAGTGAAGGAAACTCAGAAAAAGGAATATGGCAGCTAAGTGGCTCCATGGGGAGAGTGATAGACCTGGAGTCAGGAAGACCCAAGTTCAAATCCTGCCTCAGACACTTATTAGTTTGGGTAAATCCTTTCACCTCTGTCTGCCTTAGTTCCCTCATGTGCAAAATGGGGATAATAACAGCACCAATTTTCCAAGGGATGACTGTGAGGATCAAATGAAATGACATTTGTAAAGAACTTTGCAAACTTAAAGCTTGATAAACGCAAGCCATATGAAGATAGTCAGGGGCAGTTTGGCACCAGAAGTCAAGGCTTCAAAGCAATCGATCTCTCTAGGACATTGCATCGACCTAGTACCACAGGGAACTGGTCTGCAAGCCCCTAGAGAAACATGAGAGCAGAGTCAGAGGGAGTTGGGATGTGATGAAATCCTGTTGTGAAACCACTTACTTCCTTGGGCTCTCAAACTCTCAATTTCAGTTTCCTTTTCTGTAAGATGACTTTGAAGATCCCTTCCATGTCTAAATCCATGGTATTCTGATCCTCTTATAAAGACAAGAATATTATGAGATCATAGATAGATTTAAAGCTGGAATGGTCCTTAGAAGGGGAGCAAAATCCCAAAACGAGAGGAGGTAACTGATGCCAAAGACCTGAAATGACTTTCTTAATGTCTCTTTTTGTTGGTAGGCCTGATAAAACGGAAGGGCTTGGATGCTTTGTCTATTTAATATCTTCCTTCCTTCCTTCCCTCCTCCCTCTCCTCCCTTCCTCCCTTCCTCCCTTCCTTCCTTCCTTCCTTCCTTCCTTCCTTCCTTCCTTCCTCCCTTCCTTCCCTTCCTTCCCTCCCTTCCTCCTTCCTTCTTTCCTTCCTTCTCCAGCTTTCTCTCCTAATTCTCTCTCTTAGCCTATTTTTATTTTTGATAGGATAACTACCCAGTCTTTCCCCTCTCTTACTGCCTCTCCCTCTTCCATTTAAGAAAACAAGGCATTGATGAAGAAGGGAGACAGTGACCAGATTGCTTTCTCTTGGAGTTCTTCCCTAGTGGTGATGTGTGTGGCTGTTTATAGACTAAAGTTGAATCCTCCAGGGAGGGAAATCCTATTGAGTTCTTATTGCCATCTGCGTTGAGAGAAATAGAGTGTGAGAATGTGTTTTAGCATCCCTGGAGAAGAAATCAAGGATGTTCCCAATGAATGAGGTTATAATGGAGGAGGGAAGACAATGTCTGCCACCACCCCCCAGAAAGACACCCAATTAATGTGGCAGATTCGTCCTCTTCTCCTTAGGATGAGGATAACAGATCTGGGGCCAGAAGGGACCTTAAAGAATATCTAGTCTGCTTGCTTCATTTTAGAGTTAAGGAAACTGAGACCCAAAGAATGAATTGATTTGACTAAGGTCACACTGATGAGTAGCTGAGCTAGATTCAAACTTTGGCAGCTTTATGGCTCCAGTCTCATTCTTTTGAGCTCTTGCTTCAAAAATGAGATATTCTGGGTCTGAGAATAGGCTCTTTTGGGTCTCACCTGACATGATCCATAGTCAATCCAAAAATTCTAAGACCAGACTTTCTAAGAGGTGGAGTCAAGCAATTGTATGAGATAGGTACCTGTTCTGAGGATTATAATGTAAATGTTATATTTAACATTTAAATGTAAAATGTTCTGAGGATTAAAATGTAAATGTTATATTTAACATTTAAATGTAAAATGTTCTGAGGATTATAAAGTAAAATGCAATACAAGAGATAGCTCAGTGGGGAGAAAGAAGAGTGGACATGGGATCTCGGTTCTAGTCCTGATCCAGTCCCTGACTCACCATGTGACTTTAGCTAAGTCAGATTAATCTCTGGGAATGTCATCTTTCTTACCTGTAAAATGGAGTTAAAACCCTGGTTGATTTCATTGGCTTTTTGTGAGGATTAAATAAAAATAAATCAAAGCATTTTGAAAACTGCCAAATTGCATATACATATACTCCAGTTCTCTGATGCCTCATTATGGTCCCCTGGGTAATTAGAGGGTAGGCTATGGCAGCGAGAGGGCACCATAGTGCATAGAGCGCTGAGCCTGGAGTCAGGAAGACTTGTCTTCTTGAGTCCAAATCTGACCTCAGACACTTAATAGCTATGTGACCCTGGGCATATCACTTAATCTGTTTGCCTCAGTTTCCTCATCTGTCAAATGAACTGGAGAAGGAAATGGCAGACCAATCCAGTATCTTTGTCAAGAAAACCTCAAATGGGGTTGCAAAGAGTCATACGTGTCTGAAACGACTGAACAACAAGAAGAAATGGTGGCATATTAGAGTGCTGGGCCTAGAGTCAAGAAGACATGAGTTCTAATCCTGCCCCCCTTTCAGCTCTGTGACTCTGGACAATTCACTCAATTTCTGCCTGCCTCAGTTTCCTTATCTGTGAAATGGGGATTTGGGGTAGCAAAGTGGCACAGCAGATAGAGCAACCGGCCTGGAGTCAGAAAGATCTGAGTTCAAATGTGGCTTCGGACACTCATTTTCCTGCGTTTGAATCTGGCCTCAGACACTTACTAGCTGCGTGACCCTGGACAAGTCATTTAACCCTCTTTGCCTCAGGTCCTTGTCTGCAAAATAGGGATGCAGTGGAGCAAGGAAATGGCAAACCACTTCAGTATCTTTGCCTGGAAGCCCATCACATAGAATTGTATATGACTGAACAACAACCACAACCACAAAATGGGAATATAATGGCTCCTAGCTCCCAGGTTTGTTGTGAGGATGAAATGAGATATTTGTAATGTGCTTAGCATGGTGCCTGGCACACAGTAAGCACTACATAAATATTAGCTATTATTGTTATTATTAATCCCGCCTTGCTATTGCTGGGTGATTCTGGGCAAGGCACTTGATCGCTACCTGCCTCAGTTTCCTCATCTGTAAAATGGAGTTGGATTTGATGACATCCAAGGTACCTTCTAGCTCTAAATATATGATCCTATGGTTCAGCAGAATGCAAGTCCTCATGGATCCTCCCGAAGTGGAATAGCTTTGAGTAGGGGCCTAAGTGATAGGCATCATATGTCTTGTGGGAGAACCATCCCAGCTAAATCATTAGGAAGCTTATCGTTGGGCTGACCACAGTGTAATGGATTTTTTTGGCCTTGGTAATTTTCAAAGACCATAAACTCAAGTCACTGATGGGCTGTTATCTGTTTGAATTGAGGGATGCCCACTCCGACAAAATCACCAAACCTGGAAGTGCAGTAAACATGCCGACTCCAGTTATTTATCATTGATGCAAATGAGTATCACTGTTTACATGTTATTAGTGTTGTTAACTGATATTATTGATGATGGTTTTATTAATCAATCAGGCTTCTGACTGTCATTTACCAGGGTTATTCTTGTCTTTCCCATAAAAATGGAAATTTGAGAGGAAAAGATTCCAAACACATGGATGGGTTGGCAGCCTCTAATCAATACCATAAAAAATAAATGAATGTTATTGGGCCCAGTGCTACTTTTCAGTGTCTCAAATGACCTGTCATTTGGGGTGAGGTGGACTGCATTTGGGCAGAGTCAATGTTCTCTAAGAGAAGCTCACAGCTCTCCCTCATAAAAGCAGGTGCTGTGTCTGTTCCCCTATACTCTGCTCTGCCAATAAGGCCCATGCCCAACGGCCCCCATTCCCTGTTACCTTCTCATACAAAATGACAAAGGAATCTGTCAAATGGATGTGCTAGGATGGGCAAAGTCCAAGGAAAGAGCTTTGTTCTGGACCATAGAGCCTAACCGTACCTTATCCTAGCTTTATAGATGAAGGGCATCAAAACCTTATATCAGTAATTCCCATAGAGGTCAATGGAAGAAACACTCTTTTTAGCTGCAGGTCTGAGATAGGATCCAAATGTGGTCATCTGGAAGTTTGTTCTAGAAATATAGTCTAAATTTTGAGAGGATGGTGGGTATGAAAATGCACTACGTATATCTGATGAAAAATACAAACTGGAGCAAAGAACGGAAGGAAACAACTTCTCTTTTTTGTCCCAGCTCTACTAACAGATGGCCAAGAGCCCATCATAGCCTTTGCCAGTGTGAACATAAAGTGCCAACCAACCTACCCACAGCTGGGGAAGGGAGGATAAGATGAGCTGAGAGAGGGACCAGCTATCTCTCTCAGCACAATGCAGGCAAATGGCCAGGACCTCATGCACAGCCTCTCTTTGTCTCTGCCATTCTCTCTCTCCCCTTCCCTTTTCCCCTCTCCTCCTCCTCCTCCTCCTCTTTCTCCTCTTCCTCCTCCTCCTCCTTCTTCTTCTTCTTCTTCTTATTATTCGTATTCTTATTCTTCTTCGTATTAGTCTTCTTCTTCTTCCTCTTCTTCTCCTCCTCCTCCTCCTTCTTCTCCTTCTTCTTCTCCTTCTCCTTCTTCTTCTCCCTCCTCCTCTTCCTCCTCCTCTTCCTCCTCCTTTCTTCTTCTTCTTTTTCTTCTCTTCTTCTTCTTCTTCTTCTTCTTCTTCTTCTTCTTCTTCTTCTTCTTCTCCTCCTCCTCCTTCTTCTCCTTCTTCCTCCTCCTCTTCTTCCTCCTCCTCTTCCTTCTTCTTCCTCTTCCTCCTCTTTCTTCCTTCTCTTTCTCTCTCTTCCCCTTCCTTACTCTCTTTCAATCTGTCTCTCCTTTTTCCCTTTCAGTTTTTGCAAAAATGGATAATTTAAAACACTCATGTAGGTTTTTAAAAAATAGGTAACATCTACTATATGGCAGGCACTGTATTTTTTAATTTGGTCCTCATGACTACCCTGGGAGGGAAATATTATCCCCATTTTACAGATTAGGAAATTGAAACAAGCAGCAATGAAGTGATTTGTCCAGGGTCACACAGCTAGTAAGTGTCCGAGGCTGGATTTGAACTCCAGTCTTCTTGTCTGGGCAGCTTAGGTAGCTCAGTGGCTGGAGTGTTAGGCTTAGAGTCAGGAAGACCTGAGTTCAAATCTATCCTCCGGTACTTACCAGCTATGTGACCCTGGGAAAGTCACTTAACCTCTGTCTGCCTTAATCTGCTGGAGAAGGAAAGGGCAAACCACTCCAGTATCTTTGCCAAGAAAACCCCATGGACAGTATGGTACATGGAGTCACAAAGAGTCAGACATCACTGAATGACAGCAATTTCCTATATACCAAGCCATGTTGCCAGGGCTTAAGACAGCATGGAAGCAGTGGAAAGGAGCTTGGCTTTGTGGTTAGAACATCTGGCTTAAAAGTCCACCTCTGTCACATACTGTCTGTGTGACCTTGAGCAAGTCACTAAACATCTGGGGACCTCAGTTTCCCCATCTGTAAATGAGAAGGCACTTGGAGTGCCTCCAAGGTCCTTCTAGCTCTAAATCCATGGTCCTGTGAGCCTTCCATTCTCATTGATTCAGATGGATGACACAGAAAATGACTTTGGATCTTGTTTCATCCTGTGTGTGAAAGGAGAAGATAGTAAAGATATCCCATAGAACCGGCTAATGTTTCTCTTCCCCTCCCAACCAGCAGCCTGTTTATTTCCTCAGCAATCCAACAATTCTCCTGGAGTTCAATGAAATGACAAAAACACCCCATGAGAAGTTACCTTGTCAAGCCATGGAAAGCATTTTAATTACAGTTTGTATCACATGTATAAATAAATATTACATTCTTCCAGTCTACAATGCATTCTAGGAATATCTTGTTAAAGGGCCTGGCTAGGTTACCACGTTCCAGGTCCCATTGTCACCGAAGCTACTGATTTTTTTTTTTTAGCAATTAAAAAGTACCAGTGCCTATAGTCATCTTGGGAGAATGTCCATTTGCTGACGACTGACTTCCCGTTTGCCAGCAAGACAAGCCCCTTCTTCTCCCAGAGCGGGCTACACAGGAGAACGTCGGTTTTGGAACTAGAAAAGGTTTGTTCACTACTGGTCAGTCTTCTAGAATCACCAGCAATACTGGACTTTGGATGAAGGCATCTTTGCAATGTGCTGCTAGATACAATGTGCTGTTAAAAAACACAGTCGTCAACAATCTAACATAGATTTTTTTTTTCAGTTTGTGCTGGTACAAAAAAGTGAAGAAAACTAAAGAAAATAATTTAAATATTCCAGGGTTTTTCTGATTCTTTTTGTAGCTCTTATCTATTATCTCTAGCACCTGCTCCATCTCCTGGGGTATAAGGAGAGATGTGGAACTCCTATTCCAATTCTTGGGTATGTCTCCATGAAATGACCACTGAAATATCTTACCCCTCCCCCAATCCATGTACAGTTGGGGAAAATCATAGAACTCTCATACTGTTAGCCATGTGACCACTTATGGGGTTGGGCTAGTCTCCATCCTTCTTGAGTGAGCATGCAGAGTGATGGTTTCTACCAGCTTGTGGTCAATGGTCGTTGGCATCTTCTGCCCCAGGAGGAACATAGGAGCTCTAGTTGGGGAGACACAGACACCTACCAACAAGGTTGTTACTGCACAGAAATGATGTAATCATATTCCGTAGGAGGGCTTAATTTAGACTACATCGAGGAGCTCATTCATCAAGGAGGAATATAATTTACAGTTCATTTTGGGAAACAAATCCACCTCAATTCTTAGAAATAGACATTGAAGAGGAATCAAAAGAAAAAAAAGAAAGGAAGGGAGGAAGATGATAAAAGAAGAAAGAAAAAAAAGGAACAAAGAAAAATCCAATTCCAAGGAAAGATTTAGAAAGCATTCTCAAATCTGTCAGAAGAGACAATTAAAACAGATGGAAGCCTTCTTCTGACCTCCATTTTCAGTACCACAGGCTGTCTTCAGAAGAAGAAATGCAGAGTTAAACTTTACAATGTCTCTTAGCAGACCCTATTTTTATATTTTGCTGCTTTATTAGAAATATAAACAGATTATTGTTTATGTCTTTTTATTTGTCTTTTTGCCTTTTTTTTACAAATAATTTTTGGTAACTTGTCTGTATTTTTTTTTACTCATAAAATAATCTTCATATGCCCTCACCTTGCCCAGTCTATCACCTTCACTAGTAGTCCATTGCTTTCTCAAGTGTTCGGATTGCCCCAAAATTGCAATCACTAGCTGCTGAAAAACCATATAGCAAAACTGTCTTTCCCCAGCTACAGAAACTGCTATATTGTTTGTGGTGGATTCCCCTGCTTCCCCCCTCCCCCCTCCCCCCCAACCCTTGCCCCACTCTAGCTTCATTGTCGGTACCAATATATAATGTAGAACTGAAGGCATCAAGGTGTGGTGGGCCCTTCAGCCAGAGGACCCTACACTTTGTCTTTGAATTTCTCCAAATAGTTTCTGAGTTCTTTGGAGTCACCCAGATCCATGTCCTGGCACACCCATTTGATGTCATCATCATTGCTACTGAGAATGGAGTTGACGGTGGGGCAGCCATCATCTGGAGGTATTGTTGTGAAGGTGGTGAATTTCACCCGCTTCCTTTTGGAAGTGGGGGAGTGTAGAGGGTCAGGTTTTTGTTCTTTCTCTTGCTTCCCCCCTAAGTCAGCCGACCTGTGAATCTGGCTCTGAACATGCTTCTGTGTGTTACCATTCAGGAGGAGGTGGTTGCTTTCTTCGTAGCCGAGTCCCCGGTCTATAATTGTGGTGTGCTCATCTTGCTGGGGTGATGTATCCCCAGAATTCTCCAATAGCTCAGCCTCATTGCCCAGCCAGACCCAGTCATGGGAGTGGGTCATGGTGGCCTGGCCTTCTATCGGCACTTGCTTGTGACGGTATTTCAGGGCAAACGTGGCACAGTTGATCAGAAAGACAAGGATGGCCAAACAGAAGACCCCCAGGAGCGCGTACATCCCTATCTCAAGGTCACTTAAACCCCTGGCAGCTTGGACCAAGTCATTCTCTTCCAGCCCACCGCTACTCTTTGGGAGGTCAACTTGGGCAGGGAAATTGGTAAAGTCAATGGGGATGTTCTGCAGCTGTCCATCACCAGACAGTCTGCCTCCATCGAGCTTGCTATTTTTCACCACTTTGTTGTTGATCAATGATTTGACAGTGGTGGTGACTTTACGGAGAACTCCCTCCTCTCGATCGATGGAGGAACCTCCGAAGTATCGTCCATCCTGGCCATACCGCTCCTGGTCCGGGCCCTTTTGTCTGCGGTCGCTGGCATGGTTCTCTATCTCATCCCCATCATAATCCCCTCCGTGGTTAGAGATGGCATCGTTCTGCCCGAACTTGACTTTGATGTTGCCAACGCCCATGGCTAACACACTCTTACGCTTGGACTTCTGACAGGCCTCAGAAATCATCATGTCAACTTTGACGATCTGTCCTTGCCCTTCCCCTTCTGCCACCACGAGGGGCCACCTCAGCTCGTGGCCCTGGTGCACGGACACGATGGTCTCATCCAATGATGTGGCCGAGAGGGAGAAGTCCTTGGGGTCGTAGATATCCAGTGGTGTCACTGAGCCATCATTGAACTGGATCCACATGCTGACCACGGCTTCCTGAAAGAGAATTGGGCAAATTGTCATAATGTAAGAGTAACTGCAACTTGCAAAGGGTTTTTACCATTTTCATTCATGCTCTTGCTGACCCCCTGCAACAAACCTACGAGTAAGGCAGGGTCACTATTAAATATATTTTTTGTAGATGAGGAAGTTGAGTTATGTTAAGGAGAATTGGTTCCCCTAGTGGAGGCAGCTATGGTATAGTTGAAGGAATGCTGTATCTGAAGGCTTGGAGTCATAGGGTCATAGATCTATAGATAAAAGGGGCCATAGTGGCCAGGCTCTTCATTTTACAGATAAGGAAGCCAGAGAAAGCAAGTGACTTGCCCAAGGAAACCTAATTAGTTGGTGCCTGAGGCAGGATTTGAACCCAGGTCTTTCTGATTCCCAGTCAAAGTTATTATTCTGGGTCTACTTTTTACCAGTTGTGTGACTTAGTGACTTTGAGCGAGGTACTCCTCCTCTCTGGGGCTCAGTTTCTTCATATGTAAAATGAGAGTGTTAAATTAGATGCTAAATTAAAAAAAATTATTTGCTGAGACTCAATCTCTCTATATTACCCAGGCTGGAAGAGCAGAGACTACTCACAGGTCTGGTCCCACTCTGATGAACAAGGGAGCTTTGACCTGCTGCTCTGTTTCCAACCTGGTTCAATTTGCCCTAACTTGGGCAAGCTGGTGCCTCCCTCCCACCTCACCCCCTGACTCTCCTTGTTCCCCACTGGCATCCTCGGGGGAGCCTTCTCTGTTCTAGCATGTGGGTTTGGAGCAAGCTGCTGCTCCCTCCTCACTTTAGCTGACCAGACATGTAGGAGTCTGCATTCTGCCTCAGATACTTAACCAGCTGTGTGACCTTGGTCGAGTCACCTCAGTTTCCTCACCTACAAAAGGAAGGGGAGTGGTCTAAATGGTCTCTAAATTCTCTCCAAAGCTATGATCCTGCGAATCTCCTGTTTCTATTCTCTGATCTGTAAAATGAGGGGATTGGACTAGGTCTCCTTCATCTCCAGACCTATAGTTCACTGAACCTCTCTGGGCTTGAGCTGATTCATCTGTAAAATAAAAGGGTCCTTTTTCAGTTCTGATCTATGATTCTATAATCCTATAAAGTGACCCTGCTTAGACTATCCGGCCTTTCTTAAGAATTTAAATAAAGAAGCCACTTTGAAGAACACATCTCATTCCTTTGAGTAGTTGTCCTAACTCTAATCTCAATCCTAACCTCAACCCTAAATTCTTTAAACTAGGTACAGGGATTAGGAAAAACCCTCCTTGAGGTCTGGAGGCAGCTCCCTCCAGAACTGGGGCAGGAAATCTATCGTGGCTTTCATTAGAGGCCAAGAAATCATCTTCACTTAAACAAGTACAAATGTAGGTTTAATATAATTGCCATGGTCATAATCTTAAATATACGAAAAAAAAAACCTCCACTCATTAAGTGCTAATTTGTGTGATTTATAAAAGCCATTGCCTGAGCATGGAAACCAGAGAAAGTGTCCCCAGAAAATAACTGGCCCAATTGGACCGAGTTCTTATTTGCCAATTGCTGCCCCCCTCCCCCTCTTACTATGTGGCATAGGGTGGAGGATGTCAAACCACCAAGCACATTCTTTGCAGAGACAGGAGGGAGAGGAAGGAGAGAGGGAGATATGAAGGAAAAGGAGGGGAGGGAAAACCAGCCTTTGTACACATTTCCAGAGACAAACGTTAAAAAAGAAAATAACATCTCTCCCTCTCCCTTCCTCCCTGCTTCAAACTCCCCCAACCTCCTGGCAGATCCCTTTTTCCTTTGCTTGAGAAGCTGAAAGACAAGACGAACGCATTTTTCTTTCAAGCCTGAACCTATTCCACCCTTGAAGTATATTGGAACGCCCATTCCATTTCCAAGTCAGCAAGATGCTGGTGATGGGCTGTTTCCTCCAGGGCAGCCCAGCACTGGGAGCCTGGTATAATTGTGCTGTCGTTGTTCTCTCTGGGCAGTGCCTGCAGAAATCACCATTAGAGGCAAATCGAAAGCAGACGTTTGGCATGGGTAGCGATCTGAGTTTCATTTGGATGAGGAAGCAGCTATTTATTTCTTAGAAGCAACACCTGATCTGGGGGTGAGGTGGTTTGTCCCAACTCAGGCTCTTTATCCCTCAGTTCTGGACCTTAGGTTTGTGGGCCTGGGCTTGTGAGAGGGTGAGGGGGTGTTCCCTCTTGGACCCCAGTTCTTTGAGAAGGCATAGGACTCAGGGGTGGGGAACCCACGGCCTCGAGGCCACATGTGACCCTCTAGGTCCTCAAGTGTGGCCCTCAGACTGAATCCAAGCTTGAACCTGTGGCCTTGAGACCACATGCGGCCCTCTGGGTCCTCAAGTGCTGCCCTTTGACTGATTCCAAAGTCAAAGGGCCACACTTGAGGATTTGGAGGCCGCAAGTTGCCCACTCTGGTTGGGTGGACAATAGTGAGGCAGAGGGAGGCTCTTCTGTTTCTGAGATTCTGTCTCTGAAAGCATCGTTGGATCATAGCTTTAGATCTGAAGAAGACCTCAGAGGCCATCTGGTCCAATCTCCTCTTTTTATAGATAAATTGAAGCCCAGGAATAAAAGGGACATGATAGAGTACTTAAAAGGCTGGCTTATGGGGAGGGGATTAGGTTTGGTACCAGAAGGCAGGACCAGGAACGGAGTTAGGTGGTTCTAGAGAGGCCCATTTAAGATTGAAGTCAGGAAAAACTTCCCAACAATTGCTATTATTCAGGCATGTCTGACTCTCTGTGATCCCATTTGGGGTTTTCTTGGCAGAGATAATGGAGTGGTTTGCCATTTCCTTCTCCAGCTCATTTTACAGATGAGGAAACTGAGGCAAACAAGGTTAAGTGAATTGCCTAGAATCACACAGCTAGTAAGTGTCTGAGATCAATTTTGAACTCAGGTCTTCCTGACTCCAAGCCTGGCGCTCTATCTACTGTGCCACCTAGCTGCCCTCCCAACAATTAGAGCTGTTCAAAAGTGTAATGGGCTGTCTTCAGCCGTTTCCTTTCCTCCAAGGTCCTCAAGTTGAGGTTTATTGACATTCTTTTATGTATGGATTGAACAAGATGGTCACTGAGCTCCCTTCCTTTTCTCAAATCCTTCAAAGCAACTTGTCCCAGCTCTCCCAGCTGGTAGGTGATAGAAGCAAGACTTGAACCTAGGACTTCTGACTCCAGAATTAGAGCTCTCTTCACTGACTCCTACTGTCTCCCCCAGCGAAGTTCTCTGCAATTCAGCATTCTGGGCACCGGTTTCCCGAGCAAACTCATTGTCTCCACCTTAAATAATTATAGATGTAAAGCCAAGGTCACCTGGGCAGAATGATAGCAGATCAAATCTTTGAAGGAAAGGACTGTTTCATTTTTGTCTTTGTGTTCCCCAGCACAGTGCCTGGCACATAGTAGGGCTTTAATCACTGTTGACTGATTAAGTGTCAGGGATGAGATTGGAAGCTGGACCTCTGACTTCAAATCCAGTACTCTTTCCAGAAATGAGAATATTTGTGAAGCACCTTGTAAACCTTAAAGTGCTATATAATGGCCCACAAACCATTGTCTCTACAAGGAATGTGTGTGGTAGCTTGATTCCCCATGGTATAGCCAAAAGAGCTGGATTCAAATTCCACCTCTGCTATTTATTTCCTGTGGCTTTGGTCAAGTCATCTTACATGTCTGAGCCTCTGCTTCCTCATCTATAATATGAGGGAGTCAGACTAGATGGCCTCCAATGACCATAGCTGTGATCCTATGACTGGTGTTGTAGCTGCTGGAATGTGAGGGCTCTGTCTCTTCTCCCTTTTCCCGCTTCTGCCGTACCCTATTTCCAATCCTTCTTTCTCTAGACCTGGGTTAGCTGCTCCTACGCTCACACACTCACAACCCCTGCAATGGTGGAAGCCCACTGATGTTGGTATCTTGTCCTTTAAAAGGAGAGACATCGGTTGTATCTGTCCCAAGCCTTACAATACAAATGGCCTCAATCAGTGTGCGTGCCAGTGCCTTGGAACAATCTGGCTGAACATTACCTATGGAGAGCAACCTCCCCAGCCTGTTACTGCACAATCATCACACACATTTACAGAATCGTCCTGGTTTCCATTTGTTACACTCTGGCTATAAACAAAGGGAATTGCTAGGCTTCTGGTTAATTTAGACCATTTCTCTGAAAGCAATGAGGGATGGTTAGCGCAGCAGTAGACTTGAGTGGGAAGAATATTTAATTTCCAAAGTGTGATCAGGAAAGGCTTTAGGGACCTGCAGAGGGAAAATCTATAACAGCCTGGTAGGAGGAGAGGGCAGAAGACTTGGGGATTCACCTAGGATTGGTAATTTGAAGTGAAATGGAGTTGTGGTCATTCTCAAAGGGTAATGGGGACCACAAGAGAAGGAGAAAATGGAAGGGATGACGCCAACATGAAGGATACTGAAGGAGAGTGGGCATGCTATAGGCTAGGGACAATTTAAAACATTTTATATTCCTGTAACTCAGTTTCCTTATCTAAAATGGTGGTGGTGGGGGGGTTGGATTGGCCTCTGAAGTGTTTTCCAGCCATGAGCTATGAGCCTATGAAACAGGAGCATTTAGAAAAAGAATTCTTAATCTTTTATTTGTGTCCCAGGCCCCTTGGGCAGTCTGGTGTCCATTTCTCAGAATTTTTTTAATAACTGAGGAAAATGCTAAACTTTCAAATAAAATTTTAATTGTTTTTCCCATCCAAATCCACAGATCTCCTGAAATCTAACCTTGAACCACTTGGGAGCCTGGGGACTCCAGGTTAAGAATCTTTAATCTAGAAGAATTCACATTTTAGAGGAACATCTCATTCTATATCTTTTTCATAACAGAGCCAGGCATCTTTGGTGAATATACTTCTTGTTTTATTCACACATTAAAAAAATACAAAATCTACTAAATTCTGAGGCCCGAGAGACATATTGAGTCATAGTTATCCAAATCTGTGGATACCACGTCTGCTTGCCATGTTGATTTCTCTTCAGAAACTCCATGTAGAGCATTCTAGCAGCACAAAACAATGGCAGACAGTCCGAATTCTCAGTAAAGCCCCAAAATGAAACTCTCATGCCTAGGAAAAAGTTTGACGTAAGTTCTTCCAATCAGCCCAGGAAAGGGAAGTAGAACATGGGATTTTCTCAGGAGAAGCCAGTGAATTTCCCCAAAGATTAGAAACTCTGAAAGACTTTAAAACAAAACAACAACACCCGCCCAGGAATGATTTAGGACTCTGTCCTTCTCAGAGGCATTTCTGCAAATCAGATGAACTGCATCAATAAATCCCCTTTGATTCCCATGACAAGGTCCCCCAATTACTATCAAGCAATGAAGATGGATTGGAGCCTTCTTATCTATCAAAAGGCTGCCTTTCCCTGAATATTTCAAGAGCTGAGATGACAATTGTTCATGAAATTCATTAATTACCTACTCCAAATAAACACTCCTCAGGTCTAGCTGACTTGATTTCTTCTCTTTTCCTTCCTCTCTCTTATCTAGCTCTTTTTAAAAGCCAGTCATCACAACTTTTCGTTACTTAGTGTCACTGAGATGAGTAGAACCAATAATTCTCCCTGGATGGATTGTGAATCAGAGAAAGGCCATTATTAGCTCACTCCTAATGAAAGGGTTGACAAAATTCAAGGCCAGTGAAGGATAGGCTCCCAGAGTTACCACTGATTTCGAGACTGCATGCTGCTTGATTGAAGGTGTGGGAGGCAGCCAGATCACCTTCAACCTTTGTCTCCATCTTCTGCTTGTCCTTCAGTTACTCTCCCGTCTAGTTTCTCACACCAGCTTGGTGACAAAGCTTTGCATGGTTGGCGCTGCCCTCTGCCTACCAAACATCTGGTTGGCCCAATGCTTTATTTGACAAGCTTGCACAAAGCTAAGTAATGGTGTCTGCTTGTGGCTATGGCTGATGCATGTCCCAAAAGCTTTTTCCTTCTCTTCAAAGTCATCAATTCAATCCAAAACACTTATTAAATATCTACAAGGCACTGGAGGTAAAAAGAAAAAAGAATAGGAAAAAACCCATGTGTCTAAAAAGAAACTTGCAATTTATTGGGGGATAGAGTATATGGGGGGGTTGTTATTGAGTTGTTTCAGTCACGTCTGACTCTTCATGACCCATTTGGGGATTTCTTGGGAAAGATACTGAAGTGGTTTGCCATTTCCTTTTACAGCTTGTTTTATAGATGAGGAAACTGAGGCAAACTGGGTTAAGTGACTTGCCCAGGGTCACATAGCTAGGAAGTGAATGAGGCCAGATTTGAACTCATGAAGATGAGTCTTCCTGATTCCAAAGTCAGTGCTCTATCCAGTGTGCCACCTAACTGCCCAATGGGGACGGAGGATAGAACATGTAAATAGACAAAAAGTACAGAACTAAAAGGGTCTTTGCAGGACGTTTAATCCAAACCCCTTTATTTTACAGATGAAGGAAATGAGGCCCAGAGAGATTGTGATCAGCCTGAGGCCACACAGGTAGAAAGTGTCAAAGGTAGGATTTGAACCTGAGTTCCCTGACTGCAAAACTGATGCCCTTTCCCATCTCCTTGCTTTGGTATTAGTTATCCCCTCTGCCTGGAATGCTCTCCCTCCTCACCTCTGGAATCCTTTAAATCTCAGCTCAAATTCCACCTTCTGTGGGAGGCCTTCCTCTCTGAGATTAGTCTTCTACTCTGTGTATATCTCACAGTGGATAGAGTACTGGGCTTGGAGTCAGGAAGACATCTTCCTGAGTACAAATCTGGCCTCAGACATTTCCTAGCTGTGTGACCCTGGGCAAGTCACTTAACCCAGTTTGACTCAGTTTCCTTATTTGTAAAATGAGCTAAAGAAGGAAATGGCAAAACCATTCCAGTATCTTTGCCAAGAAAACCCCAAATGGGGTCACAGAGAGTAGGACATGACTGGAAAGACACAACAAAAACAAAAGGTATATGTTATCTCGCCCATTAGAATGTGACCCTTTGCATGAAGTTTTTCCTGGTCTCCCCAGAGGCTAGTGCCTTCCTCTCCGAGATTACCTTCTATCTACTCTGCAAATATCTTACATGTACTTAGTTATTAAATGTTGTTTTCTCCATTAGAATGTGAATGCCTGGAAGGCAGTCTCTGTTTTTAATCTTTCTTTGTATCCTCAGCATTTAATAAATGCTTTTTGGATAAACTGACTACCAGAGAAGTAAATAGAAGATAATTTGGGGAGGAGAGGGTATTAGCAACCGGAGTATGTGTGTGCATGTGAGTACGTCTATGTATGT
This sequence comes from Trichosurus vulpecula, assembly GCF_011100635.1. Classification (NCBI taxonomy): domain Eukaryota; kingdom Metazoa; phylum Chordata; class Mammalia; order Diprotodontia; family Phalangeridae; genus Trichosurus; species Trichosurus vulpecula. The sequence continues at coordinate 42,748,890 of NC_050573.1, read as the reverse complement.
GTATGTGTACATCTGAGTACGTGTATGTACATGTGTGTGAATGTGTATATGTGCATGTGTGTGTATGAGTGTATATACATGTGTGCAGTATATCTGTGCATGTGTATGTGTACATGTGCATATGTGTGTATGTGTGTGTACATGTGGGAGTGTGTGCATGAGTGTGCGTATATGTGGTATGAGTGTGTGTATGCGTGTGTGTATGAGTGTGTGTACGTGTGTAAAATCAGCAAAAGCTTCAGCCAAGAGTTGGCACACAGGCTGAACCTTGAAGAACCTAGGGTAGATGTGAGCAGGAAGTACATTCCAGCCCTAGGAGACTGACCTGTGTGAAGCCAGGCAGATGAGAGCTGAAATGTCCACATTCTGGGAACCGCAGGTAATCCTGTTAAGTTGGAATGGAGGGTGTGTGAAGGGGGGTCGTGGATAATAAGACAGGAAGGTTAGGGTAGAGCCAGATTGCAGAGGGGCTTAAATAGCAGGCCAAGAAGTTTGTAGTTTATCCTGGAGGCCATAGGGAACCACGGATGATTTTTGTGGGAGTGAAAAAATCAGACCTCCCTGAATGGAGAGGGGAAAGATTGGCAGCAGGGAGACACATTGGGGGATACTTCAAGAGTCCAGCTCAGAGGTAAGGAGGGCCTGAAGTAGGGCGGTGTGCCTGTGAGGGCAGAAAAGAGGGTAGATAGAAAAAGCTGTAAGGCCCCTTCAAGTCTCTTCCAGACTCTGAGGTTTCAACAGCTTGGATTTATATAGGATTTTATGGTTTGCAAGGTGCTTTCCATATATAAATTCATTTGATCCTCACAACAACCCTATGGAATAGATGGTGTTACTATCCCCATTTTACAGATAAGGAAACTGAGCCAGACAGTGGTGAAGTGACTTGCCAGGGGTAAGAGAGCTAGTAAGTGTCTGAGGCTGGATTTGAACTCAGGTCTTCCTGACTGAATGTGTCTCTGGCTAAAACAGAGACATGTTTCTCTCAAGATTTTCTCAATGGTCACGTTGAGATTTAGGGATCAAAGTTTTGAGTAAAATTGACATGTAGCAAGGATGTAGACAAGCCTCTGTCCTTATCCAAATGATAAATACCTGGGGTATCGGAAAGAAAATACCTGTTTTTGAATATGAAGAAACATAAGGACTGTAGGGCAAAGAAATGCAAACATTAAGTCTCACATGGATTTAGAACAAGTGTTCTTTCCTTGGGGTACATGAACTTTGAAAGAAACATATATTTTGATAAATATATTTCAATACATTTGGTTTCTTTTGGCATCCTATGTATTTTATTTTATGCATTTGAAAACACGATTCTGAAAAAGGCTCCACAGACTTCCCTACACGGCCAAAGGAACAAAAAAAAGAACCCCTAGTCCAGAGAGAGGCCTAGACTTCTAAGAGGCCTCTATAGGGAACCATGCATACTGAGGAATATCCCAGATCTATCCCTTCATTGCTAATGTGAGTCATGGGGATCGTAAAGGTCCTATGGGAAGGTGGGACCCATCAGACACTAGAGAAGAAAATTTCTTGATATCTTCTGGAAAATGGAAGCCATTTTTTCTTGGTAGTTGAGATTAATACCTTGACTGTCAGTCTGTGATACAATTGCTATCTCTCTCTTTTTTTGTCTCTGTCTCTCTTTTCTCTGTCACTGTCTCCTTCTCTCTATTTCTGTCTTTGTCTCCTCTCTCCCCTGTCTCTGTTTGCCTTCCTGTCTATCTGTCTGTCTCTCTCTGACTCTCTCTCAAGAGCTCTCTATATGCAAAATGCCTTTGGTTAGCCTGCAATGAATGAAAAGATTAGTCTTTAAATCACTTCGTGTATGAGATCTTTCTCGCTATCATACTCTATAAATCTAGTGAAGGCCTGTGAGACACTTAACCTCCCTCTTCACTGGCATTGGTGATACTCATCATTGCCAACAGTTTGTATACTCGAACATCAGCATAATGGTTCTGACCCAGGACATCGCTCTTCACTTCAACCAATTCAATGTGCCTGTTATGAGAAAGGCAGCATGCTGGGTATTGGGTACACAAAGGGATAAAATCATAGCTGCTGCTGTCTATGAGCTGGCACCCCACTAAGTAGCAGGGCACAGTATGGGGTAGGGGAATTTAAACAAATATGTTACAAGGCAGAGTGTTACTGGGGCAAAAAAAAGATCCAGAAACAAAGTCACCTAGGAAAATAGGAAGAAAGAAACAAAACCATCTACTGGGAAGAAGAGGAAGTTTTAGAGGGAGGGTGGCCCTTGATCTGAGGCCATTTGGAAGGGAAACAGAGAAGAGAAGACTTGGAAATCAGGGGATATGGTTCTGACCAAAGAATGGCAGTCTTTAAGCATTTGAAGGGCTGTCTCTCAGAAGGGGGATGAGACTCAGAACAAGGTCAGAGGTCAGAACAAGGAAGAACACGTAGAAATTTCAGGTGAGCAGATTTCACCTCCATATCAAGAAAAACTTCCTTAACAGTGAGCTATCCCAAAGTGAGATAGGCTGTCTTCTTAGAGAATGCGGTGCCCCTCACTGGGACCCTACAAGTAGAGGCCAATCATTTGTCAGGGGCTTTGCAGAGAGCATGCTTAAACTAGGTACCCTCCTTCCAGCTCTGTGATTCTGCAATATTGTCATTTCAGCCACATTTTCTCTCCTCCCATATACATTTCATTTGTGGAACAAAATGGGTCCAGTCCCAACTTTGTAAGAGTTTACATTCTATTGAAGGAGTTATAACACTGATACCAAGTATTGATGAGGTAAAGTTGAGTGTGATAGGTACAAAGGAAAGATTGAGGAAAATATAGAGAGAGAACATTGCAAGGATGAGGTGCTGCTTCATCAAGGAGGTGGCGCCTACACCAGCCTCAAAGGGATCCTGAGAGGCAGAGAAATGGACTTGCTGTCCTCCAGGCTAGTACAAGTGCTTGTAAATGGAGCTGTAACTAGGGCAAAGTGACTGAGGCTTTGTTCCAGGGCACTGAAATTTAGAAGTTATAAAAAATTTCTAATAACACTTGTGAAAGGATGCAATTTAAAAATTTTCTCCATTTAAATGTTGGTAGATTTTCACTCTTTTAGCAGCACCGAAACTAGTTGGCAAGAATAATCAGTAAAATTAAGAAGCAGCCAGATGGTATACTACCTCCATCTGTTACCATGGGTCTCCATACCAGGTTAGTTCTTTCATGGTCTACCCCTCCCCCCAACTTTTCCCCTCCCCCACCCCAGATAGTGACTACTCAAGGTGTCTGAAGGTTTCTTGTCTTCCCACTACAGTTGAAATCCTGGGGTCTCTCTCCCTATGAGGATAGAGTCAGGATATCTCTACCCCCACAGCCGACTTAGGGACATGATTAATGTTCCTTTCCATTGGTACCATTTTGTGCTAGCTGCCTTTGGCACCAAAGTGACGTTGTAGGGAATAGGGTGTTTGTCTGGGACATCACAAGACCATTGATTTAAAGTAGTGAGAGATCTTCAAGGCTATTGATTTTAACATGTCCATTTTACAGATGAGAAAATCAAGGCCCAGATAGATTAGATGACATGCCCAAGGGTTAGAGAGCTCATGAATACCTGGGTCAGGTTTCCAATCCAAGCCTTCCTGATTCCAAGATCAGTTTTCTGTCCACTAGATCACATAGCCTCTCTCATTATGTCATGTTGCCAAATTTGAGGAACAATTAGTAGTTTAGTTTGGATGGAAAACAGAGGGCATGAATGGGAGTAAATGACATGAAATAAAGCCATGAAGGAAAGCTAGAGTGGGTCTTAAATGTAGTGGGTCTTAAATTCCAGGCTAAGGAGCTTTCATTTTATCCTAGAAATGATAGGGAGCCACTGAAGATTTTAGAGGAGAAGAAATCACAAAGATCTCTCTCTCTCTGTATTAGAAAGAGGCCTTAAGTGGCTGTGTGAATGACTGGTGTGCCCTCTCGTTCCCTAGACACGAAATGGCATTCAATTGATCTTTACTAGATATATCAAATCTTAAAAAGAACAATCCATTTAGGGCTACTAGCAAGTCTCCTTCCTTGTTCTTCTCTTAATTGGGACTTTTATTGTTTAGTATTTGCTCAAACACAGCATTCCTGGCTCAAATGAGGAGACCCACGTTGAATGCCAACTCAGTTCATTTTCTCTGACTTCTGCTCTACCAGAGCCCTCAAGTTTATTTTGGTACCTAATGTCCCTTGCCAGGGTTAAACCAAGACACTGGCTAAGGTTCAGTACTTAGTGCGGCAGAGTGATGAGTGTTTTGGGTTTGCAGTCGGGGTAACCTGGGTTCACAGATGGCAGAACATGGATGGCAGCTGCCCGTTGTGGGCATACATGTGTGGTGCATCATCATCATCATCACTGGAGGGAGTATCTATCTCCATGAGAACACAGCTCCATTGTGATTATTAGAATCCTTTTTTCTTTCCTTCCCTTTTGGAAATTCAGAAGCAGATTCCAGAGAGAGGTGGGCTGAGTAAGGTATTATTTGCATTTCTCAAGTGTTTAGAGGTGAACTTGAGAAGGGTTGACCCCTTCACACCAGCTCTTATTAAATGAAGCTGCTCTGAAAGGAAGGAAACAAACATTTATGAAGCACATGTCATGGGCCGGGGACTGTACTAAGCATTTTACAAATATTATTTCATTTGTTCCTCGTAACAGCTCTGGGAGGTAGGTGTTCTTATTATCCCCATTTTGCAAATGGGGAACCTGAGGCAAACAGAGATCAAGTGACATGACCAGGGGTGGGGAACCTGCCACCTCAAGGCCTCATGTGGCCCTCTAGGTGCTCAAGTGCGGCCTTTTGACTGAACCCAAACTTCACAATCCTTTGACTGAATCCAAATGTCACTTCTGAATCAAATTTGGATTCAGTCAAAGAGCTGCACTTGAGGACCTAAAGGTCCATGTGTGGCCTTGTGGTCACAGGTTCCCCGCCCCTGGATGTGACTAAGGTCACACAGCTAGTGAATATCTGAGGCTGGATTTGAACTCATTCTTCCTGACTCCAAATGCAGCATTCTACCCACTTGTCCTTTCCAAAGGGAGGAAAAATAAACAATTCAGACCCGGCACATTCCTGCAATTTGTGCCTCACCTGGCTACACTTTTCCCATGGACAAAGGCTTTGCCTGAACAAAATATCCACCTTTACTTGTCAAGATTCCAAGCGACATCTACCAAAGAATTACTCATTTCTCTTGAGCACATCAAGGTTTAGGGTACATCCTTCATGATGACCCTGTACCATAAATATGTAGCCTAAATAGTGGTATTTCCATCTTCCAGATAAGGAAACTGGCCTGGTGGTTTGCCCAAGGTCACCAAGCTAATAAGTGACAGAGGCAGAACTCACAAACTTGAAGCAAGTCCGGTGCCTTTCCCACCACTGTAGGCTTCAATACATGGGCAATACTTCCTTCTCTTGGACACCATTTTGTTGTCTATAAATATACTATAGAGTGGAGATTCCCTTTGTATAGGTTGAATTGAATGGTTACTGAAGTCCCTTTCAACTCTTGAATTTTGTGGTTGTGTGATTTTCACATAACTGCTTAATTGATGCTCATTCATTCATTTATTCATTCATTCATTTCTATTGTCCAATGAAGAAAAATCATAGCGATGACAGAGTGAAGTCACAGGATCATAGAATTAGAGCCAAAGGGAATCTTAGAAGTTATTTAATCTAATCACTTTATTTTATAGGTGAGAAAACTAAACTCTAGAGAGGGAAAGTAGCTTACCCTGGACCATAAGGTAGTTTAAGAGGTAGAGGTGGGTTTTGAAAACACATCTCCTGTGTCTAAATCCAGTCCTCTTTCCATGTCCTATGGCTCCAGAAATAAGAAAAAATGGAGTTATAGCCCATTTGGGTCATGCCTCTGGTCCAAGGCCTCTGCATTGACTTCTCCAAGCTCGATAGAGTAAGGACTGTTGCCAGTCAGCTCTACAAAGACCCTTCTGATTGCAGTGCATAGAAACACCATGTGAGACTCCCTGAACCGGGCTCCATAACTAGGCAGGATTTGTGGGTTTGGCTCTGTCAGGCTCAATGCTGGCTCTGCATCTGTCAAGATGAAAGATTCCCTACAGGAAGTACCGAAGGAGGAAGGCAGAAATGGGTTAATTACACAAGACAGGGATGATTCCGGCAGGAAATAAATTAAACAGATGGGCGGCCTGTCCCCCTTCCAGCTTGGATGTTGTCTTGCCACTAACCACTCCGTTATAAAACCCATCTGAATGGGTTTGCGCTCCAGAAAATTAGGTAGAGATAATCATGAAAACAAGCTATAAAACCAACGTGAGTTCTTTTCTGTTTTGCGGAATAAGGCAAAATAAATCTGGTGGTAACAGTGAGTGAGCAGCAGCTTTATTTCTCAGCCTTAGAGTTGGTTCAGTAGGGCCTGGATCTCACTGGGAGTTGGGGCTGGAATTGCCACTTTTGCTACATTACTGCTCTCTATTTCTCATTCCCAGGCTGCCTGTGCCTGAAGACTCACTGCCCGTGATTGTCTTAAAGTACCATTTTTTTTTTCCCCAGTGAGCGGCGTTCTCGTGGTATGGGTTGTATATTGTGATGTTATGAGCTCCCTATTCCTAAAAGTGTGCAAGTCATGATGGCTAACAATGAATGATTTAGTCAACTCAGTAGAGTAAGTCAGTAAACAAGAATTTATTAAGTACTTATTATGTGCCAAGCACTGGGCTCAATGCTGGGGATGCAAAAAAGGCCTAAAACATGGTTACTGACCAAAGATTCTATCCTATTGGGTGAAGTAACATGCAAATGACATGTAGGTAAAATATAAAGAATGTGCAGATAACATGTAAACAAATGTGTTTGCACAATACATGTATACACTTATAATATCATATCCATTTTTGCATATATTATATATCATACACACATGCATGTATATAGGTGTGTAAATGTGTGTACAACATATGTATATACATATCATAACACACATACTGTTGTATATATACTATATATTACATAAATTATATATATACAACGCATAGGTATATATGATAAAGTGTTGATCATTGAGTTGTTTCAGTCATGTCATGACCCCATTTTTAGGTTTTCTTAGCAAAGATACTGGAGAGGTTTGCCATTTCCTTCTCCAGCTCATTTGACAGATGAGGAAACTGAGGCAAACAGGGTGAAATTACTTGCACAAGATCACACAGTCAGTGTCTGAGGTCATGAAGATGAGTCTTTCTGACTTAAGGCCCAGCACTGTGCCAACTAGCTGCCCATATGTAACATATATAAATTGCATACATATAATAGCATACGTGAGAAATGATTATCTCTGGGATTAATAACTAATTATTGTATTAGGACCAAGGTTTTTCTCCCTTTTCTACTTCCTCTTCCAGAAGTCAATCAATGTGGGAAATATTTCTAAAAGAACTACCCAGCCAGGATGGCTGAGATCTAATCAAAGACAGTAAAAGAAATTCTAAGTGTAGGCAAATGGGGTAGATTCCTGCTCATTGTGTTTACTCAGACAGGTCTGGGAAAATGGATCCTCCCTTTTGTCAGACAGGTGTTATGGAAATTGATAAATCTCTGATGAAGAAGTGGGTGATCCAAGTCATATACTCTAAAGACCCTTATATAGCCCACCCTCTTATCGTAATATTCATTTTCTCATTAATTGTTAACCAATCAGAGCTGATTGCCATCCTCAGGAATATCCCTTCTTTCAAGGGCATACAAACTGTAAGCCTGTCACCATGAGGGGTCTTTGGTCTAACAGAAAGATGGCCAAATGAAGATCCTTTTATTAATAAACCTGCAGGCCTCATTAATCAAAAGATTAAATTACCCAGAAATTATGTCTCTCTGAACTTTTTATACATCATGCATGTGTGTGTACATTTGTATCCCCAAATGTAAATATCCCGAAAAGCCTTAGTGTAATTTTATATTTCAATAGCATGAAATTGCACTAAGATATTTAGGACACCCTGTGTACAGTGTAAGTGGAACGAAGCACTAGCAGCTGAGGGACTTCCTGTAGAAGGTAGGACTTCTGTTGAGACCTGAAGAAAGCCAGTACCTCGTGAGGTGGAGGTGAGGAGGGAGAACATTTTGGGCACAGGGGAGAACCAGTGGAGAGACATGAGATCGGGGGTAGAATGTTATGTTCAATGAACAGCCAGGAGGCTGTTTTGTCTGGAAGTAAGGTGGAAGAAGACTAGAAAGGTAGGAGGGGGCTGAATGGTGAAGGGCTTTCAAAGCCAAACAGAGGATTTTGTGTTTGATCCTGGAGGTCATAGGGAGCCACTGGAGTTTATTGAGTAGAGGAGTGACATGCTTAAACCTGTGTTTTAGGAAGCTCAATTTGACAGTCGAGTAGAGAATGGGTTGACGGGGTGCGGGAGGGGGGAGATCTGTGATACAGAATCGTGGAACAAGGATGTGACACATAGTATTGAGAAATGAGGTCATAGGCATGTTTTCCTCTGATTTAGTGAGGTCACATCTTCCATCAAATTGCCTCTTCACTCTGGTTATGCAAAGCCCAGCACACAGAGGAAAGAACAAGCTTTGGGGAACATGGCACCAGACTAGGAAGTTGTCACGCATGAGTCTCTCCTCCGCTACCTTCAGTGACCCCCTTACTCCCATCCTACCTGTTTGGGAGTATGTAGCAGCTCCTCAGCCATGGCTGTGGCGGTGATAGCCTTGTTAGTTTCAGAGCTGGGCTGGAGGAAGACTGACAGCCCCGCCACCAGCTGGACGCCAAGGTCCGTCACTGCCACCTTGTCATCTAACACCGTCACGGTCTTCTCAGCCAGGATGGAATCGGAGAGGGGTGAGAGAACCTTTGGGAGGCACAAAACAAAGGCGTAGGTGTCAGGATGGAGTGACTGACTGCTAGAAATGTTCTCTGGCTCATTAAGGTCCTTCCCAGCCCAGCTCAACCTTTAAACTTAGGGAAACATGATAGCCTTGCTGGGATGAAAACACATACTATGAACTGCAATCTCATTCTGCTGGTAGTACCCACCCTATGTTCCCCTAGAGGTAGTTCTGGAAAGTTTTGCATAAGAGACCTTTTTTAGAAAAAAAAATCTCAAATCACTTTTTATAGGAACTGGGGGAAATTAGCTATTCAGAGGAAACATGAGATCAGAAAATGCCAAGTAACTAAGACTCCAAGAAGCTCAACTAAGATTCTTCGGTGGATCAGAGTCCTTTTGTCATGTAAACCACCACCTCTTACCCTAAGGGAATGTATTTGGTGGCACAGTAGGATAAAGCCCAGCCCACTGGAACAGGAAGACTTAAGCTTCTGTCCTAACCCTGGCACTTAGTAGGACTGTGATCTTGGGCAATTTGCTTTCTCCCTAGGGCTACAGTTTCATTCTCTATAAAATGAAAGGGTTGGATTCGATGATCTTCAAGGTCCCTTCCAGCTGGATAGCAATCTAAACTGTTTCTTTAAGTTGGATTTTCAAATTTGGATTTGTGAACTCAAATTTATAAAAATAAGATCAATTCTTCAATTGATAAATGGTGGAATGGAGGAACAGTTTTTTAAGGAAGCCATCTAAGGTACCAATAGTCACATGAAAAATCATCCAAATGACTAGTAATTAAAGAAATGCAATTTAAAGCAATGCTGAGGTTCCACCTCATTTATCAGATTGGCCAAGTTGGCAAAAAAGGGAAAATGACAAATGTTGGAGGGGAAGCGGGAAAACAGGCACATTAGTGCACTATTGGTAAAGCTGTGGATTTTTTCAGCCATTCCAGAAAGCAGTTGGGAACTATGCCCAAGAATAAACTGTTAATACCCGTTGACCCAACAGTACCACTACTCGAGTTATATCCCAAAGACCTCAAAGAAAGAGGAGAACTCATACGTACCAAAATATTTACAGCAGCTCTTTATGTAGTGGCAAAGAGCAAGAAACTAAGAAAATGCCTATTACTTAGGGAATGACTGTACAAATTATGGTATATGAATATAACAGAATATTATTGATCTATAAGAAATGATAAGAGGAATGTTTTCAGAGAATCTTGGGAAGACTTATACTAACTGATGCACAGTAAATTGAGTAGAATTGAGAGAACAATTTATACAGTAACAATGATATTGTAAAACAAAAAAAAAATTGAAGGCCTTAGGAACTCTGACCAACTACGATTCCAGTGGGCCAATAATGAAGCTACTACCTTATCTCTTGAATGATTGCATAATGATATATATATTTTTTTTTTGGAAAAAGCTAATTGGGAATTTATTTTGCTTGACTATGCCCAAACGTTACAAAGGTTTTGTTTTTCTTTTATATCTTGGGGAGGGAGAGAAAATAAATATTTGCTAATTAATAAATAAGTTTAAAAATTTAAATGAAGGGATCAGGCTCCTATCAATTAGAACTTTCCAAGAGTTATAATGAGCTATCTCTAGAGGGGAACTGGCTCCCTCTTACCAGAGATCTCAAGGAGAGTGTGAATGATCAATTGCTGGGGATGCTGTGAATCCTGCTCATGTACAGGATGGACTAGAGGACCCCTAGGTCCCTTCTTGCTTTGAGTTCTTGGATTCTCTGGCTAGAGGACTTTTTAAGGTTCTTTCTAATTCTAACAGGCTATAATTCCATTGGGGAAGAAGGCATAAGGTATGGGTTTTTTTTTTTGGTCCTTGAAACAATCCTTTAGGGTAGGTGCTGTCGTTACCTCCACTGTACGGATGAGGAAATTGATGCTCCTTACCTGTATTGTCGTCATGCCAACTTCTCGTCCAATCAAAATTCGCCCTTCCTGAAGCTTGGCGATGTGCGGCTCCTCTAATTTCATGAAGTCTGTTACCAGGTCAGTGATGTCAAACTGCCAGTCAGGGCTCAGTAAATATCTCAGCTGGCCCCAGGGATTTGAGTCCTCAGACACAAACTGGGTGAGGACTCGGACCATTGCATGTTGGTACTGGAGGGCACACCCTCTACCCCTTCTCTCCTCATCATCGTCATCATCACTGTCTCTTGTGGGCCTGAAATGAAAGGTAGGAACAGAATTAGAGAGCTTTGGAGTGGAAAAGAACCTTAACATCACGTGGTTCAAATTCTTACCTAGAGCCTACATCGATCCAATCAACAAACATTTAGTGAGCCCTCACTATGTGCCAGGTGCTGTGCTGAGCACTGAGAATACAGAGAAAGGCAAAAACAATGTCCCTGCCCTCAAGGATCTTACATTCTAATGGGGGAAAACAGGAGGTACACAAATAGGAATATAATCAAAGCTAGAATTTATGCAGCACTTTAAGGTTTGCAATGTACTTTATAAATATTCTCCCATTTTTCCCCCTAACAGCCCTGTGAGGTAGGTTCTATTATTATCCAAATTTTACAGGTTAGGAAACTGAGGCAGGAAGCAACTGTCTGAAGTAGGATTTGAACTCAGGTCTTTTTGATGCCAGGTCCAGCAACTTTACCCACTGTAGAGACCTAGTTACCCCTTATACCAGGCACATGCAGAGTAGCTGGAAGGCAGGGAGAAGGCATTAGCTGGAGGGAGTGGAAAATGCTTTCTATAGGAGGTGGTGTTTGAATTGAGTCTCTAAGGATGAAAGGAATTATGGGAAGCAGAGGTGAGAAAGGAAAATATTTTAGACATGGGTGACACCCAATGCAAAGGTGGGGAGGAATGAGAGATGGAGAGCCATTTGTAAGGTACTGCAAGTAGATCAGTATGATGAGTGTAGATTACTAAAGACTGGACCTATAGCAAGAGACCTATATAATATTTGTGACATGTAGCATGGTGTCATAGAAAGTGGACTGGACTTGGAATATTTAGATCTGTTTTAGCCTTAGGCTTGATATTTACTTGCTGGATGCCCCTACGCAAGAAATTGGACCTCTCCAAACCTGTAAAATAAGAGTGATGATATCTACACCCCTACATAACCAAGCCAATGAGAAGAAATTGCTCCATAAACAGCAAGGCACATTAGAAAAAAGGGGTCCCACCATCTTTGGCTGAATATTTCTAGTGCCCCATGGGGCATTCGATCTTTATTGGACAGCTCCAACTTTTAAGAATAGTTTCCTTCAACGGAGAAGACTTCTATGTGTTGCTCTTCTTGCCGTCTTCAGAAACAACAAAGAACAATTCTTTTTATGTTTTTCTTCATTGGCACCCTTTCAAATATCTGAAGACAGTGACCATGCCTCCTCTCAATCTTTTCAGTTCTCAGTTTCTTCAAGTCTTTTTTGTGTGATACATTTCCAGTCCCTTATAGTACTTGGCACATAAATAAATGCGTAATGAATGTTCATTCATTTGTGCATTTATACTTTCATCTATTCATTCATCACATTGGTAGCCCTCCTTATTTGTCCCTTGAAATGAATGGCATAGAGCTAGCATTTCCATTGCACTTTAAGGCTGGATGCTTCCTGTATCATCAAGGGTACAGTCCTGGCAGTTTGGGATGGAGGAATTAGGGCAAGGAATTGGCTTTCAGATGCCCAGAAATGGAGGGATAAGCAGGCACCCACCAGTCATTCATTTCATAAGTACCGTGCGGGTGTGGTGACCCATGTAGGGGTGTACCTACGTTTAATCAAATTTGATATGAAGCTCTAGACTAACATACATAGAAGATGGCACATTTTCTTTAAAAATGATGGATGGTGGGGGGGGGAGCGTTTAAACAGGGTGCTCTTTTACTGAATTAAAAATATCCATTTCACAAATTAAAAAAATTATTCATATGAAGCTTTTAAGGAGATCAGCTATTTCCTAAAGCAAGGCACATACATGTTTCACTTTTCCCATTTTTGGGAGAATAAGGTAAACTTTAAAAACACAAAGAAAAAATAACTCAGAATCACTTGGGAGAATTACTTTTCTGAGTACAAGTAGAAGCATGTGGTATAGTGAATAAAGTGTTGGGGTCAGCATCAAGCAGACCTGGGTTCAAATCCTGCCTCAGACACATGCTAGCTGTGTGACCATGGGCAAATCAGTTAACCACTCTCCCTCTCAGTCCTCATGTGTAAAATGAAGAAAATGGCAAACCACTTCAGTATCTCTGAGTAGAAAACCCCAAATGGGGTCATGATGAGTCAGACAGGGCTGACAGGATTGAACAACATATAACTCTGTGCCTGACACTGCGCTAGGTGCTTTAAATCATTATCTCATTAGATCCTCACAACTTCCCTGGGATAAAGGTGCTATTATCCCTATTTTACAAGTAAGGAAACTGAGGCTAAAAATGATAATCCAGAGTCACATGGCTAGCAAAATGTCTGAAGCTGGATTTGAACTCAGGTCTTCCAGACTTCAGTCCCAGCACTTTACCCACCACACCATCTGGCTGCCCACGTTTGTGCCAGTATTTCCTGAAGCCCTGAATTGGGTCACTTGGGTTGAGAAAGGATATTTCCTTAGCAGAGAGGCATCGTGATCTCATGGATAGATGGTTAAATTTGGAGTCAGGAAGACTCTGGCCACTCCTTAAGATCGTAAGTTACCAAGAAGTTGGGAGGTGGCAGTGCGGTGCAGTGGATTCAGCCACCTGGAGTCAGGAAGAGATGAGTCCAAATCTAGCTGCGTGTCCCTGGGCAAGTCACTCCTTCTTTGTCTCATCTGTAAAATGGGGATCCTATTAGTACTTCCCTTTCAGGGTTGTTAAGGATCAAATGAAGTAATGTCTTTAAGCTCTTTGCAAGCCTCCAAGTGCCATATGAACGCTATTATGAAGTGACTCATCTACATTAGTCAGTCAGTCATCAAGTGTTTATTAAGCCCTTACAGTGTGCTAAGCACTAGGAAGTCTCCATCCTGGGAATTCCTTCCACTAGTGAAATCATAAGTCTGCATCAAAATGTTTATTATTTTATTAAGTCTTATTAAGCCCTTTGCTTATACCTTCTTTGCTTGAAATTGGAACCATCCTGGAAAAATCATTCACGCTGACTATAAACAGTGTTAATGTTTGGGATGCTCCCCCCTTCCATTTTAAAGGAAAGGCTAGGAATGAAGATCTGATATAAGCAATCAATAGGTAAAGTAATAGCTAGCATTCATAAGGGGCCTTCTATGTGCCAGGCACTTTACAAATATTAAGTCATTTGTTTCTCGTAATGATTCTGGGAGGTAGATGGTATTATTATCTCTTATTTTGCAGTTGAGGAAACTGAGACAAACAGGGTTAAGCGACTTGCCCAAGATCACACTGCTAGTAAGTGTTTGAGGCTGGATTTGAAATGAACTGAGGTCTTTCCACCTCCAGGTCCAGGGCTTTGTCCATTATGCTACAAGACACTTTATTCAATTGCCAAATATTGATTAAGCTCCTACTATGTGGCAGGCATTGTAATAGGTCCTATACTGACAAGCCAGGAGCATACGCTGTGAGAGGGGAGACAAGAACGTATACAAATATGTCCGGTCTGACCTCTTGTTAGAAACGATGGGTACTCTCCAAGCCTTGACTTGGCTCAGCTCTGTGTCAGAGATCTCGATCTGTAGAGGCAGGCGAGGCACCCAGACGGTGATGTGCAGGGGGGCGCTCAAATACTGATAGGTGAAATTCACAAGGGCATCCACCTTCCCTTTGATTTCTTTGCCATTGACGAAAACATAGTCACATCGGTCTGACACCTAAAGAAAGAGAGGAAGGGGGAAAAGGAAAGCAATTGAGGGGCACCAGGATATTATCTCTCATCTTGCCTTGGTAGAACAGGTCAGGTACTTCTTGAGAAATCAACTTCGAAAGCTACCCCAGTCTAAGATATAGACCACAAGTCTCTCTCAAACTGTCAAACAACGGGAATGGCTAATCTTGGCAGAGAGGGCTCCAACAGATGTCTCGATAATTGGAATCCTCTACCACTGCAAGATCCTGGCTTGCATGTTGCTTCCTTTTCATCTAATTCTCCTTTTTGCCGAAGTGGACTATAGTATACTCCAGTGACAGTATCACCTTTTTTTTCAGCCTCTATGAATCTTTATAATATTTATAGCTTAATATAGTGCCTGGCACATAGTTATCACTTAATAATTTCTTGTTCCTTTCTCTCTTTACCCAGAAACGTTCTATCATGTTCCCTCCTTCCAAGTCTTGGATTGCTTCCCAGAGTATATTTTCTTTTCTTAAAAATTTAAATTGTTATAAACATCCACAATGTATAATAATTATTACATATTAAATTAACACATTATGTTAATATAGTAATGTGATAATCAACTACATTAATAATATAATAATATAACATCATACTATATTAACACATCATACAATATATTATATTGATATAATAAACATTAAATATAATATAGCAATATTAAAATTATATTAATACACATAACATCAATACAAAATTATATATTATGAACACTTATAATGAATAATTGTTATTAGTTATAATAGTGGTATTAATATATTATGCAATCATTAATATTAATAATCTAGTAATTATTTAATTTTGTTATGGAATATGCAACACTGTACCACATAATTATGTAATATATATGATATTAGGCATCAGCTAACTAAAGAAGCCACCTGGTGTAGTAGACAGAAAATGTTCTTGGAACCAGGAGGATCTGAGGTTCGAGACCCGCCTCTCATACATACCAGCCGTGTGACTTAACCTCTCAGTGCCCTAGACAATTCTCTAAGACTATAAGTTTACTAGAAGGTGCTGACCTGCACTGGTGGCACCAAATTCTTTATCCAGTAGTTCTCTATATCAATGAAATTATCGCCCCTCTCCCTTATTTCCTACAACTTGCTTCAAATGTAACGACTTCATAAAACTTGCTTTGCAACTATTTGTGCACTGATAAATTTAAAAAACACCACAAGTACTTTTCAGTGTAAGCAAAGTGTTACAAGAGAAAGGACATTGGCTTTTGAATCAGGGGATCTGGGTTTGAATTCTGGCCCTGACACTTAGCAGCTCTCTGTTGTTGGGTTAGTCATTCAACATGATGGACCCCAGTTTTATCTTTATGCCCTTTTGGCTAGAGCTCTGTCCTCAAGGCCCAGAAGACCTGGCTTGAAGTCCCACCTTTGACATTCACTGTCTATGTGACCCTCTCACAGTGTTAGCCTCTTGCAGTGTTCTAGGAAAGCTTATGGTGATAAAGTGCAGAAAGGATGCTGGCCTGCATTGGTCCAAGGAGTTTGCTGGGCTAATGACATGAGAAGTCTAGTCCCTATCTCCTGTCCCTAAGATGACGGATCTGACTTGGGTGAGCTCTTGAGTCCATTCCAGACTTCAGACTAACAATGTATTCTACTCAGGCAGCCACCAATTGATGAGCTGAATGTGCTCTCGACCCTTTATACAATTTCTATCCAAATCAGCTCTTTCTTGGCCTTTGTGAACTGGGCAGACAGAGATGGAATGAGCTATATATGCAGTGGGTAGGGTTTTCACCTTGAATCCAGGGCAACCATTTGCTCTGCTATTGAGAAAGCACAGCTGGTGTGGGCAGACATGGGCAAATTTTCTGAGCTGCTTTGGGGACACGGAGGGTAGCCAGGGGCAGGCAAGAAGGGGGTGGGGGAAGAATGGATTAATTTCCTTCCCAATAAACACGATCAGTTTTCTAAATGTTTACATTTTGATTAAAGACATAAACTAATTTTAGACACCACTAGCAAATTTGTCATTAGCATGTAAATACTGTCCTGAAATCTAAGCAAGCATTAGCATAATAGCCGTGTAAGAGTTATATCAGTAATCACTTCTTTAATCAATGTTGTAATTTACAGATCATTGACTTTTCTCATTTATTACCTTTCTGAGCACTAGGGGGGAGAGGAATCCAACCACTCCAGAATATATAAATAATTAAGAGCAATGCAGAGAGTATGAAGTAGCTGCGTGGGATAAAGTCATTGTCAGCGCTATTCCTAAAGGTGTCATAAACGTCTGGGGAGATCTAGGGGCACATTAATCATACAGTAAGTGGCTTGCAATGGGTGCTGTTGCATTACTAAATGAGCTGCCAGGTCTACAGACTCCAACAGAAAACCCTACAGACATTCCCACTCCTTTTGTTTCATCCCTAGGAACCGCTTCCCGGTTCTGTGCAGTGAATGTTATCATTCACCAGCCCGAGACGTGGTAGACACCATCATTGCTCTCCTGGTGGCTGGCTTGAGTCTGCCAACTGAACAATGCTCACTGAAGGCAACAAGGTGACTCAGCGGTTAGTTGTCCCCGACAATCATGGTCTGGCCAGACAGGATGTTAAGCCCAAAGTGCCCAATATACATCTTTAGTTGTCCTATAAGCATGAAAGCTTTTGCGGGATCACAGTATTTCAGGGTTAGATGGAAACTCATCAGTGGTCTAGTCTGACCTATACTTGAACAAGAATCCTTATGTCGATGCGGAGACATTGGGTCTTTTTCCTGAAGACCTCCAGTGAGAAGGAGCTCACTAGCTTTGGTCTAAGAGCTCTGGCTCTAGAATCAGGGGAGCTGGGGTTCAAAGCTCTTCTCTGATGCTTATTACCTGTGTGACCTTAGGCAAGTCACTTAGCCTTCTTGAGCCTCAGTTTCTATGTCTGTAAAATGTGAGGACCATACCAGAAAGACCTCTTAGTTACCTTCCAGCTCTCTAGATCTATGATCCTATGATCCTCCATAGTTAATTCATTCCACTTTGGGATTGTTCTGGTTATGAGGAAAGGTTTTTGTTTTTCTCCTAGATTTGCCTTTTTTTCCACCCATTGGTCTTTTGAAGCTCAAAAGAATTATAGATTTAGAACTGGAAGGGACCTTTAAATGTCATCAAGTCCACATAGTTTTTCAGGTGAGGAAACTGAGTCACAGAGAATCTAAGGGACTTGTCAAGGATAGAGAAACTAATAAGTACTTATCTGTAGCAGGATTGGAACCCAGATGTTCCAAGTCCTAATCCAGGGCATATAGGATATGTCCCATCTGCTAAATCTTGCTGGCTCTCCCAGTCAAATTTCTCTTCCTAACCTTCTAAATACTTGAAGATAATCATCATGTCTTCCTGATCCTTTTCTTCTCCAGGCTAAACATTCTGGGTTCATTCAAGGGATCTTCCTAGTCAGATTACAATATCCTTTTGAAATTAACATCTCTGTCCTAGGTGTCCTAGGGAGTGACTGAGATGGGCTCTCTACTAGTCTTACATTAGTGTCTGCACTATATAAAGAAATGCTTATTTCTTTCTCCCCCTCTCCCGCTTTCCTCCCTGCCAGAGTAACAATTGTCCACCAAATGAGAAGTGAAGAAAAACAATTAACTTTTCTTCCTTTGGCCTCCTTGGAGGCAGGTTGTCTGGTTGGGCTAGAGCAATTTATAAAGAGGACTGGCAAATGTTTGCTATTTATTTCTAAGTCCATTAACAGAAGTATAATTATGAAAATCACTCTATTGTGTAGAATGAGGTCCAAAGAAAGCTACTCACTATCTGTAGTTTTTCATTTAGCACTTCATTAGACAAAGCTTTGCATAACTATTCAAATATTGGTTGTTGTTCAGTTGTGTCTGAGTCTTCCTGACCCCATTTAGGGTGTTCTTGGTTTGCCATTTCCTTCTGCAGCTCATTTGACAGATGAGGAAACTGAGGCAAACAGGGTTAAGTGACTTGCCCAGGGTCGAATAGCTAGTAAGTGTCTGAGGCTACATTTGAATTCAGATCTTCTTGACTGGTGCTCTAACCATTGTGCCATCTAGCTGTCCTATTCAAATATTTAGGCTAATTTAACTCACTAAGTTATGTTGAGGCACTCCCACACTTAAATCCAATTCATGTGCAAGTCAAGACATCATCCTTTGATGTCATTGGTCCTCTTTGAGAAGGAAGGATGAGCAACAAGACCGAGTGAGGCATTCTGGTTCAAAACCTAGAGAGCTGTTCTTTTGAGACTTCTCTGTCCACCACCCTCCACAGTCTATCTGTTACTGACTCATGTCAATTCCAACCCCATAACTCATCTTCTACCTGTTCTCCCCTCCCACAGCCACCTTCCTAATTCAGGCCTTTGTCACCACTTTGCCTGCACTATAGTAATTGCCTCCTAATTAGTCTCTCTGCTTCCTATCAATTGATTAATTAAAAAGCAATTATGAAATGCCAGGCATCCTGCTAAACCCTGAGGATACAAAGAAAGGTAAAAACACTACCTGCCCTCAAGAAATTTAGTCCCTCCCATCTCCAAACTGTCAGCAGGGAAAACAATCTTCTGAAAGCACGTGACCAATGGTACTACTTCCCTACTCAAAGGTAGGGAATTGCCTCTTAGTAGAAAATGCAAACTCACTAAAGCCCTCCACAATCTGGCTCCCATTTTCCTTTTCTTCCCTGGCTTCTTTTAAATCCCAGCTAAAATTCCACCTTCTGCAGGGTCTTTCCCAGTTCATCTTAATCTCAGTGCCTTCCTTCTGAGGCTCCTTCCAATTCATCCTGTCTATATCCTCTTTGTATATAGTTGATTACATGTGGTCTCCTTCATTAAATTGTAACCTCCAGGAGGGCTGGGACTATTTTTGTCTTTTTTTATGTCATCAGTGCTGCTTAGCACAGTGTCGGTCTGGCACATGGTAGGAGCTTAAGTGTTTGTTGACTGACTGATTTCCTAAGGTTTATTTTACAATGGCCTCAGATACTTCCTGGCTGTTTGACCTTGGGCAAGTTACTTTGTCCTGCTTACCTCAGTTTTCTCTCCTGTAAAATGAGGTGGAGAAAGAAATGACAAAGTACTCCAGTATTTCTGCCAAGAAAATCCCAAATTGGTTACAAAGTGTTGGAAAAATGAGTGAAGAACAAAAAATTCACAATAGCCCCCTTCATACACACTACATTTCAGCCAAACTATCCTATTTTTGTATACTCCCCCACCCCCCATGCCATGTGATACTTTAACTCTCACCAACGTTTTCCCCCTGCCTGGCATGGACTCCAGATAAGCAAACGGAGTCCAAAACCTCTTCCGTGAGTAATAGATAACAAAGCGGTTGCCTCAACCTTTCCTTTCAAAAGTCCATATATAGCAATTAGAACCAGGGATAACTTAGAGACATCTAATCCAATCCCCTCAATTTCCTAAGGAGGAAACTGAAACTCAGAGTGGTTAAATTACTTTTATGTAAGGTCACACAGGGAGGGTAAATAGCAGAGCTGGGTTTCAAACTCTCTTCTTCCTCCATCAAATTCAGTGCCCTTTATATAACACCATGCTGCCTTCCACAGCAGAGAGGGAATAGAAGATCCCTGCCCTGAGTGGTGAGTTCTCTAGTCCCAGGTCTGGCACTATCAGTCAATCAAGCAAGTAATTATTTATTAAGCACCTACTATGTGCCAGGCACTACACTAGGTGCTGGAGTTAAAAAGAAAAAAAGAAAGAAAGGAAGACAGGAAGGAAGGAAGAAAGGAAGGAAGAAAGGAAGGAAGAAAGGAAGGAAGAAAGGAAGAAAAAGAATCTACTCTTAATAAGCTTCCATTCTTTTGGGGGATACATGTGCAAATATAAGTATATACTGAACAAATACAAAATTAATACAGTATAACAGTATTAATTAAAATGAGGAAATTTAGAGAGGAAGGGTACCAGTAGCTGGGGTCATCAAAATGCTTTGTATACAAGACAGTGCCCCCAAGCTCTTTGGGACTAGGCTCTGTTTGATTTTTGCCCCTGTATTCTCAGTACCTAACACAGTGCCTGGCTCATAGTAGTTTGATCCCTACTTGTATATTGATTGGACAGTGGATTTACAGCAAAAAGGGAACTTGATAGTGAAAGATTCTATAAGACAGAGGTGGGGAGGGAGTGCATTCCAGCCATGCAAAGGGGGATGGTAAGCGCAAAGGTACAGAGATGAAAAGGGAAGAGAAAGAAAAGGAAATAAGCAATTAGTATACACCAACTATATGGTAGGCTATTTGCTAAACACTTGACAAGTATTATTTTATCTGATGAGAGAATATCCCATGTGAAGAATAGAGAAGCTAGTTTGGCTAGAAGAGAGACTAATAAAGAATGAAGTTGGGGCAGCTAGGTGGCACAGTGGGTAGAGTACCAGCCCTGGAGCCAGGAGGACCTAAGTTCAAATCCAGCCTTAGATGCTTGACATATTTGCTAGCTTCGTGAACTTGGGCAAGTCACTTAATCCGATTGCCCTGCCTTCCCCATCCCACCACCCCCCCCCCCCGGAAAAAAAGAATGAAGTTAGAAAGAGAGGTTGGAGCCAAGTTTTAAAGGGCTTTAAAAGCCAAACAAAGAAATTTGTATTTTATTTTAATTTACATATTTATTTTGTATTTATTCTTAATTTGTATTTATTTTGTATTTTATTTTGGCAATAGGAAGCCACTGGAGCTTACTGAGTAGGGGAGTAACCTGGTCAGATCTGAACTGAAGCAAAACCCCTAACTAGCTTTGTGACCTTGGAAAATCTACTTCATCTCTCTTGCTTTTGGTTTTCTCATTTGTAAAATGGATTGCAAGTTTGGGGTCCATGATCTCTAATCTTTCTAGGTTTAAAAAAAACCAAACCCTGAAAAAACCCCATTTTTCTACATGATTAAATAAAGATTTCTACCACCACAAAAATAATTTAGTAATAAAGATTAATAGAATCTATTACTCATAGCTGAGGAGTTCTACAATCCTCTTGCCCCATTCCAACACCTTCCCCTTCCCCTGCCACGCACACCTTTAGGGCCGTCCAATTATCTCCCACTTCCCAACCACCTAAATCATTTTGCTAGAACCATTAGGTTTTTAATGCCATCTAAATGGCCTTTAGATATGTTTCTCCTTCTTAATCTTTATTACCAATATGATAGCTTCAATGGGGAAAAAAGCAAAAACAAAAACAAAAAAAACCCCAGACATCCATTAGGGTAGAAGTCATATTAACTATGATAGTTAAATTACCATCTGGCTTGAAGTAGCACTAATTACTGTTGACTTGGTTCAATGGGAAGAAAGGTAGGAGTGGGTGGTTTTAGTCTTGGGAAATTTTTTTCTTTCTGCTACTTCAACAATTTAGGTAGGAAGTAGAGATTATAAATTTAAGTGGAAGCCAGCTAGCTAGAAAGGGAAGTTAGAGAGCAACAGAAGATGCAGGCATCGTGAGCCTGTAACTGCTTTTCCAATTGGGCAGGATTGAACAATGACAATGGGGAAAAGCACAATGAACCCCCTTTGTGTCTTCTAGAGCAAGGACCCTGTCTGGCAACTCCAGGCTCAGTTGCCATGGGATCCAGCCCATATTGTCCTCAGGTTGGTTGGTGCTTTCTAGAACATGTCACCGATGGCACTTTGATGCCATTAAGAAGGAAATAGAGTGGCTGTATTGATTCTAACAAACCCCGAGGAAGGGCAGGACACTGCCAGCCTCATTTTTCTAGGTCCCCTGTCTTCCGTACTGCCTCCCAAAGAGCACCGTTTAAATGAGGAAATAATGTGGTTTCAAAGTCATCTGCTACATCCCAAGGTCAGGTTAAAAAACCCCAAACAAACACATACACACTTTAATTTTGAACTTTAGATTAATGCTTGTTATCTTAAGCCACTCTCCTACCCTAGAAGCTTCAGAGGCTTTCTCCTGCTTCTAGGATTATTGCCGTTAATTACTGTCATTAATAATAATAATAGTAGCTTGCATTTATACAGCACTTTAAGGTATGCAGAGTACTTTTCATAATGTTAAAGCATTGGATCTGTCCAACTACCCCATGAGATAAGTGCTATTATTAGAACTTTATAAAAAAGCAGTTAAGTGACTTGCCCAGGGTCACAAAGCTACTAAATCTCTTCCCTGTATAGAGGTCCAGCCTCAAAGCTAAGAAGACCTGGGTTCAAGTTGCACCTTGGACACAGTGGCTGTGTGACCTTGGCCAAGTGACTTCACCCCTTTAATTCACTCCCCCTTCACCAACCCCCCAAGACAACTCTTTTTAGACTAGAAATTGTAGAGAAGGTGCAGACCTGCATTTGGCAGAAGTTCCACACCGGGAGTTTTTTATATCAATCAAATCACAGGTCTGGTCCTTATCTATGTTATTTATTTACTTAAATGTGTGTTATTTACCATAATAGAGTGTCAGCTCCTTGAGGACAGGGACTGTTTCATTTTTGCCTCTGTGTTCCAAGAGTTCAATACAGTGCCTGGCACATAGAAGTCTGATAAATATTTGTGTATTGATTGGACAATGGGTTGAAGCAACCTCCGATACAAAATTCAATTCAGCAGATGCTGGAGGGAATATGTATATGTTAATGAGCTAATGGAGACTAAGAAATACTGAGGCAGCTGGGTAGTGTGGTGGATAGAGCTCCAGGTCTGGAGTCAGGAAGACCTGAGTTCAAATTTCACCTCGGATACTTACTAGCTGTGTGACCCTGGGCAAGTCACTTAACCCTGTTTGCTTCAGTATCCTCAACTGAGGAGGAGGAAATTGAAAATTACTCCAGTATCTTTGCCAAGAAAATCCCCAATGGAGTCACAAAGAGTCCAACATGACTGAAACGAATGCACAACAATAATAGCCTCTCAGGATTCTTGTGAGGATCAAATAAAATATACGTAAATTGCTTTTAAAATGTTATAAAGCTATATAGATGTTTGCTATTAATGTTTATTGACTGACTCTTATTAATTACCATTCCTGACCTGTTTGTGTTGTGTATTTTAATGATCCTGTTGATGGGAACATTTTGGGGAAAAAAAGCAGGTTGGTATGCTACTGCTATAATTGGTTTGGAAGGAAAGTCCACAAGTGGACTGATGTAAACATCATGCCTGTTCCTATTCCATCTTGCCTCCATACATATTGAAAAGACTAATGGTCTTTGATTTTGAAGGCCTGAGTTTGGACACTGACTTACACTTGTTGGTTGCATGACAACTGGACCACCCATTAGATGGTCCAGTTTGATGCTCAATTTCCTGAATTGTAAAAAAGAAGAAATTGACCCTGCGATTTAGTCGTCTTCACAATTTGACATTTATCAAGTGCCTGCTGTGTTTAGAATACTGTGCTAGGTACTGGGGAGAGATAAGACAGTCTCTACCCTCATGGGTGGGTGGGTGGTGGGCATAGAATTGACCCAAACACAAATCATTATAACACAAAATAACACCTTAGGGTATCAGAGGAATACAGAAAACTGTAGCATTTTGTATTGGCATCTCCAGTCTTCAGCACGCAGTGCTTGACACATAGTAAGCACTTACTGTATGCCTTTTTACTCATTCTTTCAAGAAATGAGGGCAGAGCAAAGAACCTTGGGAGATACCTACTGTGAGAAGGCTGGGGAAAAGATAATGGCCACTAAAAGAGACAGAGAATGAGTGGTCAGAGATAGAAGGAGCACTGGGAGGGTGTAAAATTTCTGAGCAAAAGGAAGAGATCTTATCCATGGGAAGTGGGAAGTCAAGAGTGTCAAATGATTCAGAGAAGTCAAGGAAGATGTGGACTGGAAAAAAAAAAAAAACCTATGTCGGCTTGTGGGCTGGGATATCTTTGGAGATATTTAAGGGAATAGTTTCCCAAGACATTTATGAGATGAGTATGGCAGATGCTTATTATTTTTCAGAAGAGGAAACTGATGATCAAAAGGGTAGGTGACTTGACTAATGTCAAAAGGCTATGAAATAGGGACAGCTAGGTGGCCCAGTGGATAAAGCACTGTCTTCTGGAGTCAGGAGTATCTGAATTCAAATCTGGCCTCAGACACTTACTAGCTGTGTGACCCTGGGCAAGTCACTTAATGCCGATTGCCCCCCAAAATAATTCTATAGAATATCAGAGCTAAGACTAAAATTCATGAGAAAGACAGTGTTGATAGTGGATAGGGCACTGATCTGGACTCAAAGCCTAGCTATGTGACCCTAAGCGAGTCAAGTCATGTTCTATACCAATCTGGAAGGGGGTGGGATGGGACTCAGTGGCCTCCTGGGTCCCTTTTAGCTCCAAATCTTTAATCTATATTTTCTGACTCCTTAATCTATCTACTATCCACTCTGTCTCTCAATTCAAGTTCTTTGCTAAATTTCTTCTCTCTGCTGATCGCCTATCTTTAAGACATTTTGATGCTTGTTCGAGGGTGGGGCCAGGGAAAGAAAGGCAAACAGGAAAGTGAAGAAAGGTGACCAGTGTCTTCTCAAAAGCTTAATTGGGGAGAAGGATGAAATTTAATGTCTAAAATGCAGTTTGGATGTGAGTAATTACATTTTATAAGAGCGCATGAGTAGAGCTGGGGCCATCTGGTTCTAGATGAGGAACTGGGGCCCAGACTGGTTAAGTGATTTGCCTAGGGCCACACAGCTACTAAATACTTGGGACTAGATTGGCACTCAGGTATTTATGACTCAGATACCCACAACAACATTGCTTGTCATCTCCCTTGTTAGACTGGGAGTTCTTTGGGAGCAAGAGCTGTCTTTTGTCTTTGTTTCCCCAGCCTGTACGGTGCCTGGCACACAGTAGGTGCTTAATAAATGCATCTTAAGGACAATGGACACAGGACTATCCCTCTATCCACAACACCAGTGGCATCAAACTCAAATAGAAATGGATCCCTGCAGGTCCTTTATTGACTTACAAAACCACAAATTAACATTATCCATATTGCATTGTATTTTTATTTATCTTGTTAAACACTTCCCAATTACATTTTTTTTTTGGAGGAGGGGAAGGCAGGGCAATTGGGGATTAAGTGACTTGCCCAAGGTCACACAGCTAGTAAGTGTGTCAAGTGTCTGAGGCCCAATTTGAACTTAGGTCCTCCTGACTCCAGGGCCCATGCTCTACTCACTGCGCCACCTAGCTGCCCCCAATTAGATTTTAATCTGGTTCCTAAATTTTATTCCTCTGTACCACACTGCACAGACTTTTGATTCTTGTCCTTTTGATCTCTCTACACAGGACTATGACCTCCAAAATATCACCTCTTTTAAGGTGCTTTCAAGGAATGCTTTTCTGGTTTTTGGGACACTGTTACTAAGAGCTAGAATTGGCCCTGATGAGTTCCAGTCATTGATTTTACAGAGAAGGACATAAAAAGAAAAAAAGAAGGGTCAAAGTTTTCAGGTTTAAGCGCCTGGGAGAATGATGATACAACAGATGGCTTGGGGGCAAAATTACAGAGTTGTGCTGTAACTATGAATGTCAATTCAGTTCGACAAGCCTTTATTAAGGTTGAGACCATTAAATAGTACAGGATAGAGCACAGGAGCTGGAGTTAGGGAAAGTCTAAGGTGAATGCTAGTTTAGATAAACCTGGGCAAGTCACTTGGACTCTTTCATTCTCAAGTCTCACATCTGCAAAATGGGATTGTTAATAGCACGTATCTTAGAGGGTTGTAGTGAAGATCATAGTATAAGAAATGTAGGGCCGATAGGGACCTCAGAGGCCAATATCCAGCTGCTTTGCTTTCAAATGAGATAATATAAAGAATGTACTTTGCTAACCTAACACTTATATATTAATATTAACTCTTATTATGTGCCAGGCACTGAGCTAGGTGGTGAAAATACAAAAAGGAGAAAAATGAAGCAGTCCCTGTCCTCAAGGAACTTACAATCTAATAAAATTCCTTATCAGAGGAGCTTAAAAGCCTCCTCTAGGAGTAAAACCCTAGGTTACAAAACTGCTCAGAGATCCCAAGATGTGCCATCCTCCTTGTAGAATTCCACTCCATTCCATCCCACTTCATCTCATTCCATCTCATTCCATCCCATCTCATCCTATTCTGTTTTACACTATCCCACCCCATTCTGTTCCATCTGTTCCATCCTATCCCAAATGAAACCATTCTATTTGGTTCCATTCTATTTCATACAATTCCGTCCCATCCCATTCCATTCCATCTCATCCTACTCTGTTCTATACCATTTCATCCCATTCCATCCCATCCCATTCATCCCATTCCATCTCATTGAATCCCACTCCATTGCATCCAGTCCTATCCCATTCTATTCCATCCTGTTCCATTCCATCCCATCCTATTCCATCCCACCCTACTTTATTTCATCCCATCCCATCCCATCCCATCCCATCCCATCCCATCCCATCCTATTCATCCCATTCCATCTCATTGAATCCCACTCCATTGCATCCAGTCCTATCCCATTCTATTCCATCCTGTTCCATTCCATCCCATCCTATTCCATCCCACCCTACTTTATTTCATCCCATCCTATCCCATTCCATCCCATTCTATCTGGTGCCATTTTGTTCCATCTATTATCATCCCATTCAATCTCATTCTATCTATCCCATCCCATTCTACTCTATCCCATCCCATTTTGTCCAATCCCATTCCATTCCATTCCATTCCATTTTGTTCCTTTGGTTTTACATTTCCCATCCTACCAGGCAATACCATTGGACCTCTAGCTACTATTTTTGGCTTATCCTAGTTGGCAGAACATGGAGGCAAAATTCTGTCTGGCTAGGAGCTGGCCCCCCACTCACTAGCATAATTAAGAATGCAGGGTTCACTGGAGAAGGGATGCTATCTTCTCCCCATGACTCCCCATACACTAGCAGGGAGCCCCCAGCTCTGCCAAGGGACTCATGGCTATGGGAGGTTTTCTATATTTTTTTTTATTCTTTTAAAGAAGAGAAGAAAACAAACAAACAGTATCCAGTGTGCTCCATCTAGAATAAAAATATCATTTAATGGTCTTCACTCAGTGTGCTGAGGTCTGATGGGGAGAGTTGCCAAGGTAACTATGTTATGCCCCAATGTGGTTAAACGATGCCCAAATAAACTGGGTCATTGAGGCTCTATTCTTCCCCCTTTCCTCATTATAAGTTGGGATTCACCCTTGCCAGCCTAGTATGGTGGCCTTCCTCTGAACAGCTGGTGTGGGCTCTAATATGGGAAGTCTCTGCTGACCCTGTCTCTTACAGTCCCTACATCCATGAAGACTCTGACCTCAAGCATATAGCTAGAACATAGGCCACATGCATAGCGAATAAAGAATTTCCTCTCAGCTGGAACTGAAGGTAGATCCAGTAGATTTCTTTCATTTGGCTTTAAGCTACTAGATGTTTGAACATAATTCCTTACTGCTCTTCTCTCAGTTCTGTTCCATAGACTAAACCATTCTTTCCTAGTCACTCATGTCGGGGAAGCAGTGTGGGGTTGCAGAAAGAACATTAGCCATGGCATCAGAAGACCTGAAGTCACATCTGGCCTCTGTGCTTTGTCCCAGTGTGATCTTGGATAAGTTACTCCTCTCCACTGGAATTCAGCTTCCTTATTGGTAATTGGGGGTATTGGGCTAGATGGCCCTGAAGCCTGATGTAGCCTAGATTTATGATTCTGCTATGGGATTCTCTAAGAGTTGATTTCAGATATTCAAATAAGGCTAGAAGGCTCCAAATGAATGGGAGAAAAATTTATTAAGCCATTATCAAGTGCCAAGTATTGTGCTAATCACTAGGAATGCAAAGATTTAAAAGGATGTAGTTCCTGGCCTCAAGGGACTTGAAATAGAATGGGGGAAGACAATAAAACATACTGGGAAATGAGGGAAGGGAGTTTTTTTATTTTTTGCCTTGGGAGGTGGAAAGAGAGAGAGGGAGGGAAGGTACATGGTAGTGTGTGAGGCTGGCTAGTAGCTATAGTGGGCTGTGGTATAGTATACATACACTCAACTGGGTGGGGCGGAAGGATGAGTGTTTTAAAAATGAGTAACTACCCCACTAACTGGGTCCTGGATCCTGGATCCTGGATCCGAGATAAGCCAGCTATGGAGGCCCAAGTCTCAGGTCTAGTGTGACAGCTTCTGGTCAAGGTAGGGAGGAGCAGGTCATCAAGCTGATTAGATAATGATCATCATAATAAATGATAATAATAAGATCTGACATTAAGCAGTACCTACTACGTACCAGACACTATCCTAAGTGTTTTGCAATTATCATCTCATCTGAGGGAAGGAGCAGGTTATAGGCTCATGGAATTTGGAAGGGGCCTTAAAGATGACCTCATCCAACACCTTCACATGCACACAGCAGGTAGTTAATAAATGTCAGCTGAACTAAATTACCTGACTTTATAAAAGGGGATTTGAGTCAAGGCTTTTTTGACTCCAAATCCACTGCTTTTGGCTCCCCCCACCACCAATACCATGGAAATGAGGTAATTTCAGATCTTAAGAGAACTTGAATTTCAGATCTTTTCTCTGAGGATGAAAAGCATCACTAAAATCCTTCCCTCGCACCACGTCTTGCCTTCTCTCTCACTTTATTCCTCCTGACCTCTCAGACACAGGGATACATAGAATCTGGAGGGGGTGAGGGGAAGAAGAAAAGAAAGGAAGAACACCCTTCGTTTCTTCTTTTCTCCCCCCAAATCCCACCTCAAGTCTGCATTAAAGTAATATTTTTTTTCCTTTCCTCACATTCTCCATCACTCCTACTTCCTGACCCATGGATCATTTCAAGGTTCTAAAGGATGATTGTGGATATTAAAAGCTTTTAAAGTTATGTTTGTCCAATCCTATAAAGGCATGCCCTCCTCTACAATGTTGCAATTCACACTTCAAATAACATTCCTCCTAGGGCATTTAAAGTCCTTCACAATCTGGCTTGAGCCCATCTTTCCAGGATCATTTCATATTACCATTTCCTTCCCCATGTTCTGTGCTCCAGTCAAACTGGTCTGCCTGTAGTTCCTCATTTATGATATGTCTCTTTCTCCCTGTGCCTTGACACAGGCTAACTAGTCCCCAGTGCTTAGAATATATTCCTGCCTCACCTTCATCTCTTCAAATCCTAAGATTCCTTAAAACTTGGGGTAAGTGCCCTTTTCTATCTGACACATTCCCTCCCAGCTACTAGTGTGCTCTCTGTATAGTGACTTTTTATTTACATTATTTATATTTTCCATTTACTTATATTCATACATATTATTCCCACCAATAGAATGCAAACTCTTTGAAAGCAGACTGTTTTGTTTTTCTTTATAACCTCAATACCTAGTTCAGTGCCTGGAACCTAGTAGGTACTTAATAAGTATTTGTTGACTGAATGGGGATATTAAATGATATTTTGCAATTTCAATGTCCTGTTTTCATAGAAACTTAGGAATTGTACAGTACTTTGGAGGTCATAGTGTCCAATTCCTACCTAAAGCACGAATCCCTTCTGTAGTGCTTTTAACAAAATGTGTAAGTGAGGAGGGTTTCCCATACCCCTACCTCAATTATTATGACACAATCAATATAAGGAAGGGGTGAAATTTTAAAATGTGTAGACAAGATTTTTTGCATCCAGTACACTGTTTATGAGGTATGAATCTCTCTGATGAGATTAAGAAAGAAAGCAATGTGATTATTTGAGTGGATCAGTCATGCCCATTGGACCCATGAATAAAAAATGAGACCCAACCAAGCTTTCAAATAGTCTCATGAGGGAGATAAGAATTAGCCTGTTAGGCCCCTGAAATGGAATCCCCTTGGGGGAAGGAGAGAGTTTTTTTTTCCCTTTTTCCCTCCTCTCCTTCCTACCCAACCCTCCCCTAATAATCAGTCATCAGAGATTGAATCAGTAGGAAACAATACATCTATCAAGAAACACACCAAGGACCACCCTGTCTCCCCCAAAGATGGAGGTAGACACATAAAGATAATTTTTAAAGGAAATAAATAGCTAAAAGGAACATGATCCTTTGTACCACAGAAGAATGTCATCTATGCACTAATGTATACTTCAGTACCATTCTCCTAATGCAAACTGTATTTGGGGAGAGTAAAGCTCAGCCTTTTGGGGATGGGCTAGTTAGTGCCAACTTCTCTTATTATGTAATCTTAATAAATGCCTTCGTTCAAAGCTAATTAAGTCTGGGTGATAGATTGGTCATGGGAAGCACACTAATGGGGGCTCAAGGATAACAGTATTAAAGGATTAACAGTATTAAAACCTTGGCTATTTAGATTTACTCCTGATAGAAAATAGCATTCAACTTCCCTCCAGGGTCCTGTACTGCAAATACAAGTGGAAGTTAGGAAAGTAGTCCCAGAGGCGGGTGTTACACATGACTTAAAGCTCAAATACTATCTCAGCAGATCTTAGGCAATATAATTAAATGATGGACTGACTTAATAGAACCCATGCTTACTTGAGAAGTTGTCAATGAATTCTTGTTAGGAATTATGGATGGCATATTCATCCTATTTCTAGAAGTACTTGATAATACCATCATGGTTCCTATATCATGTTATATAGCTTGACCTTATATTCTATTATGTTTTGTTATTGACAGTGGTAAGACTTGCTGATTCATGAAGAAGCCTACTTCTCCAAATTGGCTTTGAGGTTGTTACATATGTTCAGCATAGGCCTGAAATGCGGAAATGGGCAGCTAGGTAGCACAGTGTATAGAATGCCGGGGCTGGGCTCAGGAAGACTCATCTTCCTAAGTTCAAATCTGACCTCAGACACTTATTAGCTGGGTGACTCTGGTCAAGTCACTTAACCCTCTTTGCCTCAATTTTCTCATCTGTAAAATGAGCTAGAGAAGAAAACCACTCCCACATCTTTGCCAAGAAATCCCCAAATGGGGTCATGAAAAGTCAGATACTCCTAAAATGACTGAACACCACCACCAACAACAATAAGACTTAGAGCTGGAAGGACCTTAGGGGCCATTGAGTCCAACCCCCTCATTTTACAGAAGAGGAAACTGAGGCCCAGGAATATTAAGTGAATTGCTTTGAGGGCTAGTGTGGGAGGCAGGATTCGAACCAAAATTTGAAATTCAGCCCTTGTCTTATTGTCCATGGAAGCAGGAGGAGAAGGATTAAATTCAAGGAAGAAAAAAAAACTCAACAGTGATTAAACAGAGAAAATAAAACAGATGACAGTTTGGGTCCATTTTCAGACTAATAGGTCAGTCTTCTTGCCTGAAAATCCAGGGGATAGGAAAGGAGGATTCTCTATAATCCACAAACTAAAGAGTAGGCCCCTCAACAATAGCTGAATCAAGTCAGTAGAGACGTGCAGGGGAGGAGTTGCAACTGTTTTTTCTCTATAAACTCCCCTCTTGGTCCTTCCAGTCCCAGGAGAGTGCTAAGCATCTCCCCTTATGGATGTATATATTTTCCTACTCTCTCTGCAGATGCTGGGTTAGAACTTTTAATTTCAAGGGGCATCTGATGCCACTTCAGCAGTTCTTTGATTCCTAAAGTGCATTACAGCTACTTTCCTGACATCTCTGAAGAAAGGGTGACGAGGTGGGGGGTGGGAGGGAAAGAAAAAAAAACAGGGCTAAGCAAAATTTCCAGTCTTCTCCTTTTTTTCTCTTGCCCCTTGCAATGAAGGCCAAACAGACTGCAAATGGTTGGATAGAATTTTGTTCTGTGATAAATCACACATTATCTAGCTGACAATGCAAAACGCTGCCTGGTCTGGAAATGTCCCTTTGTGCTCAGCTCAGGACCCCAAATTGCTTTGAGATCTGGCAGCTCTTGGCTGGCAGCTTGGCATGGCTCTGGGAAGTGGGCAGGTGGTGGTGTTGGGGGTGGGGATGGAGAGGTAATAGGATGCCACGAGGCCTTTGGTCTGGGAGGGGCAGGATTTCTCTTCAAATTCAATTGGTCATAAACTTGGAATAGCAAATTGGGTGTGTCAAATGGAAATTCTGACTTGGAGGATCAAAATGTGGGTGGTAAACAATAATACATGATATTTATATTACTTTATATACGCGATTTCACTTGACCATCACAACAAGTCTGTGAAAAGGCACATGAGAAATTATTAACCCCATTTAGAGGGCCATGTAGGTAATTTGCCTGTGATATCCCATGTACTAAGTATCAGAGGCAGGGTTTGAACCTAGGTCTCTCCAGATTTCAAGTCTAGAATTTCTACTAGTTTGAGAGAGAGAGTTGTCCTTTCCACAACTTCCTCTCTAGGGTGAAAATAACTGTACTTGTATATTCTGGCATTTCATTGATCCTGACTTGATATATCGATTCCCTCTGGTCCAGTACCTCTGATGGCATGGGGTGGAGGGGGAGGAGAGAAAGTCCCCTCCTCCCCACCTCCCTCAAAGGGTCCTTCCTCACAAAGCATTCCTGAGCCTGGACTACCCAATTTTCCAACTCAAATTGCTCAAATTCATCCAGCTGTTTCAATCCCCCAAGATGTGTGGCTAGCTTGCTGGTTCAGCTAATCTCAGTGGTCCTTTCTTGACCCAATCAATGTAATTCACACCTCCTAAAGGGATCACAGGACCTAACACCTTAAAACCTTATCTTGTGTGACCACATTCTGTGAGTACATCCTATGGGTGGGGAGAGGAGCTTTTCTTATATGCTACCCCAGCGGTGGGTGTCAGATTCAAATAGAAACAGAAACCACTAAATCATACCTAAGGATCCCTGTGGGCCATGTATTGACTTAGTTTTAATTATCTCTATTTTATTGTATTTTTATTTCTTTTGCTAAATATTTCCCAATCGCATTTTAATCTTGTTCAGGCCTCCTCCAGGAGTGTTGCAGGCCACGTGTAATGGGCAGCAAATTATTTGATGTTTCTGATTTACAATGTGATGCCTACACTTTAAGTCCCACAAACCTTTCCAAATCACTCCTCTCTGACAAGTATGGAGAATAGGGTCAGGAAATACACTGAAGTGTTTTCACTGCCACAGGGACTCATGACCTCTTGGTCTTTGTACAATTTTTTCTTTCAATGAAGAGAGGAGGCAGGAAAAACTTCCAGTGTGACAACTATAATTGTTTCTGAGTGCTGTGAGGTCATAAGGTGTCTATCCAACAGTTGTCTCACTGATTTACCCCCCCACAGAAGCTGCCTTGTTTTCTGTTCATTGATATAATTTGAGATTTCTGAAGGCCTGGGACAGAGGGCACAGGGAACAGAGATGTCCTTTTGGTGGAGATTGTTGGTATCTTGGCCTTCTCCATTAATCTCTTGGACTTTGAAACATTTCCTAGTGATACTTAAGATCCTAGAAGCCCCAGTACTGGGGACTGAGAAAAATTCAGCCCTTGTCTTATTGTCCATAACTGGGAAATGGGAGGAGAGGGCTTTAAGTTCAAGGTGGAAAAACCTCTGAAAGGGACCCAACTGAGAAAGTAAAGCAGATGACAGGATGGGTGCGTTTGGAGGCTAATGGTCAGAACTGTTTAGTGTGGTGATAATTCTATGTATGGATAACTGAGGCAAACAAATGGTTGTCAGGTAACAGATGCATTGAAAGTATTTCCTTCCACCTCTGTTTCTCTTGCTCTCTATCTGTCTCTCTGTTTCTCTGTCTTTGTCTCTCTGTGTCTCTGTCTATCTCTCTCTCTCTCTCTGTCTCTTTCTCTGTCCATCCGTCTCTCTGTTTCTCTGTCTTTGTCTCTCTGTGTCTCTATCTGGCTCTCTGTCTCTGTCTATCTCTTTGTCTTTCTATCTCTGTCTCCCTCTCTTTGTCTTTTTCTGTCCATCTCTCTCTCTGTTTCTCTGTCTTTGTCTTTCCGTGTTTCTGTCTGTCTCTGTCTCTCTGTCTCTGTCTTTGTCTCTCTGTCTTTGTCTCTCCGTGTTTCTGTCTGTCTCTGTCTCTCTGTCTCTGTCTTTGTCTCTCTGTCTCTCTCTATCTTTCTGTCTCTCTCTTTGCCTGTCTGTCTGTCTTTGTCTCTCTCTCTGAATCGCTCTCTCTGCATCTGTCTATCATGTTCATTCTTGCCGTCATCCCTTCACTCATTCTGTCCCCCTCACCCAGAGTACTCTCTTTTCTTTTACAAAAGTCTTACTACTTCTTCAGGGTCCGATGCAAGTTACAAGTCCTTGGCTAATTTCCCTCAACCACCTGTCTCCTCTTTCCCCTCTGACATCCTACTGCGTTTTCCATGTGAACCATACATTTTGTCCTTTTTAATTAGATGACAGCATGATTACCTTGCCCTCTCCCCGCACTATGCACATTAGACGTGGTGGTGGGATGGTAAGACCAGATCTCATTGATTCAGAGTCAGGAGGGACTTTAGAGGCCATTGAGACCAAATCCCTCATTGTACAGATGAGAAACTGAGTCACAGAGAGCTTCAGTGACTTTGCTCGGGATTATTCTACAGTTAGTATCTGAGGTGGGATCTGAACCGAGGTCTTCCTGACTCCATGTCCAAGACCCTTCTGGGAGGCCATGCTGCCTGCATGAGCATGAAAGTCTGGAGACTTGAGTTCCCATGCTGGCTCTCTCATTAACAAACTGTGTGACCTGGAGCCAACTGCTTCGCCTTCCTAGGCCTCAGTTTCTTCATCTGTAAAGATGGGGAGTTGGATGAGAGGGGTCTCTGAGGTCCCTTTTAGCTCTAAGATTCTACGAGCTTCCTTCTTTCATGTCTTCCATGGTGCTAGGCACAAAGTGGACATCGTAAATAACTCCTTGATTGATTGACTTCCATTTTGGTGTCTCAGTTCCATCTCACACGTAGCCCCAGTGGTATTTGAGCAGGGAGCCTTATAAGAGATAGAGGCCCTCAGGATGCCAGAGTGTGTATGCTAATACTTATCCCAATATCCCATTTATCTCCCTCTGTTATGACCATTTTGATATATTTACACTGTTGGCTGTTGACACCACCATCTCACATATCCTTGTAATTTTGATTTGAAATTGAGAATGGTACTGATTTATGGCCAGTGGCATTATGGTCCTTAGGTTCTTTGGTTTCCTCCTTGGATGGTGAGCTATATGATTTGATGTCTCTCCAAAGGCAACCTTGCCAAACTCTGTGCCAATGACCAGGTGCCAGTCACACCAATCACAGGGTTTGGTACTAGCCTAAGAGAGTTGCTGAGAAACTGACTCTTGGTGGCCTCCTTGCTAGCCATAAGTGATCATTTCTTCAATGCTTATATGTAGGCAAGTTTTGTCTAAGAAAAATGCAGGAGGAAGTTCTCTAATCCTGACTGGAAAGAAGATATGTCACACTGATTTCAACTAGATTAATGTTTGAGGCAGAACCCAAGGAAAGAAACTGGGACACAAAGGAAGGGAAAAGAAAAGCATTCATTAGGCACCTACTGTGTGCTCGTTACTGTGTATTTTCTACATATTATCTCATTTGATCCTTACAATAATC
This sequence comes from Trichosurus vulpecula, assembly GCF_011100635.1. Lineage (NCBI taxonomy): Eukaryota > Metazoa > Chordata > Mammalia > Diprotodontia > Phalangeridae > Trichosurus > Trichosurus vulpecula. The sequence continues at coordinate 42,712,776 of NC_050573.1, read as the reverse complement.
CTGTGAGGTAAGTGTTATTCTTATAGCTGTGTTACACTTTGAAAATTTGCATTTACAGAATTTTCCAGTCCTTAGCAGGGACAGGGCATAGGTATGTTCCATGTTTGCTGAGGTCTAGCCTCTGTCCTCTCTACTTGTCTCCTTGCTTGTCCCTTTGGCTTGGTCTGTCACTTTCCTAGCTAGAGACAGGTAGGTGCTGTGGTAGATAGAGAGCTAGGCCTGGAGACAGGAAGATCTGAGTTCAAATCTGACCTCAGGTACTTATTAGCTGTGTGATCCTGGGCAAGTCACTTAACTTTTTTGTTTCAGTTTATTCAACTGTAAAATGTGGCTGATATTAGATAATATTAGTACTTACCTCACAGGGTTATCATGAGGATCAAATGATATATATATATATATATATATATATATATATATATATATATATGTGTGTGTGTGTGTGTGTGTGTGTGTACGTATATACATAGTTGGTATATATGAGGAATATCATATAACATATATGTATACACATATAATTTTGGTATTGTATATATTTTACACAAATATACAATAACAAACAAAAATTTGTGTAGCATCTTATGGTTTGCCAAGTTTTATACATATATATATATACAAATTATCTCCATGATATATATATATATATATATATACTATACATGTACATATATATATATATATATATATATACACACACAGATGAAGCATACATTTGTATATATGGCAGGATAATAGTATATTACATATATTCATAGACTATATATGTATGTCTGTGTATACATATAGATGTCTATATATACATATATACATGCACACATACATGCATGCATGCATACATACATACATACATATATATATATATATATATATATATATAATAAAGGAAGCACTTTAAGGTTTGCAAAGTACTGTGCACGTGTATACACATGCACATAATAATAATAGCTAACATCTACATAGCATTTTCTATGTGCCGGGCACTGTGCTAAGTGCTTTTTCCAATTATTATCTCATTTGATTCTTATGACAACCATGGGAGGTGGGCGCTATTATGATACCCATTTTGCAGGTGAAGAAACTGAGGCAAACAAGGGTTAAGTGACTTGTCACAGAGCTAGTAAGTATCTGAGGTCAGATTTGAACTCAGGTCTTCCTGACTGCAGGCCTAGTGCTCTCTCCACTGGGCCACCGAGCTATCTTTACACATGGTATATGTGTGTGTATAATCCACATATAAACACGAATCATATATGTATACACATACATGTATATATGTGCATAGTGATTTGCAAACCTTAAAATGCTACATAAATATTGTGGTTATTATAATTATTATTCGAGTGCCACTGGCGCCATACAGCACCCTGTTCCTGACAGTGTGGGAGAAACATGAGCAAGAGGCAGCCTTTGTCCACATTGAACCTACAGAAAAGAACACCGAGCTGTCAGAGACCTCAGAGACAATTCAGTCTGACACTGTCCTTTTATAAATGAAGAAACTGAGTCCCGGAGATGGAAAATGATTTGTTTAAGGTTGGAATCATGGAGCAGAAATGTCAGCATCAGGCGGGAGAAAAGAGAAAACACTTAATGAGGGCAATTCTTTCAAATGCAGTCTTTCTCTTTTGGCAAACAAATAAACAGATGCCCAAATCCCGATCTGCCCTGTACCCCTATATATTTTATAGTGCAGAACAAAAACCTTTCCTCCATTCCAAGTTCATTCGCTTCCAGCTATTAGACCCACTGAGCTTTAAAAACATTGTGCCCAGCTAACCAATTCCAGACAGCTCATTTGACTTAAGTTAAAACATGACTTATAAATCAATTGTATTGTCCCTTGTAAAAGCTCTTTATGAGAACGTTGTGTTCTTTGCAGCTGAAGATTCAGGGTCAGAACAACCTACACTTTCCTAGTTTGTCCTGCTCAGAGGTTTTGTTTTCTCCTATTATCCTCTTCCTTAGTGGCTCTGGGGGATTCAGCTCCTCAGAGCTTGAGGACTTTGAAGTGAGCCAAAACCTGGGAGCGTACACCTCTCCCACCTGGAATCCCTGCATTGGTATTCCAAGCCTCAAGCTCGAGTCATTGAAAGTATGCCACCTACAAGATGATTTTGCCTTCTCCAGGGAATAGTCGTACTAAGGATATAAAAAGGCAAAGGGGAAAGAGTGCTGGATTTTGGAGTCCAAAGATCTGGATTCTAATCTTAGCTCTGCCCTTTACTCCATGTTTGGTATTGGACGAATCATTTGGTGTCTCTAAGGCTGACTTTCCTTATCTCTGAATGTAGACTAAAGAATCTCAAAAGTCCTTTAAATTTGTGATCTACTATGGCTTGAGAAAGTTGTAAGAAGAATTCTGGCTGATAGCTCAAAGAGTGAATGAGTGAATGGAAAAATATTTAGTAGGGGCTTACTACGTACAAAAATACACTAGGAAAGAAATATACAGATATGAAAAATAAATATATTAATGTCTATTAAAATAATACATACATATGTAAAATAAATAAATATACAGGTAGAAAAGCAAGATAGTCTTTGCTGTTAAGATCAGTAGTAAGTAAGAAGCAACATCCTTTGGCTACATGATGTGAGAAGTGGAGGTAATGTAGGCAGTAGAAAGAACACTTGACTTAAAGTGGGAAGATCTGGGTTCAAATTCAGACTCTTCCACTTCTTAGCCGTGTGGTCTTGGGCAGCCACCTGGGGAAATTATTCAACCTCTTTAGTCTTAAATGTCATCATCTTTAACATGAGGGGGTTGAATGGCTTGACTTCTAAGGTCTATTCTAACACTAAATCAATGACACTATTAGCCTGTGATATGGAAAGTCTTCTCTAAATGGAGCCTGGCTCTGCCTCCATAGGCAATTAAGTTCTGAAATTGGATTTTCACTGCTACGTATTGCCATGAATATTTCCCTAATTCTGCTGAGGTCCATGGGTTCTTGTTGAGGGTAAATCATCTGGTCTTTAAATAGGCTGCCCTCATCAATAACAACTTTTAGGATCACTTCATGGGCTTTTGGACTGGGTCTGGTTCTAGGTTTCAGGAGGTCTTGCTTTCTCAATCAAGAAGGGGAAAGGATGCAAAGGCGGAGATCAATGACAAAATGCCCCCAAAGGAATTCTTCTGAATCCTGCCTCTGACAGTAACTATTTGACCTCAAGCCAAGTCATATTACCTCTCTGAGACTCAGTTTCCTCCTCTGTAATATGATAGGGGTTGGTCTGGATGACCTCTGAGGTCCCTTCCAGGTCTTGTTATATGACCCTATGATCCAATGACCAAGTAGAATCAAAGTGTTCTTTGAAGAAGGGGCTATTTCCTTTGTATCCCCAGCTCACAGCACATCACAGGAATTTAGCAAATGCTTGTTGAATTCAGTTGAATTGTCTTTGAATCTTCAGTGACTTTGCACATAGTAGGCATATGATATGGGCTGTATTAAATTTAGAAAGTGAAATCAAGCAATCAGTTGGATTAATCTCCTCCAAAGGAAGGCTAAACCCACAAGATGAGCTCTTTGGTAAAAGAATAATTCTCTGTCAACTTCGTGTGTCAGCCAGTCTTGGGATTGGTGGGGTTATTCCAGTTGATTTTCAATGAGCAAGATACATGAAGGACTGACTGATCTCAGAAATTCAGTCAAAGATTTAGCAATATTCAGTTTTTCAGGTCTATGTCATAATGTATGTTCCTGCGAAAAACAGCCCCAAAGTGCCTTTTCAACCTCCTTTGTAACTAAGGTATCTAACTGGGCCCTAAGTAGTGTGTATTTCACATTATCCATTCCTATCACCATCATTTTTAGCAGCTTTGACATTTGTAGTGTTCCCAACACTTCAACTGTTAACAACCCAGTTAGCAACAGAGCAGAAAAGTATGTTTGTATAATCTAGTCTTTTGGCAAAGTGCATCATTGTGGGTGAGCCATGTGGCTCTTTCAAGAATAAACAAGTATATATGTATAAAAAATGGAGGATCTTGAGACAGCTTTGAATAAAAAGCACTGAAATCATCCTTTTTGAGATCACAATTAGCTTTCTGGATTAGAAGTGATTCTTAAGTGAGAACACTGGTTCTGACCAAGTAAGAAGGGATACTGTCAACACCAATCTCATTAGGTTAGAATGTATACTCCTTGTGTGTAGAGATTGTTTCACATGTTGAATTTGTAGGCCACAACGCTTGGCATACAGAAGGCACTCAATAAACGTTTGCTGATTTGAGTGATAAAAGCAGTGTTCTGCAGTCATAGTCCCCTGCCTATGCAAAGATGAGAGGAAAATGCATTTTCTTATTTCAAGCTTTGCCATCACATCTGCATGGCATTCTTTTAAAAAAATTTTTGATATTACTTGTTTGTTGCTTGGTTCACTTGTGGATTTATTCAGTTATTCCTCCATCTATTTATTTATTCATCTCTCTATCTATATATCTATCCATCTATTATTCATCTACTTACCTACAGATCCACTTACCTACATATCTATCCATCATCCATCTATTATCTATCTTCCTACTCACAGATTTATCTATCCATCTATCTACCTACTTATATATCCATCCATCCATCTTCCTACCTATAGATATATTTATTATTTTTTTCTCTCCTCTTTCTTCTCACCCCCTCTCTCTCTTCTCTCTCCCTTACTCTGTCTCGCCTTGTCTCCCTTTCTCTCTCTCTGTGTCTCTCACCTCTCTGTTCTCTCCTCCCCTCTATCTCTCTGTCTCTCTGTCCTCTTTTTCTGTCTCTCTGTGCTCTCTCTCTCCTGTCTCTCTGTCTCTGTCTCTGTCTCTTTTCTCTCTTTCTCTCTCTCCCTCCTCCCTGCTGTCTGCCTGTCTTTCCAGTCCTGTAGTTAGATTGTGCATATTTGTTATCCGGTTTTACTTGCTTCACTCTGTATTGGTCCATAGAAATCTTCCTGTACTTCTCTTAATTCTCCATCTCCATCATTTCTGATGGCATGGCAATATTCCATTATACTCACATCCCACAATATCCTTAGCCATTCTGTAATTGACATCAGCCTCTCTCCATTTATCACTGAAGAAACAGACTCAGAGGCAAAGTGATTCACCCAAGGTCACCCACTTACAAGGTCATAAATAATGGAGCCAAAATGCAAACCCAGGTCCTTGTACCCCAGACAAATTCTCTTTGACAACTCCTGCTTTTTAGCACAATGGAAATTTCTCCAGGCTACTTCAAAAGATGAAGACCACTGCATGAACGTCTGAAGCTCTCAAGGTCTTTTATCACTCATAAAATCGATAGTAAATTTGGTAGCAAAGAAGTGGTAATGCTGACAGGAGCTGTAGCTTAGGGAAAAAATCAGGCTGTGGAACAAGTCCAGACACTGTGCATGTGCTGAACTAACTGGAGCCACCTTTTGTCACTAGGGGAAAAGTGAGGCACACATATGCCTTATTTTTAGCTCTGCGCTGGGACCCATTAGCTGGAATCATATCCCAGAAGCCAGGCTTGCTGCATTGTAAATTCAATAAATGAACTTTTTCTAATGAGGGTCTAAACCACAAAGCATAAGTTTCCCCACAGAAAGGTGCTCTGCTAGAACAGCAACTGGTGATCTCACAGTACAGTGACTAATAATGACCACAGGAGCAGCCCCCGAATATGCAATTAGCTCTGTTCTTCTGGTGCTGGAATGGGTCATTCTGGGAGGATTTCTTAGGCTTCTCTAAGTGTGGACACTTAATTCAAAATTCACTCCTCTAAGCACCTCTGGACAACTACTGCATCCTTAGGACTGCTGGGTCTTTCTATCTGACTTTCCATAGAACTTTCTTTTGGATGTGATCTCCATTCCAATTAGACTATAAGCTTCTCGAGAGCAGAAACTTATTCATTTTTTTTTCTATTTGTATCCCCAGGGCTTGACACATAGTAAGTGCTAAATAAATACAGTTTCATTTATTCATTCATTGATTCATTCAACTATACATGGTGTCCCAAAAGTCTTAATCCAGTTTTAAGCTATTAAAACTGCTCCAAGAATTCTGGGACACATTGTGTGTCTATGTTGCATACATATTGTATATACATATATTACATATAGAAATCGTATACTATATATTATACAGTATGATATATACACATGTGTATATATAACATATATGTATATATGTGTCTATATAGACACGAAAATGGAATTCAGTTCAGTTCAATTCAAATATTCAAGGCACTATGCTAGACTCTTGGGATACAAAGGCAAAAATGACAGTCTCTGCCCTCAGGAAGCTTATATTCTATCTGGATTATATGACAGCTAGTGCGGTGTTGGAAACTTGGTTTCCCATCCTGCCTCAGACTCTCACTATTTGACTGATCCTGAATAATTCCCTTAATATATCTGTGCCTGTTTCTCCATATGTAAAATCTGAGTACTAGACTTGGTGGTCTCAAAGGTCCTTTCTCATCCCAAATCTATGGCCCAACACATAAAAATTTAAGATAAATCGAGAGGGAGAGAGCACCATAAACAGGAGGGATAAGGAAGAGGAGACACCTGAGCTGAGCTTTGCAGGAAGGCAAGGGTACAGTAGGTAGAATTGAAAAGTTCAAAGCTTTGCCAAGGCATGAGGATGGCCAGTTTGGGGAAGACCTAGGCCAAGAGCTCTATGATCTGAGGGGCTGTTTTTGTCTTGGTCTGCATAGTGCCCATCAGTGACTTGTGCCTCATCATTACTTATTAAATGTTTGTTGAACTTGTCATAATGATAACTAATATCTACATAGATTTTTAAGGCTTATAAAGATCAGAATTTATATTATTTCATCTGAACTTCATGGCAACCTCATGAGATTTTACAGATAAGGAAACCAAGGCTGAGAAAGGCTAAATAATCCTTTGCCCAATATACATTAGTCCCACCCTCCTTTTATATAATGTTGCCCTCTTAGAATCCCTCACATCCTTCAAGGCTCAACTCAGAGATGTTCGACTCAGGTCTTCCAGACTCTAAGTCTAGCACCTTTCAGACAATTACTAGAGCAGAAAGAATCCATGGGGTCAATCTTTATTAAGCACCTTCCCATGTTCCAGGCACTGTGGATACAAATGCAAATTAAAAAAAAGACAGTCTTTGCCCTTGAGGAGCTTGAAACCTAATATGGGAAGGTTGCTGTTTGTTTGTTCTTTCTTGAAGAGGACCATAACATGAGGGAGGTGATGCCATAACATGCGGGTGAATTGGGTTTAAGTGAGGGAGGGCTGTGCAAAGTCACCAGCCTCACTCTCTCCTCTGGAGCCATCTGGGTCCACCTCAAGTCCTGGGTTCCATCCTCTATTGTCATGCTGTTGCTGAGGTGAGAAAGATGGGGGACTGGAAGGATGGTGGTCCCCTCAGTGGAAATAGGGAAGCCTAGAGGAGAGGTGAGTTTAAGGCAGGAACTTCTGTGTTAGACATGTTGAGTTAAATATCTATGGATATTCAGTGACAGACATAGAACAGGCAGGCAGTTGGTGATATGAGCATTGGGCTCGAGAGAGAGAGAGTAAGGCTGATATGGTGAATCTGGAAATCATGTGGAGATGATAATTGAATTAGTGTACCCTTTGAGATCATTAATACATAGGATTTTGAGCCATGAAGGGATGCAGGACAAAGCCATGGGGGACACTTACAACTAGGGGTGGAACAGGTATAATGACCCAGCGAAGAAAACTGAGAAGGAACAATGAACCAAAAGAGATGAGTGTTACAGAAACCTGGGGCTTGGGGATTATATCCACTAGGAGGTGGTTGTCAATAGCATCAAATACGGCAGAGAGGTAGAGAAGGGATGAACAATGAGAAAAGACCATTGAATTTAGAAATTAAGGGATTCTTGGTAACTACACAGAGAAGTTAAAAAGTTGAACCTGGAGGTCAGAAGATGGAATGCAAGGAGTCGAAATGGAGATAATGAGGATAAATAGTTTTTTTTTTCCCTAGGAGTCCGACTGTGGAAGAATGGAGAGATATAGGGCAACTGATTAAGGGATGCTAGAGTCAAGTGAGGATTTTTGGAGCACAGAGGAGAATTGAGGATCCTTATAGGCCTCAAGGAAGGAGCCAGCATATAGGGACACATTGAATAATGTGGAGAGTGGGTGGGAATTAAGGGGCAAGCTCCTAGAGGAGATGCAATCAGAGCATAGTGAAGGGTCTGGTCTCAGCAAGGATATGAGCTGCTTTTTCACCAGAGACTAGAGCAAAGAAAGATAGAATGAGGAATAATGCTGAGGGGTTCTGAGGTGGTGAATATAGCAGGCAGATGCTTTCTGCTTTCTTATAAAGTAGGAGACAAGGTAACTTTTTGAGTGGAGACAGAGGCTAGCGTAGGAGGCTGGAGGAGAAATGGGAAGGTCTGGAACTATGGTTACGGGGAATGGGCTAGAGAGCCAATTAAGGATGAATAAAAGGTTTGCCAGGCAGTGGTGGCAGTCCAAATCGACAGTGGGTAACAAATTTTTGGTGTATCTAGTTGGCATGGTTGTGTGATTTCCTCAAGGAACATCCAATAGCCTGAATGTTGGTGCAGAGAATGATGTTCGGTGGGAGGTGGTAACCCAGGGTTGAGGCATATATGGCCAGTCATGGGTGTCAATAAGACAAGGGAACCAAGGATATAGGATAGTGTATAGTTAGTTATAGAGTCAAGAGTGAGAATGGAGAAGAAAGTGAGTCCAGAACAAGAGTGATGACTGGGTGAAAAGGAAGAGGTAAGAATTTGAGGCGAAAATGAAGAATAGGTTTTGGGAGGATGGGAGAGAGGTGACACAAAAGAGTGGGTGGTTGTGATGGGAAAGAGAAATTGGGTGAGGTGGAGTGGAGGTTCAGACAGACCACAGCAGCTGAGGAGGTTAATGACTTGGGAGGCCTAAGTCAGCAAACTTCTTTAGCCCAGAGGGCTCTACTATGGTTAAGACATAACTCAAGGCACAGCTAAAGGAGTGGATGAAGTGGGACGGAGACAAAGAGAGGGAAGGGAATAAAAGAGGGAGGGAGGAAGAGGGAGGAAGAGGGAGAATAGAAGAGGAAGGGAGAGGGAAAGAAGGAAAGCAAAGGAAGCTTGCATAGGGAGTGATGGCATGCCACCATCAACAGCTTCTCAGAAGCCCCATTAACACTTTCTGTTAACTAGGCTGGTAGCAATAGGGTTACTGCTTCAGTGACTCCTTATAAGCTGAGCATATTCACATACTAATCACAGAATGTAGTAACCATGTGGATAAATTCCATCTAAGCTGCACTTTGCACTTGCTAGTTAACATCTAGGGGCACTGAGGATTATTTCGGCAGGTAATTTTCTGTTCTAATCTACTTATTTCCCTGGGGGCAGAAAGTGAATATTTCTCTGAAAATAACAGTAATAGCCTCTTTGTTTAAACCATCCTGGAACAACATGTTTATAAGCAAAGGAAAGAGGGCAGAAAAATCCACTCAATTAAACCCCAATGAAAATTTGCTTATTTGTTTCTCTCCTATCTTAGAGCTGCTTTGACAGATGGATTCCAACAGCCCTCCCCTCCAAAATCAGCCAAGGCCGTCAGTCTCCTTCAAAAGCCTTAACAACAATGCATTGAGAATCTCTGCCTTCAGAGCACACCAGGAGTCAATGATAAACAACCCTGTGGGCCTTGTGGACCACATGGGAGCTGTGGGTGTGCTGGGGGTTGGGGGTGCATCAGGCGAGGTGGAAAGTAGCAGAATGGAAGTCACAGTCTAGTGTCTCTTTCATTCTCGTCAACTGCTTCCACAAAGGCAGCAGAAGGGCACTGCTGACATGCATGCCCATTTAGCTATTATTCTAAAAATGAAACAATGGTTCCTCTCTAGAATGAACTTTCTCCGCACTTATCCAATAGGGCGGAGTTGCTCTTTCTTGAGGTCAAATCAAATCAAATCAATTAAATCAGAAATGAAGTTTTGAGTGCCCTCTGCGTGCCAGGCTAGTGTGCACTGGAGCTTTGTGCTGAGGATTCCTTTGTCCATTTCTCCTCAAGTCTCCATTTACCGTAATATGTAGTAACTTCCACACCAATAAAAGGATGGACTCTGTCAATATTTTCATAGAATCATTGGTTTGATGGTTTTTCTGGGGCTATGCCAAAGCTGATTCATGCAAGAAATACAGAAATAGACTAACCAATTGAAGCAAAAAGAAGAGAAATGAGAGATTATAGAAGAGGGAGAAGGGAAGACAAAAATAATATTTTCTTGTTCCTGTAATAACCTATATTTAATAATCTCTCACTCAAGATCAAATGTGAGGTAGATGGAACAAGGATAATTGATGACAGGGAGAAGGTAGAGCTGTTCATTACTGTTTTTGCTTCTAATTTCTCCACTAAGGAGAATGACCTCCATACCAGACATCACAAAAACAGTTGACGGGGAGCTGATATTTGGGATGACTAAGAAAGGAAAAGAGTGTTATATATCTACTCTTGATGGATTGAAGTCACCTACCCCAGAGGAGTTACATCTCAGGGTACTGAAAGGACCAGTTGATGTGATTACTAAGACACTGTCAGTGTTATTTGAAAGTACATGAACAAGGGAATGCCAGAAGGAAGAGCTATGAAAAGATTGGAGAAGGACAAATATTGTTCCGCTTTTCAAAAAGGTTTAAGAGAACAGTCTGTTAACTATAGGCCAATGGAGTTGACTTCAATTCTTAGAAAAATTCTTGAATGGGTTGTTATGGAGATGATTGGTGGCTGTCTGGAAAAGGAATGTGTGATTGCAAAGGACCAGCCTAACTTGGGTAAGGATGGGTCATGGCAGACTAATTTCATTTCCCTTTTTTGACAGTCACTAAACTAGATTAAAGGAATTCTGTCTGGACTTTGGCAAAGCATTTGATAAACTATCTCATGCTATTCTTGCAGAAGTCACAATTCTTAGAATCATAGGATGTGAGGGATGGAAGGGAGCATTGAGGTAATTGTGAGCTCTTTGAGGCCAGGAACCATAGGTTCTTCCCCCTTTCTTTGTACTTAGCATAGTGCCTGCACGCAGTAGGTACTTAATAAATGTTTGTTGATTTGACCTGACCTAATGTTAGTCCCTCATTCAATAGAAAAGGAAATGGAGAAAATAGAGAGAGGTCAACTAGAGATAATACAATTAGATGGATTTGGAATTGGCTGAACAGCTTAACTCAAAGGTTAGTCATTAGTGGTTCAATATCAATGAGGATGGAAGCATCCAAAGGAGGGCCTGAAGGATCTCTGCTTGGCCCTGCCCTTTTTTGTTTTTTTTTTTAATGTTTATGGCATTTTTATTAATTATTTATACACAGACATCGAATTTACAGATTATACCAAGCAGGAGACAGTTAACAAAGAGAAGGATGGAGTCGATATTCAAAAATGAGATCTCAACAGGCTAGAGCTTTGGGCTGAATCGAGTAGGATGGAATTCAATAGAGACAAATGTAAAGCTTTACTCCTGGGTTTAAAAAATTAATTCCGTAAGTACAAGATGGGGGAGGCAAAGTGAGAGTGCAATTTGTCTGAAGAAGACCTTGGATTTTCATGAACTACATTCTCAATATGAGTCAGAAGGAGGATATGACAACCCCCCCTCAAAAAAAGCTAATGTCTCTTGCACTGCATTCAGAGGGATGTAGGTTCCAGGAAGAGGGAGGTGATAGTTGGTTTGTAGATGGCAATCACTGGGTTACATCTGGAGGCTATGTTTAAACCTGGGAGTCACAGTTGAGGAAGAACTTTGATAAGCAAGACAGCATCTAGAGGAGGGTAACCAGGAGAGCTAAGGGCCTACAATTCATGACATATTATGATGGGTTGAAGGAATTGCAGATGTTTGGGTTGGGGAAGGGAAGATCCTGGCAAGTGGGGTAGGAGATGTGTGTTCAAATATGTGGAGGATTGTGATATGGAGGAAGAATATGATTTCTGTTTGGCCAACCAGGGAAGATCTAGCTAGGTGTTATGGGTGGGAACTATAAAGAGGCAAAATTAGGCTTAATGGAATGAAAACCTTCCTAACAATTTGTTGTTGTTTTGTTCAGTTGTGTCTGACTCTTCATGACCCCATTTGGGGTTTTCTTGGCAAAGATACTAGAGTGGTTGGCCATTTCCTTCTCCAGCTCATTTTATAGATGAGAAAACTGAGGCAAACAGAGTTAAGTGACTTGACCAGGGTCACACTTATAGTAAGTGTCTGAGGCTAGATTAGAACCCAGGAAGATGAGGTTTCCTGACTCCAGGTCCGGCACTCTATCCACTGTGCCATATAGATGCATCAATTAGATCTGCCTAAAAGTAGAATGGCTTACCTGGAGATTTGGTAGCTTCCACCACACAATGGGCCTTTGTGGATATTTTATAATGGGAATTCCTTTTGGGTATTGGTTAAATTTCATAGCCACTGAGGTCCCCTCGCATGCTAAAATTCTAAGATTTTGTGTGATTTTCTGATTTACTATTTTTGTATCAATGTATTGGGCTGCAATTTGGAAGAATGGGAAATTCCAAAGAAACATAAGAATGAAAGATATCATCAAGAAAAATATATGACTGGAAGAGGAGATGGGCTGATCACATTGTGAGGATGAGAGATGACCAGTGGGTCTCCAGACTATTGCACTGGTGTTCTTGAGAAGTTGGGAGAAATCAAAGAAAGTCTCCCACATAATGGGAGGACTCCTTGGAGCAATTTTATGGGAGGACATGGACAAAAATTTCACAACATGGGCAATGATCTGTATTATAGGATGGGACTTTCAAATAGATGAGATAACAGGTCCCTTGGAACACTTTAGGATTAGGTGTTAATAGAACCAAAGAAAGGGAGCTAGGTGGTGCAGTAAACAGAATGCTGGGCCTGGAGTCAGGAAGACCTTAGTTCAAATCCAGCCTCAGGCACTAGCTATGTGATCTTGGCCAAGTCACTTAACCCTGTTTGCCTCAGTTTCCTCATCTGTAAAGTGAGCTGGAGAAGAAAAAGGCAAATCACTCCAGGATCTCTGCCAAGAAAACCCCAAATGGGGTCATAAAGAGTCAGACATGACTGAAAATGACTGAACAACTACAACAGAATCAAAGAAAATAGAAACCACAGTTCTTAGAATCATAGGATATGAGGGATGGCAGGGACCACTGAGGTCACTGTGAGCTCCTTGAAGCTAAGGACTGGTTTTGGATCTTCCTTCCTTCCTTTCTTCCTTCCTTCCTTCCTTCGTTCTTTCCTTCCTTCCTTCGTTCTTTCCTTCCTTCCTTCCTTCCTTCCTTCCTTCCTTCCTTTCTTTCCTTCCTTCCTTCCTTGGCACATAGCAGGTACTTAATGAATATTTGCCAACTTGACAAGCTAACAGAAATCCCTCATTCAACAGAAAAGGAAGTGGAGCCATGAGAGGGCCCCTCATTGGGCCAAACTACACAAGTTCTCCAGCACTTAGCCCATGAGGAGCTTAGAATCTCTTGTGATTCACACTCGCCACTGTGCCTGGCACAGAGTAGGTATTCAAGAAATGTTTGATTACTGAATGATTGTTCAGTCCAAAGCAACCAGTTTAAAATGAAAAATATTCATGACAGAACTGGTTTCTTTCAACTCTTGGATAAAATCTCATCTTCTGAAAGAAGCCTTTCCCCATCCCCCTCAATGCCAATGTCTCACCTCTGTTGATTATTTCTTTTTTTAAAGATTATGTTGATTATATCTAATTTATCCCATATAAAGCTTGCTTGTATGTAGTTCTTTGCATGTTGTCTCCCCCTTCTCCCCTTTAGACTTAGCTTTCTTGAGAGCAGGGACTATATTTTTCTCTTGTTTTTATATCCCCAGGCTTAGCACAGTGCCAAGCACATAGGGAATGTTTCTTGACTTGACTTGACTCATGAGTTCTATATAAAACAATCAATTTAACAAAAAAAATTTAAAGGGGAGGAACAAACGCTAATCTTTTTTTTTTAAATCACTGAATCAAATGATGACTTTTGGAATTATGTGAAAGAAAGGTTCACAGTAAAAAGGGCACTCAAGCAAAGTATACTCCAGCTCCCTCTCCTAGTAAGCCTAGCTTGCAAATGAAGGGTACTTACTTTGATGACATCTTCATCAGAGGACTTACACTCCACTGACTCTGAGATATCCGTCACGGCGCTGTTCTCTTCTATGGAGACCACTCGGATGGGCACTGCTACTGTCTTCCCAGTGAGGATGGCCGTATTCAGAATTTCTGTATCCTGCCGACAGAAGCAAATACAATTGGGTGAAGCTACATCTCAAAGGATGTTTGGGGGAATTAGGATTCCAGGGGTCAGGTTCAAACTAAATTCTCTCAAGTCGGGAGCGACATTTCACAGACAGCTAGCTGGCTCTCGGTGATGTTTTGTTCCCTCGTTCAGATCGCGTTCAGTACAGGAAGACACCTCCATGATGTAACTTTCCTGGAATGTAGCATCCTGAGAAGTTTAATAAGAAATCCACTTTAGGTTTTAACTGGCTTTGTTTTCTATTCATTTTACAGACGACAGGTAGCATACAATAAGCGAAATGATTTGACCTCGGAGGACACAGGCAGAGATTAGAACCAACAATCAAACTGTATTACTTACAAGATTCACAGACTCAGACCGAGAGTTAGAAGGTACCTCTGAGATCATTTACTTCAACTATTTCTCCTTAAAGACGAGGAAACTGAGGCCCAGGAAATTAAATGATTCGTTCAAGGGGCTTACTAGCTTATATAGCTGGGGGTTTGCTGTGGGAGTGATATCGAACTCCTCTGATTCCAGAGACAGGCTTCTCACCACCACACCATACTACCTCCTCCAAGATACTTTTGTTGAAAAACAAAACCCAAATCAAAACATAACCCCCTGGACTTCTCACACACTAATCCATTTTCACCATTGGTGCACAAGGAGTTCGCCCTATATTTATTTATTCATTTATTTATTAGTTTTTTTGGGGGGTGGGGCCGGGCAATTGGGGTTAAGTGACTTGCCCAAGGTCACACAGCAAGTAAGTGTGTCAAGTGTCTGAGGTCGCATTTGAACTCAGGTCTTCCTGACTCCAGGGCAGGTGCTCTACTTACTCACTGTACCACCTAGCTGCCCTGCCCTATATTCATTTAAATCCATTTCTTAAAATCTTTAAAATTTTATGATCTTTAGCATTTAACATTGGGGTAATTAGGTGGTATAGTGGATAAAGTGCTGGGGTTGGAGCCAGGAAGATCTGAGTTCAAATTGGGTGCTGAGGACACTTCCTAGCTGGGTGACCCAAGTCACTTCACCTCTATTTCCCTCAGTTTCCTTACCTATAAAATGGGGATAATGATGTAGCACCTACCTCTCAGATTTGTTGTGAGTAATAAAAGAGATAGTAATTATAAAGTGCTGAGCACGGTGCCTGGCACATAGTACATGCTATATAAATAAACTGCAGTCGTTCTCTATTACCTTTGAGATCAAATATAAAATCCTCTCTTTTAATGCTTTTTACGTCCTGATGCCTTCTACCTTTTTTTTGTTAAACGTGTATTTATTGAGTATCTTTATTAAACAGGGATTGTTATAAATATTATTTTATCCTCACAATAATCCTATAAGATGGGTACTATTATTACCCCTATTTTATAAAGCTACTAAAAATCCAATTTCAGATTTGAACTCGGGTCTTCATGATGCCAAGTCTACGCACCATCCACTGCACTACCCAGCTACCTCTCAACTACTGCTTCTGAAAGATCTTTCTGGTCTCTCTGATTTAACTTCCTTCCACACAGTCTGCAATTCAATGACACTGGCTGTCTTGCTGTTCCTCTCATACATTTTCACTGGCTGTCCCTCATTCCTGGAATACCATCCCTTTTCCACTCCCATTGCATGGCTTCCCTGGCTGCCTTCAAAACTCAACTCAAATCCCTCATGCAAGAGGCCTTTCCCCCAACCTTGCCCTGTTGCCCCACCACCACCAGACCTTCCTCTGAGATTATCCTTAATTCATTTTATCTCTTGTTCGATGTAGTTGTTTGCATGTTGTCTCTCCTATTAGACTGGGAGCTCCCTGAGGGCAGGGACCGTTTTTGCCTTTCTTTATATCCTCAGAACTTAGCACAGTGCCTGGCACATAGTAAGTGCTGAATAAAATGCTTGTTGATTGATTGAGATGACCAGGTGTATGTCGGAGCCACCTCAAATCCACTCTCATGAGATTGTTAAACTTCCAGTGTGAGCATTTACACTTTGGAAATCAATAAACTCAACAAATCAGGGATTGATTTATTGTTTTGTTTATTTAAGAAAGTGATGGAAAAAGTGTTGATAATGTAAACTAAACTTAAAAGTGTTTTATGTGTATGTCCTTCTCCTTCCCTTTGCTTAAAGCTGGTTGTTAAATATTTACTTGTACATCCCTTCCTTTATGCAGTTTAAAGACCAGTAGGGGAATAGAATAAATACATTTGAAGGAAATGAAGGGAATCAGAATTTATATAGCATATACATATATATTTATGCATATATACACATATACACACATATACATATATTTATATAGCATGTATACATATATGTATATATACATATATGTGTGTATATATGTATACACACATGCATATATACATACACATTTACTTTGTGCCAGGCACCATGTTAAGTGCTTTACAAAATATCTCACCTGATCCTCACAAAAGTATTGGGAGGTAGGTACTACTATTGCCCCCAATTTACAGATGAAGAAACTGAGGCAGATAGCAGTGAAGTGACTTGTCCAGGGTCACACAGATAGTTAAGTATCTGCGTCTGGATTTGAACTGCACTATCTAGCTACTCTAACAGATAAACAAGTAGGTATGAGCAAACCTATCCACAGCTCATTTAGAAAGACATATTTTGTGGTGTCTCGAACGATGAACAAAGCACGTGATTTGAGGGTCTTAAATTTATGCTTGGAAAAGGCCACCTGTCTGCATATTTTTCTGTGGCGGAAAGCACTTCCATAAGCGCGGATGACTCTAGAATCCCAATGCTAGCTCAGGTTTCCCTACATCAATTCAGAGCTTTGTATATTTCAGGCCAACTTTGGCTTCGGGCTTCAATTCTGAAACAGCGTTCTATCTGAAGGAAAGGTGAACTCTGCAGCTCATCCAGGGATACCTCTGAAATAAAAGCCATCTTTTCCTTTACAAGGGCAGCACAGAGGGACAGGATAGATGAGAGAGAGGACCCCAGGCCTTTTCCTGGCTTGTTGCAAACCCTGCTCCCTAGGCCTTCGTTAAATAACACGGGGCTTTCTTCTCTAATGTCCTCCATTTTGCTCAAGCTGGTCCTGAAATCAAGGTAGTTTGTATTCACCCTGACTGACTATTACAGATGGTAAGAATGCTTCCAGAATTCCCCAGGACCATTCTGAGATGAGGCAGTAGAAAAAGAACCACGAGTACATTTGCTGGTAATGTAAGCAGCTCCGTCTTCCAGACACCACTAACGGACTCATTAAAATAGCCAACTCCCACATAGATTAATTTTGATTAGTCGGTTTTCAAGCTGTATCAGTATTTAAAAAACCCCAAATTGTAATAAATCACGATTGAAGGCTTTTCTTCTTCTTCTTTTTTTTTTTACCAGCAAGCTTCAGTCTTAGAAAAAGCCAGTTCAGGAACAAAGACCATGAAATAGGTGACTGTTGGGCCCTAGGCAGGCTTCACCTCAAATCTGTGGTCAATAGTAATAGATTGAAATTCCAGTCATATAGAAAACATCCTCAGCCAATATAAATTAGCAACTTCTCTGCTTTGAAGACAGCTATCTTGAATCAATTCTCATATACCATGGCCTCAAGGCCCTTCACTATCTTCATTGCCCTCCACTGGACACTGTAGTTTATCAGTGTCTTTTAAAACCATGGTACATCATACTTCGGTTGAGGTCTTATGAGAACAGAGGATGGTGGGGCTGTTACCTGGAAGTTAACTAGTCTTAGAGCAGGGGATTCTGAACCCATGGTCCACTGGCCACCAAGGGTTTCATGGATACATTTAAGGGAGACCATGAACTCTATCACAATTAAAAAAAATTAATAATTGTATTTTAATATAATTGATCTTCTTTGCAATTCTATGTGTTTTATTTTATGTATTTAAAAACATCATTTTGAGGATCAGCCGGTTACTAAATATTTATTAAGCACCTACTGTTTGCCAGATACTGTGCTAAACCCTGGGGATACTACAGGCATGCTATATTATAGTACTATACCATAGGTTTCACTAGATTGCCAAAGAGGTCCAGGAACAAAAAAAGATTAGAAACTTTTGTCTTGGAGAGTTACTCAGAATGTCAGGATGTTAAAGTCAGGGCCAGTAAACGTCAGAGGTGGTAATTAACCCCAGGTCTTTCTGGCTCTAAGGCAGCCTGTCTACCTACTATGCCATACCTCTTTCTCTTAATATTAGTGTTATATTTGAAAGTATACAGTTAAGAGGATGTTGGCTTTTATTTTCTGCCTTGGATTGCTGCATGGCATGGTAGATTGTGAGTCAGAAGACCTCGGTTCTAATCTCAGCACTCCACTGACTTGCTATATGACCTTGGCCAGAATCCTAGAATCTGAGAGTTGGAATAATGGACCTCAAAGGCCATCCAGGACAAACCATGTTGGAGCAGCAATCACTTCTGCTGCATACAAGAGAAGTGATATTCACTAGAAGACCTTTAGGGAGGGGAGACCCATTGCTTCCCAAGGTAGCTCATTCCACTTAGTGTCTCTAAACCTCAATTTACTCATTTGTTTAATAAGGGGAGGGTTTTCAACAAATGATCTCTAAGTTATTTCAATGGAGATCAGAATCAAAAAATTTGAGAATTGGAAGGGATTCCAGTGGCCATCTAACCTAACCCATAACACCAAAGGAATTCTCACTGTAAGATATCCAACAAATCGTTATCCAATCTCTGCTTGAAGACCTCCAAGGAAGGGTAAGACAGCAAAATGGGTCCTTTTACTTTTGGACAGCTCTAATCGTTGGGAAGTTTTTTTTTTTTTAACTTCAGGCCTAAATAAGCCTCTTTGTAACTTCTACCATAACTCCTGGTTCTTTCTTTTGGGCAAAAGAAAAGGAATCCACCTCCTTCTCCATATAACTGAACTTCAGATACTTAAACAGAACTTCAAATGTTTGAAGACAGCTATCATGTCCTCCCTGAATCTTTTCTTCTCCAGGCTAAAAATGTCCAATCCCTTCAACCAATCCATATATGTCATGGCTTCAAGGATCTTCACCATCTTCATTGCCATGCACTGGGCACTGTAATTTATCAATGTCCTTCTTAAATTGTGGTACAGCGTACTGCAGATGAGGTCCAATGAGAACAGAGGACAGTAGGACTGTTACCAGGAAGCTAGATGAAAGAAAAGGGGTTCAGCTGCCTTTGATCAATTTTCTCCCACCTACTGTTGTCCTTAGTAGCTTTGGACACACAGGAACACATATGATCCCTAGTTTTTAACCCAGAAGGCCCGTGTACATGGATAAAATGAAGGACAGTTCACAATCCCTGCCCAGGGTACTGTACTAAAATGTATGTACATATATATATATGTATAGATATAGATATAGATAGATAAATATAAATATATGGATAAATGTATTTTGTATATAAATACATGTATTACATATGTTATATATGTATATGTATGTATTTATACACATATACATATATGCACATGTGTACACACACATATACATATATATGCACATGTATGTGTATATATGCATATATGTATATATGTGTATGTGTGTGTGTGTGTGTGTGTGTGTGTGTATAAATGTAAGTAGATGCTGCAGGCCCAACAGTGGGAAGTAGCCATAATATTTGAAAAGCAATAGGAAGAAACAAATATGGCTGAAATGAAACAGTCTTCAAAGAGAGATTACAAGATGAATCATAATGGCTGTTGTTTTGGCAGGCTGTTAAGGGCCTGATAGAAAGGCTGTGGCAGATTCCATCCACTCCTGATTGTTTAGAGTTTGCAGACAGGCCAGGTCTAAAGGGAGCTTACCATCAGCATGCAAAGACATGCAAATATCTGTGTTATTACCAACAACTATAATTAATTTTGATATCATGACTTCAGGTTTGCAGAGAATTTTATAGTTAACTGTTTCAGGGAGGGAGTGCAGGTATTATCATGTCCTTGTTACACATAATAAAATTGAGGTTCAGAGCTTTTAGCTTGAGCTGTTTAATCAGTCATTCAAGTCATAAATATTTAAGTGCTTACCACTTACAAGGCATTGTGCTAAGTATGAGAGGTACAGAGAAAGGCAAAAACAATGCCTGACCTCAAGGAGCTTATATTCTAACGGGAGAGACAAAGAAGCTGTTGTTGTTGTGTCTTATGTTTTCAAGGAGGACCGATGACATCATGGGGCCATATGTTGACTTGTGGGTGAACTGGATTTAAGCGAGGCAGAGCTGCACAAAGCTGTTGGCCTTACTTTCTCTTCTAGAATCACCAAAGTGCAACGGTGGGACAAAAGTCAAGATGACCGGCGATGGCCCGGGATGCAGTGGATGACCTTGGGGTTTTCAGTGTCTGACCAAGCTCTTAAGCGCTCCACAGCGCCTGCTTCAGCTGCCTTTGTGGCTGTTGAAACATATTGTTCTCATCTGCCTGTTCTGCTGGGGAAAGTCTTCACATGCTTGGGGTAGATATCCTCCTGACTCACCCATAGGTTACCTCAGCTTGGTTTACCTCTATGCCGAGATGGTTTACAGTTTACTGAGTTGTGGCCGCTATGTGTGCTACAGCTTCTTGAAGCCACCAGTGATAGTTGGGTGAATCAAGTGAACACCAAAGGTGGATGAGAAGCCTTGAAAAGGGCTCAGCAGCCTTCACACCAGAAGAGCTAGTCCTCCTGAGCACCTCATATACCTTAGACAAACATACAAATGACTAGGTACATATAAGATACATACAAGGTCACACAGCATCCGAAGAAGCCTAGAGAAAGGATGTCATTAATTGCCCAAATCCTTAATGGTTGAAGAAGGAATGGTGGTGCCCAATCTGCTACTTAAACTTGGACCCAGGCTGACTAGTAATGTCCAACAACTTCTGAAAGATTGTATAGTATAGTGGAATGTGCATTTGTTATCTCAGACGCTGATTGTGTGTGACTCTGAGTATCAGTGTCTTTGTAAAATGAGGGGAGTTAGATAAGGTGACCCAAGAGGGCCTTTCCAGTTCTAAATTTATGATCCTATATTTTGAATTAATGAAGTAGTGTCTTCACTACTTGCCCTGCTTTTAATTTCTCTCCTTTCTCTAATTTATCCTTTTTAAAATTTTTTAATGTTTCATTTTTTCCAATTGTATGTACAAATTTTTAATATTCACTTAAAAAATTTATGTTCCAAATTCTTTCCCCCCCTCCCTCTCCTCTCCCTTACCTGCGAAGGCAAGAAATTTGATATAGGTTATATATGTGAAGTCATGCGAAACATATTTCCACATTAGCCATGTTGCGAAAGAAAACACAGACCAAAAAAGTCCCAGAAACAAAAAAACCCAGCCCAAGAAAAATAAAATCTCCAATTCATTCTTCAGGCAGCTCCTTGGTCTAAACCAGGGGTGGGGAAGCTGTGGCCTTGAAGCCATATATGACCCTCTAGGTCTTCAAGTGAGGCCCTTTGACCAAATCCAAACTTCACAGAACAAATCCCCTTAATAAAAGGATTTGTTCTGTAAAACTTGGATTCAGTCAAAAGGTCGCACCCAAGGACCTAGAAGGCCACATGTAGCCTTGAGGCCACAGGTTCCCCACCCCTGGTCCAAACAGTCATAATTCCGCTCAAACATCTTTAGTGGATCCCTGTTGCTTACTGTGTAATGCAGCTTCATACAAGTGTCTGGTTTTTGTCAACTTGCTATCTGTCTGGTCCCCTGTCCTTAGACAAAATGCTTATGTGGCTGGGGAAAAAGTTGTTTTAAGTTGGGTTTTAAAGGCCCAGGAAGGGCTAGATTTGAAGCATCAGTTTGACAATAAAGCATTGGTTAATACAATGATACAATAAATAAGTAGGAGACTCCAAATGGAA
The DNA here is from genome assembly GCF_011100635.1 of Trichosurus vulpecula. Lineage (NCBI taxonomy): Eukaryota > Metazoa > Chordata > Mammalia > Diprotodontia > Phalangeridae > Trichosurus > Trichosurus vulpecula. Next base: position 42,690,675 of record NC_050573.1, on the reverse strand, counting down.
AAAATCCAGGGTAGGTAATTGCCATTACAGAACAATTTCATTAAAAAATTAAAATAGTAGAATGGTAAAATTTAATAGTATGTAGTAGAATGTAAAATAATAGAATGTAAGCCCATTAAGGGCAGGACTGTTCCATTTTTGTTTTTGTATACTTAACACTTAGCATCCAGTAAGTGCTTAATAAATGCTTATTTAATTGAACTGGAAAAAATTCTGATTTTTTGTCATAGACAGTAATTATCAACAAAACATAATTCAAAATGTGTAAGTAACACGCATTTATTCTGTGTCTCTTGTTAAGGCCTCTGCCAAATCCTGCCATCCTCAGCCTTGTTTCCCTCCCCTCCTTTTGCCTTTTCACAATACTTTCAGGGTGGATGTATATATAGTTTGCTGAATCCATACTGTATCACCTGCACCTGCTATGGGTCTTCCCTATTTCCTTGTCTGTTTCATATTTATGGTTCTAAGAATAGATGAAAATAAAAGCCACCTGCTAGGCTCAAACTTCGACAGAGACACGGAAGGGTTGGTATTACCCTGGGATTAGCAGGGAGTAGAAGCTGTCACCCTCAATGATGCCAACTTGTTACCTGCGAGAGAGAAGTCTTAAATTGCAGGCTATACACCCTTCAGCCTTCATCTGCTCTATTATAAGTTGGAGCATCACAAAAGCAAGGCTGGCTTTAAGAATGTGATGGCCTATAATTTACCTTCATTAGAGCAGATATTAAAATATGTTTATCACCCATCTCTCACTGGCTTTACAGAACATGAAAATGACATGACCATTATTTGAAATCCCTTCAGCTTACTAAAACTCCCCTCTTCTCTCCACTTGTCCCCTCCCTCCCCATAACCCACCAGAACTATTCTACTTTATAGGTGAAGAATCAATAAAAGAGGGTAGTTTAAATCACTGCCATTTTGAGTTATAAAAGGGCCAAAGGCATCTGAGAACACAAATGCCGCTGTTTTATCTGCCTTCATAAATTGAAACTGGTTTGACCACTTTCTGAGTAAATTTTATTTTTTCAAAAATAAATAAGGGCCCAGGAATTATTTCTGGTCTATTACCAAGAGGCAGAGGGCATGAATTGATTTTCTTGCACTAGGCAGGATGGAAAGACTGACTGGAGTTTCACATTCAAACTGACAAGAGCCTTTTTCATTCCAAAAGGCACTAGGGGGCAGAGATGTCACAAAAACTCTTAAATGTCAACAAGGACATGGGAGAAAGGAAGCAGCCCCTGGCTTAGGGCTCTGTTTCTTTGCCATGAACTGACACAATGGGACTCATTTAATGGATTTAATGAATTTCAGAACTCTCTTGGGCCACCAAAGACAGCCTCATTAGCATTTATGTGGATTTAAGGAGCACACAGGAACCTGAAGGGTGAGTTTCTGTCTGTTCTTGGTTCTCTCAGTAAATTCACTCCCCCAGTTTCTTTGAAGAAATGGGGGGCTATGGGTGAGGAACATTGCATATCATGTCAGACTTCCATCTATTGGGTAGTTTCGTTGAACTGTTTTCCCATATCCCCTCTTTTTTGAGCTTTTGAAATAAGAGTTGGCTCTCTGGGAGGGGGAAGGATGAAAAATACATTGGAAAAAGGAGGTGATGTTAAAATAGAAGTTGTCAATAATTTTTTTTTTTTGCAAAAAAGTGTACTAGGGCTTGTGGTGGCAACACATGAAAAGCAACTTTACAGGAGAATGGGATTGTTTTCTTGAAACTCATTCAATAGTAGATAAACATTAAACACCTACTATGTGCAAGACATTGCCAAATATTGGGAATAGAGATCTAAAAAAGCAAAACAACCTTAGCATTATCTCTACCCTCCAAAAATTTATAATCTAGTGGAAGGAGGTCAGTAGACTATTGTAAGTGGCTTTAGGCCAAACCACATGAACACAATGACCCAAGTGGTGATGGGCAGTGGTGGGCTTAGACATCCATCTTTTCAACAACTGAGCTTCCCCAAGCAAATCCCTGCAACACAGCTCTGAGGAGGGAAGAGTAACTGTTATTATTCTAGAGGAAAGAACATTGGGGTGTACTTTCAATGAGTGTATTCCAAGGCTGGAGTCAGGCTTTAGAATGTAGGGGTGGGGCACAGTAGTGGAAGTCCTGAGTATAGCCTGTTGTATGTCTCTTATTCTCAAAGAGGACAATGACCTCAGGGAGGTGATGCCAGAACTTGCAAAGGAATTGGATTTAAGTGAGGGAGGGCTGTGCAAAGATAGCCACATCTAATCTGGCTCATTATTTTGCAGCATTAGTAATGACAGCAACGCCTAACCAGAACACCTAATTGGTGTCAGAACTAAGACTAGAACTCTGGTTTCTTTTCCCATTCATTGTCTCTTCAGCATGAGCACATAGCCCTTTTGGAGACAGACCTCCATAGGACTTGGAACAGTGGAGATTCAAATTTTTATTCAAAGTATGAATGAATGATTAAGCTAGAGGATTATCCAGCTCTCCTGGATATCTAAATGTCCCCTACCTTTCTCAGTGTCCCAAGGACTTTCTGTCTGGCAGTGGGAAAGGTCAGAATCTTAAAGGATTCTGACTGGATCAGTCATTTGGTTAACACTGATTTCTATGCTGATTCCTGCTTGGCCTGAGAACCTCTGCTCCAGTCTCTAAGTTCCCATTTATCCTGAGAGTCTCTGTTTCCCGGACTGCCTCAGCTATGGGTGTGACACTCACTGAAATTTGGCCCCCAGAAGGGGCCTCTGACTCAAATCATTACCTAAATAATTGGCATATGACAACCCCCTATGAAGGATGCTGGCGAAAAATTCCTTTTTATTCTGGATCAAGAGTACAGACTGTGGAGTAAAAGGCTATGGCTTCAAATCCTATGTCTGACATTTTACTATTTGTGTGACCTTGGGCAAGTCATTTAGTATCCTTGGGACTCTTTTTTTCTCATCTGTAAAGTTAAAAGTGTTGGACTAGTTGACGCCTGAAGTTTCTTAGACCTCTAGAGCTATGACCTTCAATTGTGGCCCTGAGAAAGAGGCTTGCTTTTAAACCATCGACTCCACTAGCTTCTTTGTTAAAGCTGTTCTTATCCAAGATGTATAAGTAACTGAAGCAAATATATGGGGATAAGAGCTATTCCTCAATAGATAAGCATTTGAAGGATATGAGCAGATTGTTTTCAAAGGGAGAAATCTAAGCTGTCAACAGCAATATGCAAAAAATGCTCCAAAACACTTTTAGAGAAACACAATTTAAATGAGCCCTGAGGCTCTGCCTTAGTATCGTGAGACACAAAGACAACAAAAAGGGAAAGTAACAATTATTGGGGGGCTGAAGGAAGACTGAAGGAGGGATAGTATACTGGCTCACTGTTGGTGGAGCTGTGAATTGGCTCCGTCATTCTGAAAGGTGAACTATGGCAAAAAGTCGCAAAATTCTACATGTTTTTTGACTCAGTGATGGCACTACTTAGCCTGTACCCATAGGAGGTCAAAGAAAGAAGGAAAAGGCTCAAATCGACAACAATAACAAAAACAATAACTAGCATTTATATCATACTTTAAGGATTACAAAAGGCTTTAAATGCATTGTTACATTTGATTCTCATAACAACCCTGGGAGGTAGCTTCTATTATCATTGCCATTTTACAAATGAAGAAACTGAGGCAGACGGATTAAATGATTTGCCCAGGGTCACATAGCTGGTAAGTATTTAAGGCAAGATTTGAATTCAGCTCTTTCTGACCCCCAAATCCAATGGTCTATCAATTGTGTAATGCTTTTGTTTTTATTCAATCATTTTCAGTCATGTCTGACTCTCTGTGACCCCATTTGGGGTTTTCTTGGCGAAGATACTGGAGCGGTTTGCCATTTCCTTCTCCAATTCATTTTACAGATGAGGAAACTGAGGCAGGCAGAGTTAAGTGACTTGCCCAGGGTCACACAGCTGGTAAGTGTCTGAAGCCAGATTTGAACCCACAAAGACGAGTCTTCTTGACGCCAGGCCTGGCACTCTAACCACTGTACTACCTAGTTGCATTGTGCAATGTAGCCGCCTACAAAAAATATTTATAGTAACTCTTATTGTTGAAGTAAATAACTGGAAACAAAAGTAGAGGAGTTGTCCACCCATCGGGGAATGGGTGAACGCATTTTGGCATATGAGTGTAATTGACTATTATTGAGCTATAAGAAGTATAATAGAGACTTGCATTTTCATATATGTATATATGATATTTTCTATTCTATTTTGTATGTAAGAATGTTTTCTCTCTATTCTTCATCCCTCCTTCCCTCCCCCTCTCCTCCTTCTCTTCCTCCTCCTCCTTCTCCATCTTCATCATCATCATCATCATCACCATCTTCTTCATCTTCATCTTCTTCTTTTCTTTCTCTCTCTCTCACTATCCATGTGCCCTCTTTTCGGTGTTTGTTGAATTACAGAATTAAAATAAAAACCATATAATCTACCACCAGCCATAAGTGAGAAAATAAATATGAGATAATACAATATTTGTTTCAATTCTGTGCATCTCCAAGTGGGATGGTTTCCACTGAATGGTTACAATGGAGTTCTGAGTAGGGAAATGGATTGAATAGGAATAAAGAATCATGAGACTGAATTCTAGAATTTCCTCCCTAATCCAATCCCCATATTTTATTTATGTGGAAAATGAGAGCCAGAGGCTAGGTTAAGTGAAGTACCTAAAGTCACAGAGGTGGAAAACAGTAAAATTAGGATTCAAAACCAGGTCGTTTCCTCCATGTCCAGTATTCTTTCTACTTCACATTCCCATTTCTCTAAGCCAATCAGTTATTCTGGACCTAAGTGCTTTGCAGGAGGTGTTGTTGGTCATTTGTTTCAGTTGTGTTCAATTCCTTATGACCCCATTTGGAGTTTTCTTAGAAAAGATGCTGTAGTGGTTTGAATTTCCTTCTCTATTGCAGAAGGAGTCAATTGTTAAACTATATATATATATATATATATATATATATATACATATATATATATATATATACATATACATGTATATATATATGTATATATATACATATACATATACATGTATATATATATATACACAAATACATGTCTATGAATACAAAGAGGAAATTAACATTTGCTCTTCTCTTTATCTCAACTGTTGGGAGGAAGGCCAGAGAGAAGCATAGGCAGGTTAGAAGGTCAATTAAATGAAGGAGGAAGTGAAACAGGATGTATATGTGTGTATTGGAGAAAATGGTTGGTGTGTCACTTACTTTGGATCATCTGGCACATACTTAAGAAGGCCAAGGATGGGATTCAAAATTCAATCTGCACATGGCTCCTAACAAGGCAAGTCTCAGCAATGTCTCAAAGCCTTGATTCCTTGGTGGATACCTGAAAGACTATAGTAATCATTCTCTCTCAGTAGAAACTCAACCCCATGTTTATTCTTTGGCAAGAGAAGGACAGGAAAGACTGTTTTGATCCCTGGTAGGAGATTCCCCACATTGCCACCTTGTGTTTATGTGGATCAGGGGTTCTTAGCCTGGAGCTAGTGAACTTTTAAAAATATCTTGATAATTCTATTAAAAGATAATTAATTTCCTTTGTAATTTTCATATTTTATTGTATACATTTAAAAACCTTTTTCCAAGAAGGAATCCATAGGCTTTACTAGACTGCCAAAGGGGTTCATGATATTAAAAAAATTAAATCTAATGTTCCAGATAGACAACTAACTCATAGAACAGTTAAGTATTCGGGAGTTTAGATGTGTTTTGGTTTTGGTAAGTGACACATGGCCTAGTAGATAGAGAATTAATCTTAAAGTTGGGAGGAACTGGGTTTAAGTTCTACTTTTGATATATACTGGCTGTGTGACCCTAGGCAAGTCACCTAACCATCTTCAGGACTCTAGGCAATGCTGATCTGATTTGGAAGAGGAAGCTCCTTCATCTGGAAGGTCTCTTTATCAGTGAAATCACAGGTCCCCCAGTCCCTATCCCTATCTGTGTTAGTAAAGAATTGTTTTCATGTTCAGCTAACCTCTCTGTAGAAAAAGGAGGCAAGCATCCAACCATGACTAATGCGGGAGCTAATTCTACATTAAATCGTGGTAGAATGAGGGAGGCAAAGTGACAGCTGTTTAATTAAACTTTCAGTTCGATTTGATGGAACTACCAGAAGAAATCTGTGGAGCCTAAGGTCATGAGAATGGTCCTTTTTGGAGGCAGAAATGCTTTGTATAGCTTGGCCTTGGACCCAATTGGGAGCTAGTCAGTCAAGTTTTGGTAGAATTTGTGGAATATTCATTTGTTTAAATTATGAAGCCACACAATTAAGAAATTCACATTGATGTGGACACTAATGACCTATAACTTGTTGGAAATTATTTAAAAAATCTTTGTTTCCCTGAATAAATACATTTCTGAGAAACCAGTTTTTTTTCCTTTCTTTTCAAAGCCAAAGAATAAGTGTGAGGGCTCAGCC